>NC_134687.1:85870784-86497971 GCF_050947455.1 Rhinoderma darwinii
CTTCAAATCCGTGTATACATCAGAAGTCCCAGGTTTGAGGCTTCCTATTGGTCCACAGCCTCAATGTCCGCTCTGTTCATTCTTTGCTTGTACTTCAATAAAGGCACTATTTTCTTTGCATCCATGCTATTCATCAGTGAAAATGGAGGAATAGCATGCACGCAAAGAAAATCGTGCTGCTGTTGAAGTACAAGCAAAGACTGAATGGAGCGGAAATTTTTAATTTTTTTCAACAAAAAAATGATAAAAAGCACCCCAACATTTGTAAAGCAACTTCTCCAGAGTACGGAAATACCCAACATGTGGTCATAAACGGCTGTTTGGGGAAGCGGCATTGCCATTTAGCTTTTGGAGCGCTGATTTTGCTGGATTCATTTCTCTGCACCATGTCGCATTTGTAAAGCTCCTAAGGTACCAGTACAGTAGAAACCCCTCAAAAGTGACTCCATTTGGAAACTACACCCCTTGAGGAATTCATCTAGGGGTGTAATGAGCATTTTGACCCCACAGGTGTTTCATAGATTTCATTAGAATTGGGCAGTGAAATTTAAAAATTACATTATTTTCCAATAAGATGTAGCTTTACCTCAAAAAAATTTTTTTTTTCAACAAATAAATGATGAAAAGCACCCCAACATTTGTAAAGCAACCTCTCCAGAGTACGAAAATACCCAACATGTGGTCATAAACAGCTGTTTGGGGAAGCGGCAGGACTCAGAAGGGAAGGCACGCCATTTAGCTTTTGAAGTACAGATTTTGCTGGTTTGATTTCTCTGCACCATGTCGCATTTGTAAAGCTCCTTAGATACCAGTACATTGGAAACCCCCCAAAAGTGACTCCATTTAGGAAACTACACCCCTTGAGGAATTCAACTAGGGGTGTAGTGAGCATTTTGACCCCCAAGGTCTTTCATAGATTTCATTAGAATTGGGCAGTAAACATGAAAAATTTCATTTTTTTCCACTAAGACGTAGCTTTAGGTAAAAATGTTTAATTTTCTCATCAAATAAAGGAGAAAAATCACCATAACATTTGTAAAGCAACTTCTCCAGAGTACGGAAATACCCCATATGTGGTAATAAAGTACTGTATGAATACACATCAGGGCTCAGAAGGGAAGGAGCGCCATTTGGCTTTTTGAGAGCAGATTTTGCTGGATTGGTTTTTCTGCGCCATGTCGCTTTTGCAAAGCCACTTAGGTAGCAGTACAGTGGAAACTACCCAAAAGTGACTGCATTTGGCAAACTACACCCATTGAGGAATTCATCTAGGGGTGTAGTGAGCATTTTGACCCCACAGGTGTCTCATAGATTTTATTAGAAATTGGCAGTGAAAATGAAAAATTACATTATTTTCCAATAAGACGTAGCATTAGTTAAAAAAATTTCATTTTCTCAACAAATAAAGGAGAAAAAGCACCATAACATTTGTAAAGCAACATCTTCAGAGTACGGAAATACCCCACACGTGGTCATAAACTGCTATTTGCACAGCAAGGGTCTAAAGGGAAGGAGCGCCATTTAGTATTTGGAGTGGAGATTTTATAAGATTTGATTTTTGACACCATGTTGCATTGAGCTATAGTACCAGTACAGTGGTACCCCCCGAAAAATTACCCCATTTTGGAAACTAGATCCCTCAAAGAATTGATCTAGGGGTGTAGTGAGCATTTTGACCGCACAAATGTTTTGCCAAAATGAGTAAACAATAGATATTGCAGATTGAAAATGGCTGTTTTCAACAAATATGCCATTTCAGTGCCCAATGTGTTGTGCCCAGCTTGTACCACCGTAGACACACTTCCCATAAATTGTTAAGCGGGTTCTCTAGAATACCCCATATGTGGTCATAAATTGCCGTTTGGGCTCACTGCCAGGCTCAGTTGGATCACCATTTGGCTTTTGAAGCGCAGATTTTGCTTGGTGTATTAGTGGTATTTCAGCTTATAATGTGGGGGCATATGTGAGCTGGGCGGAGTACATCAAGGGTATATATGTAAGCTGGGCGGAGTACATCAGGGTATATGTAATAAGCGCGGGTACATCAGGCTATATGTAAGCTGTGAGGAGTACATCAGGACATCAGGGTATATGTAAGCTGGGCGGAGTACATCAGGGTATATGTAATATGTGCAGGTACATCAGGCTATATGTAAGCTGTGCGGAGTACATCAGGGTATATGTAAGCTGTGAGGAGTACATCAGGATATATGTAATATGTGCGGGTACATCAGGGTATATGTAAGCTGGGCGGAGTACATCAGGGTTTATGTAATATGTGAGGAGTACATCAGGGTATATGTAATATGTGAGGAGTACATCAGGGTATATGTAATATGTGCGGGTACATCAGGGTATATGTAAGCTGGGCGGAGTACATCAGGATATATGTAATATGTGAGGAGTACATCAGGGTATATGTAATATGTGAGGAGTACATCAGGGTATATGTAATATGTGCGGGTACATCAGGGTATATGTAAGCTGGGCGGAGTACATCAGGATATATGTAATATGTGAGGAGTACATCAGGGTATATGTAATATGTGAGGAGTACATCAGGGTATATGTAATATGTGCGGGTACATCAGGCTATATGTAAGATGGGCGGAGTGCAACAGGGTATATGTAAGCTGTGCAGAGTACATCATGGTATATGTAAGCTGGGCGGAGTACATCAGGGTATATGTAAGCTGTGAGGAGTACATCAGGGTATATGTAAGCTGTGAGGAGTACATCAGGGTATATGTAAGCTGTGCGGAGTACATCAGGGTATATGTAATATGTGAGGAGTACATCAGGGTATATGTAAGCTGGGCGGAGTACATCAGGGTATATGTAATATGTGAGGAGTACATCAGGGTATATGTAATATGTGAGGAGTACATCAGGGTATATGTAATATGTGAGGAGTACATCAGGGTATATGTAATATCTGAGGAGTACATCAGGGTATATGTAATATGTGAGGAGTACATCAGGGTATATGTAAGCTGTGAGGAGTACATCAGGGTATATGTAAGCTGGGCGGAGTACATCAGGGTATATGTAAGCTGTGAGGAGTACATCAGGGTATATGTAAGCTGGGCGGAGTACATCAGGGTATATGTAAGCTGAGCGGAGTACATCAGGGTATATGTAAGCTGTGCGGAGTACATCAGGGTATATGTAAGCTGTGAGGAGTACATCAGGGTATATGTAAACTATGAGGAGTACATATGGGTATATGTAAGCTGTGAGGAGTACATCAGGGTATATGTAAGCTGGGCGGAGTACATCAGGGTATATGTAAGCTGTGCGGAGTACATCAGGGTATATGTAAGCTGAGCGGAGTACATCAGGGTATATGTAAGCTGTGCGGAGTACATCAGGGTATATGTAAGCTGTGAGGAGTACATCAGGGTATATGTAAACTATGAGGAGTACATCAGGGTATATGTAAGCTGGGCGGAGTACATCAGGGTATATGTATGCTGGGCGGAGTGCATCAGGGTATATATAAGCTGGGCGGAGTACATCAGGGTATATGTAAGCTGGGCGGAGTACATCATGGTATATGTAAACTGGGCGGAGTACATCAGGGTATATGTAAGCTGGGCGGAGTACATCAGGGTACTTGTAAGCTGGGCGGAGTGCAACAGGTCATAATAGGATGATGTAATAATGGGGAGAATGAATAATCCATGGATTGGTGTGGTCGCTTTGAACCAATCCTTTATACACAGGCCGGGTTTATTGGGTATTATAGAAAATATCTGCGCTCACTTATTGCCTTATATTTGACTTCTTCATTAGCCCTATAAGCCGCACAAGGCCCTAAAGTTTCCTCATCACCGCTGCATCTACAGGGTCCACCTGTGGGGTCCAGCAAAGGACGATGTGGGATATTTAGTGAAATTCTACTGGACCGTAAAATGAGTCTGGGCCGTCATTTAGAATCATTTTGCATCATTGCGTTTTGAGAGTCATACGGAGCTGTGTGAGGGCGCGTTTTTTATGGCAAGAGCTGTAATTTTTATTGGTTCCATTTTGGGGTACATGCAATTTTTTTTATCACTATTTATTCAATTTTTTGGGAGATGAGGAAACCATTCCAGCATGTTTCTTTTTTGTTTTTTTTACAGTGTTCACCATGCCGTATAAACAACATGTTAACTTTATTCTGCGGGGCGATACGATTACAGCGACACCAAATGTATATCATTTTTTTACGTTTCACTGCGTTCCCACAATAAAAATACTCTTTTCTAAAAAAAATCATGTTTTAGTGTCGCCATCTTCTGACAGCCATAACTTTTTTATTTTTTCGTTGATATCGCTGCGGGACGGCTTGTTTTATGCGTGACGAACTGTAGTTTCTATTGGTACCATTTTGCGTTAGTTGCAACTTTTTGATTACTTTTTCTTAAAAAAATTTTGAGACAAGATGACCAAAAAATAAAATGCTGTCATTGTTTTTTATTACATTTTTTTACGGTGTTCACCCTGCGGTAAAAATAATGTGATATTTGTATAGATCAGGCCGTTCCGAACGCGGCGATACCTATTAGGTATAGTTTTTTTTCATATTTTCATTTTTTTTCTAATAATAAAGGAGTTGATCAGGGAAACAGGGCAAGTGTTGTTTTTATTATTTATTTATTATTTATTAACTTTTATTTATTTATTTTTCTTTCACATTTTTTTTTACTTTTTTCACTTTTTCTTTAACACTGACCTGGGGACTTGAAGATCTGGTCTTCTGATCCCCGGTACGATGCACTTGCACTACTTATGTAGTGCAGTGCATCGCAACTGTCATTCTTAATTTGACAGTTAGGCCTCATGCACACGACCGTGTTCGGTCCGTGATATACGGTCCGCATGTCGGCCGCTTGTCCCGGACCGTACAAAGTACAGGGAGCCGGGCTCCTAGCATCATACTTATCTATGACGCTAGGTGTCACTGCCTATCCACGTAACTACTGTCACACACTAAAACATGATTACAGTACGGGACAGTAGTTCCGCGGACAGGCAGTGACCCCTATCGTCATAGATAAGTGTGATGCTAGGAGCCCGACTCCCTGCACTGTGTTCGGTCCGGGACATGCAGCCGACATGCGGACCGTATATCACGGACCGAACACGGTCGTGTGCATCAGGCCTTAGCGTATTAGGTCCTGCATCGGGCAGGACCTAATAGGCTACCGTACCTTGGCTACCAGGAAGCCTAGTAACGGCTTCCTGGTTGCCATAGCAACAATCGCAATCCATCGCGGGGGGACCCGGGGGTTACAAAGGGAGCTCCCTCCCTCTGTAAACCACTTCAATGCGGCGGATGTCATTGACAGCCGCATTGAAGGGGTTAAATGGCTGCGATCGGCGGTAACAGCCATCGCAGCCATTTCAGCGGCATGTCAGCTGTGTATAACAGCTGACAGCCGCTGAAGATAAAGCGCGCACAGCTCCTGTGCTCGCTTTATCTGCCGGGCGTAACTGTACGCCCGTCTGCGGCAGGTCACTTGGTTTTCGGACGTACAGTTACGCCCAAAAGCGGGAAGGGGTTAATGTACTGGGAAACTGAAACAATTCTTTTTGGGGTTAAATGGGAAAAAAACAGCATTTCCACTATTGTTTTTAGAGTTTTGTTTTTATGCAGTTCACCGTGTGGTAAAAACGACATGTTAACTTTATTCTATGGGCCGATGTGATAACGGCAATCCAAAATTGATATATTTTTATAGGTTTTTTTTTCTGTCGATTGAGCAGTGTGGGGTATTGTTTTCTTTACAGGGTGAGCAGTAGTATTTATTGGTATCATTTTGGGATACATGCAACTTTTTGATCATTTTTTATTACATTTATTTGGGAAGCTATGATGACCAAAATACATCAATTCTGTCGGTTTTTGCACTATATGTGTTAACCACTTAACGCTATGTGACGTAATAGTACGTCACATAGACAATCCTGTTAATGCGAACTGACGGACTATTGTGTCATAGCGTTAACAGGGTACTGTGTCTGCAGACACAGTTTTAAAGCAGTGATAGCTCAACACTATCACTGCTTTAAGGCCAGGACCGGAGCTAGACTCCGATCCGGCTGATTAACTTGATTAGGCCCCAGGCTACCATGACATTGTCGGGGCTGCCCCACCTTTTTTACCAGCTTTCATGCCGTTGTCACTTTTAACCACAGCATCTAAATGGATAAACAGCCAGATTAGGAGTTATCTCCACTCCCGACCGTCACAGTGAGGTGTTAGCTGTATTTTACAGCCGACACCCGCTGAGTATATAGTTTATTAGATTGTGTTTGTCTAGATTTGTGAATATAGTTTCTCTACTTTGCCTCATATTGAAAAAAATGTGATAATATGCAGTCTGCACGTGAATGAAGCTAAAAAACAGCGTAGGTTTTTAAGTAAATCACTGGAGGTATGCTTTAAAATGTTATCTTAGACATGTTTTGATAGTGTCCTTCATAATTTGTTTGACTGTGTGGGTTGCTGCACTACTGAATGTATTCTGCCAAATATCCTTTCCAGTCAGATCTCCCATGCATAATTCAAAGCCTTGGTCCTACACACATCACTGGATTGTGCCAATTTAAGTTTGTCACAAAGAGCAAAGATGTTCTAGATAATACATGAATTAATCCCATTTTTCTAAACTTTTTTTTTCTCTTTTTTATTTGCTATGTTCAGTCATTCAAAAGTATAAACATTTATTAAGCAGAGGTTTTCTGCTGTTGAATTTACCAACTGTTCAATACCTGGAACAAGTTCAGGATCTTAGTATTATAGGATTAATGATTGTATTTTGCAATAGTTACTCTATTCCAAACGCAATGCTTTGAACTTTAACATTAAGCATATACCTCAAATAAAAAAAGACAATAGGTCAAGTTCTTATGCTGAGTTTTACATTTTTCATTCATATGCACATATATATACTGTAAATTATGTATGTGAGTATATCAGATATGTTTGTAAATTAAAACTAATTTTAAAATTGGATTATGCAACTTCTTAGACTTAGTAACGGCAAGGCTACCATGGTTTAAATTAAACTCTCTGCATGATTAATAGGAATAGTAAATTTTGTAATTGAAAATTACAGCTTAACTAGCCGTATTGTTTGCGCTATTAACTGTAGGTCTGTGCAATATATATAAAGGAATATAAGTGTCTTTTAAACCTTTTATGACCACACCATTTTTGTCATTAAGGACCACACTTAATTTTTTTTTAATTTTTCATCTCAGCATTCTAGATCTAATAACTTTTACATTTTTGCATCAATGCAAAATTATTTTTTTGGGGGAGGCAGCAATCAACAAAAGAAAACCCCCTCTATTCTGTCATGTTTTTTTTTTTTATTATTTTGTGTTGTTCGTCACTCACCTAAGGTAAATGTAAACACATGTAGTGATGGTGATGGGCATTACTGTATGTATGTGTTTTATTAAAAAAATATGTATTTTATAAAAGAATATAATTTTTTTGTTTACAATACTTAATTTAAAAAAAATTCCCTTCATTTTTAATTCCATAAAGAGACTGTCACTTAACAAATATTTTAATTCCAATATATTGGAATACTTGTTTATCCAATAAATTGTGCCAGTTCTTACAAATATGCGCAGACATCTGTTGAGGCATACTGTACCATGAGGATAACAAATCTCTAATATGGAGGTCCTTGATACAGGTGCAATACAGGACTTCGGCACTCAGTGCAACAGTCTTGTGTCACATTTGAAATCTTTAACTTTGTTAATGGGAAACCTCTCAGTAAGGGCACGGCCAGACGTGGCGGAATTGCTCTGGAATTCCGCTGCGGACATTTTCTCCATTGGTTTCCACACCTTTTTAGTTAGGTTCATGCAGACGTGGCGGAATACTCTGCTGCGGACCATAGGCTGCGGTGCGGAATTTGGTGTCCGCAGCATACACTGGCTGTTGCAGACTTGTTGCGGAATTTCTCCATTGACTTCAATGGAGATTCAAAATTCTGCAATGAAATCCGCAGATGTTATGTGTGTTGCGTTGCGGATTGGATTTAAGAACAGGATATTTCTTCATTCTGGCTGGACCTATATGTTTCGAGGTCTATAGCCAGACTGAGGTGAAATGTTTTAAAAGCCAGCATGATGTACTTTTCACCTGAATACGCAACGGCTAATACGAAGCAACTTACTGCACATTTTAGGCAAAGCCGCAACGGAATCTGCAACGCAGATTATGTGTGGCATTGATGCGGACAGTGTCTACAGAAAGATGCCACGTCTGGCCATGCCCTTAGGGTACCTCCACACACATAATAAACAATGCGAAATTCCCGAAAATTCAGCAGCTTTTTTGCAAGAAAAATTGTAATGCTGCAGATTTAAAATTTGCACCACAGGTAATTCTCCATACTTCTTATCTCCGGATTTTTTACGCAGTGGGTGGATAAGATTTTTTTTCAGTTCTCATCCACTTTGCTGCTACTGTAATACCCTATAATTCACTGTATTTTAACAATATATATTGTGCTCCCACAAATATGAACATTTGAAAATTCACTGAAGTGATAAATGAGTAAAATGTCTAATTTTTATTTCATAGCTATCTAAAAACAGGGGTACAATCACCACTGTGAAAAGCCCAACCGTGTATTTAAAAACGTATTAAACAGAATACTCCCAGTCCTAGTTCGTTTGCGAACCCTTTGTGACTGGGTATGTAAACAGAGATATCAAAATATGGAATCAGCTTATAACATTAGTAAAGCAGTGGTTTGGACCCTCGTTCACACAGGAGCCTGCGTTAACCGCATCATATTCTCCCAATGTACAGATGCACAACAATGCCACTGCCCCCTACGCAAAATTCCCTCACTTCACCCGACCCTACGCGTTTCTATACTTATCATCAGGGGTCTGTCAGTCTGGCCAGGATGCCAGCGATATATCTTCAGCAGCAGGTATTCTACTGCACAACACGGAAGCATGCACGCATAGATGTCAGCGGCATGCTTCACTCTGGGACTCTGAGTCACTATGAACTGAATACTCCGCCCCCTGGCTCCGGCAGCATACATCAAACAGCCAATCACACCGGCCCAGCACATCCATGATGCTCAACCATGTGACTCCCGGCTGTCAGCTGACATACCCGGAAGTAACAATGTAAACAACACAGAGCATGCTGACTCAATGGGAGGCTGTAGAAGTATCTGTTTGCTACATAAAGCCTCATGCTATTCAGGGATGGAGTATAACACTATTAGGTTGGATATATGTTGCGGATCAGCTCAGGACCGAAATTGGACTACCACGATAGGAGCACCTACCCTGAAAATACATAATATATGGATGGAAGAATGACGTAATTGTAAACCTCACTTAAAACATTTGACACACTCCTGGACTCAATTGCCATACCTGCTACTTATTGATTGATATATTACAAGTGACTACACTGGGACTAGGAATGCATTACCATACCCCCACCCAGAGGACCAAAAAAGCCCTATGACTTGATATGGATTGTATATTAAATAAAACAGGTATAATTTGTTTGCTTGTTTAAACCTTCAGGATGTACGCAAGCCAGTCTATAGATCCATTGGGCCTCTTTACGCAGAATAAGGTTATCCCAATTCCCTCCCCGTTTAGGAGGACATACCAATTCAATTGCCTGAAATTTTAAACATTCTGCCCTGCCTTGATGTTTTGCATGCACATGTTTTGATATGGAAGTATCTCTTTAATTTGTAACATCTCCAACATGTTCCCTAATCCGGCGCCGAAACTGCCGTATCGTCTTGCCCGCGTAATTCAGTGGGCATGGACATGTGATTAAATAGACAACTCCAGCCGTTTTGCAGTTCACAAAATCTCGGATATCATACTCAACCTTGGTGGTAACACTTTTGAATTTTTTTCCACTTTGAATGAAATCACAGGCTCTACAAATACCACATCTGTGTGTACCCGGTATCTGCCTGTCTAACCAAGTACCCTTTTGGATTATTGGATCAAAACAACTCTGCATCACCCTATCCCTAATGTTTTTACCTCTACGGAACGTGACTGAAGGCCATTGTGTTATCTGATCCGCCAAGTCCGCATCGGCTCCTAGGATACGCCAATACCTCTTGAGGATTTCCATGATCTCAGATTGTTTGGAGTCAAAAGTACCTATGAGCCTAGTGACCCTTTCCTCTTGACGTTGTCTAGGGACTAAAAGGCTCTGCCTATCTGCATCCCTCGCTCCCTCATAGGCCTTTCTAATTACCCCATTAGGGAAGCCCCTCTCCTTCAATCTGTTTGTGAGGTCATGTGCCTGTGACTCAAAATCGTCCATTGAACTACAATTTCGGCGTACTCTCATGAATTGGCCTCTGGGAATCCCACGTTTGAGGGGATAAGGGTGACAACTGTTCCATTGTAGGAAACTATTGGTTGCTGTCTCCTTTCGGTGTACTTTAGTACGTATTGTGCCTTCCTTAGTTTTAATTATCTTAAGATCTAAAAAAGATAATTCCTGATCACTGATTTCACATGTGAACCTGAGCCCTAGATCGTTTGTATTAAGGGCTGCCACAAAATTATTGAATTCCTCCACTGTGGAATTCCAAAGCAACAACACGTCATCAATATATCTAATCCAGATACCTATTGATGAAGTCCATTTGACAAATTTATCCCCAAAGGCAACTGTCTCTTCCCACCAACCAAGAAACTTTTTCATTCTAAAAGCATCCGATAAGGGTGGGAACATTGTGGGTATGAGTCGAGAAGACTATAAGAAAATGTGTGAGGACATATTGCTCAATCCTGACTGTTACACCATTCTAAAAGATAACCCCACAGCCGTGTTCAAGATGGAGCTTTTAGGTATCCTGCGGGATGCAAAGAGCAGGTCTTTGATCAGTGCTAGCGAATTCAACTTTCTATTTCCTCAATTTCCTATTATGGCATGCTTTTATAGCCTGCCAAAAATCCACAAGGGCTATCCTCCCCTACGTGATAGACCCATTGTATCAGGTATTAATAATCTAACCCAGAATGTGAGTACATATATAGACCAGGTGCTGCGTCCGTTTGTGCTAGGTCTCACATCATATGTACGTGATACCATGGATGTTTTAAAACAAATTGAGGGTATCACTTTGGAACAAAATACATTTCTGGCGAGTTTGGATGTGGAGGCTTTGTATTCCTCCATTCCACATAGACTTGGCTGTGAAGCAGTGGAATACTTTCTAAAATCTAGGGGCACTCAATATGTGGCTCATAACCAGCTTGTTTTGCAATTATTACACTTTGTGTTAGAAAGGAATGTTTTTATCTTTGAAGACCGTATTTTCCATCAGCAACGTGGTACAGCAATGGGGAGTCCCACTGCTCCCACTTATGCAAACTTGTTTCTTGGTTGGTGGGAAGAGACAGTTGTCTTTGGGGATAAATTTGTCAAATGGACTTCATCAATAGGTATCTGGATTAGATATATTGATGACGTGTTGTTGCTTTGGAATTCCACAGTGGAGGAATATAATAATTTTGTGGCAGCCCTTAATACAAACGATCTAGGGCTCAGGTTCACATGTGAAATCAGTGATCAGGAATTATCTTTTTTAGATCTTAAGATAATTAAAACTAAGGAAGGCACAATACGTACTAAAGTACAACGAAAGGAGACAGCAACCAATAGTTTCCTACAATGGAACAGTTGTCACCCTTATCCCCTCAAACGTGGGATTCCCAGAGGCCAATTCATGAGAGTACGCCGAAATTGTAGTTCAATGGACGATTTTGGGTCACAGGCACATGACCTCCCAAACAGATTGAAGGAGAGGGGCTTCCCTAAGGGGGTAATTAGAAAGGCCTATGAGGGAGCGAGGGATGCAGATAGGCAGAGCCTTTTAGTCCCTAGACAACGTCAAGAGGAAAGGGTCACTAGGCTCATAGGTACTTTTGACTCCAAACAATCTGAGATCATGGAAATCCTCAAGAGGTATTGGCGTATCCTCGGAGCCGATGCGGACTTGGCGGATCAGATAACACAATGGCCTTCAGTCACGTTCTGTAGAGGTAAAAACATTAGGGATAGGGTGATGCAGAGTTGTTTTGATCCAATAATCCAAAAGGGTACTTGGTTAGACAGGCAGATACCGGATACACACAGATGTGGTAGTTGTAGAGCCTGTGATTTCATTCAAAGTGGAAAAAAATTCAAAAGTGTTACCACCAAGGTTGAGTATGATATCCGAGATTTTGTGAACTGCAAAACGGCTGGAGTTGTCTATTTAATCACATGTCCGTGCCCACTGAATTACGTGGGCAAGACGATACGGCAGTTTCGGCGCCGGATTAGGGAACATGTTGGAGATGTTACAAATGAAAGAGATACTTCCATATCAAAACATGTGCATGCAAAACATCAAGGCAGGGCAGAATGTTTAAAATTTCAGGCAATTGAATTGGTACATCCTCCTAAACGGGGAGGGAATTGGGATAACCTCATTCTGCGTAAAGAGGCCCAATGGATCTATAGACTGGCTTGCGTACATCCTGAAGGTTTAAACGAGCAAACACACATGTGTTGGGCCGGTGTGATTGGCTGTTTGATGTATGCTGCCGGAGCCAGGGGGTGGAGTATTCAGTTCATAGTGACTCAGAGTCCCAGAGTGAAGCATGCCGCTGACATCTATGCGTGCATGCTTCCGTGTTGTGCAGTAGAATACCTGCTGCTGAAGATATATCGCTGGCATCCTGGCTAGACTGACAGACCCCTGATGATAAGTATAGGAACGCGTAGGGTCGGGTGAAGTGAGGGAATTTTGCGTAGGGGGCAGTGGCATTGTTGTGCATCTGTACATTGGGAGAATATGATGCGGTTAACGCAGGCTCCTGTGTGAACGAGGGTCCAAACCACTGCTTTACTAATGTTATACGCTGATTCCATATTTTGATATCTCTGTTTACATACCCAGTCACAAAGGTTTCGCAAACGAACTAGGACTGGGAGTATTCTGTTTAATACGTTTTTAAATACACGGTTGGGCTTTTCACAGTGGTGATTGTACCCCTGTTTTTAGATAGCTATGAAATAAAAATGATACATTTTACTGTAATACCCTGCAGAATTTCCACACAGAAAATCAGTTTGGAAATTTTGCAGTGTTTACGCAGTGTGTGGACTTACCCATACTATCTAAACTGGAGTATAAAAAGGAGACTACTAATAGTACAACACAGTACTATTGGAACTTTGTATGTTGCTTCGCATTTGTTACTGGTTTTGTAATATATGCAATGCTGAAGGTGGAATACTTAAAATTATACAATTGTTTTAAAGAAAATGTGACTACTGTCTGTGATTATTATTCAATAGTTTGGTAGGATGTTATTAATGGTCTTTCTTTGGCATCTAAAGTCATTGAAGACTTGTATCTCGAGAAAAACATGGAAATGTTGTATCTGTGTTTTTTAATGATCCCGTAATAAAAGTTCAATATAGACTGAAGTTTCTCAGTCATTTTGGAAATTCTTTTAATTGTCCTAAGTTTAGACAAATGTCTTCATTCATGTAATTCCTTATTATCAAAATTGACTAATAAATATTGTTTACCATAGCAACCTATCCCAGTGCAGTTTTTATATTTTCAGGTCATTTTAACAATTAAGAGCTGCAATGGGATTGGTCATTATTGGTAATATAACCAGTGTTAGGGATCTGCCAGGTACTTTATCTAGGTATACTACTGGGATTAATCAATCCACACCTGAGGCCAGACCTGTTCGACTGACACCATCTCCCACCAACCAGGGTGGCAGGCTCAGGAGTGGGAGAGCCTATCGCGGCCTGGTCTGTCGGAGTTAGCTCCGCCCCCTGTCCTTTATTACCTGCCCTGTTCTCTCCCTCAGTGCTTGTAATTCTTTTGGATTCCTGGCCCCACTGCTGCTTGCTCCAGCCTGCTTCTGCCGTGCTTCTGCCTTGCTGCAGTTCTGCTTGACCTGCTTTGCTTTGCCCCTGGCTTGCTTCTGTCTCCGTGCCCGCTCGGGTGTACTCACTTCGTCCTGGTCCTGACTGTTCGTTCGCCGCTCCGTTTCCTCGTGGCGTTCCGTGGCTACTGCCCCTTCCCTTGCGTGTTCCCTGTTTGTTTTCCTGTGCACTTAGACAGCGTAGGGACCGCCGCCCAGTTGTACCTCGTCGCCTAGGGCGGGTCGTTGCAAGTAGGCAGGGACAGGGCGGTGTGTAGATTAGGGCTCACTTTCCCTTCCCCTCCTTCCTGCCATTACTTAATTACAAGTCCTTACCTAGTCTACCATTTCTCCTACGCTGACGCTATCATGGACCCCCTTGAGACCCTGACCCAGCAGATGCAGGGCCTCTCCCTACAGGTCCAGGCCCTGGCCCAAAGGGTCAATCAGGGTGACGCTGCTTTAGTAGTACCCCTCACCTCACCTCTAGAACCCGACCTCAAGTTACCTGACCGGTTCTCAGGGGACCGTAAGACGTTTCTCTCCTTCCGGGAGAGTTGCAGACTGTATTTCCGCCTAAAGCCCCACTCCTCAGGTTCCGAGAACCAGCGGGTGGGTATCATCATATCCCGACTCCAGGAAGGGCCCCAAGAGTGGGCCTTCTCCTTGGCTCCTGACGCCCCTGAACTTTCCTCTGTTGATCGTTTTTTCTCTGCCCTCGGACTCATTTACGACGAGACTGACAGGACTGCTTTAGCCGAGAGTCAGCTGGTGACCTTACGTCAGGGTAGGAGACCGGTTGAGGAATACTGTTCTGATTTTAGGAAGTGGTGCGTAGCTTCTCAGTGGAACGATCCGGCCCTAAGGTGCCAGTTTAGGTTAGGATTATCTGACGCCCTGAAGGATCTGCTGGTTAGCTACCCCTCGTCTGACTCCCTTGACCAGGTTATGGCCCTAGCAGTACGACTTGACCGACGTCTCAGGGAACGTCAGCTAGAACGCTTCAGTGTGCTCCCCTCTGACTTTTCTGCGATCCCCCCCGAGGTCCCGTCTCCTCGCCCCTCCACGGAGGACTCGGAGGTACCTATGCAACTCGGGGTCTCCATGTCCCCTCGACAACGTAGGGAGTTTCGCAGAATGAATGGTCTCTGCTTCTACTGTGGGGACGACAAGCATCTACTGAACACCTGTCCCAGGCGCAAGAATAAGAAGCCGGAAAACTTCCGCGCCTAAGTGATCATCGGGGAGGTCACTTGGGCGCACAGGTATTTCCCGTTAATGTGAAACGCAATAAAATTTTGCTTCCCTTTCAGGTCTCGTTTGCTGGCCGGTCTGCCACGGGCAGTGCTTTCGTGGATTCTGGCTCATCTGCTAATATCATGTCTGTGGAATTTGCTATGTCTCTAAAGATGCCTTGTATTGATTTACCTTATCCTATCCCTGTAGTAGGAATCGACTCAACTCCCCTTGCTAATGGTTATTTTACTCAGCATACTCCTGTTTTTGAACTCCTGGTTGGCTCCATGCATGTGGAGCAGTGCTCTGTACTGGTGATGCAGGGATTATCGTCTGATCTGGTTTTAGGCCTTCCCTGGTTGCAGTTGCATAATCCCACGTTTGATTGGAATACTGGGGATCTCACCAAATGGGGTAATGAATGTCTTATGTCATGTCTTTCTGTTAACTCTATTTCTCCCCGGGAGGAGGTAAACACGCTTCCTGAGTTTGTTCAGGACTTCGCCGATGTGTTTTCTAAGGAGGCCTCCGAGGTGTTGCCCCCCCATAGAGATTACGATTGCGCTATCGATTTGGTGCCTGGTGCCAAGCTTCCTAAGGGTAGGATATTTAATCTTTCATGTCCTGAACGTGAAGCTATGAGGGTGTATATCCAAGAATGCCTGGCCAAGGGTTTCATTCGCCCCTCGACTTCTCCTGTAGGTGCTGGCTTTTTCTTCGTGGGGAAGAAGGATGGTGGTCTTAGGTGGTGCATTGATTATCGTAACCTGAATAAGGTCACCGTAAGGAACCAGTACCCACTTCCTTTGATTCCGGATCTTTTTAATCAGGTTCAGGGAGCCCAATGGTTTTCTAAGTTCGATCTACGGGGGGCATATAACCTTATCCGCATCAAAGAGGGGGATGAGTGGAAAACTGCGTTCAACACACCCGAGGGTCATTTCGAATACCTGGTCATGCCCTTTGGGTTGTGTAATGCCCCTGCTGTCTTCCAGAATTTTATTAATGAAATCCTGAGAGAGTACCTGGGTAATTTTCTTGTTGTGTACCTTGATGACATACTGGTGTTTTCCAAGGACTGGTCCTCCCACGTGGAGCATGTCAGGAAGGTGTTCCAGGTCCTTCGGGAGAATAATCTGTTTGCTAAGACTGAAAAATGTGTCTTTGGGGTACAGGAGATACCATTTTTAGGGCAAATCCTCACTCCTCATGAATTCCGCATGGACCCTGCCAAGGTTCAGGCTGTGGCGGAATGGGTCCAACCGGCCTCCCTTAAGGCGTTACAGTGTTTTTTAGGGTTCGCCAACTATTACAGGAGATTTATTGCCAACTTCTCGGTCGTCGCTAAGCCTCTTACGGACCTTACCCGCAAGGGTGCTGATGTCCTCCATTGGCCCCCTGAGGCCGTCCAGGCCTTTGAGACTCTCAAGAAGTGCTTTATCTCAGCCCCCGTGCTGATTCAGCCCAACCAAGAGGAGCCATTTATTGTGGAGGTTGACGCTTCCGAGGTGGGAGTGGGGGCCGTCTTGTCCCAGGGTACCAGCTCCCTCACCCATCTCCGCCCCTGTGCTTACTTCTCTAGGAAGTTTTCGCCCACGGAGAGTAACTATGATATTGGCAACCGCGAACTTCTAGCCATTAAATGGGCTTTTGAGGAGTGGCGGCACTTCCTGGAGGGGGCCAGACACCAGGTAACGGTCCTTACGGATCACAAGAATCTGGTTTTCCTAGAATCGGCCCGGAGGCTTAATCCTAGACAAGCTCGGTGGGCACTATTCTTTACCAGATTTAATTTCTTGGTTACCTATAGGGCTGGGTCCAAGAATATTAAGGCTGATGCTCTGTCACGTAGTTTCATGGCCAATCCTCCTTCCGAGAAGGATCCTGCTTGTATTTTACCCCCTGGTATAATCGTCTCTGCCACGGATTCTGATTTAGCTTCTGATATCGCGGCTGATCAGGGTGCAGCCCCCGGGAACGTCCCTGGGGACAAACTGTTTGTTCCCCTGCAATACCGGCTGAGGGTACTCAGGGAAAACCATGACTCCGCTCTATCTGGTCATCCTGGCATCTTGGGCACCAAACACCTCATTACCAGAAACTATTGGTGGCCTGGGTTGCCTAAAGACATTAGGGCTTACGTCGCCGCTTGTGAGGTTTGCGCTAGGTCCAAAACCCCTAGGTCCCGACCTGCGGGCCTACTACGTTCCTTGCCCATTCCCCAGAGACCTTGGACCCATATCTCCATGGATTTTATCACCGATTTGCCTCCATCACAGGGCAAGTCGGTGGTGTGGGTGGTAGTCGACCGCTTCAGCAAGATGTGCCACTTTGTGCCCCTTAAGAAGCTACCTAACGCCAAGACGTTAGCTTCTTTGTTTGTGAAACACATCCTGCGTCTCCATGGGGCCCCAGTCAATATCGTTTCTGACAGAGGGGTACAATTTGTTTCCTTATTTTGGAGAGCTTTTTGTAAAAAGTTGGAGATTGATCTGTCCTTCTCCTCCGCCTTCCATCCCGAAACTAATGGCCAAACGGAAAGGACCAACCAATCCCTGGAACAATATTTAAGGTGTTTCATCTCTGACTGTCAATTCGATTGGGTCTCATTCCTTCCCCTTGCTGAATTTTCCCTGAATAACCGGGTCAGTAACTCGTCAGGGGTCTCCCCGTTTTTCTGTAATTTCGGGTTTAACCCAAGGTTCTCCTCCGTCTCCCCTGGTTGTTCCAATAATCCTGAGGTAGAGGATGTTCATCGGGAACTGTGCACTGTCTGGGCCCAGGTTCAGAAGAACCTAGAGGCGTCCCAGAGCGCACAAAAGATTCAGGCGGATAGTAGACGTTCTGCTAACCCCCGGTTTGTCGTCGGGGATTTGGTCTGGTTGTCGTCCAGGAACTTGCGCCTTAAGGTCCCGTCCAGGAAGTTTGCTCCCCGATTTATTGGACCTTATAAGATCATTGAAGTCCTCAACCCTGTATCCTTCCGTCTGGAGCTCCCCCCATCCTTTCGCATACATGACGTCTTCCATGCCTCCCTCCTTAAACGCTGCTCCCCGTCCTGGTCCCCCTCGAGGATACCTCCTGTTCCCGTTCTCACCCCTGAGGGGGTGGAATTCGAGGTGGCCAAGATTATGGACAGTAGGATGGTCCAGGGCTCCCTCCAGTACCTGGTCCATTGGAGAGGATACGGGCCGGAGGAGAGGACTTGGGTACCTGCCCGTGATGTTCACGCTGGGGTATTGATCAGGAGGTTCCACCTTCTCTTCCCCACTAAACCGGGTCCCCTTAGTAAGGGTCCGGTGGCCCCTCATAAAAGGGGGAGTACTGTTAGGGATCTGCCAGGTACTTCATCTAGGTATACTCCTGGGATTAATCAATCCACACCTGAGGCCAGACCTGTTCGACTGACACCATCTCCCACCAACCAGGGTGGCAGGCTCAGGAGTGGGAGAGCCTATCGCGGCCTGGTCTGTCGGAGTTAGCTCCGCCCCCTGTCCTTTATTACCTGCCCTGTTCTCTCCCTCAGTGCTTGTAATTCTTTTGGATTCCTGGCCCCACTGCTGCTTGCTCCAGCCTGCTTCTGCCGTGCTTCTGCCTTGCTGCAGTTCTGCTTGACCTGCTTTGCTTTGCCCCTGGCTTGCTTCTGTCTCCGTGCCCGCTCGGGTGTACTCACTTCGTCCTGGTCCTGACTGTTCGTTCGCCGCTCCGTTTCCTCGTGGCGTTCCGTGGCTACTGCCCCTTCCCTTGCGTGTTCCCTGTTTGTTTTCCTGTGCACTTAGACAGCGTAGGGACCGCCGCCCAGTTGTACCTCGTCGCCTAGGGCGGGTCGTTGCAAGTAGGCAGGGACAGGGCGGTGGGTAGATTAGGGCTCACTTTCCCTTCCCCTCCTTCCTGCCATTACTACCAGGTTTTCTATTAAGCATTTTGTTATAATAAGACCCATTGTGCAAGTTCATAATTTTTCATAAAGGCTGAGAAGGGCACATCTTCTCGTAAGAAACATCTTGTACCAGACAGTGCCAAATAAACACAGACAGTTTCTGTATTTATGTTGAGCTAATCTGGGAAGTTCTCATTTAACTACAAGACATAATTTTAAAGGAAGGTTTTATTTGCAAAGTGTTCCATTTCCTTCTTTATGTTTTCAATTTTTTCAGTGAAAGGTTTGTATTCTGTCATTCACAAAGATAATAGGAGCCATTAAACTGCAAAAATGTGCCAATAATATACCCTTTAATGTTCCTTCTTGGGCACATATCTCACAGGATATAAGAATTGTGTATCAAATATAATTTTTTTTCAATAATACTTTATAATAGTAATATTTCTTTTTTTTTATGCAATTTTTTGGTATTAGTTTCATTAGAATTAATATATTATGTGGAGATAATGGTTTGTCAAAAAAGACAGAGGTACTAAAAAAAAAGAACCATTAGGGCCTCAGATCAGGCAGGAATTACCAGAAACAATAATGCTGCATGCTGTACTATTGTTTCTGGTAAAACAACGGATACCCCACCAGAAAGCCAATGGAACTCATTGAAGTCAATAGGTTCCGATGGCTGCCAGCAGAATTAGATGTGCAGCGGAACCGTTTCTTCCAGGTTTCACATTGTCCTGCTCCTGGTGGTGCAGAACAACGGAAAGATGTGAACAGGGCCTTATTAGCTAAAAAGAAAAGAAATTGGGAAGGCCCCTTGAGCCAGGTTTATACATAAATTTCTAAAAATTAAAGATGTTAATTGAAACTTAACGGAGCATTATCATTTTGGACATTTATGGCGTATTCACAGGATATGGCTATTAAGTTTCATTCTGACCTTAATAGTGAACTAACCTGTGGGTGAGGTAGTGCAACAAAAGGTGTTTTAAACCATTTCGATATATTGTATATGAAATAAGCACTAATACAGACAGTAATGTCAAAAAGTAGAAAATTGGGTTTTATATTTTTTCAATGTCAATTAACAGAAAACGAATGCAATAAAATTGCCAAATGTGAATCAAATATATCACCCATCTGAAGGTTAGAGACCTGGAAATGTCCTGGTTAGAGTTCCTTCAAAGTATTCTCAGTTAGATCCAGGGCTTTAGCCAATAGCACAGACAACACGCGTGGAGGATTGCCGTCTGACAACACCTGTGCGACATTACTGCCCCCTTTCTCAAGCAAGCATGCTAGAAAATTCAAGTTATGTCACTTCATATGGGTGAATAAACACAACTACACTTTCTACCTCCCACTATTTTGGTATAGGGGATCGGAGTTCTAAATATTTTTTTATTATCATAATGCAGTAATTGTCATGACTCTGGGGGTATGTGGACCCACTAGACCGTTCCACCGTAGCGGAGTAGCAGCTGCTCAACTACAGACAATGAAAGCCTCTAGAACAAAAATACCTGTATGAAAGTTCAGACAGAAACGAAGCATAGCAGACGCTTTAGCACAGATGATACGTGGCAGATAACAAGTAGCGTGGCAGATGACACTTGGCGTGGCAGATGACGTTTGGCATGCCAGAAGACACTTGGCATGACAGATGAAGCTTGGCGTGGTAGTGAGGATGAACTCGACTCCAACACTAGACTTCGCTCAGGAACAAACACAGTTACTGGATACAGGATACAGGTAACAGGATACGAGAACACTGGGAACAGGATACAACTAAGGGACCATTTGCTATACAAACATGGGTAGAAAAAACAAGGCTCAGGCACAGGAAGGAGGACAGGATGGATTAAAATAGGACAGGGTGCACAGGGATAGGCTAGGGAGAATTCTAGCGGTGCACGCGCTGGCCCTTTAGGAGGACACCAGGGTGCGCATGCACACCCTACGGGAGCGAGCAGCGGACGAGAGCAGTACATGCCGGCATCCTCAGGGAGGAGGAGGATGCTGGCGCACAGGTAAACTATGCAGGCGGCCACAGAGGGAAGCCGGATAGCAGCGAATGGCAGCCGCCAGTGATTCAGTACCCCCCCCCCCTTTACACCCCTCTTCTTAGAGCAAGAGTATAGAAGGAACCTCTTGATGAGCACAGGGGAATCAATGTTCTCTTCAGGTTCTCATGATCTTTCCTCAGGACCAAACCCCTTCCAGTCAACCATGAAGAAGATTTTTCCTCCTACCCTCTTGTAGTCCAGAATCTGCTTAACCTCAAAGATGTTAGAAGCACCACTGGGCTATATTGCAGAGCCAGGGGAATTGCTCTAGCGATTCAGGACCATGGGCTTTAGGAGGGACACATGTAAAGACTTGGGAATCTTGAGTGTCGGCGGCAGCCTAGCTTATATGTCACAGGATTTATCTGTTGGAGAACCTCAAAATGACTCAGAAATCTGGGGGCAAATTTGTAAGAGGGGATTTTTAAACAAATATTCTTTGATGATAACCAGACTTTTGTTCCGGGAAGAAACTGAGGGGGACTTTTTCTTTTTCTATCCACATTTCTCTTCATGCAGTCTACTGCCTGAAGGATAGAGGACTTGGTTTGCTGCCATATATGAAGAAAGTCTCCAAATTAAGAGTTAGATGCAGCTACTTCAGATGTAGCTGGCACAGGAAGAGAAACACGTGGATGTTGGCTATATATCATGAAAAATGGGGAGCAGGCAGTAGATTCACTCATGTGGTTGTTGTAAGAGAACTCGCCCCAAAGAAGAAGCTGTATTCAATTGTCGTGTTGAACAGAAACAAAATGACGAAGATAGTTCTCCAGTATTTGATTAATTCTTTCAACCTGGCCATTAGATTAATGGTGATACACAGAAGAAAAGTCCAGTTTTACATCGAGAAGTTTACATGGAGTTTTCCAGAATTTTGAAGTAAATTGTATGCCCTGATCAGACATGATATGGAGGGGCAGTCCGTACAGATGAAAGATAAGCTGTATGAATAGATTTGCCAAATGAGGAGCAGAAGTGGGAGCCAGTTAGTGGGATGAAATGTGCCATCTTAGAAAAGCTATCCACCACGACCCAGACAGTAGTGCAACATGCAAAGGGAGGAAGGTTGGTGATAAAATCCATGACAATGTGTTGCCAAGGTCCATCAGGAATGGGCAGAGGCTGAAGGAGACCAACAGGCATGGAAATGGAATGAGAGGATTTGTCTTGGGCAAAATTGGTACAAGAAGCAACATAGTCCACAACAACTCTAGACAGCGTGGGACACCAGTAATGACGGGATATAAAGTCCCGTGTCTTACGGACACCAGAGTGCCCATCCTGTTTGGAATTGTGCCCTTAGAGGAGAATCCTCTTCCTGTCTGCAGGACAAACAAAAGTCCTTCCAGGGAAAATGTATCTATGATATATTGGGGAGAATCTCAGAGTCATCCGTCTCAAATGACCGAGATAGAGCATCGGCCCTCACATTTTTATCTGCAGGGCGGAAGTAGAGCAGGAACTGGAGTGGAAAAACAGCGACCATCTGGCTTGACGAGGATTTAATCGCTGCGCAGACTGAAGGTACGTGAGATACTTGTGGTCCGTATAGATGATGATGAAGTAAATAGCACCGTCCAGCAGATGTCTCCATTCCTCCAAGGCCAACTTGACGACCAGTAACTTACAATCCCCAATGGAGCTGTTGCACTCTGCAGGAGAGAACAGTTTGGAGAAGAAGCCACAAACCACTGCAAAAGCCTTGGAGTTTACCTACCTCTAGTAAGAATTGTCGAGACATCAAGATGGTGAAGAACTGAGGCTGAAGTGAAGGCGCTCTTGAGACTGGTAAATGCTGACTCTGCCTTCGGGCACCAAACACTTGTGTTTACTCCCTTCTTAGTAGGAGCAGAGATTTAAGCAGTTAGGGACGAGAAGTTTGGGATAAACTGCCGGTAAAAATTTATGAATTCCAAAAATCTCTGAATGGCCCGGAGGCCCTGTGGACGTGGGCACTCTAAGACAGACTTCACCTTCTCTGGATCCATCTTAAGTTCACGATCTGAGACAACGTGGCCAAGGAAGGGCAGAGAGTTCCTCTCGAACTTGCACTTTTGTGATTCCCCCTTAACCGCAATGGAATTGGCAAACATGCTTCCGATGCGTCATCAGATCTGGTGAATAGATCAGGATGTCATCCAAATATACCACCACACAGAAATACTGAAGATCCCGGAAGATGTCATTCACAAATTCCTGAAATACAGCTGGAGCGTTACTCAGACCAAAGGGCATCACGAGATCATAGTTATCATCTCGGGTGTTGAATGCAGTCTTCCATTCCTCACCTTGACGGATCCAGTTTAGGTTATGAGCCCTGCGTAGATCCAGCTTTGTAAAAATCTTGACTCCACAATTTCGATCGAAGAACTCAGAGATTAGCGGCAAGGGGTACTTGTTTTTGATCGTGATTTGGTTTAAGCCACGGTAATCGATACATGGTCAAAGTGATCCATTATTTTTCTTAACGAAGAAGAATCCAGCAATGGCTGGAGAAGATTTCCGGATGAAACCCTGCTCAAGGTTCCCCTTGACGTAAGCCCACATGGCCTGGATTTCTGGCAAGGAGAGAGGATAGCCCCGCCGACTAGAAGATGAGACTTCAGAGAGCAGTTCAATAGGACAATTGTAGGAACGATGGCAAGGAAGAACCTCTGCCTCCTTTTTGCTGAAGATGTCTGCAAAGCTGGCATAATGTGTGGGTAGCCCAGAAATTAACTGACGCAGTGGAGGCAGAACAGGACGAAACAGTGGCAGGAGCGGTGAAGACACTTGAATCTCCATTGGAGGACCTCTCCGGAACTCGAGTCCAGAACCGAAGCATGTAGACGAAGCCAATGCAAGCCCAGCAGAATAGGGTTGATAGCTTTTGGCAAGACGAAGAAGGCAATCTGTTCTGAGTGGAGGATTCTGACTTGTAGTCCCAATGGTTCCGTGATGGACAGAATAGCATTGGGCAGTGATTGTCCATTCACGGAGGCGACTGCCAGAGGTCTCTCCACAGGAACCGTGGCCAGATGGAGACGATCTACTAGGTCCTGCTGAATAAAGTTTGCAACCGCTCTGGAGTCCAGATAGGCAGAGACGGTGTGTGATTTCTCACCAGAGACAATGGTTACTGGAATAGATAATTTGGGAGAGAATTTAGCATTTGGCATCATTCCACCTTGGGTTGTTTCTCCAACCAACCGTAGGTGCTTGAGTTTCCTGGCTTCTACGGACATTCACGCACAAAATGGCCTTTGTGGCCACAATGCAGACACAGAGCTGAGGAGCATTAGCTCTGTTTCTCCTGATCTGACAAATTGAGTCTGTCCAACTGCATTGGCTCGTCAAATGGAACAACTGGAGAAGGCATTAGAGGTCTCTGGAACTTGGGTGCCAGTCTATAGTGCCGTCTCTCCCGGCGAACCTCCTGAGCACGTTCCTGGATCTTCATGTTGATCTGGGTTGCTAACAGGATAAGGGCATCCAGGGTGGAAGGAATCTCACGAGCTGCAAGCTCATCCTTCATGTGTGAAGACAATCATTGCCAGAAAGTCGCCACCAAGGCCTCTGTATTCCAAACCACCTCTGCCGCCAGCATGCGGAAGGAGATGGCTGTTAGGAAAACACCTGTTCCCTTAAAGTCGCTATGACAACTTTTCTAGCTTCTGGGCGGTTCTTCTTTTACCTTGAGCCTATCTCTCTTCTCTGTCTTACTGCCAATCAGCTTTGGTGTTGTATTTATACCTGTCTTTTCCCACCTGTCTTTGCTTATAAATTTTCCTGTCTTCTGGTGTCTGATCAAGCTTCCTATATTCCCTGCACTCCTGACTTCGGGACCTTTTGGAAACTGACCTCGGGTTGTCGATTGTTTACCCCTTTTTCGCTGATTTTGGATTATATGCTCCTGGCCAGTTTTGACCTTTGCTATTCTTGATATCTGCTTGCCTTCTGATTTGGACTATCTGTTTAAACCCTGGCTGTCTGGTTTCCTGCTCAGGTTAGTCTGAATTGCACCTCCTATCCAACACTGAACTCTGCTAAGACAGCCTAGGTCCTAAGCATCAAAGTCCGTCCCACCTTGCTGTCGGCTATGGCGAACATCTTAGGGTCGCCTTAGACACTGTCGATCAGAGTTGTGACAGATCTGAGGTAGCTCTCTTCCGGCGCTCTCCAGCAGCCTTTGGGGAATCGCTCAAATTGCAATTCCCTAACAATGGCGTACTCCCCCTACAGTAGATTCCCCGTGTTTGAGGATAAGCAGTGAGGCAGCGGCAGAAAATGTTCGACCTGGTTCCACAAACACCGTACGAAAAGTCTATAGAGATAGTAACAGATCAGAGAATTCCGGGCGCTCTCGTTCCAAGATGGGATTCGCCCCTGCCAGGGCTTTGCCGGAGAGGAGAGAAATAATAAAAGCAACTTTGGCCTCATCAGAGGGAAAGAGGTGAGTACATAATGTGAAGTGGATAGTACACTGGTTGATGAACCCTCTACAAGTCCTGGGATTCCCATCATAGCGAGGAGGTAGTGGTAACAAAATTGCAGGAACAAGGTAGGCAGGAGGGATAGTGGGTGGTGGAGCATCGGTAGCAGCCAGAGGAGTTGCACGAGTATGATCCAAACGATTAATGGGTACCTGTCACCAGAATTTCACCTATTCAAGTTTACTTATCCCTCACTGGCCGCTGCTATCAAAAATTAATTGCCATTATCCCCTCTCCTAAACTCCTCCTCCGACTGTAAATAACGGTCTGCAAACATTTTGCGCCTTTTATTGTAATAATCCGATGTCCTGTTGTACGCACACACCAGAAGAGGACATCAATGCACAAGTGAGGGATTTTGTGTGCTGGGGAAGGCGTGGAGCTGTCAATCAAAAGTAAGGAGGCGGGGTAAATTCGGAAACACTTGAGGGATGAAGATATCTCTTTTCAAACGAAGATTTGACTCTTTTGAAACAAAGATATGACTCTTTTATGCTCATTAGCATACGGTGTGGGAACACTAAAAAACTGAATACTAAAGCTACAGAGCTGACTAAGAAGACAATTATAGGTTACATAGAAATCATTTTCATCCACTACCATCGGGAATTGCTGGTTTAGTAGGTTAAATGCTGGTGACAGGTTCCCTTTAATGATGGAGTTTACCACCTGTAGTAGTTGATCCTGAGGACACGCATGTTTGTTTGCATCATTTGAACTGCAGTCTTGGATTGACCAGCGGGTTCCAGGGCCTGAGTGTACTGTCACGACTCTGGGGATATGTGGAGCCACTAGGCGGAGTAGCAGCTGACCAACTACAGACAATGAAAGTCTCCAAGAATACCTGTATTAACGACCAGACAGACACGAGACATAGCAGACGCTTTAGCACAGATGATACATGGTAGATGACAAGTAGTATGGCAGATGACACTTGGCGTGGCAGTTGACGCTTGGCGTGGCAGATGACGCTTGGCGTGGCAGAAGACACTTGGCGTGGCAGTGAGGATGAACTCATCTCCAACATTAGACTTAGCTCAGGAACAAATACAGTTACTGGACACAGGATACAGGAAACAGGAACACTGGGAACAGGATACAACTAAGGGTTCATTTGCTATACGAACATGGGTAGACATAAAAACTCTCAGGCACAGGAAGAAGGGCAGGGCAGATTAAAATAGGACAGGGTGCACAGCGATAGGCTATGGAGGATTCTAGTGGTGCGCATGCTGGTCTTTTAAGGGGACACCAGGGTGCGCGCACCCTACGGGAGTGGGCAGCGGAAGGGAGCAGTACATGCCAGCGTCCTCGGGGAGGAGGATGCCAGCGGACAGGTAAGCTTTGTTGGCAGCCGCGGGGGAAGCCGGATAGCGGCGAATGGCGGCCACCAGCCTTACAGTAATCCTAGAAGGGTGGAAGCTTTCGAGCAAAAAAACATCTAATTAATTAGTCAAAGTTAATGAGAGACATTTTAGGGGAGGTAACACCTAGAGGCTTGTATGTTTTCAGCTTCCATAATATTTTTTACAAATGATTAAGAAAGACCATACTGTTTTAGAGAAGTGGGATAGCAATGTACAAAGTTAAAAAGTTAGATATATTCGTGTTAGGTTCAAGTATTTCCAACTCTGCATGTTGACCCACTGGTTAAAAAGGGAATAGACTCATTGGATAAGTTGAACAGAAAAGGTATACCAGTGAATTTACCAGTTAAATAAGTAGAAAAATTACAGATGTTTAGTATTATAAGAGAATTTGATCTTTATAAAAAAAAATAACTTAAAATGTGGAATGTAAGCAGAAAATCTTCTATTATAAACAAAAGCTATTAAACAAGAAAAGAGGGCTATCAATAATATATAAATTGTTGACAACAAACCTACTGTACACCGGGGAAACTGCCATACATGACTATGTGGTAGAAGGACCTAAACAACAAGTTCCGGGGAAGCAGTGTCAATTAGCTCCAAATAACACAATAAGATTTTTGAGGTGTATTAACCCCATTGAAAACAGGAGAAAAGTACAAATTAGATGGTACTACACCCTAGTCAAAATAGCAAACTTCGCTAGTTACAACACTATTTACTGTTGGAGGAAATGTTTAGGGGAGACAAGTTCCACATTTGGTGGAAATATACCCCTATATTAAATTTCTGGTGTGATATCTTCAGTTTGAGAAATAACATCACAATAACCACATTATTACCCCTTTTCTGAACTGGCGCTAGTGGGAATAAGTTTTAACAGGGATTGTCAATACAGGGATACCAGGTGGATTCTCAATAAGATTCTTGTAGCTGTAAGAATGTAAATGACATAATATTGGAAATCCAAAGGAACACAAACCACCTAAGAGGTGACAAAGAGATTAATTTTGTAATTCCAGTGTGAATACTAGCTACGTAAAGAGGTAAAAAGCAGATAGGATTTTTTTTTGTTCACTTATGTGAATGGTGTGATGAAGTATTCTAATAATAATTTTTTTTTAAATTGTGGTTGATAATGTGATTATCATTCTCTATGTTTGTATTTTACTATGAAGAAATACATATTTAAAGGAAAAAAATCCTTCATATTAGTGTGTGCACTGCATTACTAATAATTTGCTTGTAATGCCATGGAGATTAATAGTTCATATGCAAATTAGAAACAAACTGCAAGCAATTTAGCGCCATTGTGGATATAATTGTTAAGAAGCAATGGAAAGATTTTTAAACCCTTTTAATCTTTTATTCTGAATTATTAAAGTAGGGTCGTCACAGAGAGAATTTTATAAGGAGAGTTAAAGAGTAAAACTAATATGTAAAACTACCGTGCAAAACTACTGTGCCCCTTGAAGGACTTTTCAAACTTTGGACCAATGAACGAGACTAAATGACAATTCTTTCACACAACTGAACATACTACACAACATATATGGGTCCAAGGTCTCTGGGGAATGGGCAAAGGATGTAGTAAGCCCGCTGGTCGGGACCTGGTAGTCTTGGACCTAGCACAAACCTCACAAGCGGCGATATAGGCCTTAACGTCTTTAGGCAACCCAGGCCACCAATAGTTTCTGGCAATGAGGTGCTTGGTACCCAGGATGCCTGGATGACCAGATAGTGCGGAGTCATGATTTTCCCTAAGTACCCTTAGCCGGAATTGCAGGGGAACAAACAGCTTGTTCTCAGGAAGGTTCCCGGGAGCTGAACCTTGATCAGCAGCAATATCAGAGACTAAATCAGAATCAATAGAGGAAATGATTATACCTGGAGGCAAAATACAAGCAGGATCTTCCTCCCACTGGAGGGCTGGCCATGAAACTACGTGACAGTGCATCAGCCTTAATATTTTTATACCCAGCCCTATAGGTAACCAAAAAGTTGAATCTGGTAAAAAATAACGCCCATCGAGCTTGTCTCGGGTTTAGCCTCCGTGCAGATTCTAGGAAAACCAGATTCTTGTGGTCGGTAAGGACCGTTACCTGGTGCCTAGCCCCCTCCAGGAAGTGGCACCACTCTTCAAATGCCCATTTAATGGCTAAGAGTTCGCGGTTGCCAATATCATAGTTACTCTCAGTGGGCGAAAACTTCCTGGAGAAGTAGGCACAGGGACGGAGATGGGTGAGGGAACTTGTACCCTGGGACAAGACAGCCCCCACTCCCACCTCGGACGCGTCAACCTCCACGATAAATGGCTCCATTTGGTTGGGCTGAACCAGCCCTGGGGCCGAGATAAAGCACTTCTTAAGGACCTCAAAAGCCTGGACAGCCTCAGGAGGCCAGTGGAGGAGATCAGCACCTTTGCGAGTGAGGTCCGTAAGAGGCTTAGCGATGACCGAGAAGTTAGCAATAAATCTCCTGTAATAATTAGCGAACCCCAAGCAGCACTGTAACGCCTTCAGGGAGGCAGGTTGGACCCATTCCGCCACAGCCTGGGCCTTGGCGGGGTCCATGCGGAATTCATGAGGAGTGAGGATTTGACCCAAAAATGATATCTTCTGCACCCCAAACACACATTTTTTGGTCTTCGCAAACAGTTTATTTTCCCGAAGGACCTGGAGCACCTTCCTGACATGCTCAATGTGGGAGGACCAGTCCTTGAAAAACACAAGTATGTCATCAAGGTACACTACAAGAAATACCCCCAGGTAATCTCTTAAAATCTCATTTATGAAATTCTGGAAGACCGCGGGAGCATTACACAACCCAAAGGGCATGACGAGGTATTCGAAATGACCTTCGGGCGTGTTAAACGCAGTCTTCCACTCATCCCCCTCTTTGATGCGGATAAGGTTATACGCCCCCCGTAGATCAAACTTAGAGAACCATTGGGCCCCCTGAACCTGATTAAAGAGATCAGGAATCAAAGGAAGGGGATACTGGTTCCTTACAGTGACCTTATTCAAGTTACGGTCGTCATTGCATGGCCTAAGACCACCATCCTTCTTCCCTACGAAGAAGAAGCCAGCACCTAACGGAGAAGTAGAGGGGCGAATGTAACCCTTGGCCAGGCATTCCTGGATATACTCTCTCATGGCTTCACGTTTGGGACAAGAGAGATTAAATATCCTACCCTTAGGGAGCTTAGCTCCTGGTAACAAATCGATGGTGCAATCGTATTCTCTATGAGGAGGTAACACCTCGGAGGCCCCCTTAGAGAAAACATCAGTGAAGTCCTGTACAAACTCAGGTAGAGTGTTCACCTCCTCAGGGGGAGAAATATAATTAACAGAAAAACATGACGTCAAGCATTCATTACCCCAATTGGTAAGCTCCCCAGTATTCCAGTCAAACGTGGGATTATGCAACTGCAACCAGGGAAGGCCTAAAACCAAATCGGACGATAATCCCTGCATCAACAGTACAGAGCACTGCTCCAAATGCATGGAGCCAACAAGGAGTTCAAAAACAGGGGTATGCTGTGTAAAATAACCATTAGCAAGAGGAGTGGAGTCGATACCCACTACTGGGACAGGTTTAGCCAAATCAATCAAAGGCATAGCTAGAGACATAGCAAATTCCACAGACATGATATTAGCAGAAGACCCTGAATCCACGAAGGCACTGCCGGTAGCAGACCTACCACCAAAAGAGACCTGAAAGGGAAGCAAGATTTTATTATGTTTCATATTTACGGGAAATACCTGTGCGCCCAAGTGACCTCCCCGATGATCACTTAGGCGCGGAATTTTTCCGGCTGCTTATTCTTACGCCTAGGACAGGTGTTCACTTGATGCTTGTCATCCCCACAATAGAAGCAGAGACCATTCTTCCTGCGAAACTCTCTACGTTGTCGGGGGGACACGGAGGCCCCGAGTTGCATAAGTATCTCCGAGTCTTCCTTGGAAGAGCGAAGCAACGGAACCTCGGGAGGCATCATGGGGGAGTCAGAGGGGAAAACACAAAAACGTTCAAGTTGTCGTTCCCTGAGACGTCGGTCAAGTCGTACCGCTAAAGCCATAACCTGGTCTAGGGAGTCAGAAGAGGGATAACTAACTAGCAGGTCTTTCAGGGCGTTCGACAGACCCAACCTAAACTAGCACCTTAAGGCAGGGTCATTCCACCGAGAAGCTACGCACCACTTCCTAAAGTCAGAGCAATAATCCTCCACAGGTCTCTTACCCTGACGTAAGGTCACCAGCTGACTCTCGGCAAAGGCAGTCCTGTCAGTCTCGTCATAAATGAGTCCGAGAGCAGAAAAGATCAATGGAGGAAAGTTCAGGGGCGTCAGGGGCCAAGGAGAAGGCCCATTCATGGGGCCCTTCCTGGACCCGGGATATAATTATACCTACCCGCTGGCTCTCAGAACCTGAGGAGTGGAGCTTTAAGCAATAATAGAGCCTACAACTCTCCCGAAAGGAGAAAAAAGTCTTCCGGTCCCCTGAGAACCGGTCAGGCAACTTGAGGTGGGGTTCAAGAGGTGAGGTGAGGGGCACTACCATGGTAGCATCATGGTTGGTTGACCCTCTGAGCCAGGGCCTGGACCTGTAGGGAGAGAATACAAGCAAAAATAGAAAGGATTTCTCCAGCTCACCTTGAAATAGTTAAAAGGAAGCTTTTTCCAAGTTTTAATGATTATTCATAAAAAGAAAGTTTTCTGAGGCATATGATAGTTGTATTCCTGCAAGGATAGAATGAATGAAAAAAGTAGTAGGGAGCCTACGCGTTTCGGACGGTGTCTCCGTCCTTATTCATGGCTTAAAGGGGTTGTCCGAGATATATTTTTATTTAAAAGTTAAACACACAATACACACATTAACTATTCCCTAATATACTTACCTGTGCAATCTTGCTTCTGTTCTCCGTTCTGGCAGCTCTTTTCTTCAGATCACCTGTCTTCTGACGTCACGTTTTCTTCCTCCTCCACTGTCGTGTCGTGTCCCGATCACATGGTCTCGCCCCAGCGAGACCTCGGATGGGACACGACACGTCACTGGAGATGTGTCGTTTCTGCGGGTGCCCGCCCAGCCTATGCAGCTTTTTTTCACTGTGAGCGCGCCTATGCGTGTTCACAGTGAAAAAAGTGAAGAGGGACGGCACCCGCGGACTAGAGAGGTACAGTGACCTCTGTACTTTTAGTTCTTCCCCTATCAAAGCCTACACATAGTAGGCTTTGATAGGGGATCAGACAACTCGATGCAGCACACGGGTCGCATGCAGCCCTTGAGGCTGTTATCTGCGGCCCGCGGGACACCGTTGCGCCGTAGCACCGAGCAGGCCCAAGGAGGAGCCGCACTACGCTATTATAGGCTCTGCTACGATGTCAGGAGTCCCGGAGCAGAGCGTATAATATTAAACTGTAAAAGATCTTCTGGGGTCCTGTATCTAAGCCTACATTGTTAGGCTTAGATACAGTGGCTAAAAAAAATTGTCACACATGGAGCCTGTATCTAAGCCTAACACAATGTATGCTTAGATACAGGACCCCAGATTACATTCTTTTTATTCCTGTATAAGATTTGTGTTTTGGGGCCCTGTATCTAAGCCTAACATGTATTCTTAGATACATGGCCCATGTGTGACACTGTCTGCTTGGGTAATGTATCTAAGGCTACCTTGTGGTAGGCTTAGATACATGGTCAAACAGACAGTATCACACATGAGCAGTGTATTTAAGCATCACTTTTTTTTTCTTAGTTATGTGTTTTTTACAGTTCAAGGACTACTTCAATGACACCCTTTTTTATTTTTAATAAAATCGTTAACCAGTGTTATGTGTGTTATTTCATTACAATATTTTTTCTATGTCCTCATTTATTTTAAAATGTATTACTAGTTCATCACTGTCTAACAGCGTCCATTAGTAAGGCTTCATGCACACGAGCGTGTGTATTTTACACGCGTGAAAAACTTGCGTCAATCATGTCTGTGTGTGTGCGTTACGGCGGATTTACACGAACGTGCTATACGTCCGTGCAACCCGCGTGGTTTTCACGCGGGTCGCACGGACCTATGCAAGTCTATGGGGGCATGCAGACTGTCCGTGAGTTTTGCCCAGCGTAAGTATGCTGCGTAAAACTCGCGACATGTTCTATATTTCTGCGTTTTTCGAGCATCACGCACCCATTGAAGTCAATGGGTGCGTAAAAATCACGCGCACCACACAGAAGCACTTCCGTGGGACGTGCGTGATTCGCGCAACAGCAGTAAAAAGTATGAATGTAAACAGGAAAGCACCACATGCTTTTCTGTTTACAAACATCCAAACGTAGTGTCATAATGATGGTGGCTGCACGAAAAGCACGCAGCTGCGCACCATATGAACATGACACGGAGCAGTCAAGTGCATTTTGTGCACGCAAAACGCCACTGTATTTGCGTGCGCAAAACGCACACGCTCGTGTAAATCCGCCCTTATGCATCAGTGTGCTTTTCGATTGTCGTGTGTTATTCACGCACTCACAAAGCCAGCACATTTTTTTCATCTAACAAATTGTGTAAATCACGCACCAAACACGTGTGTGCGGTGCGTGGTTTTCACGCATGCATGGACTTCAATGTGAGTGTAGGTGCAGGATAACGCACCAATAGAGGACATGCAGTATGTTTCACGCAGCGGACTCTCGCTGCGTGAAAAGTCACGCATGTGTCAACGGCCCCATTGAAATAAATGGGTCGCGTGTGTTGTGCGTTTTTTCAAAGCACAGCACACGGACGTGATTCACGCTTGTGTAAATCGTGCCTAAGGCCCCATTCTCAACAGGGTGAATCTCGCCCGTGTGCTGATCGTGAAAACCACGCACAGCACACGCGACCCATTATTTTAAATTGGCCTGTTTTCATATGCGTTTCTCACGGGCGTCAATCTTACACGCAAGTGTGCATGAGGCATAAGACGGGGTTGGACGAACGCAAAAAAAGCCGCAAACAACGCCGCAAAAAACAATAAAAAAACAACGCCAAAAAGGCTACGATAAACGCGGGGAAAAACATTTAAAAAAAAACGTGAAAAAAACAGCAAACAAAGAGGCAAAGAACGCCACGAAAAACGACAGGGAAAACGCCACGAAAGACGCAACGAAAAACGCAGAAAAAAAAAACCCCCAAAAAATACACGAAAAGCGTAGAAAAAAAGGCTATGATAAACGACACGCAAAACGACGAAAAAAATATAGTGGAAAATGACGCGAAAAAAGCCGCAAACAAAGAGGCAAAGAAGGCTGCGAAAAAAAAAGGGGAAAACCACACGAAAGACGCAACGAAAAACGCACAAAAAATTTCAGAGAACAACGACGCAAAAAAAGAAACTATAAACGACGCGAAAAAAGGATACGATAAACGAAACGGAAAACACATTCAAAAACATCGCAAAAAAAGACGCAAACAAACAAGCAAAAAACGCCAAGATAAAGTAAGCGAAAAACGCCCCGAAAAAAATCGGCAAAGAAAAACGCAAACAGCGCACAAAAAACGCCGGGAAAAACGACGCAAAAAACAACGTGCAGGGAGAGGTAAATCTGCCGCAAACTTCAAGACGGAATTTTGAGGCAGATATTGTTCCTGCCAAAAAACTCTGTGTGAACAAAGCCTTAGTGGAGAGAGACATGAGATAGAGGAGGGCGGACAAGGGTTAGGGTATGTTCACACGAGGGCGTCCGTAACGGCTGAAATTACGGGGATGTTTCAGCCTGAAAACATCACCGTAATTTCAGCCGTAACGGCATGTGCAGGCGCTTGAACGCCGCGTCCATTAGGGGCGTAATTGGCGCTGCTATTCATTGGAGTCAATGAGTAACGGCTCCAATTATGCCCAAAGAAGTGACAGGTCACTTCTTTGACGCGGGCGTCTATTTACGCGCCGTCATTTGACAGCGGCGCGTAAATATACACCTCGTGTGAACAGACAAACGTCTGCCCATTGCTTTCAATGGGCAGATGTTTGTCAACGCTATTTTCGGCGCTATTTTCAGACGTAATTCGGGGCAAAAACGCCCGAATTATGTCCGTAAATAGGCAGTGTGAACATACCCTTAGGGTAGACACGAAGAGGTTTATAGACCTGAAAAGAGAAATAAAACATAAATGTGAAAAACATAATGGGGGGGTAACATTTGCTCATCATCCTTCAAGAATGTCAGCAAGGAGACAAGTCCAGTGAAGGAGGTCAGCGGGAGGAGCAAGGACAGCTCACGTGAACTCTTGGAAGGTACGTGCACGCTCATTGCAGCCTGCAATGAGCGTGCACGTGAAAAAAGTTTCATCACAAGGAAAGATCAACAAACCAGAGCTGAACTGCATGTAAACAAGCTGTGCTGAATTCAAAGAAGAAATGTGCTAAGTAGAATTTTTTTAAAAAATAATGCTTTATTTAGGTTGTCTGTATAAGGGGTAATGTATGACACAGTTTTTGAAAAAATGTTGGGATCTCGGACAACCCCTTTAAGATGAAGTGACTGACTTTGCATGCTTGGTTTAAATATTCCTGATCTCAGGTGTGTGTTTGATTGCATTCCAGGGATGCATGGTGCTGGAGCGCAGCCTTGGATCCGCCTTCACTTACCGAAAACCTGGGGTCGTTATCTGGCTGACTTCATGTTGGTGAGTATATTTTGTTGATTTATCGGTTCTGATAAATGAAGTTGATATTTGAGTAGTGTCTGTTTCTATTGTGTATTTTCATTCGAATATAAGCAGATTGGAAGATCTAGGGTGTTTTTATTGAATTATTTTGTTTTATATATAAAACGCATTGTGTCAATCGTGTGTGTATTGTGACTGAATGTACAAAAAAAGAAATTGAATTGTGAGTGTATTGATGTTGATAGACATTGAATGACTTGGTCTGCTAAAAGGCATATCTGTGGTTGGTAGAATATGCTGGTTAAAAACGTATTAAATTGACAAATTGAGGTTGTAAACTGTTGCACAATTAGATGGTTTGAGTAAGACTGTTTGATGTCTACTACTGATGTAGGTCGATTTACCGTAATAATGTATATAGTATATAGTATTATGCAGATTTTATGTTTACTGACTATTATAATTATGTATTAATAATAGTGCATAATCTCTCTTTTTAAACTGAGACCTTCAGGGACTCTAGTTTTGAGACGAAATATCCAGTATGCTTCCCTTTGGAGCATTTTTTCTTTCATATTTCCTCCTCTTTTAGATTCACAAATTTTTTCAATTGCATAACATCGAAATGAATTTATTGTTCTTTTATGGAAATAGATAAACAAAACAGATAAAAACAAGGACATTTAAGCAAAAACACCGAAAAAGGCCATACTTACAAATGGACACAGCCAGGTCTGAAACGCTGATGAAGGCAAGTGAGCAGGTGCTTTAAATAATAATAGCCACTCCCACTAGTCTTGAGGGGAGTGGTGTGTAGTGCATGGGATGTGTAGTAAGAAATAATAAATGAATAGTGTATGTGCAAGTGTAATAATGTGAGTGAAATATAGGGGGCAGTAATGAGTAAAGTGCCTAAAAAATAAATGAATAATGGGATGCAAGTGTGTGAAACATGGAGGAATAGTGTGTAAGTCATGAGGCGCAACGTAACTAGCCAGGTAGAAGCCTATTTGTGACGCCTTGATAATTCATAGAGCGGGCTACCCTGCTTGCTAGGCCAAACAACAACACACCATGCTCTCCCAGCATCAAAGACCTGGCTGTGTCCAAAAGAAGCGAATATAAGTAATAATGAAAAATACCTGGGGTATTAGTGATCATTTTGGCCAAAAGGACGCAAGCTCGCAATCCACGACAAGGATCCCCAGACTTGCGAGTCCCTAACTGGAGCGAAAAGCTCCTGATGTACAGACAAAACAGATAAAAACAAGGACATTTAAGCAAAAACACCGAAAAAGGCCATACTTACAAATGGACACAGCCAGGTCTGAAACGCTGATGAAGGCAAGTGAGCAGGTGCTTTAAATAATAATAGCCACTCCCACTAGAGTTTTGCTTAAATGTCCTTGTTTTTATCTGTTTTGTCTGTACATCAGGAGCTTTTCGCTCCAGTTAGGGACTCGCAAGTCTGGGGATCCTTGTCGTGGATTGCGAGCTTGCGTCCTTTTGGCCAAAATGATCACTAATACCCCAGGTATTTTTCATTATTACTTATATTCGCTTCTTTTGGACACAGCCAGGTCTTTGATGCTGGGAGAGCATGGTGTGTTGTTGTTTGGCCTAGCAAGCAGGGTAGCCCGCTCTATGAATTATCAAGGCGTCACAAATAGGCTTCTACCTGGCTAGTTACGTTGCGCCTCATGACTTACACACTATTCCTCCATGTTTCACACACTTGCATCCCATTATTCATTTATTTTTTAGGCACTTTACTCATTACTGCCCCCTATATTTCACTCACATTATTACACTTGCACATACACTATTCATTTATTATTTCTTACTACACATCCCATGCACTACACACCACTCCCCTCAAGACTAGTGGGAGTGGAAATAGATAAAGTGTCTTGCCGCATTTGAGATGTTTTGGATGTTAGAGTTTCTTATATAACTTAGATGTTCAAGTATACGGATTTTTAATTTGCGGCTTGTACAGCCTATATACTTTAGATTACATTCTGTACATTCAATTATGTAGATTACTAGTTCTGAGTTGCAATTGATATAACTTTGTATAGGAAACGTTTCAGAGTTGTTAGAATTTGAGAAGGTTTTTGATACATGAGTATGTAAACATATTTTGCATGGATGTTGTCCACATTTAAATGATCGTTTATTTTCCAACCATGTGGAAGTAGGTTCTGTGGAGTGAAATACTGATGGTGAAAGCACACTTCCTATTGATGGAGCTTTGCGAGCTACTATTCTGCAACCGTCTTTTAAAATTGATATTAAATTATCGTCCTCCATTAATATTGGTATGTATTTATTTAATTTGTTTAATTTGTGAAAACTGGTTGCTTTGTTGTAGCACTAGAGTTGGTTTATTTTGTTCCACTTTGGTATTTTTGTTCTGATTTAATAGGTGTGTTCTGTCTGTTTTGGACGTGATGATATCAGCTCTTTTGAGGGACCATTTTGGGTATCCTCTTTTTTGTAGTCTGTTTACGATTTGGTTTTTCTCTTTTACATATTGGGTGTGAGAGGTGCAATTTCTCTTTGCCCTAAACATTTCCCCCACTGGAATGGATTTTATGGTTTGTTTTAAGTGGTTGCTTTCAGCATGTAATATTGTGTTATCACTAGTTATTTTGCAGTGGGTTTGTATTTGTATGGTGCTGTCTGTTTCTCCTGTTAACACCTTCAGGACTGAGCCTGTTTTGGCCTTCAGGACGAAGCCGATTTTTAAAATCTGACGTGTCACTTTATGTGATAATAACTCCGGAATGCTTTTACCTATTCAAGCGATTCTGAGATTGTTTTCTCGTGACACATTGTACTTTATGTTACTGGCAAAATTTGCCCGATAGATTCAGTATTTAATTGTGAAAAACACCAAAATTTAGCGAAAAATTGCAAAAATTAGCATTTTTCTAAATTTAAATGTATCTGCTTGTAAAACCGATAGGAATACCACACAAAATAGTTACTAGTTAACATTTCCCATATGTCTACTTTAGTTTGGCATCGTTTTTTGAACATTATTTTATTTTTCTAGGACGTTACAAGGCTTAGAACTTTAGCAGCGATTTCTCATATTTTCAAGAAAATTTCAAAAGGCGATTTTTACAAGGACAAGTTCAGTTCTGAAGAGGCTTTGAGAGTCTTATATATTAGAAAGTCCCCATAAATCACCCCATTTTGAAAACTGCACCCCTCAAAGTATTCAAAACAGCATTCAGAAAGTGTATTAACCCTTTATGTGTTTCACAGGAATTAAAGCAAAGTAGAGGTGAAAGTTACAAATTTCATTTTTTTTATACAAAATTCATTTGTAATACATTTTTTTCTATACCACAGAAGGTTTTACCCAAGAAATGTAACTTATTATTTATTGCCCAGATTCTGCAGTTTTTAGAAATACCCCACATGTGGCCATAGTGCGGTCATGGACTGAAACACAGGCCTCAGAAGCAAAGGAGCACCTAGTGGATTTTGGGGCCTCCTTTTTTTAGCATATATTTTAGGTACCATGTCAGGTTTGAAGAGGTCTTGTGGGGCCAAAACAATAAAGACCCCCAAAAGTGACCTCATTTTGGAAACTACACCCCTCAGGGAATTTATCTAGGGGTATAGTTAGCATTTTGAGCCCACAGTTTTTTTGCTAAATTTATTTGAATTAGTTTGTGAAGATGAAAATCTACTTTTTTTCTGAAAAAACGTAGAAATTTTTAATTTTTTCAAGGTATAAAAGAGAAAAAACACACCAACATATGTAAAGCAATTTCTCCTGATTATAGCAATACCCCATATGTGGTAATAAACTGCTGTTTGGACCCACAGCAGGACTCAGAAGGAAAGGAGCACCATTTGGATTTTGAAATTCTGATTTTGCTGGAATAGTTTTCAGTGCCGTGTCGCGTTTGAAATGCACTGGAGGGAACAAAATAGTGGAAACCCCCGGAAAGTGACCCCATTTTGGAAACTACACCCCTCAAGGAATTTTTCTAGGGGTAAAGTTAGCATTTTGACCCCACGGTTGTTTTGCTGAATTCATTGGAATTATTCTGTAAAGGTAAAAATCGACTTTTTTTCTGAAAAAAGGTAGCCATTTTAAATTTTTACAAGGAATAAAGGAGAAAAAGCACCCCAACATTTGTAAAACAATTTCTCCCGATTACGGAAATATGCCATATGTGGTAATAAACTGCTGTTTAAACCCACAGCAAGGCTCAGAAGGGAAGGAGCGCTATTTGCCTTTTGGAGCTCAAATTTAGCTGAAATGGTTTTTGGGTGCCATGTCGCATTTGCAAAGCCCCTAAGAGGCCAAAACAGTGGAAACCCCCCAAAAGTGGAAATTACACCACTTTAAGAATCTATCTAGGGATATAGTGGGCATTTAGACCCCACAAGTCTTTTGCAGGATTTATTAGAATTAGGCCGTGAAAATGAATATCGACATTTCTTCCACTAAAATGTTGCATTTTTTTCAATTTCACAAAGGATAAAGGGGGAAAAAGCACCCCAACATTTGTAAAGCAATTTCTCCCGAGTACGGCAATACCCCACGTGTGGTCATAAATGGTTTTTCATTAGAAAGTAATTAACCCTTTCTGGAGTGATCCATTTTTTTCTTTTCCTTAGTTTTTTCCTCCACGCGTTCCAAGAGCCACAACTTTTTTATTTTTCAGTCAATAGAGCGGTATGAGGGCTTATTTATTGAGGGACGAGCGGTTGTTTTTATTAGTGCCACTTTTTGGTACATACAACTTTTTGAGCACTTTTTATTACATTTTTAGGTAGAGCCAAGGTGACCAAAAAAACAGCGATTTTGCCGTTCTAAATTCTTTATTTTTCACGTGAGACGGCTCCATACATCACCCCCGACACTACGACATGCTATGTTGTGGTGCGCAAAGGGGTTAATGCGCAGCGCATGGTGCGGAGTGAAAATTACAATTTTCCACTCATATGCCATTTTAGTGCACTATATGTTATGCCCAGTTTGTGCCACTGAAGACAAATACGATAAATATTAACCGGGTTCTCCCGGGTATGGCGATGCCATATTTATGGGCGTAAACTGGTGTTTAGGCACGCTGCAGGGCTCAGAAGGGAGGGAGCGGCATTTGGCTTTTGGGGCGCAGAGTTTGCTTGGTAGTTGTTCTGTTTGGGGTTTTACTGGTGTTTCAGTTTATAATGTGGGGGCAAATGTAATCTGTGTGGGGTACATCAGGGTACATGTTATCTGTGCGGAGTACATCAGGGTACATGTTATCTGTGTGGGGTACATCAGGGTATAATAAGAGGGTATAATAATGCAGTAAATAAATAATAATCCGCAGATATGTGGCCGGTGTCGCACTGATAAATGGCGCCCGATCTTATCTGCTTTTGGAACACTGCACATTTTGCATCGCCATATTCTGAGAGCCAGAACTGTTTTATTTTTTCTCCACGGAGCTGTGTGAGGGTTGATTCTTTGCGGGACAATCTGTAGTTTTCATTGGTACCATTTTGGGGTACCAGAAATTTTTTTGATCACGTTTTATTCCATTTTTTGGCAAGCAAGGTGACCAAAAACCATCAATTCTGACAATGTTTTTTATTTGTTTTTTTATGGCCTTCACCCTGGGCTATAAATGACGATTATACTTTATTCTGCGGGTCGATACGATTACGGCGATACCAGATGTATATAATTTTTTTATGTTTTGCAGCGTTTGCACAATAAAATCACTTATTTATAAAATAAATTAATTTTTGTGTCACCATATTCTTAGAGCCATAACGTTTTTATTTTTCAGTCAAAAAAGCGGTGTAAGGGCTTGTTTTTTGCGGGACGGGATGTAGTTTGTATTGGTACCATTTTGGCGTACATGCGACTTTTTGATCACTTTTTATTGTATATTTTGGGAGGGTTGGTAAACAAAAAATTGTGATTCAGGCACTGTTTTTCGTTTATTTTTTTTGCGGTGTTCACCGTGCGGGAAAAATATTACAGTTTTATTGTTGGGGTCGTTATGAACGCGGCGATACCAAATATGTGTACTTTTTTTAACGTGTTCATTTTTTTCCTATAATAAAAGTCTTATAGGAAAAAAAGCATTCTTTGTTTATGTCACTTCTAACTTTGATTTTTACACTTTTTCAAAACATTTTTATTATCTTTTTTTTACTTTTTTTACTTGTCCCACTAGGGGACACAAAGACTTGCAGCTCTGATCGCTGCTGGAACACATTACACTACACACGTAGTGTAATGTGTTCTAACTGTCATTGTGACGTAACTGTCACACTGACAGGAAGCATCGGAGGACCGGCCGGAGGCTGATCCTCCGAGGCTTCCGTACATGGTAACCCGGAGGTCATTGTCTGGCCTCTGGTTGCCATGATAAGGATCGCCAGCCCCCGCAAATTCATGTGGGGGGCTGCCGATCCGCTGTAAATCTCTTCGATGTGGTGATCGCAATCGACCACCACATCGAAGGGGTTAATTGCCGATTTCAGAGGCGACAGGATGCTGATCGGCAACGGGGAGAGCAGGGCTGACACCTTACACAGTTAACCGCCGCTGCGGTGTAGCGCCGCGCGGCGGTTAACTCTTAAAGCGCGGACGTAACTGTACGCCCAGGTGCGCGAAGTTACTGCTCATCTGGACGTACAGTTACGCCAAGGTGCGGGAAGGGGTTAAATCCAGATCTAGAAAAGTAATTTTATGTTGATCATGGTGATGGGTGAAACTAAGATTATAATTGTTGTTATTTATAAATTCAATGAATGAGGGAATTGATTTTGAATCATCTTTCCATATTAGTAGAAGGTCGTCGATATATCTTCCATACCATTCTATCTGTTTTTCATAAGGATTGTTTGAAAATATATGGAATTCCTCCCACCAGGACATTACTAGATTTGCGATAGATGGGGAGAATTTTGCCCCCATTGAGACACCTTGTAATTGAAGGTAAAATTTCTCATCAAATTGGAAGTAATTGTGCGACATGAGAAACATAAGTATTTCTAGAATGTAATTTTGGAATTCCTTGGTGTGGGTACTGTGAGTTATGAGATGATATTTTAGTGCATCATGTGCGACTTGATGGGGAATTGCAGTGTACAGCGAAACTACGTCACATGTTAACCATGTTAGGTTTTTATTCCATTTTTTGTGTTGGAAGGCTAAAAGTACGTCTCTGGTATCTTTTAAGAATCCTGGTGCTTGTTGTGCAAGTGGTTGCAATAAGGAATCTAACCACTCTGATAATCTTTCAAGAATTGAACCTATTCCAGAGACGATGGGTCTCATGGGTGGAGGGAGAATATTTTTATGGATTTTCGGTAGCGCATGTATTATGGGAGTGGTTGGAAATTCTAGATAAATATACTCCATTTGTTTTTGGGTAAGAAATCCATTGGTTACACCTTCTTTAAGCAGATTTTTCATTTTGAGTTGTATTTTTTCAGTTGGATTTTTTTCTAATAATTTGTATGTTTTTTTATCCGCTAATAGGCCTAATATTGCTTTTTTGTAATTGTTTTTGTCCATTATTACTATTCCTCCTCCTTTATCTGAATTTTTTATGATAATATCTTTGTTATCTTTCAAGGTTTTGATTGCCTTTTTGAGGCGTATGGGAAGGTTCGATTCGAATTTGGTTTCTTGGATACTTTGTACTTTGTAGTTCTTTTTCTATTATAAGTTGAAAATGGTCCATGGATTCCGTCCTAGATGTTGTTGGGTAGAATTTCGAATTTTTTGTGGTAAAATTCGTTGCCATGTTGGTGGACTTTTCTGCTGTTTCAGTATTTAAGCTTTCCAAACACATCATGGTTTGCAACTCCTGGAAAGAGAAATCTTTTCTATTGTCTCGTTCTTCCAATTCATTGCATGTTTTTGATTTTACTTTTTCAATGTTTTTATTTTTTTCACTTATTGTTAATTCATTTATAGATGTTTCTGATGAAAAGAAGTGTCTTTTAATGGTGAGATCTCTCACGAATTTGTTGATGTCAAGTATAGTAGGGAAAGAGTCGAAATTATTGCTGGGGGCAAAATTCAGACCTAATGTAAGAACTTCAATTTGTGCCTCTGTGAGAGGGATGGACGATAGATTTACTACGTTTAGGTTTGATGTGGAAATTTCCGTGATCGGAGGCGACGGCTGAGATCTTGGTCTGTATTTTCGGTGTTTCCTGCCGCCCCTCCTTCCTCGTTTTTTGGCGATTTAGATGTTTTGTCATATCTATGGTTGTTGTAATAGTGATGTCTGGGGTTTTCTTCCTCCGAATAGCCATCCGTTGAATCTATTTCAGTTGAACTGAAGCTTACTTTGTTATGCGAGTCTTTTCTTCTTTTGTAACGATTTTGATGTTTAAGTATAGGTCTGATGTTACTTCTAGTATGGTCATTACGATTCCAATTGTAGACTGTGTTTTCATTATAATCCCGTGTGTCTCTTTGGAATTTCTTTTTCTTAGTCTCAGCTATTGAAATGTTGAGTTTGTCGATGAAAGAAGAAATGCGTACATCAAATGAGGTAAAATCGGGTGAGCTGGGTAGTGCGTCTAATTTACATTTAATTTCCGCTATATTTAGTTCTATTTCTGCTAATTTCTGTTTTTCTTCTTTTGTGATTAGCTGCATCAATTTTGTTGAACATTCTGACAATATTTGTTTCCAGTTGGAGTTGAATCCTGTTGAATAATTAAATGTTGGTATTTTTCTTATTCTCAGTCCTCTTGGAATCATATTTTTCGATATGTAGTTGTTTAAAGTTGTCATGTCCCACCATATTTTAGCTTCTTTGGTCATGAGTTTTTCATATTCTTAAAATGTATCTTTCATTGTATGGTTGTACTCTCTGTAAGTATTGTCAAACACTTTTGCTGCCATTTCCATTCTCGAAGTTGAGGGATTTTGGTCCATATTGTTGAGTATGAATGGTTTCGTTTAGGTTATGCGGTTTGAATCTTCTGGTGTGAACAGTGTGGTTGTTTTTGTGTCGATAGTTTAACTTGCCTCTTGATAAAAACAATGCAACAATGGTGCAAAAATTGTAAGCAAACTTTAGGCCAGAATATAGTCTTGCATTCATTATTTGGATATAGTGATTATATTCGTTGTATTCGTTATTCTTTCAAATACAAGTTGTCATTCTTCTATTCAATGCATATGATTGGTTAAATGCACATGAAAGCCTTGGTATTATTGTTGAATGTCTAAATAATACCATTTGTGCGGTGAGCACGTAAGAAAAGTTGCCAACACGTAAATACAAGCAAAAATAGAAAGGATTTCTCCAGCTCACCTTGAAATAGTTAAAAGGAAGCTTTTTCCAAGTTTTAATGATTATTCATAAAAAGACTACCATTCATAAACTCATACATCTACCACCAGCGCTGGGTCCAACCAAACCCCCTTTTTTCACAATAGCAAGTCTCTCCGTGTGCCACCACGAGGATCCGAGCGCCAAGACTACCATTCATAAACTCATACATCTACCACCAGCGCTGGATCCAACCAAACCCCCTTTTTTCACAATAGCAAGTCTCTCCGTGTGCCACCACGAGGATCCGAGCGCCAAGACTACCATTCATAAACTCATACATCTACCACCAGCGCTGGATCCAACCAAACCCCCTTTTTTCACAATAGCAAGTCTCTCCGTGTGCCACCACGAGGATCCGAGCGCCAAGACTACCATTCATAAACTCATACATCTACCACCAGCGCTGGATCCAACCAAACCCCCTTTTTTCACAATAGCAAGTCTCTCCGTGTGCCACCACGAGGATCCGAGCGCCAAGACTACCATTCATAAACTCATACATCTACCACCAGCGCTGGATCCAACCAAACCCCCTTTTTTCACAATAGCAAGTCTCTCCGTGTGCCACCACGAGGATCCGAGCGCCAAGACTACCATTTATAAACTCATACATCTACCACCAGCGCTGGATCCAACCAAACCCCCTTTTTTCACAATAGCAAGTCTCTCCGTGTGCCACCACGAGGATCCGAGCGCCAAGACTACCATTCATAAACTCATACATCTACCACCAGCGCTGGATCCAACCAAACCCCCTTTTTTCACTGTAGGGAGAGACCCTGCATTTGCTGAGCCAGGGTCTCAAGGGGGTCCATAGTAGGTGTGAGGGACCAGGGTAGACTAGGTAAAGGGCTAGTGATTATGTAGTGATGGGGGTAGGGAAACAGACAAGTGAGCCCTAATCTACCCACCACTCAGTCCCTGCCTACTTGCAACGACCCGCCCTAGGCGACGGGGTACAACTGGGCGACGGTCCCTACGCTCAATAAGTGCACGACAGACAAACAGACAAGGGAACACAGAAGATAAGGGAAATGGGGCAGTTGCCCACGGCAACACCGTGAACAACAAGAGTGGTGAACGAGCCGAGTCAAACCAGGAGTGTACGAGGTACAAAACGGAGAGCAGGAGAGTAGTGAACGAGCCGAGTCAAACCAGGAGTGCACGAGGTACCAAACGCAGAGCAGGAGAGTAGTCAGTAAGCCAGGGTCATATGAAGCAGGGTCAAATAGTACAGAAGCTGCAGCAGGGCTAGGAAACCAAACAGAAGAATCACAAGCAAGGAGGAACAGGAAAGGCAGGTATAAATAGACAGAGGGCGGGAGCTAGCTCCGTCTGGCCAGGCTGTGATAGGCTCTCCCACTCCTAAGCCTGCCATCCTGAGTGGTGGAAGATGGAGTCAGTCTCACAGACATAGAAGCAGGTGCAGACTGATTACCTATGGGCATATACACAGAAGCTGTGCCTGGCAGATCCTTAACACTAAACTTGCCAGACATATTGTTTCCTCAATAACAACACATTTGAAGGCCAATTTACAACTAATACAGAGTGGGCCATTGAAGGGGTTATCCCACTATTAAATATTGCATTTATTTTTAAGATTACTAAAAATCATTTTTCAATTTAAATCATTATAAAAAAAGGTCCTGTGTCTAGATTTACTGTTACAATCTTGTTATAGCGTTTCCTGATGTTCTTTTGATTCCCACTCAGAACGTCCACCCAATGTATTCAGTGCCTGAGAAGAAATGGCTTCTAGTCTTCCAATTCTAATTAGCGGGCCTGCTCAATAACAGGTATCACTCCACCGTGCATGTACAAACACATCGGAAAAATGTGACTGAGCTACAGGGCATGTAACATAGTAACATACAGTAATTTGAAGGGTTGAAAAGAAACATAAGTCCATCTAGTTCAATCTCTTCTGCTGCAATATTGATCCATAGGAAGACACAAACCCTGATAAGGCAAAATTCCTTCACGACTCCAAATTTGGCAATTGGAATTAATCCCTGGCTTGACAACCCATTTTCAGAAACCTAGTAACCATAACTTGTAATATTATTACTTTTAAGAAAGGCATCCAGGCCCCTTTTAAATCCATTCAATTAATTAAAGCGGATCTGTCATCAGACTAGGCTGTCCTCATAGTTATAAGTCCTGTGCATTCATGAGGGGAGCACTCCCTCTACCTCTTCCTGCTTTCCCCCACGCCCCCTCTCACAGTGATTGGCAGGCTGCTGTGTATGCAGCTACACAACAGCCAGTCATCACTTAAGGCTTAGAGAGGTGGGGGAGGCCAGGAAAGCGGGGGAGCTCTCCAGGGCATTCTTTGATTACTCCTATTAGCCAAACAGCACAATATTTTGTAGAAACCTTCTCTCCTCTAGACGTAGAATGCACCCTTGTTGTAGTTATAGTCCTACAGGGAAAAATAGATCATTAGACAAATCTCTGTATTGACCTTTGACATATTTATACACAGTTATTAGGTCATCCCTCAGCCATCTTCTTTCTAAATTAAATAATCCCAATTTTGATAATCATTTGGAATACTGCAGTCCACCCATTCTATTTATTACTTTAGTTGCTCGCCTTTAAACCTGCTCAAACCTGTACATAATATTCCATTTTCAGTCTGACTATTGGTTTGTAAAGTGATAGAACTATATTCTCATCCCATGATGTTATTTGCCTTGGCTGACACTTAGTTGCTACAGTTAATGGGGTTTTCCCACGAGGGACATTTATGACATATCCTGTGGATATTTCAAAGAAGTAGTAGGACAACAGCACACGTCTTCAAATCATCAAAGTGGTTTTATTGTCAAGACATCCACAAACGACAGGCAACGTTTCGACCCATAGTGAGTGAGGGGTCTTTGTCAAGGCTTGTGCTGTTGTCCTACTACTTCTTTGAAATTTACATCGTGCCGGAGTGGGTTTGCCTGGCTTGACAGCGTGAACCGCATCATACTCGGGATTAGTGCTGCTTCAAAAATCCTTTTTTTCTTGATATCCTGTGGATATGTCATAAATGTCAGATAGATGCAGGTCCCACCTCTTTAACCCACACCTATCTCTAGAACGGGGCCCCCAAACACCATTCTACCTCTGTGTGTCGGCTGATTTCCGACCATGAAGGTAAAAACAGCGTAGCTCGCTGAGCTACACTGTTTTAGTAAGCCCCATAGATCTAAATGGTAGTTACGGAAACAGCATAGCTCGCATGCTACGCTGCTTACGTAACTGCTATTCACTATTATAGGAGTTACGGAAGCAGCGTAGCTCAGCGCGCTGCGCTGTTTCGTAACTTCCGACCATAAAGTCGCGAAATGTCCGAGAGTCAGCAATAACAGACAAAGATTTAGGAGGCCCCGTTATAGAGATAGGTGCGGGTCCCAGAGGTGGGACCCGCATCTATCTGATATTTATGACATATCCTGTGGATATCCTAAGAAAAAGCGTGGTTGAACAGCAGCACACGTCTCCCAAATTTTAATCAATATGTTCTTTTATTGGTCAAACATCCAGTAAAAAAGACCCTCCACTTGTCACGGGTCGAAACGTTGCCATTTTTTACTGGATGTTTGACCAATAAAAGAACATATTGATTACAATTTGGGAGACGTGTGCTGCTGTTCAACCACACTTTTCTGAGGATTACATTACGTCAGACTGGGTTTGTCTGATCTTAGGCCGGATTTACACAAGCGTGTGCGTTTTGCATATTCGCGCAGCCGCCTTCATTATGACACTCTGTTTGTATGTTTGCAAACAGAAAAGCATGTGGTGCTTTTCTGTTTTCATTCATACTTTTAACTGCAGTTGCGCGAAACACGCGCGTCACACGGAAGTGCTTCCGTGTGCTGCGCATGATTTTCACGCACCCATTGACTTCAATGGGTGCGTGATGCGCGAACAACGCACAAATATAGGACATGTCGTGAGTTTTACGCAGCGGACACACGCTGCGTAAAAATCATGGACAGTCTGCACGGCCCCATAGACTAACATAGGTCCGTGCGAGGCGCGTGAAAATCACGCACCTTGCACGGACGTATTACACGTTCGTCTAAATAAGCCCTTACAGCGTGTCACCGCCCCTGATATCGGCAATTTGTGCTGCTTCGAATATTTTATTTTTTGAATATCCTGTGGATATGTCATAAACGTCCCTCGTGGGAAAACCCTATGAAGTCTACTGTCAACTAATATCCCTTAGTCCTTTTCCATCTCAGTTTTACCTAGTGTTTTCCCATTTAGTCTGTAATGGTCGTATGTATTTGCCACTTCTCTGCATCTTATCCTGAATAATTTATAACATAATACCATCCTCTTTTGTATTAATTACTTTCCACAAATGGCACTATACACTTTAGGGCCTGTTCACATCAGCATTGTCTTTCTGTTGAGGGGTTCAGTCGGAGCTTTCTGTCGGGGGAACCCCTCAATAGAAAGGCAAACAGAAACCTTAGCTTTCATTTGCCTCACCAGTGATCTCAATGGTGACGGAAACTTTGCTAATGGTTTCCGTTTGTCACCGTTGTGAAAGGGTTCCGTTGTTCTGACGGAATCAATAGAGCAGTCGCAGTTCGCTCAACGGAAAGCAACGCTGATGTAAACCCAGCCTTAGTGAAACATTCTAGGGAATTAAAAGAACAGCAGGGGAGCCATAACAAGCAGATGTAGCAATCGATAACTTGATACCTAACGTGTTAAATACACTGTTTCAAGAAACATTAACTTTGATGTTTTAATGGATTTTCAATAGCTTTTGTTGTGTTAAGTAATAAGTCGATCAGCTGCAGCAAGTTATCAATATCAAGTTAACGTTTGCCACATCTGTACGTAACAGCATTATCTAGACACATGAGCATTTTTTAAAATCGTTCCAAATAAAAAAAAAATGTTTTGTGTGGTCTAACAGAGAAATGTATTATTTCATAGTGAGACGAGACCTGTAACTCTACAACTGCAAAGCCATTATTAAAACTTTCTAGAATAATCACTTGAAAAATCTTTGCCAGATAGAGCTTTAGTTATTGTATCTTCCTGATTATAAGACTGTGATCCATGGATCCCCAATTGACTCAAGAAGCTGAAAAATAGAGAGAAGTTTTGACAGATTTGATTTGGTGGACACAATTTGGGGTTTGCACAGAGAAAAGAAAAAAAAATACAATAATGATGATAATAATAATTGGAACTTTAACTTAAAAATTTTTTGGTAATCAAATGAAACTCACCAGTGACCACTTTGTTTCCTCCATGACACATTTAGGCACAATGCCAGCAAATAAATAGCACTGTACAGTGAGGAAATTTCTAAAAAAAACAAAATCTATCAGCTTACTGGACCTCTTTGAGTATGTCATAAGGAAAAGTGGGATTTTAGGAAAGTCAAGTCTAGATTTTCAGGTTTGGGGTGGACAACGTTTGCAACCATTTTTTTTCTTTTTAAAGTGAAGCAACTTTGCAAATAGCCTTGATTAAGATTTTTTTTTTTTTATGCAGACCAATGCATCTCCACTAATAAGCCCGCATTACCTACTTCGTCTAACCAAATGTAAGTTACAATAAAGAACAGGAATAGATGGAAAGAAAATTGTATATGTATATTGGTTACACTGTGGCATCTCTATATAGCATCACATTATAATATAGATCAATATCAGCTAATATAATCCGGTTTGCCACACAAAATAGCTGACTAGTGTAGTTACTAGTTATATAGAGCATCCTTTCTGCACATTGTTACACTTGTCATGGTGATTTATTCTTGTACCAGTTGTTTCTTATAATTAGGGAATGTTTGCATTCGCAGAAATAACTAAAAACAAAAGAAAAAGATCTCTAAAACTTAAATGAACAATTTATTGTTGATTCCATATTGGATTCTATTTGGAACATTTCCACATATTTTTTTCAACTCTAAAATTTTAGTTTTGCTGCTCTGCTATTACAACTGAAATACTTAATAAGAGTTTACATTTTAAAATTTTAAAGCTACTCTCTATATTTTTTATTTAATTGCATTATTTAAATAAGTCATTTTGCAATTTGCTATGCAAAAAATGATTTCCATATATGTTAGTATGTTCACAAAAATTGCAGTTCTTCACATGCATTTTTCTGCTCTCCTGTGTAGAAACAAAGACTACAGGAAAGAGGTTTATGAATGTGCCTCACCACCCTCGACCCTGGCAATTCAGCATTATAGCTCTCACATATGCAATCATTTATTTAATTGCCCCCTGTCGTCCCACCCCATTTGCCACTAATCTCTACCATTCTTTTTTATAATACATACTAATCCCTCCAGGCCCATTCTCTGAACACATGTGCAGTTCTCAAAGCTGGCGGCCATCCAACCACTCATCAGTTATAGAACCCATATTTTCCTTCCCTATCTTCCCTTACTTATTATATGTATATACTATATAGAGGTAAGTAAATCTGCATATATTCTCTTACAGAGCCATATTTCTTGCATAAAGAAATTGGAGGTAGAAATGCTATAATACTGATGCCTATTTCTGCCTTTGTCATTTTATATAACAGAAATACAGCTCAACAAAACATTGTCAAACGCAAATTTTCATAGATTCGCTTGTATCTGAATAAATATGTATAAAAAGAAAAGGAATTTTAGTTGACAGTAAGCTTACCTATAGCAACCAGTGTCAGGCAGCTTCTGCCAAGGCAAGTAAGATCATGGGATGCATCAAAAGGGGTATAGATGCACATGATGTGAACATAGTTCTACCTCTTTATAAATAAATAAATTTCAAAACTCGTTCCCAGCAGGGCGCAGACAGGTCAAAAATGCGATCATTAGTGATAGCCACTCCCACTAGTCTTGAGGGGAGTGGCGAACTAAGTGCTCACAAGTGTGCGATAAATGGGTGTCAGTATTAGTGTATTTATTTTTCATTACATTATCACACACAGTTCTGACACTTCTATACCACACACATTTCTTTTATACCACACATTCACACCCTTGCACTGCACTAATACTGACACCCAATTATCGCACACTTGTGAGCACTTAGTGGGAGTGGCTATCACTATTTAATGCACTCTCCTTCTGAAGCATTTTTGACCTGTCTGCGTCCTGCGGAGAACAGGTTTTCACCCACCCACTTAGTAAGTATGGCCTTTTCTGTGGTTTTGAAGTTATCTATGTCCCATTTTTTCTGCTAGTGTTTTAAAATTAGGAACGTAAAGTTCTAGTTAGGGACTCGTGAGGCACTGAGGACCCTTGAAGTTGGGTTGCGAGCTTTGCATATTTTGGCCAAAATAACAACTAATAAACCATGTTTCATGGATATTTTTACTATATATACTTTTTTCAGGACGCGGCCAGGTCTTATATGCTGGGAGAAAATGATGTGCTAGTGTTTGGTTTGGCATGCAGAGCAGCCCGCCTTAGCTGACAGTATGGGCGTTACAAATAGGTTGTGATACGGCAAGATATGCTATGCCTGACGACTGGTGCATTATCCCTCCATGTATTACACATAGTACTGACACCCCATGTACTATTCACAGCACTGACCCATATTAATCACATTTATTAATTTTTTATTACATTATCACACACAGTTCTGACACTTTTATACCACACACAAAGGAATTTTTCCCTATGAGGAACTTTGACTTCTGCCTCATGGGATATTTTGTCTTCCTCTGGATCAACATTACAGAAAAATAGGCTAACCTGGATGGTGTATTTCCTTTGTTGGTCTTACAATCTGTGATACTTTGATATATATAGGCATGATTTTTATAATCGCTGCTGCAGCCATTATAATCTGCTCCGCAGCTGACTTTGTCCTGGACGTGAGCATGTGCATGTGAAAAATTTGCTTCCAACTGGCACTCTTAAAGAAATAAAGCACCTGGTCAGTAAAATGTACTTATTTGATCAATTTTGTTAGTTAATCAGTTTGGCCTTTAAAAATTCTTGTAATCATTCAGATTTGAAACATAGTCAATTGTGGACAGTTGCAGATATTACATATTATGTGAAATGCATGAGAGGCTATCTGACAAATATTTATCTTAATTTAATCTCTCCAAATACTCAACTAAAAAGTTGTCTTAGGCAGGGTTCAGACATGTGGAAACTGGGGTGACAGTGGCGGATCATCATATTGGCGGTTCGGGCGGCCACGCGGGGCCCGAGGCACCAAGTGGGCCCATGGCCGCCTGAACTGCACATAATATTAAAAACTATGCAGCGCACTTGCGCTGCTAACTGTAGCTGCGGAGATGGGGAGGAGGTGCAGGGAGAGCAATTCAGGGCGGGCTTAGCCAGGATAGTGAAAGCTACGCCTCTCTACATAAAAGTGCTCAGAATAGTAGGCTAAAGGACCATTGATGACGTCATGCCCATGTGACCCCGCCCACCAATCAGGTCCTTCTACCACAGTGAAGCAGAATATCTGCAGGGGAGAAGGCTTGCCCACCAGTCAGGTCTTTAAACAGAGCCCCAGGCTAATGAGTGCATTTCCAAACCCCAATCCCTTCATCCCTCCCTCCATCTCTTCATCAATTCATCCCTACATTACCCCGTCCATTCATCACTCACTCCCTCCCTTCATCCCTCCATCACTCACTCCTTCCCTCCCGTCATCACTCACTCCCTCCCTTCATCCCTCCATCACTCCTTCCATCCCTTCATCCCTCCATCACTCCCTCCATCCCTCCATCACTCCCTCCATCACTGACCACCTACATCCCGCCATCACTGACTCCCTCCCTTCATCCCTCCATCACTCCCTACCTCCATCACTCACTCCCTCCCTCCATCACTGCAGTGTGTAGCGCTATCTACAGGGAGCTGTGTGTGGCGCTATCTACAGGGGCTGCATGTGTGATGCTATCTACAGGGGATGTGTGTATGGCGCTATCTACAGGGGCTGTGTGTGTGACGCTATCTACAGGGGATGTGTATGTGACACTATCTACATGGGCTGTGTGTGTGACGCTATCTACAGAGGGACGTGTGTGATGCTATCTACAGGGGATGTGTGTGTGATGCTATCTACAGGGGATGTGTGTGTGGTGCTATCTACAGGGGCTGTGTGTGTGACACTATCTACAGGGGCTGTGTATGTGACGCTATCTACATGGGCTGTGTGTGTGACGCTATCTACAGGGGGATGTGTGTGATGCTATCTACAGGGCGTGTGTGTGACACTATCTACAGGGGCTGTGTGTGTGACGCTATATACAGAGGACTGTGTGTGGCACTATCTACAGGGGCCTTTGTGCATGTGGTGCTTTACTTTACAGTGTTTGACACAATTATATTCAGGGGCACAGTGTATGGTGCTATTATATTTAGAGGCACAGTGTGTGGCACCATGATAATTTTATCTTCGTTTATAGGTGTAGAAATGTTGGAAAATTTAAAAACAGAAGACATTTAATTGGCAAATGCTGCAGAAATGGGTCATGGCCGGGAGAAGTTGTCATGAAGTCTGGACCGGATGGAGAAGAAAAGAGGTAAAAAGTTACCAGAATCTGAGAAGTCGTCACCTGTGAGTCACTAGATTTATAGAGAATCTGTCACCGCTCCTGAAATGTTTATTATAGGAAATCCTTGTGTTTCACAAAAAGTCTTTGTGCAGTCCAGGACTGATAGACAAATGTGTGTTACCATTCCCCTTGTCAGGAGGATGTGTCCCTGCACAGTGTGATACTGGGATGGTTGGAGACTGTCAGTATGTAGGGACACAGCCCTTTGACAAGGGGAATCATAACACCCATTTGTTATTGCTTGCACAAAAAGGTAGTGTTAACAATAGTTATGGCGCGGGGGAGAAGGACGGCCCAAGTTTGGGTAACAACCCAAGGCCTATAGTCTACTTAATCTGCCACTGGATAGTGGCGTGTCTGAGCACTAAATCACTACTGCATAAAGACATTCACAACAAATACATATGTTTACATGTTGTTATGACTGCGGCCACGGACCACCGCTCCTCACCTTCGGCAAACCGACGTGACCATAGCCTTCAGGCCGTCTGCCAGCATCTCACGCCCCAGAGATGCCAGCTGGCGCGGCCCTTCCGCCCTGGACTGTGCTCGCTCGTTCCCAGCCTTAAAGGGCCAGCACGTGTACTCTCTAAAGTTTCCCTAGCCCTTCCCCTCCTTGCCTGAGTGTTGTTGTGGTTTTCCCATGTTCATATTGCAAATGGTCCCTTAGTGTTATCCTGCTCCCACTGTTCCCGTGCCCTGTTACCTGTATCCTGTAACCCGTGCTGTGTTTTGTTCCTGAGCATGCTTTGTGTTGGAGTCATGTCGTGCCATGCCTGCTGTTATACGCCATGTCTGATGTCATCTGCCACCCCTTGGTATCATCCGCCACATCTGGTGCAACCTGTCAATCTATCATCATTTTAGGCTACGAGCTCATATCTTCCCTTTTGATGAGGCCAAGGTAGTGTTCATCTACCTTCTTGCTGGCAAAGCCCTGGCATGGGCGAATGCCATCTTGGAACGTAATGGACCTGAATTCTCGGACCTAGCTTTATTCTTACAGACTTTTCGCACTGTGTTCAAGGAGCAGGGTCGAAGATCCTCTGCAGCGGCCACACTGCTAACCCTCAAGCAAGGAGGGTCCACAGTGGGAGAATATGCTATCTTCTTTCGTAACCTGGCAGCAGAGTTGGTAAGAAACAATGAGTCATTGGTGGCGGCCTTTTAGCAGGGACTGTCCTCGCACATCAAAGACGAACTAGCAGCCCAGGGTTCCTTCTACCCTGGATGCTCTTATCCTGTTGGCTACCCGGGTCGACATGAGAATCCAGGAACGTGCTCTGGAGGTTCGGCGGGAGAGACAATTTCACAGACTGGCGCCCTCGTTCCAGAGACCACTATTGCCTCTTCCAGTTGCCCTACCTGAGGAACCTATGCAGGTAGACAGAGTCAAACTGTCTGAGCAGGAAAAACAGCACAGACGCTTTTCCAGTCTGTATCTGTATTGGGGCCTCAAAGGCCCTTTCGTGCACCAATGTCCACAAAAGTAGGGAAATTCCTGCACCTAGAGCTGTTTGGAAAGACAACCCTAGGTGGGACGGCGCCAAGCATCAAAGCCTCTCCCAAGTTATCCATTCCTGTGACCCTCATCTCTGGTGAGACATCACACTCCTCCTCAACCTATCTGGGCTCTGGAGCAGCTGCAAAAATTTTTCAGCAGGATCTAGTGGATCGCCTACATCTACCCAGAGTTCTTCTGGAGAGACTCCTGGTGGTTGCCTTTGTGAATGGACTACCTTTACCTGATCCTGTTGTATCCGTCACTAAACCACTGACACTGCAAATCAGAGTTCTCCACTTGGAACAGATTACATTCCTCATTCTACCTAAAGCTATTAATCTTGTCCTGCTGGGCCTGCCTGGAGAGGTCCTCTAATGGGGGCCCAAATGCCTTGCCCACTGCCTGCCACAGGTTCGTCCTGTTTTGCCTCCACCGCCTCAGTCACTCTCTAATCTACTGTCACATTACACTAGTTTTGCGGACGTCTTCAGTAAGAAGGAAGCGGAGACTCTTCCTCCCCATCGCATCTATGATTGCCCTGTTGAATTACTTCCTGACGCCTCGTCACCTCGTGGTCGAGTTTATCCTCTTTTCCCTCCACGTTAAGGAGAACATTGAGAGAGGGTTCATCTGAAAGTCATTTTCTCCGGCCGGAACCAGATTCTTCTTCATGAAAAAGAGGGACGGATCTCTTTGTCCATGTATTGACTACCGGGGCCTGAACCAAATTATGTTTAAGAATAAGTATCCCCCTGCCACTTATCTCAGAACTTTTCAATAGGATTCGCGGGGCCAATGTATTCACAAAGCTGGATGTATGTGGAGATTATAATTTGATCCGTATACGCAAGGGTGACGAGTGGAAGACCGCATTTAATTACGTATACCTCGTGCTGCCCTTTGGACTATGTAGTGCTCCACCTGTGTTCCAGGAGTTCATAAATGACATTTTATGTCCTGCTGTATGTCTGTGTGGTGGTCTATCTAGACGACATCCTGAATTACTCACCCGATCTGTTAACACATCGGAGTCATGTTCACCAAGTTCTCTAGCGGTTAATGAGGAATCGCCTATATTCTAAATTCGAGTGGTGAACGCCAAGGTTTAGCCTTCGGAGGCAGAGTCTGCGTTTACTGATCTCAAGAGCGCTTTTACCTCAGCATCTGTTCTCCATCACCCTGATGCTTCTTGGCAGTTCTATATGGAGGTGGACGCCTCTTCCGTAGGTGCGGGAGTACTACTATGCCAAAAGAACTCTATGGGCAAGATGGTGGCTTGTGCTGGCCATCATGTTGGCCTTAGAGGAGTGGAGGCACTTGCTGAAGAGTGTTATCCATCCTATTATCATCTATACAGACCACTAGAACCTCAAATACATACAGTCGACTCAACGGTTAAATCCACTCCAAGCCAGATGGTCGTTGTTCTTCGCCCAATTTCAGTTTTTGCTTCACTTCCATCATGCAGACAAGAATGTGAAGGCTGACGCCATGTCTCCCTCCTTCAAAACCAATGACTCTGAGGAGACTCCTTAATACATCATAGATCCTTCTAGGATTATTACTGTTAACCCTTTGCAAATTAGAGACATTCCTCCTCCCTCCTGGAAAGACTTTTTTGTCCATCTTGCTGACAGGAAGAGAATTCTCCACTGGGGACACAAATCCAAACTAGCTGGGCACTTTCGTGTCCGTAAGACACAGGACTTGATAGCTCATCACTATTGGTATCCCACTCTGCCTGGAGATGTTGCGGACTATGTCTCCTCATGTATGAACCGTTCCTCAAACAAATCTACCCGCTCCAAACCTGCTGGCCTGCTACTACCCCGCCTGTTTCTGATGCTCCTTGACAGCATATCGCTATGGACTTTATTACTGACCTTTCCCCTTCAGCTGGATGTAATACGATCTGGGTAGTAGTGGATCAGCTCTCTCTAAAATGGCACATTTTATTCCACTGACAGGTTTCCCGTCTGCTCCTCGCATGGCAAATCTGTTTATTTTGCACATCTTCCGGCTACACGGACTTCCTCTGCATATTGTCTCGGACCAGGGTGTACAGTTTACATCCAAGTTCTTGAGAGCCCTGTGCAAACTGCTAGACGTAAAACTGGATTTCTCTTCTACCTATCACCCACAGTCTAATGTTCAAGTGGAGAGGACCAACCAAATTTTAGAGAATTATCTTCGTCATTTCATTTCCGCCCAACACGACAATTGGGTACAACTCCTGCTTTGGGCTGATTTATCGTACAACAATCACACAAGTGAGTCTACTGCCTTGTCTCCTTTCTACATTGTGTACAGCCAGCATCCTTGAGTTCCTCTTCCTGTTCCAGCCATGACTCAAGTACCGGCAGTTAATTCTTCTTTTGGTCTTTTATTCACACCTGGCAACAAACTAAGGCTGTTATTCTCCAAGCGGTAGACAACATGAAAAAGCATGCCGATAAAAGAAGAAAAGTGCCTCCTCAAATTCTCTCCTGGAGTCAAAGTCTGGCTAGCCACGAGAAATATTCGACTCAAGATGGCTTTTCACAAATTCACTCCCAGGTTCCTTGGTCCTTTTGAGGTTCTGCAACGGAAAAACCCTGTATCCTATAAACTTTGGTTGCCTCCTACTGTCAAGACACACAACTCATTCCATGTGTCCCTCCTTAAACCTGTGGTCCAGATCCGCTACTGTAAAGCTCTTGGTTCTACAGTTGCTCCTAGTTCTGATGTATGCGAGGTGAAGTAGATTCAGGACTGCAAGAGAGTAGGAGGAAGGACTTTATATCTGGTGGACTGGAAAGGGTTTGGCCCTAAAGATAGGTCCTTGTTGCCAGGAGAGAACCTAAGTGCACCTACCCTCATTAAAAAATTCCTCTTACGCTCTGGACCCAAGAAGTGGGGGCGTAAAAGTGGGTACTGTTACGACTGCGGCCACGGACTGTCGCTGCTCACCTTCGGCGACCAGCCATTACCATAGCCTCCTGGCCATCTGCCAGTATCTCCCACCCCAGTGACGCCAGCTGGCGCGGCCTTCCTGTCCTGGACTGTGCTGTAGGGTGTGCACGCACGCTTGTCCCTGGCCGTAAAGGGCCAGCGCGCGCTCTCTAAAATTTCCCTAACCTATGCCCAGATTACCCTGGATTATAAAAAGGGCTCCACCCTCCCCCTCCTTGCCTGAGCATTGTTGTAGTTTTCCTATGTTCGTATTGCAAATGGTCCCTTAGTGTTATCCTGCTCCCAGTGTTCCTGTGCCCTGCTACCTGTATCCTGTAGCCCGTGCTCTGCTTTTTTCCTGAGCCTGTCTAGTGTTGGAGTTGTGTCATGCCACGCCTGCTGTCCTACGCCACGTCTGGTGTTATCTGCCACCCCTTGGTATCATCCACCACGTCTGGCGCAACCTGCCACACCTGCTGTTATACACCACGACTGGTGTCATCTGCCACTCCTAGTATCATCCGCCACGTTTGGCGCAACCGGCCACATCTAGCCCCATCCATGCCAGAGCCTCTTATACTGTCTGGACTATCTCAGGTATCCTTGTGCTACAAACTTTTACAAAGACTGTGCATAGTCAGTGACTTAGCCAGCTGCCTCTCTGCTATGGTGGAGTGGCCTAGTGGGTCCACATACCTCTAGATCGTGACACATGTAATGTTTCTGCAATTTAATCCCTTAACCCTTTCAGGACACAGCCTTTTGTGGCCTTAAATACGAAGCCGATTTTTTAAAATCAGACATGTGTACCTTTATGTGGTAATAGCTTTGGCATACTTTTACCTATCCAAATGATTTTGAGATTTTTTTTCTCAAGACATATTGTACTTTATGTTAGTGAAAAAATTTGGTTGATAAAGGTGAAAATCACCAAAATGTAGAGAAAATGTGCAAAAATTAACGCTTTTCTAAATTTAAATGTATCTGCTTGTAAAACAGATATTAGTACTACACAAAATAGTTACTATTTCACATATCCCATATATGTACTTTATGTTGGCATTGTTTTTTTGAACGTTCTTTGCTTTTTCTAGGACGCTACAAGGCTCTGTAGCAGCCATTTGTCACATATTCAAAAAGATTTCAAAAGGCTATTTTTTCAGGGACCAGTTCAGTTGTGAAGTAACAAAGCCTGTGTGGGACAAAAACATTGGAAAACCCCAAAAAGTGACCCCATTTGGGAAACTACTCCCCTCAATGAATTTATTGAGGGGTGTAGTAAGCATTTTGACCCCAAAGGTTGTTTTTTTTTTACTTTAGTGGAATTAGGACATAAATATTAAAAGCTAATTTTTTTCAGATATAACGTGGACATTTTACATTTTTACAAGAAATAAAGGAGAAAAATAACCCCAACATTTGAAAAGCAAATTCCCCCGATTACGGAAATACACCATAAGTGGTCATAAACTGCTGTTTGGACACACCACAGGCCTCAAAAGGGAAGGAGCACCATTGGTAGCTCAAATTTAGCTTGAATGGTTTTTGGGTGCCATGTCACATTTTAAAAGCCCCTGCGAGGCCAAAACAGTAGGTGTCCCCCAAAAGTTACCCCATTTGGGAAACTACACTCATTAAGCAATCTATCTATTGGAATAGTGAGCATTTAGACCCCACAGGGGTTCTGCAGAATTTATTGGAATCAGGCCATAAAAATGAATATCAGCATTTTTCCACTAAAGTTGAATTGTTTTCATTTTCACACGAGATAAAGAAGAAAAAGCCGCCCAATATTTGTAAGGCAATTTCTCTAGAGTACGGGAATACCCCACATGTGGTCATAAACTGATATTTGGACACACAGCAAGGCTCTAATTGCAAGGAGCGCAATTTGGTTTTTGGAGTGGAGATTTTACAAAATTGGTTTTCTGACACCATGTTGAAGGGAACTAAGGTACCAGTACATTGGAAAGCCCCAAAATAATACCCAATTTTGGAAACTACATCCCTGAAGAAATTCATCTAGACCCCACATGTGTTTTGCAGAAATTAGTGCACAGTGGATGTTACAGATTGAAAATTGCCATTTCAGTGACCAATATGTTGTGCCCAGCTTGAGCCACTGGGGACACACACCACATAAATTGTTAAGCGGGTTTTCCATGCGACTTTTTTTTATCACTATTTATTCCTTTTTTTGGGAGACGAGGAAACCAAAAAACAGCAATTCTAGCACTGTTTTGTTTTTTATTTTTTTACAGCGTTCACCGTGCAGTAGAAACAACATGTTAACTTCATTCTTTGGGTCGATACGATTATAGCGATACCAAATTTATATACTTTTTTTGCATTTTACTGCTTTCCCACAATAAAAATACTATTTTCTATAAAAAATCATGTTTTAGTGTCGCCATTTTCTGAGAGCCATAACATTTTTATTTTTCAGTTCATATCGCTGTGGGAGGGCTTGTTTTTTGCATGCAGAACTGTAGTTTTGGTTGGTACCATTTTTGGGTTACTTGCGACTTTTTGATCACTTTTTATTACATTTTTTCTGAGACAAGGTGACCAAAAAAAGAAAATCTGTAATTGTTTTTCTTATTGAATGTTTTTTAGGGTGTTAACCATACGGTAAAAATAACATGATATTAGGCGATAACTATTATGTACACTGTGTTCCAAATTATTATGCACATTGGATTTAAGTGTCATAAACATTTAATTATTAGTTTTTCAATTAAACTCATGGATGGTATTGTGTCTTAGGGCTCTTTGGATCATTGTAATTAGAGATGAGCGAACCGGGACAACCGAACCCGGTTTCGGTCCGAACATCGCGAAAAGTTGAATTCGCAGTGTATCCGAACTTTACCGGGTTCGGCCGAACATGTTTTGACCGAATCCGGGCGGGCAGAAAAAACATTACAAAAATATTATACTAATCGGCAGCCACTTGTCTCTATCAATCACTGATAGAGAAAAGAGGCTGCTGATTAAAAATAAAATAAAAAGCATTTCATACGTACCCGGTCGTTGTCTTGGTGACGAGTCCCTCTTCTTCCTCCTGTCCGACCTTCTTTCCTGACACGGCAGCCTGTGATTGGCTGCAGCGGCCGCGGCAGCCTGTGATTGGCTGCAGCGGTCACATGGGCTGTATCGTCATCCAGGAATGTTGGGCCGGATGTCGAGAGGGAGGCGTCACCAAGGCAACGGCCAGGAGACCGGACTGGAGGAAGCAGAAAGTTCTCGGTAAGTATGAACGTCTTTTTTTTTGACAGGTTACTCTATATTCTGATCAGAATTCACTGTCCAGGGTGCTGAAACAGTTACTGCCAATCAGTTAACTCTTTCAGCACCCTGGCCAGTGACTATTTACTGACGTCGCCTAGCAACGCTGCAGTAATGACGGGTGCACACATGTAGCTACCCGTCATTACGGGGCCTCATGCACACGACCGTAAAAACACCCGTTATTACGGGTTGTAATTACGACCCGAAATAGCGGGCCCATAGACTTCTGTTAGCCACGGGTACCTTCCCGTTTTCTCACGGGAAGGTGCCCATGCCGTTAAAAAGATAGAACATGTTCTATTTTTTTATTTTACGGGCCGTGCTCCTATACTTTATAATGGGAGCACGGCTCGGAAAAACGACCGTGCTCATCTCCTGAAATACTCTGTGCTGCCTTAAACTCTGTGGACAGGTCCTGTTTCTTTTAAATGCTGCTGGGGAACCCGCTCGATCCACTATATAAGGCTGTGCTACAGTGCAGCATTTAAAAGAAACAGGATCCTAACCTGTCCACAGAGTTTAAGGCAGCACAGAGTATTTCAGGAGATGAGCGTGCAGATTCAGTGCTGCTGTGAACTCTGCTCTTACCATTACGTAGCTCTCAGTCTGTTAACTCTCCTCCACTCCTGTCCTCAATAACACCTTCACATGATTGGCAAGTCACCACGTAATGGTAAGAGCAGAGTTCACAGCAGCACAGAGTATTTCAGGAGATGAGCGTGCGGATCTTGTGTGGGGTGGTGACTTGCCAATCATGTGAAGGTGTTATTGAGGACAGGAGTGGAGGAGAGGTAACAGACTGAGAGCTACGTAATGGTAAGAGCAGAGTTCACAGCAGCACAGAATATTTCAGGAGAGGAGCGTGCAGATTCTGTGCTGCTGTGAACTCTGCTCTTACCATTACGTAGCTCAGTCTGTTACCTCTCCTTCACTCCTGTCCTCAATAACACCTTCACATGATTGGCAAGTCACCACCCTGCACAAGATCCGCACGCTCATCTCCTGAAATACTCTGTGCTGCTGTGAACTCTGCTCTTACCATTACGTGGTGACTTGCCAATCATGTGAAGGTGTTATTGAGGACAGGAGTGGAGGAGAGGTAAAAGACTGAGAGCTACGTAATGGTAAGAGCAGAGTTCACAGCAGCACTGAATCTGCACGCTCATCTCCTGAAATACTCTGTGCTGCCTTAAACTCTTTGGACAGGTCAGGATCCTGTTTCTTTTAAATGCTGCACTGTAGCGCAGCCTTATATAGTGGATCGAGAGGGGTCCCCAGCAGCAATTAAAAGAAACAGGATCCTGACCTGTCCACAGAGTTTAAGGCAGCACAGAGTATTTCAGGAGAGGAGCGTGTTATTGGCTGCAGAGGCCGCTGCAGCCTGTGATTGGCTGCAGAGGCCGCTGCAGCCTGTGATTGGCTGCAGAGGCGGTCACGTGGGATGAAGCGTCATCCCTGGAGGCCGGCTGTAAAGGATCTGCCAGGCACTACGTCTGGGTATACTCCCAGGATTAATCAGTCGACACCTGAGGCCAGACCTCTGAGACTGACACCTGCTCCCACCAATCAGGGTGGCAGGCTCAGGAGTGGGAGAGCCTATCGCGGCCTGGTCAGTCAGAGTTAGCTCCGCCCCCTGTCCATTTATACCTGCCGTTTTCTCTTCCTCCTTGCTTGTTATTCTTCTTGGATTCCTGGCCCCACTGCTGCCTTGCTCCAGCCTGCTTCTGCCGTGCTTCTGCCTTGCTGCAGTTCCGTTTATCCTGTGTTGCTCTCCCCCTGGCTTGCTTCTGCTCCGTGCTCCCGTTTGTATACTCCACTACTTCCTGATCCTGATTGGCTCATTCACCGCTCCGTTTCCTCGCGGCGTTCCGTGGGCTACTGTATTCCCTTGCGTGTTCCCTGTTTGTACTCCCTTGCACTTAGACAGCGTAGGGACCGCCGCCAAGTTGTACCCCGTCGCCTAGGGCGGGTCGTTGCAAGTAGGCAGGGACAGGGCGGTGGCTAGATTAGGGCTCACTTGTTCCCTTCACCTCCTTCCTGCCACTACACCGGCCTTCTGACGTCATCCTGACGTGCGTGACCGCCACTACAGCCTGTGATTGGCTGCAGCGGCGACATGGATGAAACGTCATCGCTGGAGGCCGTACAGGAGGAATGTAAGTATGAACGTATTTTTTTTTATTTTTTATTACATTAAAATTGTATTTTCCGCACGCCGAGCATGGTACTGTCAAGGTTGCTGAAAGAGTTAGTGCAGCCCATTAACTCTGTCAGCACACTGGACAGTACCATGCTCGGCGCACGGAAATTACAGGTTCGGTCAGGACTAGTTCGGTCCGGATCGAACTTTATCGTGAAATTCGGCGAACTAGCCGAACCGAACTTTTCATAAGTTCGCTCATCTCTACTCATAAGCTTTTTTTACAGCGACACAAAAAGACATCACTGTAGACTCGGGAGCTGAACTGCCCGACTTCAAAAGAGGGTGGGCGGTCGGGAAGGGGTTAAGAGGACATTTTAATTAAAATAAACAGTTCTGCAAAACAGGTCAAGAACTATTTCTATAAATAAAAATATGTGTGCTATTATATGTAGAATGTTTTATATGCATTTTCTATTGCATTTTACCTCCATAGAAGTCACTGACAAAATAATAACACAACAAAAATACTACAACCTATTTTCAGACGTAAACGAGGCGTATTATGCCTCGTTTTACGTCTGAAAATAAGGCTACAATACGTCGGCAAACATCTGCCCATTCATTTGAATGGGTTTGCCGACGTACTGTGCAGACGACCTGTCATTTACGTGCGTCGTTTGACAGCTGTCAAACGACGACGCGTAAAAATACAGCCTCGTCAAAAGAAGTGCAGGACACTTCTTTGGACGTTTTTGGAGCTGTTTTCTCATAGACTCCAATGAAAACAGCTCCAAAAACGGACGTAAAAAACGCCGCGAAAACGCAGCGAAAAATGCAGCGAAAAACGCGAGTTGCTCAAAAAACGTCTGAAAAGCAGGGGCTGTTTTCCCTTGAAAACAGCTCTGTATTTTCAGACGTTTTTGGTCACTACGTGTGCACATACCCTTAGGTAAAATTACGCGTCGTGGGAACAATACAGCGTTATACCCATAGAAAGTAATGGCCAGATGTTTGACAACGTATTTGAGACGTATTTTCAGACGTAAAACGAGGCAAAAAACGCCTCGTATACGTCTGAAAATAGGTCGTGTGAACCCAGCCTTAGGAATGCAGCTACATGAAAAAATGCAGCTCAAGATTGGAAAATTATGTTTTCCCTTTTCACTCATAACCAACATCTGGCAGCTGAATTAAAAAAAATCAATCTACCAAAACAATTGCATGAAACATGCCCTACATTTTATTTATACCTTGCATACATTTGGAAGTTGTTTCTTTTTTCTTATTTACTGACTTATGGGGATATATTATAAATAAATAACCATCACATTGAAAGCATTTACTGTAATTCAACAGTCATAGCACACATCTGCTATGCATATATACATAGTTTGACAACAAAAAGTTATTAAAAAAAACTTTCATCTCATCTATAACTTCATGCTTTGATAAAAAAAAAGTTTTAGTGAACTATGACATGCTAATTTACATAAAACTATAGAAAAAATGGGGACATTGATATACTCAAAAAAACACAGAAAAGGCCATACTTACTAAATGGGTTGGTAGACACCAGTTCCCACCAGGACGCAGACAAGTAAAAAATGCTACAGATGGAAAGGGCTCAGGTGCTTTAAATAGTAATGTCCACTCCCACTAGTTTTGAGGGGAGTGGCTGCTCAATGTTATCACTACACTCAATCAAAGCTTCAAATAATGTGCCAGTTTGCAAGGCACAGTGTATCTTGCGGGATCACAGCCTATTAGTCACGCCCATACTATTAGATCAGGCGGAATGCCCTGCACGCCACACCAAACAAAGGCGCACTAAACTCTCCCAACATTATAAGACCTGGCTGCATCCTGAAAAAAGTGTATACAGTAAACATATCCATGAAGCACATGAGGTATTAGTTGTTATTTTGGCCAAAATATGAAAGCTCGCAACCCAACGTCAAGGGTCCTCACGGTCTTGCGAGTCCCTACGCTAGAACTTTTCGTTCCCCTACATAAAAGCAAAACACAGAAAAAATGGGGACATAGATATACTCAAAAAAACACAGAAAAGGCCATACTTACTAAATTGGTTGGTAGACACCAGTTCCCAGGACGCAGAGAAGTAAAAAATGCCACAGAGGGAAACGGCTCAGGTGGATTAAATATATAACGTATGCAGTTAAAGCATACCTTGGGAAGCTCCCAACATAACTGTCCATAATATGGACAGTGATGTCAAGAGCTTCCCAATGACGAGTATTTGGGCAAAGCTTTGGAAGTGCTCTGCCCGCAGACCTTTGCCCTGGGGAACCAATGTCCATAGATCACTTTCCATACAGTTATTCTGATGCTCTGGTCGGGGACTCCGATATTGTAAGACTTCTGACATCCCTCTCCATATATCAACAGTGACGTAAAGGGCTTCTCTAGAGCCGGATTCCCCGAGCCAGAGCTCTTCCAACACTCTGGCTCGGGACTTTGACACAGTAAAGCTCTTGATGTCACTGTCCATATAGGGACAGTGACATCAGGGGCTTTTCTATAGCTGGTGTTCCCAGCTAGAGTGCTACCGACGCTCTGGCCAGGGACTCCAGCATTGTAGCTACCAACATCACTGTACATATATGGGCATTGACGTCAGGAGCTTCCCCAGGCACATTGCTTTAGGTAGTGCTCTGCCCCGGGGGTTTGATTGGCATATCACACTGTATGCTTAAACAGTTGGATACATTGCAGTCTTTAGATGAAGAAGAAATCCTTATCTTGACTCTGATAACTTGCTGCAGCATTATAACGTATCAGTTAAGCCATTGAAAACCATTAAAAAGGCAAGTTACACGGAAATCCGCCATTACAAGCAGCGCCACTCTTCTGGACACTCCAGCAACCAGGGTTATCAGTGCCCGACGAAGGTCCTTTGACCGAAACGTTACGTTGCACGCACCAAACCCTTGGCATCTATCATAATAAAAATTTCAAGAAATTTGATTTTGACGTCTGTGTGCCGAATACTTCCAATATACGATTGGGTTGGGACCCTATTCGAGCACCTACCCTGATCTTGTGCATTCCGAACCTACCTCTACAATCTAGCAGTTACAGCGGGAATTGAAGAATCTCTTGGGAAATTAGGAAGGAGACTTGGATGATAGCCCAAATTGGCATAGAAAGGACTTTGTCTTGTGGATGAGTGTTGGAAGTTATTGTAGGAGAACTCTGCTGTTGGTAAAACCTCAACCCAATCATCTTGCAGATGGCAAATATAACAATGAAGATATTGTTCAAGTGACTGATTAGTACGTTCTGTTTGACCATTGGATTACGGATGGAAAGCAGTCGATAGATTAATATGGATATTGGGAGCAGAACAAAATGGCTTCCAAAAGCGTGAAGTAAATTGCACTCCCCGATCAGACACTATATCATCAGGAACGCCATGCAGTCGAAACACCTCCCTAATCATTAACTCTGTGGTCTCCTTTGCAGAAGGAAGTCCATGACAGGGCACAAAATGAGCCATCTTTGTGATTATATCTACAACTACTAAGATCGTAGTCATGCCCTTAGACAGAGGTAAATCCACAATAAAATCCATTGTGATCGAGCCCCAAGGACGAGGGGGCACAGGCAAGGGTTGCAAAAGTCCAAGCGGAGAGGTACGGGGAGTCTTACACCGTGCACAGATACTGCAGGACGACACAAATCTCTTAACATCCTCCCTGTATTTTGGCCACCAGAAATATCTAGACAGTAACTCTTGGGTCTTCTAAACACCCTTGTGACCTGCCGGTTTGGAATCATGAACAAATTGCAAAACTTTCAATCGTGATGTTGCTGGTACATACAAACGATGGTCATACTTCCATAAATTATTCCGATAGGACAAATGCAAGTCCACTGGGGGATTTATAAGAGCTGGATCTGTTCCATAACCTTCCTAGATGGCAGACAACAGCTCACCAGTACCAACAGCTCCCAAAATAATTGACTTGGGGACGATTGTTTCTTCTGTCTCAACCTGGGGTAAGTCCTCTATATATGCTCTAGATAGAGCATCAGCCTTGCCATTCCGAGATCCCGGTCTGTAGGAAATAAGAAAATTGAATCGATTTAAAAATATACTCCATCTGGCCTGTCGGGGTGAGAGTTTCTTTGCAGACCTGACAAATTCTAAATTCCGATGGTCTGTGAGTACAATTATTTGATGTTCAGCACCCTCCAACAGATGTCTCCACTCAGCAAAGGCACTTATGATGACCAACAGTTCTTTATTTCCCACGTCATAGTTCTTTTCTGGGGCAGTCATTTGACGAGAGAAGAACGCACATTGGTGTAATAACATTTTTTCTCCTACTCTCTGCGACAATATTGCTCCCACAGTATAATCTGAGGCATCTGCTTCAATGATAAAAGGGAGCCTTGGATCAGGATAAATCAAGATGAGGGCTGTTGTAAACCTCCTCTTTAATGCAAAAAAAGCCTTCTCAGCTTCTGGGGACCAAATAAAGAATGATCCCTTCTTAGTTAATTGAGTGATTGGAGAAGCAATCTTGGAAAAGTCTTTAATGAAGCGTCTATAGAAGTTGGCAAATCCTATGAACCACTGAAACTCTTTAACGTTTCTAGGAATTGGCCATTCTATTACAGCCTGAACCTTGCTGGGATCCATTTGTAACCCTTGAGGTGAAATTATGTAGAACAGGAACAGAACTTGTGTCTGATGGAATTCACACTTTTCCAAGTGAATGCATAGTTGATGTTTCTGAAGACGCTCTAGCACAGTTCGAACCTGATCTTGATGCTCTTCTAGAGAATTTGAGAAAATTAATATGTCATCAAGATAAATGACAACAATTTGGTCCAGTAAATCCCTAAAAGTGTCATTATTGAAATGTTGGAACGTTGCAGGGGCATTGCACAGTCCAAAAGGCATTACCAAATATTCATAGTGTCCATATCTGGTTCGAAAGGCAGTCTTCCATTAATCACCTGGTCGTATTCTAATTAAATTGTATGCACCTCGTAAGTCTAATTTGGTGAAGATCTTAGCCGAGAAAAGCCTCTCCAACAATTCAGAGATAAGTGGGAGAGGATAGCGGTTCTTGATTGTGATTTTATTCTATTCTCTGTAATCAATGCAAGGTCTTAATAAACCGTCTTTTTTCTTCACAAAGAAGATAGGTGCCCCTGCTGGAGATGTAGAAGCACGAATAAAACCCTTTGCTGAGTTTTCTTCTAAGTACTCCTTAAGAACCTTTAATTCAGGTTCGGCTAATGGCTATGTACGTCCAAAGCGTATGGCTGCTCCAGGTAACAAATCCACCGGGCAATCATATGGCCGGTGAGGTGGTAATTGTTCAGCATTTTTCTTATCACAGACATCAGAGAATTCTTTATATTGAGGAGGTAATTGTTCTGCCACTTTAGAACAGAGGCTATTGATAGTATTAATATTTACAGAATTGGCCTGAGTAGCAGCAATCTCCTGGGGAAAATAAATGGTCTTTGATTCCCAGTTAATAGATGGGTTTTGTGTCGTCAAAAAAAGGAATCCCCAAAGTAACAGGAAACTGAGGGGATGAGATAAGCAAGAAGTTAAGGGCCTCGCAGTGATTTGGTTCAATTACTATGTTCAACTGTTCACTTTCATGAGTAACAGGACCTGAGCTCAAAGGTGAACCATCTACGGTTTCCATCAAAAGTTTGTCTCATTGCTGTGAGGAAGTCATCAAGTTTCTCCAGTATTGGACTACTAGATTCAGTATAAGGAGGGGCCCATGCCAAAGCTGCGTCCTTGAGAAGTAAAAGAATACACCGTACCTTTAATCTTTCAGATCTGAAATGAGACTCATATAATTCAAAATGCATCCGACACTGACTAATAAATCCACAAAACTTTTGGGGATCCCCTCCAAAACGGGCTGGAGGAAGAGGGAGAGTACCCGGTGAAACTGCAGATAGGGGAACTGATCGATTCTCCAAATCGGAAATGCGCCTTTCTTGCTGGGATAATTTAGTTATAAATTCCTGAAAACCATTATGTGCATCACGGATCTTTTGCGAACAGACTTGAACCTCCTGAGTCACATGTACCTCAAGGGAAGCAAAACTATTCTTCAGGGATATTAATTCACTCTGGCATTCAATTAATATATATAAATAATATAATAACCCGCTACGCGTCGCTTAACAGGTATGTCTTCGGCAGGATCCATTTAGTGGGCTTGAGTATTCTGTCACGATACTGGTGTACTAAGCTGGGTCCTTTTAGCTGAAAAGCAAACAGACAGATATAGCAGGTTGTCAGATGACGCTGGATCGGTACACTAGCAGGTAGTCAGATGAAGCCGGGTCGGTACACTAGCAGGTAGTCAGATGAAGCCGGGTCGGTACACTAGCAGGTAGTCAGATGAATCCGGGTCGGTACTCTAGCAGGTAGTCAGATGAAGCTGGGTCGGTACACTAGCAGGTAGTCAGATGAAGCCGGGTCGGTACACTAGCAGGTAGTCTGATGAAGCCGGGTCGGTACACAGGTAGGTAAATATTCCAACAGGAGCAAGTGCAAGGCAGCAGGAGCAGAGCAAACAGATACCGCAAGCAAAGGCTATATTCAGGAAGTACATATTTATAGGCCCAAACAGGAACCAAGATGGATTCTTCCGAGGTAAAACTGGCCATCTTGGAAAAGGGCAAGTTCAATGGGTTTTAGTGGCCTCTAGTGGCTGGAGGTGGTAATGGCTGATGATATTCCTAACAGCTGCTGTTGGTCCTATAGAATAGTGAAAACCTATCTTAGGTTTATCATTGTCTTTACTATCATTAATCTCGATAGCTGCAACATCATTAGCAAAAAAGAAAGAAGAAAACAGTTGTCATCTGTGGATGGAAAGGTACTATGTCAAGGGATGGTGGGGAAGTATAAAATAACACAAGGAATGGGCACTATTAGAATTTTTTTCTATGGAGCCCTATATCCTCTATGTACACTGCCACCTTTATATTTAAGCATGGCAAACTAGTGTATACTGCCTTAGTCTCTTTGGTTCACACGTGCTCTGCCCCACAGTTCTACATACCAGCATATTCTCTTTCCTGTTACACTACACATTTAACTTTTTTTGGCAGAACCCTAATTTAACTCTTTACCAATGCCTTTGAATAATACGCACGGCGCCACCTTGTGCAGATCAGTGGGTAGAGGGTGAGGCGAGAGGGCATGTATCATGCTCACCTAGGTACGATGTTTTTTGAGGCGTATAGATAGAACCACAGTGCTGCTGCCAGATCCGAGTCGGTACCCCGAAGGGACCGCTTAGTTTGAGGGAAATAGAGGGAGAAAAAATTGGATCTTTTCGGGGGCGCTGCTGCGTGGTAGACTTGGTAGGAATAAAGTCCAGATATAATAGATAAGATATGTTTATTTCGTTGAGTGGCTACGTGTTTCAACACCGAACAAGCGTCTTCCTCAGGCCATGTGCACACTATGTTTACAGCATTATTTATAACATGGTGGGTTCAAATCAGCACATGTGAAAAAACCGCCAAATCTGCCGAGGTCAAGGTGCGACCGTGACATCACACCCGGTTTTTCCCCGCAGTAAAAGTTATTATAAGTTTATGTTGTAAATAATGCTGTAAACATAGTGTGCACATGGCCTGAGGAAGACGCTTGTTCGGCGTTGAAACGCGTAGCCACTCAACGAAATAAACATATCTTATCTATTATATCTGGACTTTATTCCTACCAAGTCTACCACGCAGCAGCGCCCCCGAAAAGATCCAATTTTTTCTCCCTCTATTTCCCTCAAACTAAGCGGTCCCTTCGGGGTACCGACTCGGATCTGGCAGCAGCACTGTGGTTCTATCTATACGCCTCAAAAAACATCGTACCTAGGTGAGCATGATACATGCCCTCTCGCCTCACCCTCTACCTACTGATCTGCACAAGGTGGCGCCGTGTGTTTTTTTCTCTTTTTCTCCATTATTAGGTTGGACTGCACAAGTTCCTATCTGGAATCAGCACTCCGCTTCCAGGAGACCCGGATCGTTCTACCAGTGGGGATCCTCCTCTGGGACTCTCGGTTTTAAGGTTTCTCCTGTACTGGCAGCCGTTTGTTCAGATCCACTCTTCATTATCTTCTTGTTTCCCCCTGGAATCACCAATATCTCTTCAATCAACGTACATGATGTTGGACTTTACAGACAAAAGGAACCTATTACGGGAAAACCTGATCATGCAACTTATTGGAACTGACACCATGATGGGGGCACCTCACACCGTGAGTAACGATGTTACCCCGGAACTTACTAAGCAAATGACTGATCTCTATTTAGTACTGGAGGATACCCTCAAAAAAGAAGCTCTACAGAGCATAGATTGCCGTTTTTTACAGCTCTACATTATTGAAAACATCTCTCCAAGGGGTTTAAGGTTCTCAATCAAAAACCCCTACCCCACAGACATGCCTTTCAGTACCGACTGGAAATAATTCTTAGACCAATGCCATTTAGGTCTTTTGGAAAGACTCCTCAAAAAACGTACAGCACTAAGTGAGGTCTTTAGCTTGGAAATTTCCCTAATCAAGGAAAAACTTCTGAAATTCACTGATCATCGTGATTTTCAGAAACTAGAGACATCCACCAGCAATAGACTGAATATATACGAAAAAGATATCATTTTAAAAAAAGTCAAAAAATTAAAAAGGGATCGTGAGGACTATACCCTAAACAATTTGGGTGATTGGAGATCCTCTATACCACACACATCCAAAAAAGGCAATACCACGACAGAATACATTACTCCATACAAAACACATATAGCACCTCAGTAGGTCCTTCAAAAATAGTCTAAGACTCAATCACAGACCAATCGATGTTAGTCCACTAACAAAAACTCCTAAAATTGTTATGACTAAGAGTCACCTCACAAGCATCCCTCTAATGCCAACAAAGTCTAAATCTTACCACACAGACAAAAACGACATCTCTATCCAGGAATGTACCCTCACACAAGCTAATTCCCCACCATCTATAGGGACAATAACTAAAGTACCCATGAATGCTTTTAGGGCATATGACCTAGAGGATCATCTTTCCAGGTTTTTCTCCATACCTGAACCAATGGAAGTTCTAACCATACAAAATTCCCCTTCCTCCCTACTTAATGACTCAATTGAAGATAGCCTGACATCCCTACTTCAATTGTCAGTGCACAGTACCCCCCAGTCCCCTTTTCTGGGCACACAGGACAGTCCCTCTAGGAGCCTAACTACATCACAACAGTTCACAGACATCCACTCTAAAATAGATCTAGCCACATCTTCATTAGACATTACATATGCAGCAACCTCTTTTTTAGGCCTTCCCTCACAACTAACCAGACCCCCTCTAACCCCTACAGTCACCAGCAACGACGTCCTTTTACCATTCATCATGAGTCCGAAAGCACAGACCATCACAAACTTCTTTCCGAAGATTCAGAAAATTTCCATAAAAAGAAAATTAAACACAGACACAGAGGACGGAGAGGAGGCAAAAAATACAATAAATCACTGCCCGAGACTGAACCCAAAGAAAAATCGAATAAAACAATAAAAATCTTCAACCTGTCATCTTATACACTAAATATCCACGAGACGAACCTACTCAATAAAGGATTGTCCTTTTGTCCCACATCTTCATCTAACAACTTCGAATTATTCATGGATCTTAACCGATTCATTAGGAAACTCACTCTGATTAGACATTTCGCTCTACAGAAACCCATCACACCATCAGTCATAACAACGGATACACACATACCCTATCCAAATATAAATTCTATCCCTGTGGATGTCCATTCCAAATCTGAATTTTATCCTGTCCATCGCCAAGGTCCCCTTATCGAAACCTTCTCAATGTTAGTTAGTAATGAATTCAGGTCATTAGAGAACCCATATCCTTACCAAGATAATCTCACTAAACATGAAAGAAGGGCTATTAAATCCCTTCAAAACAACGGGGACATCATCATTCGCCCTGCAGACAAAGGGGGGGGGGGGTATAGTAATCCAAGATAAAGACAAGTATTTTGAGGAAACAATGAGAATTCTGAATGACCATACCTTCTATTGCAAATTGACATCAAATCCTCTTCCCACCTATATATGCAAATATACATCCCTGATAGAGACAGCCTCTCAGGATGGTTTACTCATGAAAAAGGAAAAACGCTTCCTACAGGTACCTTTTCCAATCATGCCTTTCATTTACCACCTCCCCAAAATTCATAAAACACTTATAGACCCCCCCGGACGTCCCATCATTTCGGGAATTGGCTCACTAACCAGTAACCTCTCTCATTTTGTGGATTTGCACCTTCAACCATTCGTGCTTACCCTACCATCCTACCTAAAAGACTCTACTCAACTAATCAAAGATCTATTCAACCTAAAAATTGACACAACCTTATCCCATATACATTTTTTAACAGCTGGTGTAACTAGCTGGGGTGGCGGAGTATTTAAACTAGGGCTGAGGAGGGAGGTCAATGTAGAAAAAAAAGGGGTAGCCAGGTTAGAGAGGGGTCAGACTATATTGGTGGGGGGAGAAACAGAATGTGGGGAGAGGACTAGACAACAATATAAGGAGATCCTTTCGCTACAAAACATCAGTGTAAAATAAAAGGCCCGATTAATGTCAAATCACATTTCTGATAATAAAAGTGAAAAACTGACAGGCAAGTTAAAGTGTATGTTCACAAATGCCAGAAGTCTAGTAAGCAAAATGGGGGAGCTGGAGGCCTTGATACTGGAAGAAAATATAGATATAGTTGGTGTTGCTGAAACATGGCTGGACTCTTCACATGACTGGGCTGTAAATCTACAGGGTTTTACACTTTTTCGGAAAGACAGGACAAATAGGAAAGGTGGTGGTGTATGTCTGTATGTGAGAAATGATATGAAGGCGAGTGTGAAAGAGACAATAGTGGGTGAATACTGTGAGGAGGTTGAAACCTTGTGGGTGGAAGTAGAAAGGAAGGTAAACACTGAAAAAATTCATTTTGGTGTAATCTATAGACCCCCCAATATAACTGAGGAGATGGATGTTCAGCTATATAAACAGATGGAGCGGGCTGCACAGGCGGGTACTGTAGTGATAATGGGAGATTTTAATTTCCGGGATATTAATTGGTGTCATGGTTCAGCTTCAACTGCAAAGGGGAGACATTTCCTCAACCTGTTGCAGGAAAATTTTATGGGCCAGTTTGTGGAAGACCCGACTAGAGGTGAAGCTCTGTTGGATCTGGTCATTTCTAATAATGCAGATCTTGTTGGGAATGTCAATGTTCGTGAAAACCTCGGTAACAGTGATCATAATATAGTTACATTTTACCTATACTGTAAAAAACAAACGCAGGCTGGGAGGGCAAAAACATTTAATTTTAAGAAAGCCAATTTCCCCAGGATGAGGGCTGCAATTCAGGATATGGACTGGGAAGAACTAATGTCAAATAATGGGACAAATGATAAATGGGAGATTTTCAAATCTACTTTGAGTTATTATAGTGCAAAATTTATTCCTATAGGTAACAAGTATAAACGACTCAAATTAAACCCCACATGGCTTTCACCTTCTGTGAAAGGGGCAATACATGACAAAAAAAGGGCATTTAAAAAATACAAATCTGAGGGTACAGCTGTAGCCTTTGTAAAATATAAAGAGCTTAATAAAATCTATAAAAATGTAATAAAATTAGCAAAAATACAAAATTAAAGGCAGGTGGCCAAGGATAGTAAAACAAATCCCAAAAAATTCTTCAAGTATATAAATGCTAAAAAGCCAAGGTCTGAACATGTAGGACCCCTAGATAATGGTAATGGGGAGTTGATCACAGGGGATCAAGAGAAGGCAGAGTTACTAAATGGGTTATTTAGCTCTGTATATACAACTGAAGAAAGAGCAGCTGATGTAGCCGCTGCCAGTGCTGTTAATATATCAGTTGATATACTGAATTGGATGAATGTAGAGATGGTCCAAGCTAAATTAAATAAAATAAATGTGCACAAGGCCCCGGGACCAGATGGGTTACACCCTAGAATTCTTAAAGAGCTTAGTTCAGTTATTTCTGTCCCCCTTTTCATAATATTCAGATAATCTCTAGTGACTGGTATAGTGCCAAGGGACTGGCGCAGCGCAAATGTGGTGCCTATTTTCAAAAAGGGCTCTAGGTCTTCCCCAGGTAATTATAGACCAGTAAGCTTAACATCCATCGTGGGGAAAATGTTTGAGGGACTATATACAGGATTATGTGACAATAAATAGCATTATAAGTGACAGCCAGCACGGTTTTACTAAGGACAGAAGTTGTCAAACTAACCTAATCTGTTTTTATGAAGAGGTGAGCAGAAGTCTAGACAGAGGGGCCGCTGTGGATTTAGTGTTTTTGGACTTTGCAAAGGCATTTGACACTGTCCACCATAGACGCCTAATGAGTAAATTAAGGACTATAGGTTTAGAAAATATAGTTTGTAATTGGATTGAGAATTGGCTCAAGGACCGTATCCAGAGAGTTGTGGTCAATGATTCCTTCTCTGAATGGTCAGCGGTTATAAGTGGTGTACCCCAGGGTTCAGTGCTGGGACCACTATTATTCAACTTATTTATTAATGATATAGAGGATGGGATTAATAGCACTATTTCTATTTTTGCAGATGACACCAAGCTATGTAATATAGTTCAGTCTGTGGAAGATGTTCGTGAATTGCAGGCAGATTTAAACAAACTAAGTGTTTGGGCGTCCACTTGGCAGATGAAGTTTAATGTAGATAAATGTAAAGTTATGCATCTGGGTACCAACAACCTGCATGCATCATATGTGCTAGGGGGAGCTACACTGGCGGATTCACTTGTTGAGAAGGATCTGGGTGTACTTGTAAATCATAAACTCAATAACAGCATGCAGTGTCAATCAGCTGCTTCAAAGGCCAGCAGGATATTGTCGTGTATTAAAAGAGGCATGGACTCGCGGGACAGGGATGTAATATTACCACTTTACAAAGCATGAGTGAGGCCTCATCTAGAATATGCAGTTCAGTTCTGGGCTCCAGTTCATAGAAAGGATGCCCTGGAGTTGGAAAAAATACAAAGAAGAGCAACGAAGCTAATTAGGGGCATGGAGAATTTAAGTTATGAGGAAAGATTGAAAGAATTAAACCTATTTAGCCTTGAAAAAAGACGACTAAGGGAGGACATGATTAACTTATATAAATATATTAATGGCACATACAAAAAATATGGTGAAATCCTGTTCCTTGTAAAACCCCCTAAAAAAACAAGGGGGCACTCCCTCCGTCTGGAGAAAAAAAGGTTCAAGCTGCAGAGGCGACAAGCCTTCTTTACAGTGAGAACTGTGAATCTATGGAATAGCCTACCGCAGGAGCTGGTCACAGCAGGGACAGTAGATGGCTTTAAAAAAGGGTTAGATAATTTCCTAGAACAAAAAAATATTAGCTCCTATATGTAGAAATTTTTCCTTCCCTTTTCCCTTCCCTTGGTTGAACTTGATGGACATGTGTCTTTTTTCAGCCGTACTAACTATGTAACTATGTAACTATGTAACTGCTTTTTACAGTAATATCCCACATAAAAAAGGTATACAAGTAACAAATTCATTTTTATCATCCAACACCTCAATCCCCGACAGCCAAGTTTCATTTTTAATTAATTGCATCGATTTTATTCTCCAGCATAATACATTCAATTTTAACCACAGCTTCTATAACCAAATCAAAGGTTGTGCGATGGGCACTAGATTCGCACCGGCATACGCGAACCTGTATATGGGGGCATTCGAAGAGGAACATATCTACGGGGAACATCCATTCAAAAATAATATTTTATTATATAGGCGTTATATCGACGACCTGTTCTTCGTGTGGACAGGATCTGAGAACGAAGCTGCTAGCTTTATCAATAACTTAAATGACAACAACTATGACCTATCTTTCACGCACAACTTTTCCAAAACTTTCATTGATTTTCTGGATTTGACCATTATGATACCGAGATCAAACATTTTGTTACTAAAACTCATTTTAAATCCGTCAATGTCAATAACTACATTGACTTCAAAAGCGCACACTATCGTCCTTGGTTAACAAATGTACCCTTCGGACAATTCAGAAGGGTCCGGAAAAATTGTAGCACTAATGAAAATTTTAGATTAGAGTGTAACGTCTTGGAAAGAAGGTTTAGGGAAAATAATTTCCCTTTAAACCTAATTAAAGATGCGCGACGTAAAGCCTCAGAGTTGTCTCAAGATCTCTGCCTATACCCAACACAGAAAAGGTCAGATTCAAACAAATATAATACCAATTTCATTACTACTTTTAATCAAGGGCACAAAACAGTTAGGTCCATCCTGCATAAACACTGGCACATTATAAAAAACGACCCCTATCTGAAAGATGTGATGACGGCCCAGCCGTGCATCACATTCAGACGATCTTTGACCCTGAAAAACATTTTAGCCCCTAGTAGGGTCCGTAAACCTAAAACACCACAAACAACCTTTTTGTCCAAACTGAATGGCTCCTATAAGTGTGGTCACCCACGATGTCTATGCTGCAACAGTATTACCCACAAAAAATGTACATACACATCGACAGTCACAAAAGAATCTTTTCCAATTAAATCATCCCTTAGCTGCAGTAGTTCCTATGTAATTTACCTAATGGAATGTACGTGTCAGCTACAATACATAGGGAGAACGACACAATGTCTGAGATCTAGAGTAAATAAACATAGATTCAATGTGAATACGGGCTTCCTGAAACACAGTGTGTCCCATCACTTCACCCATGTACATAACTGTCTATTCAATCAAATTACAATTACACCTATTGAGGACATTCATTCCGATGTTCCCAACAGATTCAATAAATTAAAACAGAGGGAAAATTATTGGATTTTTAAACTACAAACACTACACCCAGGAGCACAGATTTTGCTGGATTGGTTTCTTGACACCATGTCACTATTGCAAAGTTCCTAAGGTGTCAGTACAGTGGAAACTCCACAAAAGTGATTCCATTCACAAAACTACACCCCTTGAGGAATTCATCTAGGGGTGTAGTGAGCATTTTGACCCGACAAGTGTTTCATAGATTTTATTAGAATTGGGCAGTGAAAATTAAAAAAAAATCCTTTTTCTTCAATAAGACGTAGTTTTAGCTGAAAATGTTTCATTTTCTCAACAAATAAATGAAAAAAAGCACCACAACACTTGTAAAGCAACTTCTCCTGTGTACGGCAATACCACATATGTGGTCATAAACTGCTGTTTGGGCACACAGTAGGGCTCAGAAGGGAAGGAGCGCCATTTGGCTTTTGGAGTACAGATTTTGCTGGATTGGTTTCTGGGCGCTATGTCGCATTTGCAAAGTCGCTGTGGGACCAAAACAGTGGATCCCCCCCAGAAGTGACCCCATTTTGGAAACTACACCCCTCAAGGTATTCACTTAGGGGTGTAGTGAGCATATTAACACCACAGGTGATTGGCAGAAATTGGTGTGCACTCGATGTTGCAGAGTGAAAATGGGATTTTTTTCTATAGATATGCCAATATGTGGCGCCCAGCTTGTGCCACTGGAGACACACACCCCAAAAATTGTTAAAAGGGTTCTCCCGGGTATGGCGATGCCATATATGTGGAAGTAAACTGCTGTTTGGGCACACTGTAGGGTTCAGAAGGGAGGTAGCGCCATTTGGCTTTTGGAGTGTGGATTTTGCTTGTAGTAGTTTTGTATTGAGTCTTACTGGTGTTTCCGTTTATAATGTAGGGCATATGTAAGCCGGGCGGAGTATATAAGGGGCATAGTCAGGTGGTATAATAATGGGGTAAACAAAAACAATAAAATAATTCATAGATGTGTGTTACGCTGTGACACAATCCTTTCTGCACAGGCTGGTGTCGCAATGATAAACTGTGTCCTTTCTTATCCCCCTTTTGGTCCACACTCCGCACCTTTGCAGTTTGAGGAATTTTGCTGAGAAGTGTTGTCCTGGTATAATACGGACACCCTCGCTTTCAGCAGATATGTTTGGGCCCTCCCCTTCCTGGTTCCCTAATTTTAGGGGCCTTGATAATTCGCCACTTGAAACAGAAGAAACGTTCCCCTCGGGCCGGCACAACTGCATATTTTTATTTCCTTGCTTATTGGAGCCTTAACTAATTTTATTTTTTCATAGACATAGTGGTATGAGGGCTGGTTTTTTGGTGTGACGAGCTGTAGCTTTTATTGGTACCATTTTGGGGTACATGCAACTTTTTGATCACATGTTATCCTTTTTTTTTTGGGAGGCAAGGTGACCAAAAAACAGCAATTCTGACATTATTTTTTTAATTCTTTTTATACAGCGTTCACCACGCGTTATAAATTACACGTTACCTTTATTCTGCGGGTCAGTACGATTCCGGTGATACCTAATTTATAGAACTTTTTTATGTTTTACAACTTTTTGCACAATAAAATAACCTTTGTAAAGAGAATGGATTTTTTCTGTCGCCATGTTGTGAGAGCCATAACGGTTTTAATTTTTTCGTTGACGGAGCTGTATGAGGGCTTATTTTTAGCGAGACAAGTTATAGTTTTTATAGGTACCATTTTTGGGTACATGCGACTTTTTGATCACTTTTTATTTCAATTTTTGGAAGACAAAGTGACCAAAAAATAGCAATTATGTCAGTATTTTTTAGTTTTTTTTTTACGGCGTTCACTGTGCGGAATAAATAACATAATATTTTTATAGTTACGGTCGCAGCGATACCAAATATGTAAGGCTTTATTATTTTTTTCAATAATAAATGACTTGATAAAGGAAAAAGGGCGATTGTGTTTTGTGTTATTATTTGAAACTTTTATTGTATTTTTACAACTTTTATTTTTACTTTTTTTACACTTTTTTTTCACACTTTTCTTTAGTCCCACTAGGGGACTTGAAGGTCCAACTGTTTGTTTGATGTTCTAATACATTGCACTACCCATGTAGTGCAATGTATTAGAACTGTCAGTTGTTCACTGACAGCAAGCCGATCAGGCTCCGCCTCCGGGCGGGGCCTAATCGGCTAACGTAATGGCAGATAGGAAGCCTTTGTTAGGCTTCCATTTGCCATAGCAATCGCCCCCCGCAACAATCGGCCCCCGCAATCGCGTAGCGGGGTGCTGATGTTGCTATAAGAACTTAAATGCGGCGGTCACTATTGACTGCCGCAATTAAGGGGTTAATCGGTTCGGATCACCGCTGTGATCCGACCCGATGTTTTCCCCCAGTACTAAGGCTGCTAGTAGCAGCCTGTACTGGGAGATGCCGGGCTGCGGGGAGCGCCTGTGTGCTCTGTTAGGAGCACACGTGGATTAACGGGCTGCAGGCACAACGACCAGTTTTGCAACCCGTTAATCTACGTGGGGTTGTCGTGAAGGGGTTAAAGATCATTACCGCAAAGTTGGTTCTGTGAATTATGTAATTTTAACATTTCTCCAGTGTACCTTTATTACCGAAAATACCTCTGTTTTCCCAAAGAATGTATTTATTTACAAAGGAATGTATTTATTTGTTTAATATTTTATCAATGTTTTTACTGCGGGGAAAAACCAGGTGTGATGTCACGGTCGCACCTTGACCTCGGCAGATTTGGCGGTTTTTTCACTTGTGCTGATTTGAACCCACCATGTTATAAATAATGCTGTAAACATAGTGTGCACAAGGCCTGAGGAAGACGCTTGTTCGGCGTTGAAACGCGTAGCCACTCAACGAAATAAACATATCTTATCTATTATATCTGGACTTTATTCCTACCAAGTCTACCACGCAGCAGCGCCCCCGAAAAGATCCAATTTTTTCTCCCTCTATTTCCCTTTGAATAATACGAGGATTGTGAATGCCATTCAGCATATGTTCTTGGACTATTTGAATGTTATCATATAATTCCAGATTAAAGTTATATTTTCTTTTATGGTGGATTATTGAAAATTCTCACAGAGCCTGTTTTAAAGGAATTTTACCTTGTTTATATGTGTAAAATGACATTTCAGGATCACAGAAATGTCTCTCTTGTTTGAATAGATTTTTGTGAAATTATTACAGGTTTAGAATATACTGGTAAGGTTCCAACCTAGGAAGTTAGTGCCGCAGCATTCTAAACATTTGTTTGGGCAACATATTGTTTAAACATTTCCCTTTCTTCCTGTAAATTGACATATTTATCTTTTGATCTAAATCTTAGTTGTTCACATTTTCCTTTGTTTAGCTTGTAGACAGTGTATTATCGGGATGTTGTCACAAGTCTACAAATACTTAAATCCATCTTATAATGGCAGCAGAATAAGTAAAATAAAGCAGTAATGCTGTCTAAATTATTAAGCCATACAAATCAATAAAATTCAGTAAGCACAATAAACCATGTTAACACTGATAAATCCAGTGTTTCATTTTAGCTAACACCATTGTAACATTTAAATTCTCAATAGCAAGTGACAGATAAAACTTCAATTTCCAGTGGATTGAATTTTGTAAGGTCTTGCACTATCTAATCCTTGGATCTTTACAATACAATTGCCTCACAGTCACTCCGTGCTAAAAGCCAGTGTTTTAATTAAGAAGAAATAAAAAATGTCATTGAAAATATCCACAAGTCATTCAGAAATATTTCACAGAGGGATTTCATCTCTAGTCCACCAGGGCAAAAGTCAGTTAATCTTGTAGGCCAGCTTTAAGAAGAACTTTTAGAGGTAATCCTATAAAGTCTAGTTCATATAATCATATAATATTATGTACAAGGATATAATGTTCCGAATACCAATGAGAAGGAAAAAATAGAACATGATTTGAAAATGTTCAGATCAGTTTCAATATGCAATTCATTGTATTGTCAATAAAAGATACTGCCCTTGTTTAACAAGAATAGGAACAAATATAATGACACAACACAAAAACTGATGCAGAGGAGAAGGGGTTGTTTTACTGGTTTTGGCACTTTATAAGGGGCCAATATAACAAACCTATAGGGGTACCAGTGTTTATTTGACTTTGGTATGTTCCCTCTATGGTGTATATACAAGTTCAGCTTTTACTCAATACAGTGGTAAACCTATAGGGGTGAAGAAGATGTAGAAAACCTTGTTGAGGGGTATTGATATTTGATGACATTTGTATTATAAAATGATGCTAAATAGAATGGTCTTATTGAACAAATTGAAACTTTCATTTTTACATTTTGATAAAATTGTGTGAGCCCACCTGCCATGACAAGGCGACCTCTATGAGGTGGGAACCTACGCTGCACATGCACCCAGAACTGGGACTAAGCCTACATATACTTGGGGATGGTAGGAACCAGCATTAAACTAATTAAAATCACCCAGGGCAGATTGGGGGGAGTGCAAGATAAAAAATGGAGGCAGTTATTAACCCCACATACACTACCATTCAAAAGTTTGGGGTCACCCAGACAATTTTGTGTTTTCCATGAAAACTCACACTTATATTTATCAAATGAGTTGCAAAATGACTAGAAAATATAGTCAAGACATTGACAAGGTTAGAGATAATGATTTTTATTTGAAATAATTTTCTCCTTCAAACTTTGCTTTCGTCAAAGAATGCTCCATTTGCAGCAATTACAGCATTGCAGACCTTTGGCATTCTAGCTGTTAATTTTCACCCAACCCCCCCCCCCCCCACAAGTTGGATTGGCTTGATGGGCACTTCTTGCGTACCATACGGTCAAGCTGCTCCCACAACAGCTCTATGGGGTTGAGATCTGGTGACTGCGCTGGCCACTCGGTTACAGATAGAATACCAGCTGCCTGCTTCTTCCCTAAATAGTTCTTGCATAATTTGGAGGTGTGCTTTGGGTCATTGTCCTATTGTAGGATGAAATTGGCTCCAATCAAGCGCTGTCCACAGGGTATGGCATGGCGTTGCAAAATGGAGTCATAGCCTTCCTTATTCAAAATCCCTTTTACCTTGTACAAATCTCCCACTTTACCAGCACCAAAGCAACCCCAGACCATCACATTACCTCCACCATGCTTGACAGATGGCGTCAGGCACTCTTCCAGCATCTTTTCAGTTGTTCTGGGTCTCACAAATGTTCTTGTGTGTGATCCAAACACCTCAAACTTCGATTCGTCTGTCTATAACACTTTTTTCCAATCTTCCTCTGTCCAATGTCTGTGTGCTTTTGCCCATATTAATCTTTTCCTTTTATTAGCCAGTCTCAGATATGGCTTTTTCTTTGCCACTCCGCCCTCAAGGCCAGCATCCCGGAGTCGCCTCTTCACTGTAGACGTTGACACTTGCGTTTTGTGGGTACTATTTAATGAAGCTGCCAGTTGAGGACCTGTGAGGCATCTATTTCTCAAACTAGAAACTCTAATGTACTTGTCTTGTTGCTCAGTTGTGCAGCGGGGCCTCCCACTTCTCTTTCTACTCTGGTTAGAAACTGTTTGGGCTATCCTCTGAAGGGAGTAGTACACACCGTTGTGGAAATCTTCCGTTTCTTGGCAATTTCTCGCATGGAATAGCCTTCATTTCTAAGAACAAGAATAGACTGTCGAGTTTCACATGAAAGCTCTCTTTTTCTAGCCATTGGCATCACGAACAGGATGTACCACGAGGTGTGACCTTAAACAGGAGGTCCTGTGGCAGCCATCTTGTAAAGGAAGCCGCGATTCGCTTGGAGAATGCAGGACTGTGAGTTCGCTCTGTGTGTGTGACAGTAAGTGGATGACTGCACTGTTTTCTTGCTGCGTATTATCTGCAGGGACAGACTGTTATTAAGTAAAGACAGCACGACCGGAAGGTCTCTGATAAGATGTCGATGGAGGGAGATCATGAACTGCCTGGCAGCAGTGGGACCCCCAGCACAGTGCACGCAATGCCCATAACGATACCGTATTATTTTGGAGCGCCCTGGCTCCCCAACTATAATGGAGATGCAAACAGCCTGAGAGACTTCAAGGAGAAGATGCAAGCAATGTACCGGCTGTACCCGGTTACCGCAGGGCAAAAAGTGGAAATGCTGATCGTTAGGAGGAGCAGCCTTGAGGGAGGTGAAGTCCTGGCCTCACACTGAAAAATGGACAGTGGAACAGATTTTTGAGCAGCTGAGCACTACCTTTGATACCCGGATTGTCACTGGACTAAAGATGCGGTTCTTTGGCACGAAGCAACAGCCTGGTGAGTCGTTATGTCATTTTGCCCTCAGTTCGCAGGAAGCGTTGCATGCTATTAAACAAGTGGATCCACATGAAGTGCTGAATACAGACAGAACCCTGAGGGATCAATTCGTTGAAGGAGCAAGGAAAGAAGCTACAAAGACGCAATTGAGAATCTTAGCACTGCAGAACCCTGACAGCTCGTTCCTAGACTTTAAAGAGATGGCCATCAGAGTCCTAGGGACCGAATCAGAGTCCAACCCAGTCCAAACCCGCCCTGAACAGAACCCCAGCGGTGCAGCGCCAATGTCTGTCATCAATGAAATTGTCACGCAGTGTGCTCAGATACAGGTGTAGGATATGGCAAAGGAGTTGCAAGTGCAGGTTGCAGAACTGGCTAAAGATCTGACAGAAATGTGCCGAGAGCTGAGAGAACTTAAACAGCAATTCCGACAAGATGAAGAACGCTGGTCTCCGAGAGGTAGCCAACATTACAGCCCCGGTGGGGACAGTTTTAGAAATTTTGGGAGAAGGCCCAGTGACTAGTTTGATTCCCAAGAAAGACCTATTTGCTGGCCATGTAGGAGAAGTGGTCACATTGAGCGAGAATGCCAGCATTTAAATGTGAATCTCCCCCAGGCCAAGGACCAACCCTCGGGAGGAGAGCGCATAGTTCCAGATCAGTCAGAGTGGATTCCCTGATACATTGGGCGCTGTCCTGTGGTCACTATCCAGATAGATGGATTCCCATTTGCAGCATTGCTAGATACCGGTTCGCAGGTGACAACAATACAAGTGTCACATTATGAACGACATTGGAAGCTAGATCAGCTATTGAAACCTCCACAAACATGGATTAATGTTATAGCCAGTAATGGGCAGATCATTCCCCATCAAGGATATTGGGAGCCAACAGTCAGAGTTGGACAGACCGAACTCCCACAACAAGGCCTGATAGTGGTTGACGTTTACGATGACGAATTTCCCCCAGTGGTCCTAGGCATGAATGTGCTGCAGAACTGTTTTGAAGAACTCATGGTGGCCCTGAAGAAGGATCTGGGCTTAGTCCCATCGTCAGAAAGAAGAGTAATCCAGCAAACTCTCCGCTTGTTGCATGGACACCAGAAATTTGCCAACCCAGATGGAGAAATTTGCAAGGTCCGAGTGACTAACAGACGACCAATATTGCTGCAACCAGGTACAGGGACTATGACTTATTGCAGGGCACGAATGGGTCTGCGTGGTCATGCACAATTTGCCAACCAAAATGCCATGACAACAAGGAGAGGAACCCGCCCCCATCTAAACAAGTCCCTCTTAATCTACAAACTGAGACAGTACATTGGGCTCAGATCCAGAAAGAAAGCAGAGTCTGGGAAAGTTTAAAAACCCTTCTTGAATCTGGAAGAAAACTCAGCAGGAGTCAGCGGATCAGTGCCGATCCAGAGTTGGTCAAGCTGTTAAGGCAGAGAAGACGGCTATTCATAGGGAAGGGTCAGCTATACAGACGCACTCTAGATCCAATCACTTATGAACGTGTGAATCAGATTGTGGTGCCCCGGCAGGACGCCAGCATAGTCCTCGAAGCTTACCACGACCAGTCTGGTCATTTTGGGTGTCAAAAGACTGAAGCCACTATAAGAAGACGGTTCTTCTGGATTGGAATGAGAGAGGACATAGAAAAATGGTGTCAAGAATGTACTACTTGTGCAGTGAGCCGACGAGAGCAACCTCGCCAGAAAGTGCCACTACATCCTATTGTGAGTCATAAGCCGCTGGAATTAGTTGCACTTGACCATGTGAAGCTGAAGCCAAGCTGAACTGGGTTCACCCATGCTCTGACCATCATTGACCATTACACAAAGTTTGTTGTTGCAATGCCCGTGAAGGATTTGACAGCCAAGACCACAGCTGAAGTCTTCTGGAAAACCTTTGTTCTACCGTATGGATATCCTAAACAGATTTTGACGGACCAAGGGTCTGCGTTTGAGTCACAATTGTTTCAAGAGTTGTGCACCCTCTATGGCTGTAAGAAGTTAAGAACAACTGCGTACCATCCACAATGCAATGGACTCTGCAAAAGAATGAACAAGACACTGATAGAAATGCTGAAAACTGTGCCTACTCATCGAAGGGCACATTGGCCCATTCTTCATCCAGAGCTAACTTATTTGTACAACAATACAGTCCATTGTTCCACCGGATACACTCCATACTTCCTTATGTTTGGTCGTCAAGGCAATCTACCGTCTGATATAGCTATGGAAGTTCAAGTCAATCCACTACCATGAACAGACTGGGTAGCAGATCATCAGCGTCACTGGAATGAAGCCAATGAAATGGTTGAGAACCGGATGAAAGTCGTACGTCAGAGACAAGAAGAGGACTATAATTCCAATGCCAACGCTGAACCTTTGAAAGTTGGGGATCGAGTCTGGTTAAAGAAGAACCACAGAACCAGCAAGCTAGATGACTATTGGGAACCAAGGCCGTACACTGTGAAAGCCATTCCTCATCCAGAAATAGAAATCTACGAGACTGGAAAAGAAAACGTAGAGAGTACAAAGGTGGTTAATCAGCTGAAACTTTGCCTGTTTAAGGATTCTAGAGAGGAAACCATTCCAGATGAGACACCCTCTGAGTGAAGACTGGAGTCACTCATGGAAAATGCAGGTAACTTGTTCCCGTTTGGCTGGCCTTTCGGTCCTTGGATGCAACCAGGTGTCCCACAAGTTGTCCCTAGCCAAAGTGTGCCGATTGAGTCCCACCAAGAAGTTGTTCCGAGCTACTGTGAACTTATTGACTCTCAGCCCCCTACTACTTGTGATCCTCCTAGAAGATCGGAGAGAGCCACCAAAGGTAAAATGCCTGAACGATACTGTGACTGAATAAACATTTCTATGCTACAGACTATTTCTATTGAGCCCTATAGTTACATTTGACCCCCAGTTGGCTGATGCAGCCTTCGTTTGATTTTTAAGACCCAGAGACTGTCCTGGACTTTAATTTGAAACCCAACTTGCGCACGTTGCGCCACATCTCTATTGAGTCTATTGAAGTGCAGTGCAAGGATTGTCGGCTGTACCATGCGCCTTGCAAATGGTGCCAGAAGATGTCTTGCCATATGGACGTTGTTGCCGGATATATTGAGAGACACTAGTATGGACATTTGCCATTATGATGCAAAGTTTACCTTTGATATGTGAAAATGTTATATTGCATATTTTTGCCCCGTTTTCGTTGCAGGAGAGACAGTGTCGAGACGACTCTGATTTTACCGGGGATGAATGTGATACCCAGGAAAATTGTGTTTATTTACTGTCATTGTACTGTTGCTTTAGTATGCAGGTTTTAATGTGCTTTATTCTGTAATCATGGTTGGTACTGAATTCACTTCCCTATATGACTCAGCAGAAACATAAATGGACTGTTTCACCTTTAAGATGAATTCTCCAGAGAGAGGGGAGGGGTTTAGCTAGCTGGGACAGAGGAACGAATCTCACTATGTGCAGCAGTGTGGAGCAGAGGAGTGCAGCAGTGTGGAGCAGAGGAGTGCAGCAGTGTGGAGCAGAGGAGTGCAGAAGTTAGGAGAAGGGTGCAGCAGCGTGCATCAAAGGAGAGCAGACAAGTCAGTGTCTGAAGTTGTATTCAGTGAGATGCTGCAGCAGCCATGTGGAACTGAGAGGAATTCTGTGAGAGGATCAGCAGCAGCCATGTGGAAGTGAAAGGAGTGCAGGTCAGTGTGTGTTGCATGTGGTACAGAAGCCAGACAAGGAGCTTGGACACTACTGAGAGTGCCTAAAGCAAAGCAAGGAGCTTGCACACAGCCTAGAATCCCCAAGGGACACCATTCCTCTGTGATAGTGCAACTGGATTGGGACAGTCAGCAGCGTACCTTCCAGCACAGTATAGAGAAGAAAGAGGACCAGAGCTCAGAGCACACTTGGAGGAATTACAGACAGAGTCAGGGAGGTGAAGCAGGTACCACCATTTGCAATACCCTGTGATATGTTTATACTACTTAAAGACATTGCCTCTGTGACAAAAGTAACCACCAAGCATATTGTGCCCAGTAAAACTTCTGTGAAAGTTTATTGGACCCTGTCTCTTGGAACACCCTTATTTCGGGGTACACCACATAACATCCCAGGGGACAGAGAACAATGTATCCCACAAGCACCACTTATTTCACTAGTTCTGCGGCCCGAGGAGCGGGAGAGAGAAAGTGCGCCACCGTGACCAAAGGGTGCGAAAACCAACTTCAGCTCAGAGAGCCCCGCCCACCGCGATTCGGCGTCCGCGTTAACACGCAAGCAGATACATTTAAATTCTGACAAATGCAAATTTTTCTAAATTCTCTCTATATTTTGCTATTTTTCACACATAAACACTGAATATATCAACCAAATTTTACCACTAACATTGTAAAGGATTTGCCAGACACAGGTTCTGTGTCGACGCCCATGGGTAATCAGTCTGCACCTGCTCCTATGTCTGTGAGACTGACTCCATCTTCCACCACTCAGGATGGCAGGCTTAGGAGTGGGAGAGCCTATCACAGCCTGGCCAGACGGAGCTAGTTCCCACCCACTGTCTATTTATACCTGCCTTTCCTGTTCCTCCTTTGCCTGTGATTCTTCTATGCTTGTTTCCTGCCTTGCTGCTGCTGCTTGTACTACTGATCCTCTGCTTGTTATTGACCTTGGCTTTCTGACCACTCTCCTGCTCAGCGTTTTGTACCTCGCTCTCTCCTGGTTTGACTCGGTTCGTTCACCACTCTTGTTGCTCACGGTGCTCCGTGGGCAGCTGCCCCGTTTCCCTAGCTTCTGTGTACCCCTGTCTGTTTTGTCTGTCTTGCACTTACTGAGCGTAGGGACCATCGTCCAGTTGTACCCCGTCGCTTAGGACGGGTCGTTGCAAGTAGGCAGGGACTGAGTGGCGGGTAGATTAGGGCTCACCTGTTTGTCTCCCTACCCTGTCATTACAAACATAAAGTACAATGTATCACAAAACAATCTTAGACTGTTGAATAGGTAAAAGCATTCCAGAGTTATTACCACATAAAGTGACACATGTCAGATTTGAAAAATGTTCTCTGAGCCTTAAGGCCCAAACTAGGCTGCATCATTAAGGGGTTAAAGTCACTGAGCTATTCAGTATGACCAATACTACTACCGTATAAATGTTTGTCTATGGAGATTGCATGCCTGTGAGCTTGATATTACAGTATATACTTGTTTGCAATGGATGTGGCTGAAAAACCTGAACTCAATAATCATTTGTACATATTGTTTTGGTCATATAATGTATTTTCTGTACACTTACAATCATAGTGTTATATGTGTGATGTATTTGGGGCATACTTATTAACCTCTTATATAAGTTGTATTTTCAGATGTCTTTATTTTGTGGTAGCACTTGGGTTTGGCAAAATTGCTAGGAAAATCAAATAGACATTTGAAAGAGAACATTACAAAGTCCTTAACCATATAAAATTCAGTTCACTTAGAGAATATTATGGGTTTCATGCTGTCTTATGAATAAAGATAACCTTTATTTGATGCACCAAGGACATTCATTAAAAGCTCAGTAATTAAATGACATTTAACATTTGAAAGATATTTCTTGTGTCATTTCACACATCTAGTCTGAACATATTAGCAATTAGCATTTATTATTAAATTGCTAAGTGTCAGTAATAGGTAAAAGTGTCTAACTGTGGGTTAAAATACCTGTACTTTCCAAAGAAAAGTGCAATATATAAGGTAGTACAGTGACTCCATATATTAACTATTAATATTTAACACTTTCTTTGCTGGACGTTTGTGTGCCATTCTTGCTCAGATGGCCAGGCAATCTTTGCTATTTCCACATTAGACTTTTAATATATACATTTTTTTTTACAGAACAAGTTCCACTTTTTATTGGTACCTCACTTAAACTGAAATTATATCAGTTATTGAACAAGTGGGAAGAAAATCCTGGATCACACATCCATTTTATATACATTGATCTATTGTTGCTAAGCGAAAATTATAAACATGAACATGAGGTTCTTTGTTAACATTGATAAAACGTAATAAGCCTGCTTGCCACCTCAGGCGACCGCTTTTAAGTGGGTCCCTACGTTATTAGGTACAACACTGCATAACGGCCGCCGCCACAACACAGCATCTGTAGGGAGCATTCCAAAAACCCAATAGCACCACAGGTGGCAGGCTTAACCACCTTGGCTCTGGGCCACGTCCCCCCGCAGCAACATGGCCCCACACAACACCACAACAAGTGAACAGATCAAAAAAAGCTCACCTTTCCATGTGGTCTCAGTGGAAAGACAGAGCAAATAGGTAGAAATCTTTAGGGTATGTTCACACGCTAGCTGTCATTTACGGCTGAAATGACAGCCTGTTTTCAGAAGAAAACAGCTGCGTCGTTTCAGCCGTAAAAGCAGCTCCTCGTAATATATGAGGCGTCTGTGACGCTCGTATATCTTGAGCTGCTCTTCATTGAGTTCAATGAAGAACAGCTCAAATTACGTTGCAAAGAAGTGTCCTGCACTTCTTTGCCGAGGCAGTCAATTTACGCGTCGTCGTTTGATAGCTGTCAAACGACGACGCGTAAATTACAGGTCGTCTGCACAATACGTCGGCAAACCCATTCAAATGAATGGGCAGATGTTTGCCGACGTATTGTAGACATATTTTCAGGCGTAAAACGAGGCATAATACGCCTCGTTCACGCCTGAAAATAGGTCGTGTGAACCCAGCCTTATGCAATCTCCTGTTAATTAAAACACCAGGGCCAAATTGTTAGGCTGGGTTCACACGACCTATTTTCAGGCGTAAACGAGGCGTATTATGCCTCGTTTTACGCCTGAAAATAGTGCTACAATACGTCGGAAAACATCTGCCCATTCATTTGAATGGGTTTGCCGACGTATTGTGCAGACGACCAGTAATTTACGCGTCGTCGTTTGACAGCTGTCAAACGACGACGCGTAAATTGACTGCCTCGGCAAAGAAGTGCAGGACACTTCTTTGCCACGTAATTTGAGCTGTTCTTCATTGAACTCAATGAAGCACAGCTCAAGATTTACGAGCGTCACAGACACCTCGTAAATTACGAGGAGGAGCATTTACGTGTGAAACGAGGCAGCTGTAAACAGTCTGTCTTTTCACACGTAAATGCCTCTCATCGTGTGAACATACCCTTAGAGTGCTGGTACAAAGGCAGAACAAAAAAACAGGAATCAAACTCTATGGTTGGAATGTATTAACCTTTCTGTGGCATTTTTCTGATGGAGAAAAGTTGAAGTTTGTGTTAAAAATTGTGACTTTTGTGCATCTTACTCCAACAGATTGTTTATTAAGACTGGTGTATTAAACACCAATCTCAATAAATTTGCTATATATTGTCACGATCTGTGGGTATGTGGACCCACTAGGCCGCACCACCGTAGATGATAAGCAGCTGGCCAAATAACAGTGTACCAAGTCTATAAAAAGTCCAAGCACAAGGCTACCTGCAATAGTCCAGACAGTAGCAGCGGCTTTGGCACAGATTGTACTTTCACAACAGGTGATGCAAAACGTGGCAGGAGGCACCAGGCATGGCAGATGACACCAGACGTGGTGTAAGACAGCAGGCGTAGCAGACGACACAACACGACTCCAGGAACAAATACAGCAGGGGATACAGGATACAGGTAGCAGGGCACGGGAACACTGGGAACAGGATACAACTAAGGAACCATTTGCAAGACTAACATAAGAATACAAACAGCGCTAAGGCAAGGAGTGAAAGGGCAGGGCCCTACTTATATTTAAGGGTGATCTGGGGATAATTACTTAATTCTTTACATGTGCGCACCCTAGTGGTCACTGTAGTGGTCACTGTAGGGCAGGATGGTCGCATGTCTCCGGGGAAGGAGACATCGGCAGGATGAGAGGGATCTGCGATCCGTGACCGTTACATATATATTTAAAAAGGGAGAAGAAAAACATGGACATTCAGTCTATATACATTGATCTATTACTGCTAAGAATTTTTTTTAAAAACCTGATGTTCTTCGTTAACATTTTGATCAAACTGTATAAGCCCATTTGCCACTTCACGGCGACCTCTTTTAAGTTAGTCCCTAATATATTAGGTGAAACACTACATTGAGGCCTCCGCAGCACTGCACCTGCAGAAGGGCTAACCCAGAAGCCTAACTGCACCCCTGCTGCTAGGTTATGCTGCCTTGGCTCTGGGCCAAAGCCTCCCGACAGGCACAGCACCACATCCATAGATACCAACACACAGCATCATACCCCTGTGAACAGATCAAAAAAGCTCACCTTTCCATGTGGTCTTAGTGGGAAGACTTAGGCTGGGTTCGCACAACCTATTTTCAGACGTAAACGTTTTACATCTGAAAATACGGCTCCAATACGTCGGCAAACATCTGCCCATTCATTTGAATGGGTTTGCCGACGTACTGTGCAAACGACCTGTCATTTACGCGTCGTCGTTTGACAGCTGTCAAGCGACGACGCGTAAAATGACTGCCTCGTCAAAGAACTGCAGGACACTTCTTTGTAACGTAATTTGAGCCGTTCTTCATTGAATTCAATGAAGAACAGCTCAAATGATCGGCTGTCAAAGACGCCTCGCAACATGCGAGGAGGAGCATTTACGTCTGAAACGATGCAGCTGTTTTCTCCTGAAAACAGTGTCTTTTCAGATGTAAAAGCCAGTTCTCGTGTGCACATACCCTTAGAGACAATAGGTAGAAACCCTTATTGACCCAAATTAATAAATGTATATAAAGCGGATGTTTGGTCCAGGCTTGTTGAAATTATATCATGCCATTAGTTTTAATAACAAAAAATGCAAAACAACAACAGGTTTCATAAACCCTCTCTGCCGCAGCCATTTTTTTTCTCCCCACCTTCCAGGAGCCAAAACTTTTTTTTTTTTTCTGTCGATATAGCCGTATGAGGGCTTCTTTTTTGCGAGACATGTTGCACTTTTTCACGACACAATTTATTCTACCATGTAATGTACTGGGAAACGGGAAAAAATGTCTTTGTGGAGTGTAATGGAAAAAAAACCTGATTCGTCCTATAGTTTTTTTTATTTCGCTTTTACGACATTCATGTTAGCGACATGTTAACTTTATTCTGCAAGTCAATACGATTAAGGCACTAACAAATTGATATCGTTTTTACAAGGAAAAAAGTAATTGTTAAAAAAATAACTGTTTTGTGTTGCCATATTCTGAGAGCCATACGTTTTAAACCTTTCACCAGCCCATACATGTGCAGCTGAGTGCACCATGTAATAGGCACTGCTGCACAAACCTTGTGTCGCTTTAAAAAAAAATCTATCCTTTTCCGTTATTCAGATATTGGTGGCGTTATATTTGGCGCCCAATATGTAAAGAATCCCCTGAACTGTCAATGGGGCGGTTCTTTATTTCTAAATGGCATGGGGGCCTGTTACTTATCACTCTGACACTGTCCGATCAGCTAGGGACAATGTGAGAGTGGCTTGTGCTTTGTGATCTCTCTCGTGAGATCACACAGTCTTGTTGTTCCGCAGAGAGCGTGCGCACGCACCCTCACACATGCGTGCATGCACATTCACGCGCACATCTCGACGTTGCCGACCTTGACAATACTCCCGCCTCCACGGAACAGAAGACAAGAAGAAGAAGATCTACTCACATGACTAGATCTTTTTCTCATGGGCAGGTGAAAGGTTCTCTTTAATTGACATGATGCGGTTGAAGAAACAGCACCGCAGGTCAATTTATGTAAGATTTTTTTTGGCTGATTTTTTGTGCTGTGATGAAATTGTTGCAGAAAATCAGCAGTGTTTATGCCTAGTGTATTCCTACCCTTAAATTATAAAGGGGAGGGGTGAGTACAGCCTCTTTTATTATGTTACAGCTTTCCATGCATGCATCCCCCCTCCCTCTCTGTTTTATGAGATCCTGTTGATAAAGATCTGTGGTTGATCTATATTAATGGGATCTCATAAAGTAGTGGGGGGGGGGCTGAGGGGTAGAGTGCCCCACAGAGTGTCCCCTCTCTATTGTGTCCCCCTATATGATGCCAACCCCAGCCCCCTGTAGATAGTGTCACACGGCCACCTTGTAGATAGTGCCACACACACACCTCCCTTGTAGAAAGTGTCACACAGCCCCCCTTGTATATAGTGCCACATCCCCTTGTAGATGGTGCCGCACAACCCCCTTGTAGATAGTGCCAAACCGCCCTTGTACAAAGTGCCACTCACACCCTCCTTGTAGAAATTGTCACAAAGCACCCTTGTATATAGTGCCACATACCCCCTCATAGACAGTGACACACACACACACCCTTGTAGATAGTGCCACACACGGCCCCTTAAGGATAGTGCCACACACACACCCTTGTAGATAGTGCCACACACGCCCCCTTAAAAATAGTGCCACACATGCCCCCTTAAAAGATAGAGAGACACACACACACACATACACACACACACACACACACACACACACTCACACTTACCCTAGTAGATAGTACCGCCCTTTTAGATAAAGCCTCTTAAATAAAAATAAAAAATGTATACTCACCTAGCCCCGTTCCCACAACAAATGGAGCTGCAGAATCTCACAGCCTCCTCAATACTTCAGCCTATGAGTTGCCAAGTCTGGACCCTTGACTAGGCCAGGGCGTCCAGTGATGTCATCGCACCGACCCACACAGGAATCCTGTCCCGGCGTCTTAAAGGCTGCAGGCCTAACGTGGTTCCTGCTCCACTAAACTATCCAATTATATTTGCGTTCTGCATTCTGAGGATGCCCGCTCCTAGCAATGCCAGCAGTATGAGGGGGACTGTGCCACCCGGACCTGCCGGCACATAAATGTTCTAAAAACATTTATGTGCCAGGCTGCGCAGCCAAAACTCGAAACTATGTAGCCCAAACTACTATATGTTTAAAAAGGCAAAATCCGCTACACTAATATGAAATATATGTATGTTCCGCAAAATTAATAACAGGCATTACAGGTCCAAAATTTGACACATGGCAGCCATAAAACCCACCAAGACCATTTGAGAATTGCAACCATAAAACCCACTAGACCGAAAAGAACAGTCATCAGTTTGGATGTATGCCTCATATACAATTAGTTCCAAAACAGCTATGCAATCCTACATTTATTTTGAAGCTAGGCCCTATATTTTTAACTATCTATGTCGATGATGTGTTAGTTTAAATATAACGTTTAACAAAAGAAAAATCATACTTTGCATCTAAATTCTCTCTTTTACTCTTTATGTACTTTCTGATGTTTCAATTATGTGTCATAAGATTATTTTCTTGAAGGGAACCTGTTATGGAATCTTAGGGCACTAAACCACCAGCATGTCGTTATACTGCTGGGTTTTAGCATCCTAAAAATGCCCCTCTCAAGACTGACCATTTTTGCTTTCTGTTTAAAAAGCAGTTAAAATCCAGTGCATGTCGTATGTAAATTACCAGAGAAGAGTCCAGGTGTACTCTCCTAGGCTTCATCTGAGCACTGCCTTTGGACTCATCTCACTATTCTTCTCTGGTAATTTTCATACGATGCACGCTGTATTATCATCTCTTTTTAGACCAAATGCTAAAACGGATGGTTTTGGGAGGGGAAACTTTAGAACACTAAACCCCAGCAATATAACGACATGCTGGTGGTTTAACGCCCCTAAAATCTAATGACAGGTTCCCTTTAAGTGAAACATCACTTTACAATATTCCCTTTAAATGAATTTTCCTTCAGTAAGTAAGAGATTTAGGCCACTTTATTAGCTTAACATAAAAATAATCATAAAACAAGGTAATTCCCAATAGCTGATGTTCCAAAATCTAAATGGGAGGTCATTTGTCAATATAGTCATATCTTGAACAATATCATAACTTAATATTAATTGTGATTATGTGAACTAAATGATGATGTCGATCAAACTGCAGGATGTTAACTCCAACTGTAGGCTCACCAAACAAGCAGCTTCTACATGAACTCCTTTTCAGTTTTTCGAACCTAGAAATTACTGTTATTATGCTATAACACTGTAAATTCCAGCTAATTCCTGAACATTGATTCTGCAATGACCACAGTTAGGGTATGTGCACACAACCTATTTTCAGACGTAATTCAGGCGTTTTACACCTCGAATTACGCCTGAAAAGACGGCTTTATTACGTCTGCAAACATCTACCGGTCTTACGATGTTCTAATGGGAAAACGGCGTTCTGTTCCGACAGAGCGTTTTTCGCTGTGTTTTTTTACGCGTTAAAAAAACGACGCAAAAAAGAAGTGCAAGACACTTCTTGGGACGTTTTTGGAGCCGTTTTCCACAGACTCTATTGAAAAAAGCTCCAAAAACGGCCGTAAAAAACGCAGCGAAAATCGTGAGTGGCACAAAAAACTTCTGAAAATCAGGAGCTGTTTTCCCTTGAAAAAAGCTCCGTATTTTGAGACATTTTTGACTCTGCGTGTGAACATACCCAAGCAGTTTTTTATTGCAGTTTTGTTGTAGTTTTGATGTACTTCCTAATTGCTTTAAAAAAAAAAAGCATTTTAAAAAGGCTGCGTTTTTCAGCAATTTTGCAATGCGATTTGTGGGCATGCGGCTATTACAGGTGAAGAAGATGGTGGTTAAACACGCGTTGTTAAAATGCGTTTTTCAAAGCAATAAAAAAGCAGTTCAAAACTGCAACAAAACTGCAATAAAAACACTTAGGCCTTTTTCACACGGCGTGTATTGACTTGTTTGTGATGCGTTTTATGCGCTGAAAAACGCATCAAAATTACAGGATTTAAGCTTCCCATTGACATCAATAGGAAAGCGTATTGTTAGTGCATACGATGCATTTCTTTACGTGCGCGTGTTTAACCCCTTCCCAACATTTGTCGCTAGTATACGTCATGGAAAGCCAGTGCTTCCCGCAAAATGTTGTATACATACGACAAATGCATGGCACCGGCTGAGAAGCTGAGTCGGTGCCATCATCCCCGGATGTCAGCTGTATCTGACAGCTGACATCCTGCTGAAACGGCGGGGACCGAAGTTAGCTTCGATCCCCGCCATTAATGCCTTAAATGCAGCCGTCAAAAGTGATCGATGCTGTTAAGGTGTTTGCAGCTCATTGACACCCCAGCAATGAAATCGCCAGGGTGTCGGTGGCCGCAATGGCTACCGGAGGCCTAATACTGGCCTCCCAATATGCCTAGCACGGAAAACTTTCAGCCCCCACCCGGAGGCGGGGTCTGAAAGGCTTCCGTAGCCGCCAGCAAGATGGCGCCGGCTCAGGAGATGAGCCGGCATCATCAGCAGTGGATGTCAGCTGTATGTTACAGCTGACATCCACCTGTAATGGCAGGAACCGGAGCTAGCTCTGATCCCTGACATTAACCCCTCAGAAGCAGAGATCGGATGCGATCGCTGCATATTTGTGGTTGCTAGCAGTTCGCCAGCTGTGCCCTGCAATCATACGACTGTCGACTGCTATTATGACAACAGGAGACCTAACAATGGCCTCCTGTCTGCCATTACGGAAGCCGATTAGGCCCCTCCCGGCGGTGAAGCCTAATTGGCCTAATCTACATAGGTAGTGCAATGTATTAGAAAAAAAATCAGACAGTTGGACCTTCAAGTCCCCTAGTGGGTCTAATGTAAAGTGTAAAAAAAAGTGAAAAAATAAATAAAAAAAGTTGTAAAAAATATAATAAAAGTTTCAAGTAATAAAATTAAACACAATCTCCCTTTTTCCCTTATCAAGTACATACATATTTGGTACCACCACGACCGTAACGGCCGAAACGATAAAAATATTATGTTATTTATTCCACGCGGTGAACGGCGTAAAAAAAACCGTAAAAAACAATGCCAGAATTTCAGTTTTTTTGGTCACTTTGCCTACAAAAATTGAAATAAAAAGTGATTAAAAAGTCGCATGTATCCAAAAATGGTGCCTATAAAAACTATAGCTCATCTCGCAAGAAACAAGCCCCCATACAGCTCCGTCGACGAAAAAATGAAAAAGTACATGGCAACAGAAAAAATACATTCTTTTTACAAAAGTAATTTTATTGTGCAAAAAGTTGTAAAACATAAAAAAGTGCTATAAATTAGGTATTGCGGAATCGTAATGACCCGCAGAATAAAGTAAACATGTAATTTATAACGCATGGTGAACGCTGTATAAAAAAAAACCTAAAATAACTATGCCAGAATTGCTGTTTTTTGGTCAGCTTGCCTCTCAAAAAATAGGATAAAAAGTGATCAAAAAGTCGCATGTACCCCAAAATGGTACCAATAAAAACTGCAGCTCGTCCCGCAAAAAAGCAGCCCTTATACCACTACGTCTATGAAAAAAGAAAATTAGTTAAGGCTCCAATAAGTCATGAAATAAAAATATGCGGTTGTGTAGATCAGAGGGGAACATTTTGTCTGTTTCAAGAGTCGATTTATCAGGGCCCTAAAATTAGGCAACCAGGAAAGGGAGGGCCCAAACATATCTGCTAGAAGTGAGAGTGCCCGTATTATACCAGGACAACACTTCCCAGCAAAATTCCCCAAACTGCAAAGGTGCGGAGTGTGGACCAAAAGGGGGATAAGAAAGGACACCATTTATCAGTGCGACACCGGCCTGTGCAGAAAGGATTCTTCACAGCGTAACACACATCTATCGATTATTTTATTGTTTACCCCATTATTATACCACCTCACTATGCCACTGATGTACTCTGCCCAGCTTACATATGCCCCCACATTATAAACAGAAATACCAGTAATACTCAAACAAAACTACTACCAAGCAAAATCCACGCTCCAAAAGCCAAATGGCGCTCCCACCCATCTGAGCCCTACAGTGTGCCCAAACAGCAGTTTACTTCCACATATATGGCACCGCCATACCCGGGAGAACCCTTTTAACAATTTTTGGGGTGTGTCTCTCCAGTGGCATAAGCTGGGCATGACTTATTTGCCACTGAAATGGGATATCTGGGGAAAAATTTTAATTTTTACTTTGCACCATCCGCAGCGCAATCATTTATGGGAAAGACCTGTGGGGTGCAAATGCTCACTACACCCCTTAATAAATGCCTTGAGGGGTGTAGTTTCTAAAATGGGGTCACTTCTCAGGGGTTTCTTTTATTATTTCACATCAGAGCTCTGCAATTGTGAACCAATATTTTATATGTCGCCAAATTAGGCCTCAATATTGCATGGCACTCTTTCACTCTTGAGCCCTGTCAAATGTCCAGGCAAAAGATTAGGGCCCCATGTAGGGTGATTCTAAAACCGGGAAACACTGCATAATAATTAGAGAGCTGTCTTGTTATGGTGGGACAAACTGGGCACCACATATTGGCATATCTATTGAAAAATCCCATTTTCACTCTGCAATATTGAGTGCACACTAATTTATGCAAAACACCTGCGGGGTTAACATGCTCACTACACCCCTAGGTGAATATATTGAGGGGTGTAGTTTCCAAAATGGGGTCACTTTTGGGGGGTTTCCAATGTTTTGGTCCCACAAGGGTTTTGCAAATGCTACATAGCGGCCAGAAACCAATCCAGCAAAATCTGAAATCCAAATGGCGCACCTTCCATTCTGAGCCCTGCCCTGTGCCCAACAATTAGTTTATGACCACATATGGGGTATTGCCGTACTCGGGGGAAATTGCTTTACAAATGTTGGGATTATTTTTCTCCTTTATTTTTTGAGAAAATGAAAAATTTTGTGCTAAATCTATGTCTTAGTGGAAAAAAATTACATTTTTATTTTCCTGCCCAATTACTGCCCAATTCAAATAAAATCTATGCAACACTTGTGGGGTCGAAATGCTCACTACATCTCTAGATTAATTCCTCAAGGGGTTTAGTATCACAAATGGAGTCCCTTTTGGGCAGTTTCCACTGTATTGGTACCTTAGGGGCTTTGCAAAAGCGACATGGTGTCAAGAAACCAATCCAGCAAAATCTGTGCTCCAAAAGCCAAATGATGCTCCTTCTCTTCTGATCCTTGCCGTGTGCCCAAACAGCAGTTAATGACCACATGTGGGGTATTTCCGTACTCCAGAGAAGTTATTTTACAAATGTTGGGGTTCTTTTTTTTCTTTATTTGTTGAGAAAATTATTTTTTTTTATCTAAATCTATGTCTTATTGAAGAAAAAGGATTGTTTTTATTTTCACTGCCCAATTCTAATAAATTCTATGAAACACCTGTGGGGTCAAAATGATCACTACACCCCTAGATGAATTCCTCATTGGTGTCGTTTCCTAAATGGAGTAACTTTTTGGGCGTTTTCACTGTTTTGGTCCCTCAGGTGTTTTGCAAATGTGACATGGCCGCCGCAAACCATTCCTGCTAAATTTGAGCTCCAAAAGCCAAATGGCGCTCTTTCGCTTCTAAGCCCTGTCGCGTGTCCAAACAGTTGTTTATTACCACATGTGGGGTATTGTTTTACTCGCAAGAAATTGCTTTACAAATGTTGTGGTGCTTTTTCTCCTTTAGTGCTTGTGAAAATAAGAAAAAATTAGCTAAACCTAGATTTTCTTTGAAAGTATGTAGATTTCCATTTTCACGGCCTACTTCCAATAATTTCTGCAATAAACCTGTAGGGTCAAAATGCTCACTATACCCCTAGATAATTTCCTTAAGGGGTGTAATTTCCCAAATGGGGTCATTTTTGGGGGATTTCCACTGTTTTGGCACCGCAAGAACCCTTCAAACCCAACATGGTGCCTAAAATATATTCTAATAAAGAGGAGGCCCAAAATCCACTAGGTGGTCCTTTGATTCTCAGGCCGGTGCTTCAGTCCATAAACACACTAGGGCCACATGTGGGATATTTCCTAAAACTGCAGAATCTGGGCAATAAATATTGAGTTGTGTTTCTCTGGTAAAATTTTGTTTTACAAAAAAATTGATTAAAAATTAATTTCTGCAACAACAAAAAATTTAATTTGTACATTTCACCTCTGCTTTGGTTTAATTCCTGTGAAACATCTAAAGGGTTAAGAAACTTTTAAAATTCTGTTTTTAATACATTGAGGGGTGACATTTTTAAAATTGGGTGACTCTTTTGAGGTTTCTAATATACAAGGTTTAAAAGCCAGTTCACAACTAAACTGGCCCCTGCAAAAATAGCCTTTTGACATTTTCTTGAAAATGTGAGAAATGGCTGCTAAAGTTCTAAGCCTAGTAACGTCCTAGAAAAATAATATGTTCAAATAACGATGTCAATCTAATGTAGATATATGGGGGATGTTAATTAGCTACTATTTTGTGAGGTAAAACTGCCTGTCTTACAAGCTGATACATTTAAAGAGGCTCTGTCACCACATTATAAGTGCCCTATCTCCTACATAAGGAGATCAGCACTATAATGTAGGGGACAGCAGTGTTTTTTATTTAAAAAACCATCTATTTTCACCACTTTATTAGCGATTTTATCTTTATGCTAATGAGTTTCTCAATGGACAACTGGGCGTGTTTTACTATTGACCAAGTGGGTGTTGTACAGAGGAGTGTATGACGCTGACCAATCAGTGACCAATCAGGGTCATACACTTCTCTCCATTCATTTAGTCAGTGCATAGGGATCCTTTTAGATCAGTATGTGCTGTTTCAGGTTATGTTCACACGCTTAACAAAAAACTTCTGAAAATACGGAGCTGATTTCAGAGAAAACAACCTCTGATTTTCAGGCGTTTTTTAAGCTGAAAATGAAATTTGGAGCTTCTTTTGAGGCTTCTTTTCAGGCGTTTTTTGAGGCGTTTTATGAGGCGTTTTTCATAGTGTTCAAAGGAAAATCAGCTCCAAAAAACGCCTCAAGGAGTAACATGCTACTTCTTTTTACGGAGCGTCTTTTTACGCTCCGTTTTTATAAACAGAGGCATAAAAAGACGCCCTGTATGAACTAATTGCTGTTTTTCCCATTGATTTCAATGGGCAAATGCTTGTAGGCGTTCAGCTTCCGTTTTTTCAGGCGTTTTTCGAGCCGTAAACGCCCCGAAATACGCCTCAAAACACTGCGTGTGAACATAGCCTTATACTAACACATTAACGATACTGAGGGTATGTGCACACGATAACTGCAATTACGTCTGAAATTACGGAGCTGTTTTCAGGAGAAACAGCTCCTGAATTTCAGACGTAATTTCATGTACTCACATTTTGCGTCTTTTACAAACGTAATTTGGAGCTGTTCTTCATTTGAGTCAATGAAAAACGGCTCCAATTACGTCCCAAGAAGTGTCTTGCACTTCTTTTGACAAGGCTGTAATTTTACGCGCCGTCTTTTGACAGCGACGCGTAAAATGACAGGTCGTCGGCACAGTACATCGTAAAGCCCATTGAAAGTAATGAGCAGATGCTTGTCGACGTATTGGAACCGTTTTTTCAGACGTAATTCGAGGCATAAAACGCCTCCATTAAGTCTGAAAATAGGTTGTGTGAACCCAGCCTGAAGTGTTTAGACAGTGAATAGACATTCCACGGGATGTCTATTCACAATCCCTGCACTTCGTTAATGTTTTTGTGGTAGTTACAGCAGAGCAAGCGTAATCTCATTGTAACCTGTCATTTACACCGTAATCTCGCGAGATTATGCTTGCTCTGCTATAACTACCACAGAAACATTAACGAAGTGCAGGGATTGTGAATAGACATCCCGTGGAATGTCTATTCACTGTCTAAATACTTCAGTATCGTTAATGTGTTAGTATAAGACAGCACATACTGATCTAAAAGGATCCCTATGCGCTGACTAAATAAATGGAGAAAAGTGTACGACGCTGATTGGTCACTGATTGGTCAGCGTCATACACTCCTCTGTACAATGCCCACTTGGTCAATAGTAAAACACGCCCAGTTGTCCATTGAGAAACTCATTAGCATAAAGCTAAAATCGCTAATAAAGTGGTGAAAATAGATAGTTTATTTAAATAAAAAGCACTGCTGTCAGCTACATTATAGTGCCGATCTCCTTATGTAGGAGATAGGGCACTTATAATTTGGTGACAGAGCCTCTTTAAATTTAGAAAAATTCTAAAATTTGACATTTTCGCTAAATTTTGGTGTTTTTCACATTTAAATACTGAATGTAATCGAGCAAATTTTGTCAGTAACATAAAGTCCAATGTGTCACGAGAAAACAATCTCAGAATCGCTTGGATAGGTTGAAGCATTCCGAAGTTATTTCCACATAAAGTGAAACATGTCAGATTTGAAAAATGAGGCTCTGTCAGGAAGGTCAAAAGTGGCTAAAGAGTGAAGAGGTTAAGCAGCGTTTTATGACTCGAAAAAAAGTGTCAAAATTACATGATTTAAGCTTCCCATTGACATCAATAGGAAAGCGCATTGTTAGTGCATACGATACATTTTTTTTTACGTGCGCGTGTTTAAACAAGTCAGGGCAATTCTTTGAAGCGTAAAAAGCGCCTCGTTCCCATAGTCAAAAATCAATGGGAGTCCTAATTACGTGCAATAAAAACACACCAAAGATGCGCACAAAACGCCTCAAAAAACACAACAAAAACACGGGAATCCAACAGAAAGTTGCCTGGCATTAATCTAAAAGGGCAAGGCAAGGGAATAGTCAGGACGTATGTATATAAACAATGCCAGGAGGTAAAATGCATAAGAAACTGCTCAAAGACAGAAATACTAAACTGAGGTTTAGGTCAAGTCTGGAGGCTGTACTGGCCAAGCGCAGAGGTCCAGGGGTTGACGATAGAAAGCAGTAGAATAGCACCAGAGTGTAGAAGCCGCAGGAAGCCGTTGGCGGGGTGCGGTAGAGTGGCGCTTGCTAAAGGAGGCATGAGCAACAATGTATACTTGTTTATATATTTCTTGTGACACAGAATATCATACCAATATTTTCAAACATCTTAAAGTGTAGCTAAACGTTTAACAAACTTCTGACATGTCATAGTGACTTGTCAGAAGTTTGTATTGGTGGCTGTCCGAGCACTGAGATCCCCACCAATCACTAAAACGAAGCAGCTGAAGTGCTCAGCCGCTTCGTTTCTGTTTAGCTTTTTTCGTAAAGTTGATGTATTGTAGTACTTTCTATTGAGCCCGTCCTCCGATAAATTGATTTCCAGAAAAAGCCGAACAGAAACTAAGTGGCTGAGCGCTCACACGAGCGCTTCAGCTGCTTAGTTTTAGTGATTGGTGGGGGTCTCAGTGCTCGGACCACCACCAATCAAATCTTCTGACATGTCACTATGACATGTCAGAAGTTTATTAAACATTTAGCTACACGTTTGATTGAATGTTCAATTGTCCCTGCAAAATTCTAGACTGGATTTTGTTGTCAAAAATACTGTTTTTGTATTTTTTGGACTATTAGGCTACATAGATTTTTGGACTGAGCCAGACTAATATTGTCGACCTAATAGTTCTTAACTATTGGTAAGATTCAAAGCTTAGGAGAGTGAAGCAAGGACCATCAAGGCTAGACTAGAGTAAAACATAAAAATGCATTTATAAGGAATATATCTGACATTTTGAATAAATAACAATTCCATAAAAATATATTATGAAATAGCTCACTAATATTTCTAGCATTTGATAGTCTATTGACTTGTCTACAAAGAAGCCAATGGATATTTTAATTCCTCTACCTATCTACAGTGTCATTTAGTTTTTTTCCATCAGTTGTTCATTGTGAGTCATTTTTATGTGTTTCTTTGAAAGACAAAGAGACATTGATGTAATAATTCTGCTATTCTCCTTCTAGCCATGGTATTGCATGGTCTTTACATTCTCTTGCTGTGACATAAGGCAGTCCAAAGATGATTTATTGTTCAACTAATGTAATACAGAAAATATGGCTTGTTCTATAAATAGAATTATTGATCAATAAAATAACAGCAGACGTATAACATTAAATCATGTGCCATCAGACTCATGTATCAGGGACCATGAGATCCTAAGGGAGAATTAAAGTCCATAATAGGTACACCAAATTAAAAACCACCTTTTTTCAAGACTACAAGACACACGTGGCTATAGGACACACCTAGGTTTAAACAACAGAAAATAAGCAAAATCATTTAATTTCATGCTAAGGAAGTGGAAGGGTTAATCTCACTAACTCTGGTGGTCTAGGGAAAGACTCCTGTCTTGGACATCTAGGGTAGGAGAGGGAGTTCATATTTTATCTAAGGTAAAAGTGTTTCATACCCGGTGATTTATGTCATATTAGGGGGTTAATATATTTTTTATGGTTATACATGGGGGTCTAGAGTATTTTAAGGGGCTTAATATATTATTTCCTGGTGGGCAAGTTTAAATGGGGAGTTCATACCTGGTGGCTTACTAACCTCCCTAGGTTCCAGCGATGCGTCATTTCAGGAAGTTGAATATAAAGGGCACATAATGTTTTGCTTCACCGTCGAGCAGTGAAACAGAGGACAATGCAGTTATGAACAGCCACTCAGTTCTATATATGATCGAGTTGACCGCTTCATGAGGGCTCTGCCCAATCATTAAGAAGCAGTCAGGAGGTTCTGGCACTGCCAATGCAAGGACATTAAACAAGGTTTTTTCTTACTAAAAACTGTGTCTTATGGTCCAAAAAATATTGTATATAATATATTTATATAGGGTTATCCCATCAGGAGAACCCGTTTCCATCTGACCAATTAGGGCATATGGACATCATAGAGGGATATCCTTGGCTTTGGACGTCTTTGTATTAGTGGAGAGCAAATGCAAACAGTGGCTCTAGATTTTTGCACAAGTATTGAGCCCTGTGTCATACTAAAGTGTCCCTACATCAGCGTCCAGTAACCGGACTGATGAACGGAAACCAAACGCTGATGCGAACAGGCCCTTACAACTGACAAAAAAAAAAGTTAATATTGTGTATAAACTGTCAACAATAGTGTGTGATGTTTATTATAGATAACCCCTATAGTTGTTAACCCATATATTAAAGCCTCTGAGAAATTTTACACAGCTGTGGAAGATATGAACTGCGATTTTCTGAACTTTGCTGTTTATTTTTCAAGACCTCAGATTATGTGGTATGGTGTTGTTTATCCATCTCTTCTAAAGTGCAATAGGTCAGTTATGGAATTTCATTATAGTCTCCCAGGTAAATCAACATAACTAGTAAACTATGTAAGAGGAAGCAGAGTTTAAATAGTGCACAGTGCCTGTGTAAACATTGTTGAATATTTATGTTATTCAACTTGCAAATAGGATTTTTTGTGTAAATGTGGTAAAGACAGGCATAAATATTTGAATTTCTCATTTTTAATTTTGCTTTCCTTAAAAAAGTGAACAGTAAAAAAAAAATATACTAAAAAAGAATGAAATACTGATGCCAAACTGTACAATACAATATAAACAGTTCCAGGATCCCATTATTCCTTATGGTATCAACTGACCATGTGTCTTATTTACCTTCCTCATCTCCCCCGTACTTTTTCATTTGATGTATTTCACTTTTAAGCCTAAGTCAAGTTTTGCATTAGCTTTAGGAATCAACTTCTGTAAAATTGGTAATGCAATGAGTTTGTATGTTCTCCCTGTGTTTTCAGTAGCTTCTTCCTGGCACTTTGGTTTTCTCCTACAGTCTCAGGGTATGTTCACACGGCCTATTTACGGACGTAATTCGAATTACGTCTGAAAATAGCGCCTCAATAGCGCTGACAAACATCTGCCCATTGAAAGCAATGGGCAGACGTTTGTCTGTTCACACGAGGCATATATTTACGCGCCGCTGTCAAATGACGGCGCGTAAATAGACGCCCGCGTAGAAGAAGTGACCTGTCACTTCTTTGGCCGTAATTGGAGCCGCTATTCATTGACTCCAATGAATAGCAGCGCTAATTACGGCCGTAATTGACGCGGCGTTCAAGCGCCTGCACATGCCGGTACGGCTGAAATTACGGGGATGTTTTCAGGCTGAAACATCCCCGTAATTTCAGCCGTTACGGACCCCCGCCGTGTGAACATACCCTAAAACTTCAGTATACTGAATTTTCTATGAAATTGGCCCTAGTGTATGCAGCTGAGATGGGGAAATTAGATTGTGATCCCATTTAGGACAGGGACTGATGTGATCGGTGACAATCTCTGCACAGCACTGAGAAATATGTTGGTACTATATATGTTATAAAGATATTCTTTGGCTTTCAAAAACAAAATGATGACAACATTCTGCCATAAAGCCCCTCGCAATGAGAAAGAGAGACAAATTCGATCCATTGTTGCCAGATCCTGTCATAATGGGCTGAAGCCTCCACTCTCATGTCATTTCATTTGTTGTACAGCATATTCAGCCCGCAAGATCATTTGGTCTGGCCCGACCTCACTCAGAACGAGCTGCCGCTGCCATGTCGTTTGCTACTTGGCTCAGTCCGCCCTACTCACTCACATTTAGGAGCCGGAGGAGTGCGCACGGAGCTAAGTACGGTTATGGCGGTATGATTAATTTTGGCTGGGCACCGGCCCGAGAGTGGACCAGTCCGGTTGTCAGGTGAGCGGACTGGTCAACTCCCAGGCCGGCACAGTCCAGTCACCTGACCTCATATCAGTGAAGTGAGGTCAGACGACTCAAGTCAGGTGACTGGACTGGTCCACTCCAGTCACAGCACGCACCGACCGCCGCCGTGGTTTTTGTGCTACAAGCTGTTACAAATGTGTCAGGACCTGTTTTAGAGGTGAGCACAAAGTCCTTGACACAACTATTTTCCTAATATATAAACAAGAATGAATAGTAAGGGTAAAAATACAAACCCCATAGGCACGTGAGAACACATACAGTTAGGTCCAGAATTATTTTGACAGTGACAAAAGTTTGGCATTTTAGCTGTTTACCAAAACATATTGAATATACAGTTATATAATCAATATGGGCTTAAAGTGCAGACTCCCAGCATTAATTTGAGGGTATTCACATCCCAATTTGAGGAAGGGTTTAGGAATTACAGCTCTTTAATATGTAGCTGCCTCTTTTTCAAGGGACCAAAAGTAATTAGACAATTATCTCAAAAGATATTTAAGGGGCTGCATGGGCTATTCCCTCGTTAATCCATCATCAAATAAGCAGGAAAAAGGTCTGAAGTTTATTTTTTTAGGTGTGGCATTTGCAAAGCTGTTGCTTTGAACCTACAACATGAGGTCAAGGAAGCTCTCTATGAAAGTGAAACAGACCATCGTTAGGCTGAAAAAAATTAAGATATCCATCGGAGAGATATCAAAAAAATGTTAGGAGTGGACAAATCAACAGTTTGGTACATTCTTGAAAAAAAGAGCGCACTGGTGATCTCGTGAATGCCAAAAGGCCTGGACATCCACGGAATACCACAGTTGTGGATGATCGCAGAATCCTTTCCATGGTGAAGAAAAACCCCTTCACAACATCTACCCAAGTGAAGAACACTCTCCTGGAAGTAGGCGTATCAGTATCTAAGTCTACCATAAAGAAAAGACTTCATGAGAGCAAATACAGAGGGTTCACCACATGGTGCAAACCATTAACTTTTTCAGGACACAGCCTGTTTTGGCCTTAAAGACAGAGCCAATTTTTTCCAAATCTGACATGTGTCACTTTATGTGGTAATAGATTTGAAATGCTTTTACCTATCCATACGATTCATTTTCTCGAGATCATTTTCTCGTGACATATTGTACTTTATGTTAGTAAAAAAATGTGGTCGATAAATTCAATAGTTATTTGTGAAACACACCAATATTTTGAGAAAATTTGCAAAAATTAGAGCTTTTCTAAATTTAAATGCATCTGCTTGTAAAACAGATACTAATACTACACAAAATAGTTACTATTTCACATATCCCATATGTCTACTTTATGTTGGCATCATTTATTTTTAAACGTTCTTTTCTTTTTCTAGGATGATACAAGGCTCAGAACTTTAGCAGCAATTTTTCATGTATTCAAAAAAATGTCAAAATGCTATTTTTTCAGTGACTAATTCAGTTGTGAAGTGGCTTTGAGGGGCCCATACAATACAATCCCCCATAAATCACCCCTTTTTGAAAGCTGCACCCCTCAATGTATTCAAAACAGCATTAAGAAAGTTTTTTAACCCTTTGGCTGGATTCACACGACCATGTTACGTCCGTAATGGACGGAACGTATTTCAGCCGCTAATCCCGGACCGAACACAGTGCAGGGAGCCGGGCTCCTATCATCATAGTTATGTACGATGCTAGGAGTCCCTGCCTCGCTGCAGGACAATTGTCCCGTACTGTAATCATGTTTTCAGTACGGGACAGTTATCCTGCAGCGAGGCAGGGACTCCTAGCATCGTACATAACTATGATGCTAGGAGCCCGGCTCCCTGCAATGTGTTTGGTCCGGGACTTCCGGCCGAAATACGTTCCGTCCATTACGGACGTAACATGGTCGTGTGAATCCAGCCTTTAGGTGTTTCACAAGAATTAAAGCAATGTAGTGGTGAAATGTACAAATTTCCTTTTTTTTTTTTTTTGCAGAAATTCATATTTAATCCTTTTTTTTATGTAGCACAGAGGGTTATACCAGAGAAACACACTCAAAAAGTATTGCCAGATTCTGCAGTTTTTAGAAATATCCCACATGTGGCTCTCGTGTGCTAATGGTCTGAAATACAGGCCTCAGTAGCAATGGTGCACCTAGATGATTTTGGGGCCTTCTTTTTATTAGAATATATTTTAGGCACCGTGTCAGGTTTGAAGAGGTCTTGTGGGGCCAAAACAGTGGAAACACTCCCAAAAAGACACCACTTGGCAAACTACACCCCTCAAGGAATTTATCAAGGGGTATAGTGGGCATTTTTACCCCACAGTTTTTTAGTGAATTTAGTGGAATGAGGCCGTGAAAATGAAAATCAAATTTTTTTCCAATAAAAAGTAGAAATTTTCTATTTTTACAAGGCATAAAGGACAACAAACAACAACATTTGAAAAGCAATTTCTCACGATTACGGCAATACCCCATATGTGGTAATAATTTTATATTTGGACAAACGGCAGAGCTCAGTAGGGAAGGAGCGCCATTTGGCTTTTGGAGCTCAAATTTTGCTGCAATGGTTTTCGGATGCCATGTTGCATTTGCAAAGCCCCTATGGGACAAAAATAGTGGAAAAAAAACAAAAAGTGACCCCATTTGGGAAACTACACCCCTAAAGGAATTTATCGAGGGATATAGTAAGCATTTTGACCCCATAGGTTTTCTGCTGACTTTAGTGGCATTAGGTTGTAAAAATGAAAATCTAAGTTTTTTTTTCTAATAAAATGTAGTTTTAGCTCTGAGTTTTCCATTTTCACAATAAAAAAAAAGGAGAAAAAGCACCCCAAAATATGTAAGGGCGGGTTCACACATGGCGGATTTTCACTTAAATTCCGCTGCGGACACTCCGCAGCGTTAATCCGCAGCGGAGCCGTTTCTCCATTGACTTTCACTTTAATTTCGCAGTGTTCGTTTACACGATGCGTACAATTCCGCTGCGGAGCATAGGCTGCGGAGCGGAATGTGGTGTCCGCAGCATGCTCTGTCTGTTGCGGAGCAGTGGCGGACTGGTTGCGGACTCATGGCGGAATTTCTCCATTGACTTCAATGGAGATTCTAAGTTCCGCAATGAAGTCCGCAGCTGTCATGCACATGTTATGTGTGGTGCGGAGCGTATTGGTTTTTTAACATGACATTTCTTCATTCTGGCTGGACCTATGTATTTCTAGGTCTACAGCCAGACTGAGGAAGTCAATGGGGCTCCCGTAATGACGGGAGCGTTGCTAGGAGACGTCAGTAAATAGTCACTGTCCAGGGTGCTGAAAGAGTTAAGCGATCGGCAGTAACTGTTTCTGCACCCGGGACAGTGACTACCGATCCCAATATACATGTATCTGTAAAAAAACATATAAGTTCATACTTACCGAGAACTCCCTGTTTCTGTCTCCAGTCCGGCCTCCCAGGATGACGTTTCAGTGTAAGTGACGGCTGCAGCCAATCACAGGGCAATCACAGGCTGCAGCGGTCACATGGACTGGCGCGTCATCCAGGGAGGTCGGGCTGGATGCCGAAGGAGGGACGCGTCATCAAGACAACGGGCGGTAAGTATGAATTTCTTTTACTTTCACTAGGGAAAGTGCTGTCCCTTCTCTCTATCCTGCACTGATAGGGAGAAGGGAAGCACTTTTCCTGCAGTCCGCAGCGGCCAGTCCGCATCAATTTTCTGCACATTTTGTGCAGATCCGCAGCCGTAATCCGCAACCCGGATTAGGTGCGGCATTGATGCGGACAGTTGCGGAGGAATTCCGCCATGTGTGGTCATGCCCTAAAGCAACCTCTTCTGAGCACAGCAATACCTCATATGTGGCATTAAACTGCTTGGACTTAGGCATGGTTTAAAAGGGAAGGAGCAACATTTGGCTTTTGAAGCTCAAATTTTGCTGGAATGGTTTGCAGGGTCATATCACATTTCCATAGCCCCTGCGGGACTAAATCAGTGGAAACCCCTCAAAAGTGACCCCATTTGGGAAACTACACCCCTAAAGGAATTCATCAAGGTCTATAGTGAGCATTTTAACCCCACAGGATTTTTGCTGAATTTAGTGGAATTAGGCCGTGAAATTTAAAAGCTACATTTTTTCCGCTAAAACTTGGACATTTTGTAAAGAATAAAGGAGAAAAAGCACCCCAACATTTGAAAGGCAATTTCACCCGATTACGGTAATATGCCATAAGTGGTCACACTTCTGTTTGGACACGCTGCAGGCCTCAAAAATGAAGGAGCACCATTTGGAGCACAAATTTAGCTGGAATGGTTTTTGGGTGCCATGTCACATTTCAAAAGCCACTGCGGGGCCAAAACAGTAGGGGCCCCCAAAAGTGAGCCAATTTGGGAAACTAAACACCTTAAAGAATCTATCTAGTGGTATGTTGAGCATTTAGACCCCACAGGTCTTTTGCAGAATTTATTGGAATTAGGCCATAAGAATTAATATCAAAATTTTTTCCACTAAAAAGTTGATTTTCTTCATTTTCACAAGTAATAAAGGAGAAAAAGTTCTAAAGTATCTTTGAGCGGCCTATGTATTATAACCCCCCTCATAAACACCCCATTTTAAAAACTAGACTCCTCAAAGTATTCCAATAATATGTAGTTTTGGCTCAAAATGTCTTACTTTCACAATATATATAATACCCCATTTTGTTGCCCAATTTGTACTGAGTGCGGCAATACCCCATTTGTGGTGATAAACTGCCGTTTGGGCCCATGGGAGGGCTCAGAAGGAAAGGAGCGCTATGTGTTCTTTGCTGGATTGGTTTTCGGGTGCCATGTCGCATTTGCAGAACCCCTGAGGTATCAAAGCTATGAAAGCCCACCAGAAGTGACCCCATTTTGGAAACCACTGCAGATATACACCCCATAAATTGTAATGTGAGTTCTCTTGGGTATGGCAATACCCTATAGGTGGCTGTTATCTGCTGCCTGGGCACACGGCAGGGCTTAGACGGGAAGGGCCACCATTTGGCCTACTGGAGCTTTTCTGGTGCAAAGTCATGAATGCAGAAGCCCCTGAGGTACCAGTACAGTTAAAAAAACACCAAGAAGTGACCCCATTTTAAAAGCTACACCCCTTAAGGCATTCATCTAGAGGTGTAGTGAGCATTTTGACCCCACAGGTATTGTCTAAAAGGTAATGCGCAGCAGATGGTGCAGTGTGAGATTTGCAATTTTATATATATATATATATATATATATATATATATATATATATGCCATTTCAGTGTCCAATGTATTGTGCCCGAAAAAGATGGGGACGTAAGTAAACCTGGAGGGTAACCACATGTTGAACCACACAGGAATATAAAGTGCAAAAGTGCAAGATAACATCTATACCCCAGTGAGGGAAAACTATAGCCACAGGAATATGAAAAAAAGCCTCTCTCTCTCTCTCTCTCTCTCTCTCTATATATATATATGTGTATATATATATATATATATATATATATATATATATATATATTAGCTTGGTGAACCTATCTGCAATAGGCGGGTACAGCACTGCCCACTCGTCATCATAAGCAGTACGGTCCTAGGCACAAAAAGCGGATGCTATTGGATTTAAATAGAAACGATCATGATAGAGAAAATTGATACATGACCCAAATAGGCTGTAGAATAAGGACAGGGGTCCCCACGCGTATCACTGCCTCTAGGTGCAGCTTCGTCAGGGTTTAGTGAAATAAGCCCATTAGTGTAAAGCATAAATAGACGTTCAGTCAATTAACCCCTTAATGACCGCCGATTAGCCTTTTCACGGCGGTCATTAATGGGCTTTATTCTACAGCGCTGCATTAGAATAAGGTAAACAGAGCAGGGAGCCGTCAAATCTCCCTGCTCTCAGCTGCCAGAGGCAGCTGAGGGCTGGGGGCGTCCCTGCTCGACCGGGTGAGATCGATATAAGTATCGATCTCACCCGTTTAACCCCTCAGATCCGGTGCTCAATAGTGTGCACCGCTTCTGAGTGGTTTTGGAGAGAGGGAAGGAGCTCCATCTCATCCCACTGACACCCGGCGATAAGATCGGCGAGTGTCTGTGTCTCCGATGGCAGCCGGGGGCCTAATAAAGGCCCCCAGGTCTGCCTGCAATGAATGCCTGCTAGGCTATGCCAGAGGCATGTACTAGCAGATGTCTGTCCGTTTTAAACAGACAGGCAGTAATACACTGCAATACAAAAGTATTGCAGTGTATTATAAAAGTGATCAGATGATCGCATATGAAGTCCCCTAGTAGGTCAAGTAAAAAAGAGTTGAATAAAGTTAATAAAAAAAATGTGAAAAAGAAAAATGAAAAACCAACTTTTTCCCCTTACAAAATGCTTTACTATTAAAAAAACACAATAAAGCAAAAAAGTTACACATATTTGGTATTGCCGCGTCCATAACGACCCCGACTATAAAGCTGTTACATTATTTAACCTGCATGGTGAACGCTATAAAAAATAAAATAAAAAACAATGGATAAATTGCTGTTTTCTGTTAATCCTAACTTAAAAAAAATGTGATAAAAAGTGATCAAAAAGTCGCATTTACTCTCAAATGGTACCAATAAAAACTACAAGTTGTCCCGCAAAAAAAAAGACCTCATACATAGGAGGAACAATAAAATAGTTATGTCTCTTCAAATATGGAGACGCAAGAACAAATAATTTTGAAAAAAAAGTGTTTTTACTGTGTAAGTAGTAAAACATACAAATTTGGTATCTTTGCAATCATAAAAACCCGCTGAATAAAGTTATTGTGTTATTTATACCACACGGTAAACGACGTAGATTTAGGGCGCAAAAAAAGAGTGGTGAAATTTCAGGTTTTCTTCTTTCCCCCCCAAAAAAAGTTAATAAAAGTTAATAAATAAATTATATGTACCCCAAAATGGTGCTATTAAAAAGTACAACTTTTTCCGCAAAAAAACAAGACCTTGTACAGCTATGTCGACGCAAAAATAAAAAAGTTATAGCTCTTCGAATGTGACGATGGAAAAACTTAAAAATGGCTTGGTCATTAGGGCCCAGAATGCAAGCAGGGGGAAGGGGTTAAACAATATTAGAAACAGATGAGAAGAATGAATCACTCCAAAGATTAGCAAACCCTAATTGCAGTTAGCTCCCCATGCAGCACCTTCACAATGTTCTCACACCAAGACGCAAGCGGCGTCCGGATATCCGCACCACGAATGCCTGGGGCAAAAAAGCGGGGCATGCGCAGCGCAGGCAAGCCAGACGCCGCCCGCAGGTGAGGGCAGAGAGAGAAATCAAAACTCAATGCTCGTTCACGTTTTGACAGACTGCCACTTAGGGCTTATTCAGACGAACGTTGCGTTTTTGGTCGCGCAAAAAACGCGGCGTTTTGCGCGAGCAAAAAACACTTGACAGCTCCGTGTGTCATCCGTGTATGATACGCGGCTGCGTGATTTTCGCGCAGCCGCCATCATAGAGATGAGTCTAGTCGCCTTCAGTCAATGTCCAGGGTGCTGAAAGAGTTAACTGATCGGCAGTTAACTCTTTCAGCACCCTCGACAGTGAATGCCGATCACAATATCGAGAAACCTGTTAAAAAAAAAAGAAAAAGTTCGTACTTACCGAGAACTTCCCTCCCGGCCGTTGCCTTGGTGACGCGTCCTTGGTGACGGCATCCTCTCTTGACATCGGGCCCCACCTCCCTGGATGACGCCGCAGTCCATGTGACCGCTGCAGCCTGTGCTTGGCCTGTGATTGGCTGGAGCTGTCACTTGGACTGAATTGTCATCCCGGGAGGTCAGACTGGAGGAAGAAGCCGGGAGTTATCGCTAAGTCAGAACTTCTTTTTTTTTTTACATGTTTTACATGTATAGTGGGATCGGAAGTCACTGTCCAGGGTGCTGAAACTGTTTAACTCTTTCAGCACCCTGGACAGTGACTATCTCCTGACGTCGCGTACCGGAAATTTTTTTGCCGGGTTCGGCCAAAACTAGTTCGGCCGAACCCGGTGAAGTTCGGTTCGGATGTCCGGGTTCACTCATAACAAAGACACTCCGTTTGGATGTTTGTAAACAGAAAAGCTGGTGCGCGAAACAGGCAGTTCGCACGGAAGTGCTTCCGTGCGACCTGCGTGGTTTTCACGCACCCATTGACTTCAATGGGTGCGTGATGCGCGAAATCCGCGGAGATATTGAGCATGTCGCGCTTTTTGCGCAGCAGACAAACGCTGCGCAAAAAGAACAGACTGTCTGTACTGCCCCATAGACTTGTATTGGTCTGTGCGTGGCGCGTGAAAACCACGCGGCCCGCACGGACCGAATACACGTTCGTGTGAATCCACCCTAAACCTGAGCCATGTAAGATGTATACTGATAATGAGTGAATCATCAGAAGGTTGAGTAATGTATCAAAAAGATACAAATAACCCAAGGGGTAGTGCTACCATTTAAGGGAAAGGTGATAGTAAGAAACTATCAAAATAGTATAATTGTCAAGCACTAGATGGTGTGTAGATGTTTGAAAAAGTCAGAAAAACCACATGCAAAAATATATACATAAGGAAATTTGGTTGCTAGTTATTTACTATACAGAAGATTTGCCACTGTACAAAGAAGGTTCATAAAAAAATAAAATAAAAAAAATAAAAAGGTAATGTGCATATAGCAGTGCTGTATGTGTAACATACATGTAGTTGAGCTGTGTGTGCAATCTGTATTGAAAAATTAATATATATATACACTACCGTTCAAAAGTTTAGGGTCACTTAGAAATTTGCTTATTTTTGCAAGAAAAGCACAGTTTTTTTCAATGAAGATAACATTAAATTAATCAGAAATACACTCTATACATTGTTAATGTGCTAAATGACTATTCTAGCTGCAAACGTCTGGTTTTTAATGCAATATCTACATAGGTGTATAGAGGCCCATTTCCAGCAACCATCACTCCAGTGTTCTAATGGTACATTGTGTTTGCTAACAGTGTTAGAAGGCTAATGGATGATTAGAAAACACTTGAAACCCTTGTGCAATTATGTTGGCACCGCTGTTTAGAGGAGCTATAAAACGGACCTTCCTTTGAGCTAGTTGAGAATCTGGAACATTACATTTGTGGGTTCGATTAAACTCTCAAAATAGAGAGCTTTCATGTGAAACTCGACAGTCTATTCTTGTTCTTAGAAATGAAGGCTATTCCATGCGAGAAATTGACAAGAAACTGAAGATTTCCTACAACGGTGTATACTACTCCCTTCAGAGGACAGCACAAACAGGCTCTTTCCAGAGTAGAAAGAGAAGTGGGAGGCTCCGCTGCACAACTGAGCAACAAGACAAGTACATTAGAGTCTCTAGTTTGAGAAATAGACGCCTCACAGGTCTTCAACTGGCAGCTTCATTAAATAGTACCCGCAAAACACCAGTGTCAACGTCTACATTGAAGAGGCGACTCCGGGATGCTGGCCTTTCAGCCCACCTTGAGTTGCGAGATCAACATAAAGATGAGTATTCAACTCTTTATCTATATTTGCATGGCTATTATATAAGAGGAACTGCTCCTGTTGGTTTCGGACCAAAATTCTAAAAGAAGGAGGAAAAAGCAAAAAATGCAAGTGTGAACTGAGACCAATGGTGTCTGAATAAAAATTTAACGTGGATACCAGCATAGCAGGATTCCGACTCTTAAATGTAGGAGCGTGCTCCATTGCTTAAATTTGCTCACCTTTGGGTGAAATCTCGGCTGCCCCCGAGTATAGGAAGATTTAAAGATGAATATTTAACTCCTTATATACAATTGCATTGCTATCACACAAGAGGAACTGTCTCTGTTGGTTTCGGACGAAAATTAGAAAAGAAGGAGTAAAAAGAAAAAAGCGCAAGTGTGAATGGAGACCAATGGTGTCTGGATAAAAAATCTTCAGAACCGGTTCTTATAGCTAATCTCTTATATGGGTCTGATTTTGGCTTATGTATAGAACACCTATTACCTAGATATCTCATCATGACATGTCATTGTGTTTAGAGGGGGATAAATTAATGGAAGTAATGTTATAAAAGTCTGTGTTGGTATCCTGGCCAGGAGACATTTTTTTAAATTATGTACATCTAGTTTGAAACAAATGTGTTTTCTCAAACCCTTTTCTTTTCCTATAAAAAAATCTTTGTATTATGGATAAAAGAGGAAAGAGATATATTTATATATGAAAAATCTTTAAAATATATTTTTATATGGAATTTAATAAAAATTTATATAAAATTATTATTATCCCAAAGAGTGCCTGGTATGTTTTGGAAAATATTTTTTGTTTTTTTCTTTTTGAATTATTGCTCTCCGAAACCGCACCGTGCTATATATGGATTGCATATTTTGGGATTTCTATTAGGTATGATTTATAACCATTTCTTGTGTTTAGCTCAAAGAAAAAGCCATATCTGAGACTGGCTAATAAAAGGAAAAGATTAATATGGGCAAAAGCACGCAGACATTGGACAGAGGAAAATTTGAAAAAAGTGTTATGGACAGACAAATCGAAGTTTGATGTGTTTGGATCACACAGAAGAACATTTGTGAGACGCAGAACAACTGAAAAGATGCTGGAAGAGTGCCTGACGCCATCTGTCAAGCATGGTGGAGGTAATGTGATGGTCTGGGGTTGCTTTGGTGCTGGTAAAGTGGGAGATTTGTACAATTTGTACAATTCTACCATTCAAAAGTTTAGGGTCACTTAGAAATTTCCTGCAGCAGTCACATGGGATGAAACGTCATGACAGGAGGCCGGGCTACGCTAAGAATAGAGGATCGCGTCACCTAAACTACGGCCGGGGCAAGTCTAAACTTTATCAATTTAAAAAAGTACCTTTTTTTTTCTCTTTTGTGATTTTTGCGGCACAACCGCAGCATTTCCGCAACAGAGGAGCAGCGATTCCACAGCATATATTGACACGCTGCGGCTTAAAAAGCCAAAAGTCACACTGCAGGTCCATTATTTTTGCAGTGTGTGAATGAGATTTGTTCAAATCTCATCCACTCTGCTGCGACTGTGATACGCTGCAGATTATCCACAATAAAATGTGTTGCATAAAATCCGCAGCGTTCATGCCTAGTGTGTTCCTACCCTAAGGCCGGATTTACACAAGCGTGTGCTTTTTGCACGCGCAAAAACGTGGCATTTTGCGCATGCAAAAGGTCCATAACAGCTCGGTGTGGCAGCAGCGTATGATGCGCGGCTGCGTGATTTCCGCGCAGCCGCCATCATTATGACACTCTGTTTGTATGTTTGTAGCACGTGGTGCTTTTCTGTTTTCATTCATAGTTCATACGGCTGCGGAAGTGCTGGCCGTGATTTTCACGCACCCATTGACTTCAATGGGTGCGTGATGCGCGAACAATGCACAAATATCGGACATGTCGTCAGTTTTACGCAGCGGACACACGGACACACGCTGCATGAAAATCACTGACAGTCTGCACGACCCCATAGAGTAACACAGGTCCGTGGGAGGCACGTGAAAATCACACACGTTGCACGGACGTATTACACGTTTGTCTGAATAAGCCCTAACAATAAGGCCCAGTTCACAGAGTTTTTGGGCCTTGATATTGACTCGGACGCTGCGTCAGAATCAGCACCAAACAACTTCCAAAACCACCTCCCATTGATTTAATCTGAAATCAATGGGAGCCAGTCGCGGAAAAAAGAAAAAGCAGCACGTCCTTTCTTGCCGCGGTTCCGCCTCTGACCTCCCATCGAAATCAATGGGAGGCAGAAAATTCATTTTTCGCTGCGTTTTCTGTCTGCTGTCCTCAATCGCCGCGGGCAACAAATGCGGCAAGATAGTGTGGGCAGGTCAAAATCTGCCTCAAAATTCGGTGCGCGGTTCCAGGCGGTCGCCGGTGCGCATGCGCGGGAGTTTGCGGGTGCCCGCAGCTCATGACATTCTTTTGGTGAAAAAAACGGGCCCCATTGCAGGGGCCTGTTTTTTTTCTACCAAATGCAAGTCGCGGCAGTTTGCCGGGCCCCCCTTTCAATTAGGTTTGGCCGGGCCTCTCACATCAGTACCCCTAATACCCCCCCTGATGGCGGCCCTGGGTACCATGATATAGTGCTGGACGGAATACCGTTAACAGGCGGTGCCACGGTAGGGGGGCCCAGAAAATTTCGCTGTAGGGGGCCCTGAAATTCCTGATGGCGGCCCTGCCCGTTCTCACGATAAACTGAGCTGCTCCACGACGGGATCCTTGCGTAGGCCGGCGTGATCCTGTAGCCTAGTACAGAGTTTCCCAACCTTTTCGGACTCGAGGCAGCACTGGAAAAATAAAATTTGCTCAAGGCACCCCTACCAAAAATTGTTTTGAGAAAGACAGAAAATGGCTAAAAACAAGCACTACACTTGTAGGGTATGTTCACACACGTTTTTTGTAAGGCAAAAAAAATCTGCCTCAAAATTCCTTAAGGAATTGACAGCGTTGTTTGGCCTTTTTTTTTGGGCGGTTTTTCTTAAGCCGTTGGAGCTAATGCAAAAGACGCAGGCAGAAAAAGCTCCAAACGGGTACCGCAGGTATTTTCTGCCTCCTATTAATTTCAATTGGAGGTCAGAGGCAGAAACCACTTGAAGACCATCAGCCCCCCACTCACAGTAAAATGACCATCAGCCCGCCACTAACAGTAAAATGATCATCAGCCCCCCACTCACAGTAAAATTACCATCAGCCCCCCACTCACAGTTAAATGACCATCAGCCCGCCACTCACAGTAAAATGACCATCAGCCCGCCACTCACAGTAGAATGACAATCACCCCCCACTCACAGTAAAATGATCATCAGCCCATCACTCACAGTAAAATGACCATCAGCCCACCACTCCCCTGTAGGTAGTACCCCACAGCCACTTGTAGGTAGCGCCACACAGCTCCCTAGTAGGTAGCGCCACACAGCCCCCTTGTAGGTACTGCCACACAGCCCCCTTGTAGATAGCGCCACACAGCCCCCTTGTAGAGAGCGCCACACAGCCCCCGATAGAGAGCGCCACACAGCCCCCTGTAGAGAGTGTCTCACTGCCCCCTGGTAGGGAGTGCAACACAGCCCCCTTGTAGGGAGTGCCACACTGCCATCTGGTAAAAAGCATCACACAGCCACCTAGTAAGGAGTGCCACACAGACCATCAGCCCCCGACTCACAGTAAAATGACCATCAGCACCCCACTCACAGTAAAATGACCACCAGCCCCCCACTCACAGTAAAATGACCATCTGCCCGCCAATCACAGTAGAATGACCACCAGCCCACCACTCCCCTGTAGGTAGTGCCCCACAGACACTTGTAGGTAGCGCCACACAGCGCCCTTGTAGGTAGCGCCACACAGCCCCCTTGTAGATAGCAACACAGAGACCCCTTGTAGAGAGCAGCACACAGCCCCCTGTAGAGAGCGCCACACAGCCCCCTGTAGTGAGTGTCACACAGCCCCCTGTAGAGAGTGCAACACAGCCCCCTGGTAGGGAGTGCCACACAGCCCCCTGGTAGGGAGTGCCACACAGCCCCGTGGTAGGGAGTGCCACACAGCCCCCTTGTAGATAGCAACACAGTAGAATGACCACCAGCCCACCACTCCCCTGTAGGTAGTGCCCCACAGACACTTGTAGGTAGCGCCACACAGAGCCCTTGTAGGTAGCGCCTGGTAGGGAGTGCCACACAGCCCCCTTGTAGATAGCAACACAGTAGAATGACCACCAGCCCACCACTCCCCTGTAGGTAGTGCCCCACAGACACTTGTAGGTAGCGCCACACAGCGCCCTTGTAGGTAGCGCCACACAGCCCCCTTGTAGATAGCAACACAGAGACCCCTTGTAGAGAGCAGCACACAGCCCCCTGTAGAGAGCGCCACACAGCCCCCTGTAGTGAGTGTCACACAGCCCCCTGTAGAGAGTGCAACACAGCCCCCTGGTAGGGAGTGCCACACAGCCCCCTGGTAGGGAGTGCCACACAGCCCCGTGGTAGGGAGTGCCACACAGCCCTCTGGTAGGTAGTGCCACACAGCCCACAGCCGCCTTGTAGGTAGTGCCACACAGCCCCCTTGTAGGTAGTGCCGCACAGCCCACAGCCCCCTTGTACATAGCACCCCCCTTCCTGTAGATAGCGCCACTGTAGCTCCCTGAAGGAGTGGAATGCCCCTGTGGCTGAGGATTCCACTCCTGGAGCGCTCCACTTGATTTCTCTGTCCATATAGGGTCAGTGACATCAGGGGAAACTCCTGAAGCAAAATCCCCATCCACAGCGTTACCGACGCTGTGACCGGGGATTGTACTTCAGAAGAAGCTCCTCTCGTCTGTGTCCATTTATTGACGGTGACGTCATCTGATTCTCCTGGAGAGGAATCCCCGATCACAGCGTCTGCAACGGTGTGGACGGGAATTCCGCTTCAGGAGTTTCCCCTGATGTCACTGTCCATATATGGACAGAGACATCAATCGGAGCACTCCAGGAGCGGAAACCCCGACCACACGGGGATTCCGCTCCTTCAGGGAGCTACAGTGGTGCTAGTAGATAGCAGAGCAGGGAGATAATTCCGCCAGTGCTCTCATGCCTGGTGTGGCCGCTAGCAGCCGCTATGGCTGCTACAGCGGTAGCGACGGCACTGAGTGAAGAATCGCCTGGGCGGAATGGCGCTTCTGAAACAAGCAGGGGAAGGGAGCCAGCGCACCTGCTGGAGTGATGCGCCCTGTAATGTCGGCCCTGGTTAGCACTATCAATGCCGGCTTCAACCTGACACTGAATGTCTGAGGTGGGTACACCAAATGACCACTGCAGCCATTTAGAGAAGTGAGTCGACAGCACGGCTTGCCTTTTTTTATGATAGCCTACATTCATATTTTTTAAGTAGTCAAATTCATTAATTAACCTCATATGAGAGAACTTGAAATGACAATAGTTTTAGGTCCAAGACCACACCAGTCTCCTGAATTTCATCCAAGAAAAAAAAAATGCTCATTTTGAATTAATTTAATCAGAAAAACAGTCCATGCAATAACAATAGAAAATCTAAAACAGATGTATGTCTGGTCATAGACAGCCTGGTATCCAAATATAGTAAAAGTGTAAAAATAACAAAAAAACATAAAGGAACGTGACAGATTTATATTTGACGTGCTATAAAATTAACACTTAACATGAAAGGCTGAGGCTGAAGTAAATCTGTTCATTTACAATTGCAGGTCATGTGAGCTATAATTTATATGCCATGTAAAGCACATAATGTGGTGAATCTTCTACAGTCCACAGCCCCTGCGAAACAAGAGTAAAAGTTTGCTTTGTTTTTGCAATTAGATTATCATGTCATGTCACGCTATCCCATTATACATTGCAAAAAGTAAAGTGTATTGGCTCTCCACAGGGAGAATCAGGATAATAAAGAATATTTCCATGTATATTTTTTAACATAGAAAACATATCAATATTTTATCTTTATTCTAACAGTATATAAAAAGATAAAGGTGATGTAAATGAACAAAAAAATACCAACAAATAGTTGTTGAAATGGTGGTATTAACATGCCAAGATTCAAGGAGATTCCTGAGGAATTCAGGAAGGAGGTGATGAATGCCTATAAATCCTGGAAATTGATTAAAAAAATTATAAAAAATTTCAATCATTTTAGAATTTAATCACTGGACCTACCGATAGTGCTCATTATTGTTGATGTCGAAGTGCATGAGTTAACCATTAAAAAGGGGCTGCACAAATGAGTTCTACATGGGAGGTGTGCCAGGAGGAACCTAAAGTTTGCCCATTGGCTTGTAGACAAACACCAAGACTTCTAGAACAATGTGCGCTGGAGAGACAAGGTAGAGCTACTGTATTTGCTTACAGTGCCAGGAGACATGTTTGACAAAAACGAATGACAACATTTCACTAGAACCAGTACCAACTGTAAAGCATAATGGTGTAAATGTCATGGTGTGGGACTTCTTTGCTACATCAAGGCCGAGGCATCTCCCTATCATAGAATCTACTATGGTGCAATGAATAACCAATTCTTCATTGTACCATAGGGTGCTTGAGGATAATGTGAGACCACCCGTAATAGGATTGAAACTCAGCCAAACAAAGGTTGACCTTGCAACATGACAAAGATCCTAAAGGCTGAAAAAAAATGTAGGGTTCTTGAAGGATCCAGTCAATGCTTGGATCTAAATCTCATGAAAATGCTGTAAGGATTTTAAACGGACTGTGCCTCCAAAAACCCCTTTAAACATTGCACGGCTGAAAAAAATTCTCCATGGAGGAATGGGAAAAGAATGCTCCCAAAAGATGTCAAAGACAGTCAGACAGTCTCATAAGAAGCAATGGAGTTTGTTTCTGCAAATAAAAATAAATAAATGGTATTATATGTGGAGTCTACTTTTTCCATATACTATTTCATTCTATCTGTTTATTTTATTTTATTTAAAGGATTACAAACAATTCATGAAAAATGGGATACAATTTATGTAAAATCACGAAACAGGCCATATTTACTGATTCAAAGGCAGGTTGAAACACCAGTTCCCAGCAGGATGCAGACAAGCCACAATGCTATATTGGGAAGCTCGTACTGGGGCAAAATACTGATGAAAAGTCACTCAAACACATATTATTGATGAGGGGATGTAAATTTTAATATTTTAATTTCACAGTGATAAGAATTCTATAAGATGGCAGTCATGCTGTTATATGTAGTTCACAATGCCGGCTATCGACCTATTAGTTGTGCCCATGCTATTATATCAGGCGGATTGCTCAGCACCGTGTAAGTGCACCACACAAAGTACTCCCCATTCTCCCCGAACATCACAAGGCCACATTACATCCTTCAACACTATAAACATGGGGTATTAGTTGATATTTTGATCAAAATACGCAAGCTTGCAACCCCCTACACTAGCATTACAAACAATTCATAGAAAATTAGATCAAATTTACTTTAAATCATAGAAAAATACCAAAATAGCAACTAATACTGTACCTCATGTTTATTATTTTTGCAGGATGCAGTCTGGACTTGAGATGTTAGGGGGAATGGGGTGCCAGGACTTTGTGTGGTGCACTTAGGGTCATGGGTAGCTTGCCTGATCTAATAGTATGGCCACCTAAGGCGTTACTTTAAGCTCCTGAGCCCCAAAATCCATAACAGAGCCTCCAACTATCACATGTAATTCAACTAATAGTCATTCAAATGGGGGCCGCGGCCTGGCAGCAGAGGGAGTTCCTGCTGGGTTTTCCTTGTCTATAGCCCTAAATCTACAAACATCCTGCAGAATTTCCTGCAAAAATAACTGTGCCACCCAAAAGTCTTACCTTTACAACCTATAGAAGATCTTCTTGCAGCCAGACATATGCTGTAGTGGGATTTTGGGACTGACTGCTTTCCATTAGAGTAGCATCCCATAGGCCACTGCCGCCTAGGGCACCCCTTCTTGTTCCTCAAGCATCAGGTAAATATTCATCACCCTAGTGCATACCCTGATACTTGTAGTATGGATTATCAACCTATCAGTATAAATAATATGGGCCCTAGCCACATGAATAACAATGTCATTGACAAACTTGAGCATTTCAGAGGGATGGAAGGTACTAGTGCTCCTGTTTCCTGAGAACAGCTGCCTGCATTACATTCAAAGACTCCCTCAACCTCCTCGGAATCTAATTCAGAAACACAAAGGGATCCACTGGCTATTCAGCAATGCCAAATAGCTCTTACTACCAGAATTGATGAGCTCAAAATTACGTCAAGATTAAGTAATGAGTTATAGAGGTGGAGCAGTGTGTCAGTGACTAGGAGGATCGTCCAAACCCTAACATACCCTTACAGATGGTGCCTCCCTAGTTGAGAAGATTCACCAGCATCTGGAGGATCAGGAAAACCGACTTCGTTGGTGTAAACTACGTTTTCAAAAGTTAGGGTGATGATCTCATGGGATATCTGCCCTTCTTACCCCTCATGAAAATGTAACTTCTGGCTTTATATTATCCCCTCCATACTTTATTGATCAAAGGTCCTCTTTTCTTCTTAATCAGGGTCCTGACTGTTTTATAGTGAAATTATGGGTTGTTTTCAAGGCTTTCACTAAAGGGTTCATGTCTCATTCTATTCATAACCTGAAATGGCCCCTGTAATCTAATAAAGATTCTTTAGAAAGTGTTACTCTGCAGGCAGGATTAGCGTACATTTAGAATCCAACTACGGAGTCTAAGGCTGGGTTTACACAGAGTTTTTTTGCAGGCAGAAAATGTGGCTCAAAATTCCGTTTGGAGTTTTGAGGCAGATTTTACTCTGCCTGCACGCTGATTTTCGCTGCCTTCTTCGCCATTGAGCGCCACAGCCAAAAAAATGCCGCGAAATACGCTTTCTCTGCCTCCCATTGATGTCAATGAGAGATCAGAGACATAGACGCCTGAAGATAGGGCATGTCCCGGGAAAAAAACGCATCCGCCTCCCATTGAAATCAGTGGGAGGCATTTTCGACTGTTTTTGGTGTGTTTTCCATAAAAAAAACCTCTGTGTGAACTCCCCCTAAACTAGATTGGCAGTCAAAACATATGGCCTATTCTGACTTTATGACTGATACGACTAAACACAATCAATTCGGCCATAATATTTGTGTAAGGGTTTTCAAGCTTTTCAACAGCACAAAGAGAGGTTTCTTCTCACTAATTAATTGTAGGGTCTGATCTGGAGTCTAATATAATCTTAGGGTTGGGTTTAGGGTCTTAAGTAATTTTTAAAGTCTGATCTGGGAATTTGGATTCATTTTAGGGACTAGTCTGATGTCTGAGTTTTATTAAGGGGTCTAAATTAATTTTAGGGTTTGTTCTGGAGTCTGAGTTAATTTTGGGGTCTGGTCTGGAGTTGGGTTTAACCCCATTCTGCCCTTCATAAATTAATGGGCATGGGCTCTGTGTCTGAAGCCCATTAATTAACTTGTTGTCTTTTATGGCATTGTACGCTCCTGCAAGCAGTGCCATTAGCAGGATCGGGCTGCCACCTGTACTATAACAGGGAAATTAACTAATCAGATCCCTGCCACAAACAAACCCTGAACTGTTCCTCAATACAGAAGCCCTTCTTCTGCATTCAGCTGCTTGCTAGAGAAACCCATGACATCATTAATGACATCACAATGATTCCCTATGCTTGGGCTCGGAAGCATGCAGAGAAGATGTGATCTTCATCTTCTCTACATGTCCCTGTATACAAATTGCTTGTAACAATGATCTAAAGGGGTTTTACCATTAGATCACTTTTGTCAGTGATCTGTATATAAGGGCAGTAGGAAACACATACATAAGGATCCCTGCTAACCAGTGTCGAGCGATCTGAGGATTGGGTGCTCGTCCCCTTACATTATTGATCATAGCTCCTTGTGAAAGAAGCAAACGAGTGCCGATCAACGAGCTGTGTCCTCGTCGGAACCTTAACACCTATATACAGATGTAGCCAAGTTTATCTTGACTCTGATAACTTGCTGCAGTGTGATATCACACAACATAAGCCATAAAAAAGTCAAGTTAAAGTTGCCTCTGTGTATTTAATAAAATAAATAAATTTCCTTAAATTAAATCACAAGGATTCCCTGTGCAAAAAGGGCTTGGAGGCATGCAGAGAAGATGCGATCTCTGTATTTTCTGCATGTCCTTGTATACAGATCACTCATGACAGTGATCTACTGGGTTGTTCCCATTAGATTACTGTTATCAGTGACATGTACAGTGGAGGAAATAAGTATTTGATCCCTTGCTGATTTTGTAAGTTTGCCCACTGTCAAAGTCATGAACAGTCTAGAATTTTTAGGCTAGGTTAATTTGACCAGTGAGAGATAGATTATATATATAAAAAAAAAAGAAAATCACATATTCAAAATTATATATATTTATTTGCATTGTGCACAGAGAAATAAGTATTTGATCCCCTACCAACCATTAAGAGTTCAGCCTCCTCCAGACCAGTTACACGCTCCAAATCAACTTGGTGCCTGCATTAAAGACAGCTGTCTTAAATGGTCACCTGTATAAAAGACTCCTGTCCACAGACTCAATTAATCAGTCTGACTCTAACCTCTACAACATGGGCAAGACCAAAGAGCTTTCTAAGGATGTCAGGGACAAGATCATAGACCTGCACAAGGCTGGAATGGGCTACAAAACCATAAGTAAGACGCTGGGTGAGAAGGAGACAACTGTTGGTGCAATAGTAATAAAATGGAAGACATACAAAATGACTGTCAATCGACATCGATCTGGGGCTCCATGCAAAATCTCACCTCGTGGGGTATCCTTGATCCTGAGGAAGGTGAGAGCTCAGCCGAAAACTACACGGGGGGAACTTGTTAATGATCTCAAGGCAGCTGGGACCACAGTCACCAAGAAAACCATTGGTAACACATTACGCCGTAATGGATTAAAATCCTGCCGTGCCCACGAGGTCCCCCTGTTCAAGAAGGCACATGTACAGGCCCATCTGAAGTTTGCAAATGAACATCTGGATGATTCTGAGAGTGATTGGGAGAAGGTGCTGTGGTCAGATGAGACTCAAATTGAGCTCTTTGGCATTAACTCAACTCGCCGTGTTTGGAGGAAGAGAAATGCTGCCTATGACCCAAAGAACACCGTCCCCACTGTCAAGCATGGAGGTGGAAACATTATGTTTTGGGGGAGTTTCTCTGCTAAGGGCACAGGACTACTTTGCATCAATGGGAGAATGGATGGAGCCATGCACCGTCAAATCCTGAGTGACAACCTCCTTCCCTCCACCAGGACATTAAAAATGACTCGTGGCTGGGTCTTCCAGCACGACAATGACCCGAAACATACAGCCAAGGCAACAAAGGAGTGGCTCAAAAAGAAGCACATTAAGGTCATGGAGTGGCCTAGCCAGTCTCCAGACCTTAATCCCATCGAAAACTTATGGAGGGAGCTGAAGATCCGAGTTGCCAAGCGACAGCCTCAAAATTGTAATGATTTACAGATGATCTGCAAAGAGGAGTGGGCCAAAATTCCATCTAACATGTGTGCAAACCTCATCATCAACTACAAAAAACGTCTGACTGCTGTGCTTGCCAACAAGGGTTTTGCCACCAAGTATTAAGTCTTGTTTGCCAAAGGGATCAAATACTTATTTCTCTGTGCACAATGCAAATAAATATATATAATTTTGACAATGTGATTTTCTTTTTTTTTTATATATATAATCTATCTCTCACTGGTAAAATCAACCTAGCCTAAAAATTCCAGACTGTTCATGTCTTTGACAGTGGGCAAACTTACAAAATCAGCAAGGGATCAAATACTTATTTCCTTCACTGTATATAAGGGCAGTAGGCAACACATAGATAATATGTTGCCTGATAACCTGAGCCCCCATAGTAAAATAAATCATGGCTAAATAAAGTAATATGTAAAAATAAAGAAATTAAAAAAATGAGAAAAATGTTTTTTTTTTTAAAAGTGCACACCTCTTCGAACCCACACGCACTAATTACAGACATTCTGCATGAATGTGTTTTACATAAGCGTCAGATGCTCAGGCAATTATTACGTTCTTGTCATACTGTACAATAGCATAAACATACAATATTTACCCCCATCTACCAATTATTATCTGTTATTCCCCGGCCCAATCTAGTTTTGTGTCTTTACTAAAAACTATCTCTTCTTGGATGATTATTATTATTTAAGTACAGAGGTTGTGAATTAATGTTAAAGGGAGTGTGAGATACATTTAAACTTATATACAGTTTTTGTTTTCGGCGCTTTAGCAATGTCATAAGTTACGCAATATTTAGCATTGCTTATTTTTGGGGAAAATATCACTTATTGAATGAATTACAACAAAACATGAAAAAATTAGGGAAACTATTTTTTTTCCTGTGTCTGACTATTTGTGCTTAAATAAGACCTATAAAATTAATTGATATCCCCAATCTTAAATAATAGAAAATGTGTCCCTCAAAAAAAGGAATACATTTTTTTTTTTTTTTAGGTAAACAAAGAATTTAAAAAATAAAATAAAAATCACAGTAAAATGAATGGAGAAACTGACTTCCTGTCCACACATGAGACGCTGTGGCAGTTGGAGAGTCCTATTGTTGGTCACATGACACAGCTAGGGACCAGAAGGGAGTGGATAACTCACAAAACCAGCCACCAAATGTGACTTTCCAACGGGACAGAGAATAAAAAAAAAATTGTGGTAGTGCTTCTTTAATATTAGGGTCTGGTCTGGGGTCTAAGTTTATTTAGTAGTCTGCATTAATTTTAGGGCCTGGAAGGAGGTCCAAATACATCTAGGTCTAGTGTCTGAATTTATTTTGGTATTTGGAGTCTGAATTAATTCTGGGGTCTGGTCTGTGGTCTGAGTTTATTTAGGGGCAGGGGTCCGAATTAAAACTTTGGGGTTCTGATAGTGAAACCCCACACAATAATGAACAATTTGCGTGCTGTCGCCTTTAATAATAGTTAAAATAATGGTGGGCTCTGACCAAAGTTTTTGCATAGGGTCCTCCACCAACCTTAAAGGAGCACTCCCACAAATTGTTTTATTCTCTCGCTCCCCACACTCCTCCCTCCATCCTACATCACTGTGGTACATTCAGAACAGTGCTGTAGTCTGAGGAGGTGATTAAACACTGAACACCAGATATTTTACTCAGGTATGTGCCTTTTTTTAGCCCATTAACTAGCATAGACCAGCAGGGATGTGCCCATTAACCGCTTCAGTGTCCTAAACTATCAGGGATGTTCCCATTATCCCTTTCAGTACCCTAGACATCCATGGTTGTTCCCATCAACCCCTTCATTGCTTTAGATCACCAGGAATGTGCCCATAAATTCCTGTCACTATCCTAGACCACCAGAGATATGTCAATCAACTCCTTTTTTTGGCTTTTTTACCACCAAAGATAATATCACTAAAGTGTAACTCCAGATTTATTGTAAGCTTCTAACATGTCCTGAGCGCAGTGGGAAGAAACAGTGTAATGTGCACACTTGGCTATTTACTCAGAGTTGTCAGAGATGTCGGAGTCAATGTTGATGGCCGACCAGTTAATTGTAATTGTATCATGAGAATGAGGGCCCCCCTGACCCAATTACTTCTAATTTAGCTGGTACAAGAAGGGAGCACAAGATTGGTGTGGTATTTTTTTTATTGCAGATATGAAAACAGCAGGCTTCTTCTCTTCCTCTCCCTGTTCTATAATAAATGTGCCGTTCTAACACATATAATAACTGCTTTTTTTTGCCACACAATAGGAACCCAGGGATCTAGATCATATACACTACCATTCAAAAGTTTAGGGTCACTTAGAAATTTCCTTATTTTTGCAAGAAAAGCACAGTTTTTTTCAATGAAGATAACATTAAATTAATCAGAAATACACTCTATACATTGTTAATGTGCTAAATGACTATTCTAGCTGCAAACGTCTGGTTTTTAATGCAATATCTACATAGGTGTATAGAGGCCCATTTCCAGCAACCATCACTCCAGTGTTCTAATGGTACATTGTGTTTGCTAACAGTGTTAGAAGGCTAATGGATGATTAGAAAACACTTGAAACCCTTGTGCAATTATGTTGGCACCGCTGTTTAGAGGAGCTATAAAACGGACCTTCCTTTGAGCTAGTTGAGAATCTGGAACATTACATTTGTGGGTTCGATTAAACTCTCAAAATAGAGAGCTTTCATGTGAAACTCGACAGTCTATTCTTGTTCTTAGAAATGAAGGCTATTCCATGCGAGAAATTGACAAGAAACTGAAGATTTCCTACAACGGTGTATACTACTCCCTTCAGAGGACAGCACAAACAGGCTCTTTCCAGAGTAGAAAGAGAAGTGGGAGGCTCCGCTGCACAACTGAGCAACAAGACAAGTACATTAGAGTCTCTAGTTTGAGAAATAGACGCCTCACAGGTCCTCAACTGGCAGCTTCATTAAATAGTACCCGCAAAACACCAGTGTCAACGTCTACATTGAAGAGGCGACTCCGGGATGCTGGCCTTTCAGCCCACCTTGAGTTGCGAGATCAACATAAAGATGAGTATTCAACTCTTTATCTATATTTGCATGGCTATTATATAAGAGGAACTGCTCCTGTTGGTTTCGGACCAAAATTCTAAAAGAAGGAGGAAAAAGCAAAAAATGCAAGTGTGAACTGAGACCAATGGTGTCTGAATAAAAATTTAACGTGGATACCAGCATAGCAGGATTCCGACTCTTAAATGTAGGAGCGTGCTCCATTGCTTAAATTTGCTCACCTTTGGGTGAAATCTCGGCTGCCCCCGAGTATAGGAAGATTTAAAGATGAATATTTAACTCCTTATATACAATTGCATTGCTATCACACAAGAGGAACTGTCTCTGTTGGTTTCGGACCAAAATTAGAAAAGAAGGAGTAAAAAGAAAAAAGCGCAAGTGTGAATGGAGACCAATGGTGTCTGGATAAAAAATCTTCAGAACCGGTTCTAATAGCTAATCTCTTATATGGGTCTGATTTTGGCTTATGTATAGAACACCTATTACCTAGATATCTCATCATGACATGTCATTGTGTTTAGAGGGGGATAAATTAATGGAAGTAATGTTATAAAAGTCTGTGTTGGTATCCTGGCCAGGAGACATTTTTTTAAATTATGTACATCTAGTTTGAAACAAATGTGTTTTCTCAAACCCTTTTCTTTTCCTATAAAAAAATCTTTGTATTATGGATAAAAGAGGAAAGAGATATATTTATATATGAAAAATCTTTAAAATATATTTTTATATGGAATTTAATAAAAATTTATATAAAATTATTATTATCCCAAAGAGTGCCTGGTATGTTTTGGAAAATATTTTTTGTTTTTTTTCTTTTTGAATTATTGCTCTCCGAAACCGCACCGTGCTATATATGGATTGCATATTTTGGGATTTCTATTAGGTATGGTTTATAACCATTTCTTGTGTTTAGCTCAAAGAAAAAGCCATATCTGAGACTGGCTAATAAAAGGAAAAGATTAATATGGGCAAAAGCACGCAGACATTGGACAGAGGAAAATTTGAAAAAAATGTTATGGACAGACAAATCGAAGTTTGATGTGTTTGGATCACACAGAAGAACATTTGTGAGACGCAGAACAACTGAAAAGATGCTGGAAGAGTGCCTGACGCGATCTGTCAAGCATTGTGGAGGTAATGTGATGGTCTGGGGTTGCTTTGGTGCTGGTAAAGTGGGAGATTTGTACAAGGTAAAAGGGATTTTGAATAAGGAAGGCTATCACTTCATTTTGCAGCCCCATGCCATACCCTGTGGACAGTGCTTGATTGGAGCCAATTTCATCCTACAACAGCACAATGACCCAAAGCACACCTCCAAATTATGCAAGAACTATTTAGGGAAGAAGCAGGCAGCTGGTATTCTATCTGTAATGGAGTGGCCAGCGCAGTCACCAGATCTCAACCCCATAGAGCTGTTGTGGGAGCAGCTTGACCGTATGGTACGCAAGAAGTGCCCATCAAGCCAATCCAACTTGTGGGAGGGGCTTCTGGAAACATGGGGTGAAATTTCTCCCAATTACCTCAGCAAATTAACAGCTAGAATGCCAAAGGTCTGCAATGCTGTAATTGCTGCAAATGGAGCATTCTTTGACGAAAGCAAAGTTTGAAGGAGAAAATTATTATTTCAAATAAAAATCATTATTTCTAACCTTGTCAATGTCTTGACTATATTTTCTAGTCATTTTGGAACTCATTTGATAAATATAAGTGTGAGTTTTCATGGAAAACACAAAATTGTCTGGGTGACCCCAAACTTTTGAACGGTAGTGTATATGTAGATGCCAGTTCTATTTAAACTGTAAGGGTTTGTTATTACCTGTCATACCAATGTCATTAATCTTGTCTTTACTGGATATGTGATGTATACACATGTCTTAGTGATTAATTGATTAAATGAAGATGCTAACAGAAAGGAACGAAGATTGCACACCAGTACTCAAAGGGATAATAGCAAAAATTGCACTATGTAAAGAAAATGATTGCCTATTGAAATGATTACAGCCTGGTGTATAATTTCATTATTTGCTATGAAGATGATTGCTCTGGCAGTTAAATTACACTTAAATTAAGCACTAATACACGCTTTATCTCCCGTATAATTCTCATTGATTCAAAATATTAATACTTCTGTAGAATAAGACTGGCTATGACACCAGAAAATAACTGTTGTAATAAAATGTATTGCGGGATGAGCTGTAGTTTATACTGGTACCATTTGTTGGTACATATGACTTTCTGATCACTTTTTATTAAATTTTGTTTGGGAGCTAAGGTGACCAAAAAACTGAGATTTTGGCGGTTTACAATTTTTATTTTTTACGGCTTTCACCGTGCGCATTAAATAACATTTTATTGTAATAGTTCAGACTTTTACGGATGCAGCAATACCAATTTTGTTTACTTTTTTTAATTTTTACATCAAATTAGAGGAAAATGGGGCTTTTTTGAACTTTTTTTTTTTTTGCACTACTGAAAACTTTATATCACATCTTTTTACACATTTTATTAGTCCCTCTAGAGGACTTAAACCACCAATCGTTAGATCGCTAGTACAATATACTGCAATACTAATGTATTGCAGTATATCGTCACTTTTACAGGCATCTGTTAAGTGAAGGCAGCCCATGCGACCTTCATTAGGCCCCAGGCCTGCTATAACAACCATCGACACCCCCCATCTCGTTGCGGGGGGGGCGATCAGCTGTCCGAGGAGGCAGCCCCGTTCTTTTCAACGCCTCAGATGCTGCGGTCGCGATTGGCTGCAGCATTTGAGGGTTTAAACAGCCAGGAACAGGACGTGAGCACGCTCCAAACATCAGCGCCCCCCCCGCGCACCGTGACGCACCGGCCGTCAAGGGATTAAAACAATTTGCCTAACATTGTTCTGGTCCCCCTTGTGCCACCAAAACAGCTATAACCCGTTGAGGCATAAACTCCATAAGACCTCTGAAGGTGTCGTGTGGTATCTGGCAGCAAGATGTTACCATCCTTCAAGTTCTGTAAATTGTGACGTGGGGCCACCATGCCTCATACTTGCTTTTCAGCACATCCCACAGATGTTCAACATCTTGAACTATTTGCCATGTTCCTCAAACCATTCTTGAATATTTTTTGCAGTGTGGCAGGGCGCATTATCCCGCCGAAAGATGTCGCTGCCATTAGGAAAAAACATTGACATGAAAGGGTGTACTTGGTCATTAAGTAATTGGTGATTCATCAGACCAGGCCACCTTCTTGCATTATATGACCTACAAACACGGGGTACAATTAACACAAAAAGTATGGAAAAATACAAACTTTATTTGGAATCCAAACAATTAAAAAGATGAGTCATGAAAGAGACGTCTGTCTATGCAGAAAGCATGTATAAGCAATAATACAACAGGGGAATGAAATATACAGCAAATGGAAATAGAACAGGGGCGGACATACCGCATGTGCAGCCGGTGCAGCTGCACAAGGGCCCCGCGTGGGAAGGGGGCCCGTTCAGTGGCGTAACTACCACAGTAGCAGCCGTAGCAGCTGCTACGGGGCCCGCGGCATGGGGGGGCCCGTGTCGCCCTGACAGGCACATTACATTTTATGTACCAGGCCTGGCGGCACGGGCCCCCTCATGCCTAGTAGCATCACAACACTAGGCATGAGGGGAGGGAGGGGGCGGGGGCCCGGTGATAGCCGCCACACTGCACTACCAATCGGGAGGGAGGGGGCGGGTGCCCGGGCCCGGTGATAGCCGCTACACTGCACTGCCAATCTGGCACAGATGAATAGGACAGGACGGCGATGCTGGTGGTAGGAGGAGCGCTCAGGCAGGGGAGAGGACAGGGGGCGGTGCGACGTAAGACTTCGGGCGGCTGGACAGTACAGTCAGGACTGCCGGAGAACTCATAGGATGAGCGGAGGACAGACACAGGACGAGTGGAGGACGTGCAGACTGCAGAGGACAGGTAGATGAAGTTAAAAAGTTCATGTCAGAAGGGAGAAGTTTTTATGTAGAAAAATCTGCCTCATAATTCCTTCCGGAATTTTGAGGCATATTTTGACCTGCCGGTAGAACACTTCCCGCGTTTTTCATTGCGTTTTTTTGTGGCGTTTTTCGGCCATCGGGCCGTGGGCAGGGAAACGCAGCAAAAAACGCATTTTCTGCCTGCCATTGTTGTCAATGGGAAGTCAGAGACAGAAACGCCCGAAGAAAGGGCATTGCGCTTCTTTTTCCCGCATGCGGTTTTTACTGCTCGCAGGAAAAATTTCATGGATTTCAATGGGAGGCACTTTCTGACGTTTTTCGCGAAAAAAACCTCAGTGTGAACTCCCCCTAACACAGGGGCGTAACTACTGCTATAGCAGCCGTAGCGGCTGCTACGGGGCCGCGGCATGAGGGGGCCCGCGTCACCTGCCGGCACGGGCCCCCACCTTGGCCGGAATCTCCGCTAGCTGCCGCTATGGCTGCTACAGCGCGATGCCACGGAACACTACGGCAGAGCAGGGAGTATCTCCCCGCTCTGCCATTAAACATAAGACATGTATCCCCTATCCACAGGATAGGGGATACGTGTGTGATCGCTGGCATTGATAGGGAGAACGGGGGACCGAAAGTCCCCTGAAGTTCTCCATCACAAACCTCGGACTTCCGGGGTCTGTGTCGGCAGCTCCGTAGAAATGAATGGAGCGCCGGTCACACTTGAGCTGCGCAGACACCGGAAGTCAGAGGTGAGTGATGGAGAACTTCGGGGGACTTTCGGTCCCCCGCTCTCCCTATCAATGCCAGCGATCACACATGTATCCCCTATCCTGTGGATAGGGGATACATGTCTTTTGTCTTTTCACACTGTAGGTCGCATTTTTTTGAGTGATTGGGGGTGTATGGCGTTCCCTACAGGGGGGGGGCTGTATAGCGTTCCCTACAGGGGGGGGCTGTAAGGCGTTCCCTACAGGGGGGGCTGTATAGCGTTCCCTACAGGGGGGGCTGTATAGCGTTCCCTACAGGGGGGTCTGTATGGCGTTCCCTAAAGGGGGGTCTGTATGGCGTTCCCTACAGGGGGGGGCTGTATGACTTTCCCTACAGACCCCCCCTGTAGGGAACGCCATACAGAACCCCTGTAGATAACGCCATACAGACCCCACTGTAGATAACGCCATAAAGTCCCCCCTGTAGATAACACCATACAGCCCCCTGTAGATAACGCCATACAGCCCCCCTGTAGATAACGCCATACAGCCCCCTCTGTAGATAGCGCCATACAGTCCCCCCTGTAGATAGCGCCATACAGTCCCCCCTGTAGATAGCGCCATACAGTCCCCCCTGTAGATAGCGCCATACAGTCCCCCCTGTAGATAGCGCCATACAGTCCCCCCTGTAGATAGCGCCATACAGACCCCCCTGTAGATAGCGCCATACAGACCCCTCTGTAGATAGCGCCATACAGTCCCCCCTGTAGATAACGCCATACAGCCCCCTCTGTTGATAGCGCCATACAGTCCCCCCTGTAGATAACGCCATACAGCCCCCTCTGTAGATATCTTGAGATTCAGTCCTGCTTGATAGGTAACAGTGCAGTAAGCTAAGCATGATAAGATCATCTAAATTATTGCATCTCAGTTGCATGAGTGCTTTGTGTTATATTCAATGATTCAATTTAACCTAAGTCTCTAAATGTGGGCAAAGAAAATAAAAAAACTATACTCACCTCCTCCCTCGCCTCCGTTCACCCGCCGCAGCCCCCATCCTCCTGTCTCGGTCTGTGTTACAAGTGTACAAGGCTGCACTGGTGACGCGCTGCCGATGGCACGTGACCGCTGCTGCCAATAACTCCTCATTGGTGTGCTGCTGAGGACAGTAGTTCCACAGCAAATCGCTGTTGAGGGCATTGATTGGCTGCAGCGGTCATGTGCCATCGACCGCGCGTCACCACAGCAGCTTTGTAAACACAGAAAGGGATAGGGGCTGCGGAGGGGGAACGGAGGCGCCGGAGGAGGTGAGTATAGGTTTTTCATTTTCTTTGCCCACATTTAGGGACTTAGTTTAGATAAGAATTTAACCCGGAAAAAAATGTGTTACTTGTGTTCTAAACTGGTAATAAAATGTACAATATAAATCTTCCTTCATAATTTTTATTAGTAAGGTTTATTTTTATATGCATATATATGTTTAGGTAACTTTGTCGGTATTGGGGGGGGGGGCGGGGGGGCCCTGGCACATTATCTGCACAGGGGCCTTTTGCAGTCTGTGTCCGCCACTGAAATAGAACACAATGTGTGTATCTGTAATCTGTATCTATGCAATGGAAATCCCTAGATAAAGGGTAAAACCACATGTAAGGATACAGGTATAGTATATAAATGAAAATCGAGTAAGATCATCAGTAACGTGAAGAAAAAGGCCTAAACAGAACTGCATAAAAAAGGCGATGGAACATACCAGTGGTATTGCCTCTGCAAAGAGAAAGACGTCAGACCCGATGCGCGTTTCGGTGGAATTCCTTCGTCTCTCCAGTGGAGGCCTCTATTTAAGGTGAGTCTGTCAAATCAGGCAAATGTAGGAGGGTATATCAAAATAAAATGTGCTTGCCTGTTCTGGCATCATGCGTCAGGTATAAAGATGGCCATCGGCATACTTCTGGTTCCGCGTCATCGAGATGGGCGTAGGTCAGTGGCGTCTGATGTCGCAAACCACGCCCACCACGATAAAGACATACAGACCGCAAGGCAACCCAGCCACTCCCTCTGACGTAAGCGCACGGCACAGCACGGATTGTCATATGAAGTAAGTAAATATAAACAAATGCCCGACTGGGAAAACACATAAAGGAGAGGACATGATGAAAAATTGAAAGAGAGATGGAAATTATCATTTAGAGGAGCAATACAATTTGGATATAGGTGTACTGAATATAAATCATCACAATAAGAGTTAAGCCTCATGCACACGACCGTAGCCATGTGCACGGCCGTGATTTTCGGGTCGGCCTGCCACGGAGGGTCAGCCGCGAGCCGCCTTCAAATCGCGGGCTGTACACATGGCCGCGGCCATTATTTTCAATGAGCCCGGACCGTAGAACATGGCTGTAATAAGACTTGCCCGTTCTTTCTGTGGTCCGAGCTCCGGGGCCATGCACGGACTGTGGAAACCACGATCGTGTGCATGGCCCCATAGGAATGAATGGGGCAGCAATTCTTCCATGGATTTTCAGGGGGTATTGCGGCCGCAAAAGCACGTTCGTGTGCATGGAGCCTAAGGGGGAAGAACTAAAGATAATACTATTATTATCATCATATACTGCCACAGAAGCAAAATATGATGACCTGTGATGGATAAATATACTAAAGTGAAAACCATTTATATATGGCAAAACAAGAATGAATGAAGTGTTAAAAAAATAATAAATAAATAAAGTATAAAAAAATACATGTGAAATAAATCATACCCTGTGTGATGCTCGGTAAAAAATACAAAACAAAGGTAATATAGATGAGTGAATGTATAAGTATATAGAGAACTGAAGAAAATAGTTGACAAAAACTGATGCTAAATAAATTAAGTGCCTATTGAAAATATATGTATATATACAATGTGGATGGTGATATGCATACATAAAAGTGTGAAAGTGCAAAAAAGCATAAGTGCCAAATGAATATGTATCCATATTATTTAATAAAGATTATTACAATAAAAATACTCATATTAACAAATTAAAGTAAGCATAACCGAAATACAGCACAAATATAGCGTAAATAAATAAAGATCGCCGTTGACAATATTTTCGTTATTGGGTTTATCGATTGGTTTCTTCTCAACATTCCCAAATCCATTCTCTCCACATACAATGGAATCAACACAAGCTCCATCTAAGATGTAAATAGAGGCCATTAGAAATAATTTGCATCAATTACACATCACAAAATTAAAATACATAAAAAAGATATAAAGCGACCCGCTGGAGGTCAATGGTCAAAGAAATGGAGCAAAATGTAAATTCTCATTTAATCCAAGAGGGCGCATAGTCCCCAGGGTTCAGATCCACTAGGATTCACATTGTGCCAATTTTTTTGTGATTTTGCCCATCCAGATATTAGGTTCAATCAATACCATCAATGCCCCTTACTCTTAATTTCATCGGATCACATGAATGGTGCATGTTAAAGTGTCTGGCTACAGGTTTTAAAGTTTCCAAGGCTTCTATCTCTGCTACTCCCACAATGTCTCGCACGTGCTCTCTAACGTGGACTTTAAACTCTGGAAGTAAGGCCAACATATATTTTGGGGCAGGGGCACGTAGCGTAATAGACTACTGCTTTTGTGGAGCAAGTAATGGAATGTGTAATGGCAAAAGTTCTCTTACCCGCCGAATCAGTGAAGAAAGTTGCCCTCTCAATGTTAGAACACACGATACAACGTCCACATGCTTTACAGCCCCACCTTGGGCCCTTGGTACCAAATAGAAACTTCAAACTGTTACGTTGGTAATAACTTCTAACAAGATGGTCTTTGAGATTTTGCGACCGTCGAGCAGAAACATTGACATGAAAGGGTGTACTTGGTCATTAAGTAATTGGGGATTCATCAGACCAGGCCACCTTCTTCCATTGCCTTAAGTTTCAGTTCTGATGCTCACATACCCATTATAGATGCTATCCATAGATGACAGAGATCAGCACGGGCACTCTGACTGGTCTGCGGCTACAGTAACCTGTGATAAGCTGTGTTCCTACACCTTTCTATCATAGCCAGCATGAACTTTTTCAGAAATTTGGGCTACAGTAGCTCTTTGACTAGACAATAGCGTTCTCTTCCCATACACATCAATGAGACTTTGGTGTCCATGACCCTGTTACCGGTTCCCCATTATCCTTATTTGGAAAACATTTGGTAGGTTCTAACCATTGCATACTGGGAACACCTCACAGTACCTGCTGTTTTGGAGATGCTCTGACCCAGTTGCCTAGTCATCACAATTTGATGCTCTTCTCAGGAACTCCAGTGATAGGAAACCCCTGAATTGACCAAATATGGACGTCGGGAGCAGGGCTGGAGTCCCGAGCAAAGCAAGAGCTAGCTGATGCTCTGCTTGGGACTCAAGCAATAGGCAATGTGACTGTCCCTTTCGGTCATGTTCACGAACAGCACATGAAGTAAGCCCTTCAAAGCATAATTTTTAGAAATTCTCCAGTACTTCCGGGAATAATTCACGAGGTTTGAACTGCACCATTTAGTACAGAATTTTTAATTAAAGTATATGAGTAAGTTACTTCGTTTCACACAAATATATTATTGCAATTTTTGTTTCCCCTTTAAGATCTGAAAATGATACATTTTCAAGCATCTAGCTCCAATCTGTGGCATGTGGGAGGGGCATAAAACCCAGATTGAAAGCATAGTTTATTAGCCACATGAAACCACAAAAATCAAGTGCTGTGGGATGATTGTGCGATGCCTCCTGTTTGTTGACGTGCCAGTTATTGCCACTTGTCGCAAACTGAGAGGGAAAGAATCTTTGAACTGAGATACTTTGGTACGCGCCTTAGCCAAAATGTCAGCACTGTTCAACATTGTGTGTCCCGGAAGTTGGGAGTACAACAAAGAACGGGAGTGACAGCAATAGGTGTGCGGAGGCAAGCCTCTGCAAAGACGGAACATCTGATTAGAAGAATAGCGCGTTGTGATCCATTCTGTACTGCAAGTGAAATTGGGCGTCACATTCCAAGCCTAGGGCGGCAACCAGTGTGATCACAAACAATCAGAAGGTGTATGCACGACATTGGGCTACGAGCCAGATGACCAACTACAGATGTACCATTGACTAGACGCCCACTGCTCTCAAAGGCTATCATGGTGCTCAGCAAGATGGCAATGGAGGATGGAATGGGGGTCTATCCTCTTCAGCGATGAGTCCCGCTTTTGCCTCAGATGCAATGATAGCCAGAGATTGGTCTGGAGACCACATACGCAACGCCATGAAGAGGCCTTCACAAGGAAATGTCACACCGGTCCTACTCCCGGGATTTTAATGTGGGATGGCATAATGTACAGTAGCCAGACCCTATAAAATAATACAGACCCCAGAACAGATCCCTAAATACAGACTACAGACCAGACCCCCTAAATATACAGACCCAAACCCCTTAAACTGATACAGACCCCAGACCTCCTAAATACAGACCCCAGACCTCTTAAACTAATACAGACCCAGACCTCATAAATACAGACCCCAGACCAGACCCCCTAAATACAGACCCCCTAAATACAGACCCCTTAAATATAGACTCCCAGGACAGACCCCCTAAATATAGACCCAGACCCCTTAAACAAATCCATCCCCTAAGGCTGGGTTCACACAACGTATTTTCAGGCGTAAACGAGGCATTTTATGCCTCGAATTACACCTGAAAACACTGCTCAAATACGTCGACAAACATCTGCCCATTCATTTCAATGGGTTTGGCGACGTACTGTGCCGACGACCTGTAATTTTACGCGTCACTGTCAAAAGACGGCGTGTAAAATAACAGCGTCGTCAAAGAAGTGCAAGAAACTTCTTGGGACGTAATTTGAACCATTTCAGCTCCAAATTACGGCCGTAATTGACTCCACGCAAAACGCGAGTAAGAGCAATTACGTCTCAAATGCAGGAGCTGTTTTCTCCTGAAAACAGCTCGATAATTTCAGCCGTAATTGTCGCTATCGTGTGCACATATCCTTATACTTACCTAGCATCTCACCTCACAGTCTTCCCTATGGAGTCTTGCTGCTGTTCTAGGACCTGCGGGGCTCTAAACAGTAGTAAGAACTGCAGAGATAAGGTCATGTGACCTTAAGTTTTAAGGTCCCTTTGCAGGACATACACAATGCAGACCTGTCGCGGTTTTTAACGGGATACGCAGCAAAAATGCGACAAAACTGCATTGTACTTTGGGTGGTCATGAGCCGCCCAAAACGCCCTAATAATGATCTGCCATTGGTGCCCACCCACAGTATAATGTTCCCCAAGTGCCACCACACAGTATAATTCCCCTTTTAGTGCCCACACAAAGTATAATGTCCCCCAAGTTCCCCCACACACACACAAAGTATAAAGTTCCCTTTAGTGCCCCCACAAAGTATAATTTCCCCTTTAGTGCTCCAACACAGCATAATGACTTTTAGTGACCCCCACACAGTATAATGCCCCCTTAAGCCACCCCACCCACAATATAATTGCCACCTTATGCCCCTACTGTCACACAGTATAATTCTGCCCACACAACAAAGTATACAGCACCCTTATAACCCCACTGTGCCACTGTGTAATTTAATAATAATGTATAAATAATGGCTGCCTGGAGACCAGGGAATCGAGCGGTGGTTGATTTTACTCACCACTCGTCTAGGTGCTCCTGAGTCCTTCTCTGTTCTGGCCCCGGCGCTGCCCTGTGACACACGTTGCATTGTCACCTGACACCTCATGTGTCAGTCTAAGTGCATCACTGGCGTGAGAGCCAGGGGTGTAACTAGGAAACACTGGGCCCCATAGCAAACTTATGACTGAGGCTCCTTTGCCCTGGGTGCAACACACAGCCCCCCTTGTAGATAGTGCCCCCCTGTAGATTTTGCCATAGAGACCCCCACCTCCCCTTGTAGACAATGCCCCCCACCTCCCCATTGTAGATAAAGCTATACAGCGCCCCACCTCCTCTTTGTAGACAGTACCATACAGCCCTCCACCTCCCCCTTGTAGACAGTGCAATACAGCCCCCCACCTCACCCTTGTAGACAGTGTCATACAGCCCCCACTTGCCCCTTGTAGACCGTGCCATACAGCCCTCCCCACCTCCCCTTTGTAGACAGTGCCATACAGCCCCCTACCACCCCCTTGTAGATAGTGCCATACAGTTCCCCACATCCCCCTTGCCTGACAGCCCTCCACCACCTTCTTGTAGACAGTGCCCACCAAACAAATAAAACAAAATAATTATACTCATCTAGGCCCTGTTCCCGCGTCGAATGGAGTTGCTCCACAACATTGATGGGATCCTTGCGTAGGCCGGCATGATCCAGTGATGCCATTTCGCCGGCCTGCGCAAAGATCCTATCCCTGCGCTTAAATGGCAGAGCAGGGAGATACCTCTTTACTCTGTTACAGTATTGAATAGTATCTGCATCCTAAGGAGGCAGATACTATTGAATGTAGCGTAGCTACCGCTGTAGCAGACATAGCGGCTGCTAGCAGCTCAGGGGAGCTATGGCGATTGCTACGCCACTGGCGAGAGCAGACAAGGAGCATCTAGGCGGAAAGGCAGCTGAGGAGTTGCCAGGCCCAGGCCTTTCATAAACACAAGCAGGGGAAGGGAGGCAGCAAAGCTCACACTTCCACCTGCTGGAGTGATGCGCCCTGTGTCCTATTGACACCTTTGAATCTAACTAATAACTAGCGCTCTGTGGTTGTGGTACTTAACCCTTTCTAGACAGAGCTCTTACGTCTGGCACTGTGCTAATTGCTGTCAGAAATGGACATTAACTTTTAAATTTCATGTAGTCTGTCCTTGTTGCAAATTGAATAAAGACTTTTTTATTTTATTTTTACTCTTTAATAATGGTTGGAAAACAGTGCTTATTTCTGCCGGCAGGCAGCCTTTTTTGAATTTAACTGTTGCACGCCCACCAACTATTGAGGTCCGCTCCATTGTATTTTTTGCGCCCTGTGCGATGGCACAGGTATCACACCTCAAAGGCCGGGCTGGCTATGCACCATATATGTCAGATGTTGACATTTCTGATCAGTGGACCACTGAGCAACAGTGTTGGTCCACTGTGTTATATCAAGTCCAGAGTCAACGCAGCCGTCTACCAGGACATTTTAGAGCACTTCATGCTTCCCTCTGCTGACAAGCTTTATGAAGATTCTGATTTCATTTTCCAGCAGGAATTGGCACCTGCCCACACTGTCAAAAGTACCAATACCTGGTTTAATAACCACAGTATCACTGTGCTTGATTGGCCAGTAAACTCGCCTGGCCTAAACCCCATAGAGAATCTATGGGGTATTGTCAAGAGGAAGATGAGACACCAAACCCAACAATGCAGATGAGCTGAAGGCCTCTATCAAAGCAACCTGGGCTTCCATAACACCTCAGCAGTGCTACAGGCTGATCACCTCCATGCCACGCCGCATTGATGCAGCAATTCATGCAAAAGGAGCCCCGACCAAGTATTGAGTGCATATACGTTTTTTTTACAGTTTCAGTTGTTGCATAACTTTGGATTCGAGGACTACTTCAATTACAGTTTTTTTTTTATTCTCAATAAAATGGTTAACGAGGGTTGTTTGGTGGTTTTTAATTTCAATTAAATATTTTTTCTATGTCCTTGTATTTTTTTAAACTTTATTCCTACTCCCTTAGTAATGACTGCTGACTGATTCCAGCATCCATTACTAAGGCAGGGCTTCATGTTAGCCGGTGAAAAGATCAACACTAACCCCCATTTATTTCCCCGGTACCCACCACCACCAGGGGTGCTGGTAAGAGCCGGGTACGATCCAGTACCTGACTATTTGTAGTGATGGTCGGGCACTGGGGCAGCCTCAGGCTGGTATTATTAGGCTGGGAAAGGCCAAATACAGTGGGCCTTCCCAAACTGGCAATGCAAACCTGCTGCTGCTATGTTGTATCTGGCTGGTTATGTATCTGGCTCGTTGTTTCTTCAAATTACTATTACAAATTTATTTTTTAAATGACATGGGGTCCCCCCTTTTTTATAACCAGCCAGCTACAACCTAGCAGCAGCAGGCTAGCATTAGCGGGGTGGGCCCACTGTTTTTGAGCTTTCCCAGCCTAATAATATATATATATATATATATATATATATATATATATATATATATATATATATATATATATTGTATTTTATTGCATAGGCCCCAGTTACTATAGTAACTGTTTATAGACGTGGTGCGGAGGGCCGCTGGCCAAAGATATGGGGCTTGGGCCCCTAAAGCCCAGTGCTAGCGACGCCACTGGTTTATAGGTTTACCTTATGAGCGTAGTGTCAAGAACTATATATAATACAAATATTGTTGATGTTTCAATCATTTAATAGTCCTGTTTTTCTCAAATGCTCAGCATACAGGATTAATATGTTTGCAGCTTTGTATAACTCCTTTGCCAATCTGGAACCAGACTGTTTTTCTTGTTTCTTTCATGACTGTGGTCTGTTAATCAGTATCGAGATTCCTCAAAGGATCAATGTGATGTACAGGTATACCCATTTTCTTGAGAACAATCCATAATTGTACATTGTTAATGCTGTTGTAGGCTTTGTTGAATTCACCAAAGCAGATGTTGTCTTCCTTCTTGTTTTCATTTACTTTTTCAATAACCCAGAATACAGCAGCAATAATACGTCTATTGCTCTGTCTTTCCTTAATTCAAATGTACACCAAGCAATATATTTAAGGATGGCATTATTTTACTATTCTATCTATACATTTACTATACTATTCTACTACAGTATTTATTTTACTATCTATTTTAGTTTAAACATTATGTAATTTCTCCTAAAGAATGGTAATATATAGTGGTCTCTACTATACTGTAACCATTAGGAGGTTTCTAGACTTGTTATAATATTTCCATAAGACCTGTTTGATGCGGCAGTATTTTGGTCAGTATTTTGCATGAGTATTTGTAAGCCAAAGCAAGTAGTCAGTTGTATTCTCCGTAATGTCCCAACTGGTTTAGCTATTCTAACTTTCTTTCCTGCGCCCCTGTAATCGTTACAGCTGCAGAAATTTCTGCTAAAAATCTGTTTTATTCACCTGAATAAAACTGGCAGAAATCCATGTTCTTGAGGCAGAAACAACCCCAACGTCAACACTAGAGATTTTCCTGAGGTGGAGCTACCTCACGGCCTCTGATGCTGTCCTATCAGCGTGAGGCTGCTTCACACAGTGTGAGAGACTGAGGCTGGAGGGAAGGGGGAGCACTTTAAATAGCCATATCTCGGGCTGTGGATCCCCTAGAACAATGGTTCTGGTGGCATATGAAAGATGAGTTCTAGCTGGGACATGACCTGAAAATATCACCAATTGAAAACACAGCTGGGAATGGAAGCTGTATACCAGGTGGTTCACAGTCGGAGATATGGCTATTTGAAGTGATCCCCTTCCCTCCAGCCTTAGTCTCTTACACTGTGTGAAGCAGCTTCATGCTGATAGGACAGCGTCAAAGGCTGTGAGGTAGCTTCACCACAAGAGAATCGCTGGTGATCCTCTTGGCGAGTAAGCGATTCATTACCATATTTGGCACATAAAAAATGGGGGTCATATCTCGGGAATGGGGGGGGGGCGTAGAAATAAAATGAAAGCAGTGCAGGAGACAGCAGTAGTAAGGTAATACTGAGAACTTTTGTGCAATGTTCAGAGACCCTGTTATTTCATATGTTACACGTTATTTGGTCCTACTGCACACAATAGGCCTCATGATTAAATTATGTTTTCGAAAAAAGAGTCAGATTTCAGCCTTCATACTTCCAGGGCACGTTGAAAATGAAATAAGCTATCTGAATGCTTGCTATAGGTAACAATGATACCTCTTCTGAGAAAAATGTTTATGCATCAGGCCCAGTTTCTCTGTTTTCCTTATATTAGGTCATGCCTGTAATCATGGCCCGCTGTAGCGGGCACGGCTGGCCACCGACGGCCATCCACATATTCGGGCCGCGCTCCCATACATAGTATGGGAGCACGACCCGTAAAATGCAAAAGAACATATTCCATCATTTTTGGAACATTTCTACGTCACGGACACCCATCTGCAGTGAAACGGGAAGGTGTCCGCGGCCAATAGAACTCAATGGGTCCATAAAAGCGGACCGTATTACGGTCCACAATTACGGACAATTTTTACTGTCGTATGCATGGGGCCTTACTGTGGTGTATTATAACAAAGTGTATCTTGTTACCCCAGATGAAACTGTGCTAAAAACAAGATTGATTGGGTTTGCATTAAAAATACTAACTTTTAAAAGCTTCTAAAAACTCCAGCGTTATTAAAATGTAACATACGTTTTGTTATGGCGTTTTTTAGCTGCATTTTTGGGCATTTTTCATTTAGACTGAGTTCACACGTGGCGGATACACTGCGCAATAGCAGACAGCGCATCCGCCCTGTGCGCCGGAGGTAATTCCGGGCGAAAAAGTGCGTAATGTCCGCTGTGAAAAACTGCAGCACTTACCCGGCAAGCTAGCAGACCAGCCTCCTGGTATGACATCTCATCCCAGGAGACTGCTGCAGCCTGTGATTGGTTGCAGCGGTGGTCACATGAGATTAAGTGTCATCCCAGGAGCATGAAACACAGATTCCTAGGTATTTTTTTCTGAGTTCAGTTTTTTGCGGGGGGGATTGCTGCGAATCCACCAGAAACAACGGAGCAACTGCTACTTGATGCGAGATTTACATCCCCATTGAATTCAATTGATATTGATATTGATATTGAAGACAATTGATATTCTGCGGAATCAATTTCTAAAGGGGTATTTCTGCTCAGTATTTATGCAGCGTGTGGATGAGATTTGTTCAATTTCATCCACTTTGCTGATACTGTATTTGCTGTGGATTTTCCGCAACGAATTCCGTTCCGGAAACCCGCAGTATTTACGCAACGTGTGAACTGGCCCTTAGTGTCATTTTAACCATGCGTTTTTTCGAGTCCTATAGAGAAGTCTATGGGAAAAAACACCTGAAAAAACGCCATACCCAAAGCAAGATTGCCTCAAACCAAAACGCAGCTGTGTGTAGTGCTTTTAACCCCTTAGTGACCAGCCTGTTTTAGGCCCTAATGACCACGCTATTTATTTTATTTTTTTCTATAGTCACATTTAGGGCGGATTCACACGAACGTGAATTGCGCCCGTGCAGGCCGCGTGGTTGTCACGCGGCACGCATGGACCAATAGAAGTCTATGGGCCAGTACAGACAGTCCGTGCTTTTTAGGCAGCGTTTGGCCGCTGCGTAAAAAGCGCGACACGTTCAATATCTCAGCGTATTTCGCGCATAACGCACCCATTGTAGTCAATGGGTGCGTGAAAACCACGCAGGTCGCACGGAAGCACTTCCGTGTGAACTTCCTGTTTTGCGCAACAGCTGTCAAAAGGATGAATGTAAACATCCAAATGGCGTGTCATAATGATGGCGGCTGCACGAAAAGCACGCAGCCGCGCATCATATGATGCTGCCTCACGGAGCAGGTAAGTGGCTTTTGCGCAGGCAAAATGCCGCGTGTTTTGCGTGCGCAAAAACGCCACGGTCGTCTGAATCAGCCCTTAAAGAGCTATAACTTTTTTATTTTTCCGTCGACATTGCTGTATGAGGACTTGTTTTTTGCGGGATTAGTTGTACTTTTTAATTGCACCACTTTAGGGTACATATCATTTTTTTATTAACTTTTATTAACTTTTTGGGGGGGATTATAAAAAACCCTGAAATTCCACCATTGTTCTATGCGTTTTAAATTGACGCCGTTCACTGTGCAGCACAAATAACATGTTACCTTTATTCTATGGGTCGGTACGATTACGGCGATACCACATATGTAGAGGTTTTTTATGTTTTACGACTTTTGCACAATAAAAACTCTTTTGAACTAAAATTATTTGTTTTTGCATCGTCACATTCCAAGGGCCGTAATTTTTTTATTTTTCCATCAATGTAGTGATTTTTTGGGGCTTGTTTTTTGCGGTACGAGACGTCGTTTTGATTGGTACTATTTTGGGGTGCATGGGACTTATTGATTCATTTTTATTATGACTTTTTTGGGGGGCAATGGAAAAAAATTGCAATGTTTTTTGCGTTTTTTTTTTACGGTCTTCACATTGCGGTTTAATTTACATATTAACTTTATTAATTGCGTCATTATGGTCGCGGCGATACCATATATGTGTACTTTTATTTATTTTTTACACTTTTACTGAATAAAACCAGTTTTTATGGAACAAAATGGTTTTATTTATTTACTGTAATTTTTATTAATAATCTTTATTTCACATTAATTACTTATTTTTATAGTCCTACCAGGGGACTTTACTATGCGATCTTCAGATCGCTGCTATAATGCTTTGGTATACTTCGTATACTAGAGCATTATTGCCTGTCAGTGTAAATCTGACAGGCAATTTATTAGGACGTGCCTCCGGCGCGTCCTAATAGGCATATGTCCAGGGCAGACATGGGGGCTTTTATCAGGCCCCGGCTGCCATGACATTCCATTGGAGACCCGCGATTGCATTTGCGGGCCGCAGATGGGTGACAGAGGGAGCTCACTCCCTCTGTAAACAAGTTAAATGCCGCGGTCGCTATTGACGGTGGCATTTAACGGGTTAAACGACCGCGATCGAAGTAAACTTCGATTGCGGGTGTTGGAGCAGGAGCCTGGCTGTCATCAGACAGCAGAGCCCCGGCTCCAGCCTGCACGGGACGCCCGTGCAGGACTTAGACTTGGCCACCGTGAAAAGGCAGCAGCCTAGCCTAAGGCCCCTTAGTGACCGCCGTGAAAAGGCATATTGGTGGTCACTAAGGGGTTAATATTTTATTAAAGACTTCAATGTAATATCTGGCCGCACAAAAAAAAAACAGCATAGAAAAATACCATTAAGGCTGGGTTCCCACATAGCGTAAACGCTGCGGAATTTCCACAACAGAATTCTGTGCAGAAATTCCACAGCATTTACAGTAGCAGCAAAGTGAATGAGATTTGGAAAATCTCATGCCTACGATGAGGAAAAAAAAGGCACAAATGTCACGTGGAAAGTGTTCTGCAGTGCGCTTTTCAATTCCGCTGCATGTCAATTTATGCTGCGTTTTCTATGCGGAGATGCTGCGTGTTTGGCCCGTAGACTTCAATGAGGAGTAGAAATTCTGCAACAGATTTATGTAAATTTCCATAAATCTGTTGCGATTTTTACAGCGGAAACGCAGCGTAAACGCAGTAGAAATCTGCAGGTGCACATATGCTTTGCTATAACCAATGTTTAACACTAAATCCGCAGGTAAAAACACAGCGTTTCCGCAGCAATATGAGCAGGAAAAACGCACTATAATGCCTTATTTACACGAGCATGTTAAACGTCCGTGGGACGGCCGTTGAAACAGCGCCCGTCCCACGGACCTATGTAATTCAATGTGGCCATTCACACAGCCGTTGTTTCAATGGACCGTGTGAAGGGTCCGTGGAAAAATAGGACTTGTCCTATCTTTACACGCATCGTGCATCCCTCCATAGACTCTCATCCATGGGGGATGTAAGACATCGCGTCCTGCAGCGCCGAGCACAGATGCACCTCGGCCGTGAAAAACTGTCGTTTTTCACGTCCGGGGTGCGCAACACTCGTGTAAATAAGGCCTTAGGTGCAGATTTCTGTGACAGATTTACCAGCGTTTTTCTAGCGATTCTGCTGCAGATTTTCTGTTGCAGAAAATCTGCAGCTTATCCTGTGTGGGGGAAAAAACACAAAAAATGCCAAAAAAAGCTGTGTGTGAATTTAGCCTAACCCTGTTTAATAAGTGACTTCAGACACCAGTTGCACCACATCTATTATTTAGTATGAAGCCTTTAATACACTGCAATAAGTCCAGTTATGCAAATCTGTGCTCTGTCATACCTAAATTATCTGTAAATCTAATTTCATGCAGTAAAACATAAAAGGTTTGCATACAATTATCTCATTTGTGGGATTTGGAGTAATATACTTTTCTTACTGTAGCATTCTATTTAACTGGACAGTAAAAAATAGTGTAGTACCGTGTTAGCCAGAGACAATATGCAATGTTAAATACTTTTGTGCCTGCTTCTTCAGGCGAGTTAACATGTCATCAAATTTGTTAACTGGACTGAAGAAGGAGCCTGTGTGCTCTGAGAGCTTGCATATAGAGCTTTTATGGTTAGCCAATAAAGGTATCATACCTGTAATACTTTTGTCTTTTTTGACACAAAAGTATTTACCATTGCATATTTAACTGGACAAAACAGGTTGACTGCGAAGAAGTGAACACCTGCCGATTTATTTCTAGATCACGATTGCAGAGCATCATATATATATTTGGCAAGGATGTGGTGTCCGAGGCACAATTAGCTCCGCCCACAGTCCGACCTGCAAGAAGCCTGTGAGGAAGGAGATGTGAGTGCTCAGTCTGTCTGTTGTTTGTGCCTCTATTTGTCTGAGTGTCTCTGTGTTTGTGTGTGTGTATAAGTTCCAGTATGTATGTATGTGTGTCTTTGTGTGTGTATTTGTGTGTCGAAGTGCCTATATATGTATCTGTACAGTGGCGTAGCTATAGTGGTCGCAACGGTCGCAGCTGCAAGGGCACCCGTTGCCATTTAGTGCTAACCGCGCTTCCAACTATATTTGCGTCCTCAGGACGCAAATACAGTGCAGTGCAATGCTTGAGCCTCGCTCCAGCATTCACTGTGCCGCGAGCGTCTTGTCACAGGCAGGCGCGATGTAGTGACGTCATCGCGTCTGTCTGCGCTGAGTCACTCACAGCACAGACCGAAGGAGAAGGATACTCCACCAGTCGTGGGAACGGGGATAGGTAAGTAATTATGTTATTATTTTTCTGTTAGCTACGTACATATAGGGGCATTATACTGGGTATGGGTGGGGCATATATGTTAGCTGCTGAGGGGGCATTATAACTTATGGGGGAAATTTACTGTTTAGGACAACTGATGGGGCATTATACTGTATGGGGGCATTATACTGTATGTGGCAGCTATGTAGGGCATTATACTGTATGGGGGAATTATACTGGATGGGACAACTATGGGTGGCTTTATACTGAATGGGGGCATTATACTGTATGTGGCAGACATGGGGGACATTATACTGTGTGGGGCATTATACTGTATGGGACAGCTATGGTGGGCATTATACAGTGTGGGGCATTATACTGTATGGGACAGCTATGGGGGACATTACACTGTATGGGACATTATAGTGTATGGGGCAGCTATGAGGGACATTATACTGCAAGGTGCAGCTATAGGGGGCATTATACTCTATGGGGGCATTATACTGTATGTGGCAGCTATGGAGGGCATTATACTGTATAAGGGGTATTATACTGTATGGGACAGCTATGGAGGGCATTATACTGTATAGGGGCATTATACTGTATGGGACAGATTTGGGAGGCATTATACTGTATGGGGCAATATACTGTATTAGACAGCTATAGGGGTCATTATACTGTATGTGGCAGCTATGGGGGCATTATACTGTGTGGGGCATTATACTGTATGGTACAGCTATGGTGGGCATTATACTGTGTGGGGCATTATACTGTATGGGACAGCTATGGGGGCATTATAAAGTATGGGGGTGTTATACTATATGTGGCAGCTATGGGGGCATTATACTGTATGGGACATTATAGTGTATGGGTCAGCATTGGAGGGCATTATACTTTATGGGGAGGCATTATACTGTATGGGGTAGCTATGGGGGCATTATACTGTATCCGACATTATAGTGTATGGTGCAGCTATAGGGGCATTATACTGTATGTGGCAGCTATGGGAGGCATTATACTGTATGAGGCATTATAGTGAATGGGGCAGCTATGAGGGGCTTTATACTGTATGGGGGCATTTATACTGTATGTGGCAGCTATGGTGGGCATTATACTGTATAGGACAGCTATGATGGGCATTATACTGTGTGGGGCACTATACTGTATGGGACAGCTATGGTGGCATTATACTGTATGGGGGTGTTATTCTGTTTGTGGCAGCTATGGAGGGCATTATACTGTATGGGACATTATAGTGTATGGGTCAGCTATGGGGGGCATTATACTGTATGGGGCAGCTATGGGGGCATTATACTGTGTTGGACATTATAGTGTATGACACAGCTATGGAGGGAATTATACTGCATGTGTCAACCATGGGTAGCATTATTGTAATGATGGGGGTAGGGAAACAGACAAGTGAGCCCTAATCTACCCGCCACTCAGTCCCTGCCTACTTGCAACGACCCGCCCTAGGCGACGGGGTACAACTGGGCGACGGTCCCTACGCTCAGTAAGTGTACGACAGACAACAGACAAGGGTACACTAAGCTAAGGGAAATGGGGCAGTTGCCCACGGCAACACCGTGAGCAACAAGAGTGGTGAACGAGCCGAGTCAAACCAGACTTAGTCAGACTTAGTCAGACTTAGGAGCATGTGCAGACTGATAACCCACGGGCGTCGACACAGAAGCTGTGTCTGGCAGATCCTTTACAGTACCCCCCTTTTATGAGGGGCCACCGGACCTTTTCTAGGTGGACCTTGTTTATTGGGGAACTAAGGTGGAACTTCCTGACCAATACCCCAGCGTGAACATCCCGGGCGGGTACCCAAGTCCTCTCCTCAGGCCCGTATCCTCTCCAATGGACCAGGTACTGGAGGGAGCCTTGGACCATCTTGCTGTCCACAATCTTGGCCACCTCGAATTCCACCCCCTCAGGGGTGAGAACGGGGACAGGAGGTTTCCTCGAGGGAGCCAAGGACGGGGAGCAGCGTTTAAGGAGGAAGTCATGAAACACGTCGTGTATTCGAAAAGATGGGGGCAACTCCAGTCGGAAGGAGACAGGATTGAGGACTTCAATGACCTTATACGGCCCTATAAACCGGGGAGCAAACTTCTTGGACAGGACTTTAAGGCGCAAGTTCTTAGTCGATAACCACACCATATCCCCGACCATAAACAAGGGGTTAGCAGAACGTCTTCTATCTGCCTGAGTTTTTTGTATGCTCTGGGACGCCTCTAGGTTCTTCTGAACCTGGGCCCAGACTGTGCACAGTTCCCGATGAACGACCTCTACCTCGGGATTGTTGGAACTACCAGGTGAAACGGAGGAGAACCGTGGATTAAACCCAAAATTACAGAAAAAGGGGGAGACCCCTGACGAGTTACTGACCCGGTTATTAAGGGAAAATTCGGCGAGGGGAATGAATGAGACCCAATCATATTGACAGTCAGAAATAAAACACCTTAAATATTGTTCTAGAGACTGATTAGTCCTCTCGGTTTGGCCATTATTTTCAGGATGGAAGGCAGAGGAGAAGGACAAATCAATCTCCAACTTTTTACAGAAGGCTCTCCAAAACTATGAAACAAATTGTACCCCTCTGTCCAAAACAATATTGACAGGGACCCCATGGAGACGCAGGATGTGTTTGACAAACAAGGTAGCTAACGTCTTAGCATTGGGTAGTTTCTTGGGGGGCACAAAGTGGCACATCTTACTGAAGCGGTCTACTACAACCCACACCACCGACTTGCCTTGAGATGGAGGCAAATCGGTGATAAAATCCATGGAAATATGGGTCCAAGGTCTCTGGGGAATGGGCAAAGAACGTAGTAAGCCCGCTGGTCGGGACCTGGGAGTCTTGGACCTAGCATAAACCTCACAAGCGGCGACGTAGGCCTTAATGTCTTTAGGCAACCCAGGCCACCAATTGCTTCTGGCAATGAGGTGTTTGGTACCCAGGATGCCTGGATGACCAGATAGTGCGGAGTCATGATATTCCCTAAGTACCCTTAGCAGGAATTGCAGGGGAACAAACAGCTTGTTCTCAGGAAGGTTCCCGGGAGCTGAACCTTGATCAGCCGCAATTTCAGAGACTAAATCAGAATCAATAGAAGAAATGATTATACCTGGAGGCAAAATACAAGCAGGATCTTCCTCCGAAGGAGGGCTGGTCATGAAGCTACGCGACAGTGCATCAGCTTTAATATTTTTAGACCCAGCCCTATAGGTAACCAAAAAGTTGAATCTAGTAAAAAATAGCGCCCATCGAGCTTGTCTCGGGTTTAGCCTCCGGGCAGATTCTAGGAAAACTAGATTCTTGTGGTCGGTAAGGACCATTACCTGGTGCCTAGCCCCCTCCAGGAAGTGGCGCCACTCTTCAAATGCCCATTTAATGGCTAAGAGTTCGCAGTTGCCAATATCATAGTTACTCTCAGTGGGCGAAAACTTCCTGGAGAAGTAGGCACAGGGACGGAGATGGGTGAGGTACCTGGTACCCTGGGACAAGACAGCCCCCACTCCCCGTCAACCTCCACGATAAATGGCTCCATTTGGTTGGGCTGAACCAGCACCGGGGCCGAGATAAAGCACTTCTTAAGGACCTCAAAAGCCTGGACAGCCTCAGGAGGCCAGTGGAGGAGATCATCACCTTTGCGAGTGAGGTCCGTAAGAGGCTTAGCGATGACCGAGAAGTTAGCAATAAATCTCCTGTAATAATTAGCGAACCCCAAGAAACACTGTAACGCCTTCAGGGAGGCAGGTTGGACCCATTCCGCCACAGCCTGGACCTTGGCGGAGTCCATGCGGAATTCATGAGGAGTGAGGATTTGACCCAAAAATGGTATCTCCTGCACCCCAAACACACATTTTTCGGTCTTCGCAAACAGTTGCTCAATGTGGAAGGACCAGTCCTTGGAAAACACAAGTATGTCATCAAGGTACACTACAAGAAATACCCCCAGGTAATCTCTTAAAATCTAATTTATGAAATTCTGGAAGACCGCGGGAGCATTACACAACCCAAAGGGCATAACGAGGTATTCGAAATGACCTTCGGGCGTGTTAAACACAGTCTTCCACTCATCCCCCTCTTTGATGCGGATAAGGTTATACGCCCCCCGTAGATCAAACTTAGAGTACCATTGGGCCCCCTGAACCTGAATAAAGAGATCAGGAATCAAAGGAAGGGGATACTGGTTCCTTACAGTGACCTTATTCAAGTTACGGTAGTCAATGCATGGCCTAAGACCACCATCCTTCTTCCCTACGAAGAAGAAGCCAGCACCTACCGAAGAAGTAGAGGGGAGAATGTAACCCTTGGCCAGGCATTCCTGGATATACTCTCTCACGTTCGGGACAAGAGAGATTAAATATCCTACCCTTAGGGAGCTTAGCTCCTGGTACCAAATCGATAGCGCAATCGTATTCTCTATGAGGAGGTAACACTTCGGAGGCCTCCTTAGAGAAAACATCAGCAAAGTCCTGAACAAACTCAGGTAGCGTGTTCACCTCCTCAGGGGGAGAAATAGAATTAACAGAAAAACATGACGTCAAGCATTCATTACCCCATTTGGTAAGATCCCCAGTATTCCAGTCAAACGTGGGATTATGCAACTGCAACCAGGGAAGGCCTAAAACCAAATCGGACGATAATCCCTGCATCAACAGTACAGAGCACTGCTCCAAATGCATGGAGCCAACAAGGAGTTCAAAAACAGGGGTATTGTTATGGCAGGAAGGAGGTGAAGGGAAAAAGTGAGCCCTAATCTACCCACCGCCCTGTCCCTGCCTACTTGCAACGACCCGCCCTAGGCGATGGGGTACAACTTGGCGGCGGTCCCTACGCTGACTAAGTGCAAGGGGATACAAACAGGGAACAAGCAAGGGAAGGGGCAGTAGCCCACGGAACACCGTGAGGAAACGGAGTGGTGAACGAGCCAGTCAGGATCAGGATGTAGTGGTGTATACAAACGCAGAGCACGGAGCAGGAAGCAAGCCAGGGGCAGAGCGAAGCAGGATAAGCGGGAACTGAAGCAAGGCAGAAGCACGGCAGAAGCAGGCTGGAGCAAGGCAGCAGTGGGGCCAGGAATCCAAGAAGAATAACAAGCAATGAGGAAGAGAAAACGGCAGGTATAAATGGACAGGGGGCGGAGCTAACTCCGACTGACAAGGCCGCGATAGGCTCTCCCACTCCTGAGCCTGCCACCCTGATTGGTGGGAGCCGGTGTCAGTCTAAGAGGTCTGGCCTCAGGTGTCGACTGATTAATCCTGGGAGTATCCACAGACGTAGTGCCTGGCAGATCCTTTACAGGTATGCTGTGTAAAATAACCATTAGCAAGAGGAGTGGAGTCGATACCCACTACCGGGACAGGTTTAGGCAAATCAATCAAAGGCATAGCTAGAGACATAGCAAATTCCACAGACATGGTATTAGCAGAAGACCCTGAATCCACGAAGGCACTGCCGGTAGCAGACCTACCACCAAAAGAGACCTGAAAGGGAAGCAAGATTTTATTAAGTTTCATATTTACGGGAAATACCTGTGCGCCCAAGTGACCTCCCCGATGATCACTTAGGCGCTGAAGTTTTCCGGCTGCTTATTCTTATGCCTAGGACAGGTGTTCACTTGATGCTTGTCATCCCCACAATAGAAGCAGAGACCATTCTTCCTGCGGAACTCTCTACGTTGTCGGGGGGACATGGAGGCCCCGAGTTGCATAGGTACCTCAGAGTCTTCCGTGGAAGAGCAAAACAACGGGACCTCGGGAGGCATCATGGGGGAGTCAGAGGGGAAAATACAAAAATGTTCAAGTTGTCGTTCCCTGAGACGTCGGTCAAGACGTACCGCTAAAGCCATAACCTGGTCTAGGGAGTCAGAAGAGGGATAGCTAACTAGCAGGTCTTTCAGGGCGTTCGACAGACCCAACCTAAACTGGCACCTTAAGACAGGGTCATTCCACCGAGAAGCTACGCACCACTTCCTAAAGTCAGAACAATACTCCTCAACAGGTCTCTTACCCTGACGTAAGGTCACCAGCTGACTCTCGGCAAAGGCAGTCCTGTCAGTCTCGTCATAAATGAGTCCGAGAGCAGAAAAGAAAAGATCAACGGAGGAAAGTTCAGGGGCGTCAGGAGCCAAGGAGAAGGCCCATTCTTGGGGCCCTTCCGGAGCCGGGACATAATTATACCCACCCGTGGCTCTCAGAACCTGAGGAGTGAGGCTTTAAGCGAAAGTAGAGCCTAAAACTCTCCCGAAAGGAGAGAAAAGTCCTCCGGTCCCCTGAGAACCGGTTAGGCAACTTGAGGTGGGGTTCAAGAGGTGAGGTGAGGGGCACTACCATGGTAGCATCAGGCTGGTTGACCCTCTGAGCCAGGGCCTGGACCTGTAGGGAGAGACCCTGCATTTGCTGAGCCAGGGTCTCATGGGGGTCCATAGTAGTGTGAGGGATCAGGGTAGCCTAGGTATATGGGCTTGTGATTATGTAATGATGGGGGTAGGGAAACAGACAAGTGAGCCCTAATCTACCCGCCACTCAGTCCCTGCCTACTTGCAACGACCGGCCCTAGGCGACGGGGTGCAACTGGGCGACGGTCCCTACGCTCAGTAAGTGCACGACAGACAACAGACAAGGGTACACAAAGCTAAGGGAAATGGGGCAGTTGCCCACGGCAACACCATGAGCAACAAGAGTGGTGAACGAGCCGAGTCAAACCAGGAGTGTACGAGGTACCAGACGCTGAGCAGGAGAGTAGTGAACAAGCCGAGTCAAACCAGGAGTGTACGAGGTACCAAACAATGAGCAGGAGAGTAGTGAACAAGCCGAGTCAAACCAGGAGTGTACGAGGTACCAAACGCAGAGCAGGAGAGTAGTCAGTAAGCCAGGGTCAGTATGAAGCAGGGTCAAATGGTTCAGAAGCTGCAGCAGGGCCAGGAAACCACACGAGAAGAATCACAAGCAAGGAGGAACAGGAAAGGCAGGTATAAATAGACAGAGGGCGGGAGCTAGCTCCGTCTGGCCAGGCTGTGATAGGCTCTCCCACTCCTAAACCTGCCATCCTGAGTGGTGGAAGATGGAGTCAGTCTCACAGACATAGAAACAGGTGCAGACTGATTACCTATGGGCGTATACACAGAAGCTGTGCCTGGCAGATCCTTTACAATTATACTGTATGGGGGCATTATATTGTATGGAGTGCATTGTACTGTATGGGGGCATTATGCTGTATGGGGCAGCTATGGGTGGCAATATACTATGGGGGCAGCTATGGAGGTGCATTATACTTTGGGGGCATCTATGGAGGGCATTATATTGTGTGGAGGCATCTATGGGGGCATTATACTGTGTGGACAGCTATAGGGGGCATTATACTGGGTGTGGGCAGCTTTGGGGGACATTATACTGTGTGGGGGCTGCTATAGGGCATTATAATGTGGGGTCAGCTATGGGGAGCATTATACTGTGGAGGCATTCATAGGGTCTGTCAGGCAAGGCGGCTGGGCATAGGCGTGCGCAGGGGTCTGGTGATGTTGCGAAGGGGTAGGGGGGCCCAAGCTGAATTCTTGCACCAGGACCTATGAGCCTTTAGCTATGCCCCTGTATCTGTATGTGTATATATTTCTGTGTGTTCATCTACTACATTATCTGTGCTCAGAGTTATCACTGTGTGTTATCTGTGGTGTTAGGTTGGGTTCACACGACCTATTATCAGACGTAAACGAGGCGTATTATGCCTCGTTTTACGTCTGAAAATAGGGCTACAATACGCCGGCAAACATTTGCCCATTCATTTGAATGGGTTTGCCGACGTACTGTGCAGACGACCTGTCATTTACGCGTCGTCGTTTGACAGCTGTCAAATGACGACGTGTAAAATGACTGCCTCGGCAAAGAAGTGCAAGACACTTCTTTGCAACATAATTTGAGCCGTTCTCCATTGAAGTCAATGAAGAGCAGCTCAAGATTTACGAGCGTCAAAGACGCCTCGCATAATTCGAGGAGGAGCAATTACGTCTGAAACTACGCAGCTGTTTTCTCCTGAAAACAGTCTGTCTTTTCAGACGTAAAAGCCACTTCTCGTGTGCACATACCCTTATATAGGACTGCACGTAACATCTACATTCTCTGTGCTCAGGGAGTTATCCCTGTATTATCTGTGGTGTTACATAGGACTGCAGGTAACACTACTACATTATCTGTACTCAGGGAGTTATCACTGTATTATCTGTGGTGTTACATAGGACTGCAGGTAACACTACTACATTATCTGTACTCACAGAGTGAACACTGTGTTATCTGTGGTGTTACATAGGATTGCAGGTAACATCTACTACATTATCTGTTCTCAGAGAGTTATCACTGTGTTAGCTGTGGTGTTACATAAGACTGCAGGTGACATCTAGTACATTATCTGTATTCAGAGTCATCACTGTGTGTAGGGCTGGGCGATTTTGCAAAAAAATGTAATCTAGATTTTTCTCAACCCTATGGACAATTTTTTATTTGAATCACGATTCTCTTATTTTAAGGAGTAATTAAGGAATTACTGTGCATGCAATTCCCTTATCTGCAAAAAATACCGAGACACAATTCTTTTACATAAGAGATTTGCAGGGATAGTTATCCAATAATACATATTGATTATCAGGATTGTCCCTTAGCTGCTACGTGTGATCACGCTCACTTATAAAAGGGACAATGCTGATAATCATCATATACATATATTTGGCTCAGAGAATAAGAAGAGCAACTATGAGTGCAGAGGAATGCCAGGAACAACGAGAAAACCAATTCCCAAAACAAGGCGTTAAGGGCACATTCAGACGTGGCGGAATTGCTGTTGAATTCAGCTGCGGACAGTCCGCAGTGGAATTCTTCAGCAGCAATTTTTTAAAAATGTTTCTATACATTTTTAGGAAACTTAGTTCAGACGTTTACAGAAAATAACTGTGCGGAATTTAGGTTGCGGTGCAGAATTTTCCCTCCGCAGCATGCTTACTATGTTGCCGAGAAGAAGCGGAATTTCACTGCGGATTTCAGCCTTTGCATTGCAAAGGCTGAAATCTGCAGCAAGTCTGCTGTGATATCCACAAAGTTTGAATTACCTGTCAAATATGAAAATATTGCTGCAAATTCGCAAAGAATCTGCAGCAATATTTTCATCAGAAAAATTCTGCCACGTCTGAACATGGCTTAAAGAGGCTCTGTCACCACATTAGAAGTGCCCTATCTCCTACATAAGGAGATCGGCGCTATAATGTAGGTGACAGCAGTGCTTTTTATTTAAAAAAAGATCTATTTTTACCACTTTATTAGCGATTTTAGATTTATGCTAATGAGTTGCTTAATGTCCAAGTGGGCGTATTTTTACTTTAGACCTAGTGGGCGTTGTACAGAGGAGTGTATGACGCTGACCAATCAGCATCATGCACTCCTCTCAATTCATTTAGGCAGCGCATAGGGATCCTGCTAGATCCTTATGTGCTGTCTTATACTAACACATTAACAATACTGAAGTGTTTAGACAGTGAAGTGAGTAGACATTCCACGGGATGTCTACTCACAATCTCTGCACTTCGTTAATCTGTCTGTGGTAGTTACAGCAGAGGAAGCGTGATCTCGCGAGATCTCGCTGTAAATGACAGGTTACAACGAGATCACGCTTCCTCTGCTGTAACTACCATAGAAACAGTAACGAAGTGCAGAGATTGTAAATAGACATCCCGTGGAATTTCTATTCACTGTCTAAACACTTCAGTATTGTTAATGTGTTAGTATAAGACAGCACATAAGAATCTAGCAGGATCCCTATGTGCTGCCTAAATGAATGGAGAGGAGTGCATGACACTGATTGGTCAGGGTCATACACTCCTCTGTACAACGCCCACTTGGTATAAAGTAGAAATACGCCCACTTGGGTATTAAGCAACTCATTAGCATAAATCTAATCTAATCACTAATAAAGTGGTAAAAATAGATTGTTTTTTTTTAATAAAAAGCACTGCTGTCACCTACATTATAGCGCCAATCTCCTTATGTAGGAGATACGACACTTATAATGTGGTGACAGAGCAAGTGAAACCAAATCTCTCGAGATCACGGAGGTAAACGAGATTTGGTTTCACTTGCCGGAATCTCACAAAAAAAGAGTCAGAAGTGTCAGGATTCTGAGTACACATGACGTCCAGGCTGGATGGTCATGTGTATTCATTATCAGGACACTGTAGTAATGTTAGGGCTTGTGTATGAGGCTGCACATAGCGATATAACTATATCGCTAGTGCAGTGTAAATGAATGGAGAGGAGTGCATGATGCCGATTGGTCAGCGTCATGCACTCCTCTGTACAACGCCCACTTGGTCGAAAGTAAAATTACGCCCACTTGGGCATTAAGACACTCATTAGCATAAACTAAAATCGATCCTAACGTTGTGAAAAAAGATCGTTTTTTGAAATAAAAAGCATTACTGTCACCTACATTACAGCGCCCATCTCCTTATATAGGAGACAGGGCACTTATAATGTGGTGACAGAGTCTCTTTAAGAAGGCAAAACCCTGAAGTAAGACAAGTTTGTAATGAACAACGTTTTTCTAAAAGAGCACAATTGTAAATACTTATCATTCCTTTTGCTAGCAAACCCGTGTAACGGGTTTTCTATACTAGTTTACTATAATTGTATTCATGTTTGAATTTTTTTTTATAAAAACTTCATTTAATTTGGCCAATGCTTTTAGAATTTTATCTGAGACACTTACTTAGCTCTGTTATTCTATATTAGAAAAGTAAATATCCCCATGTGGAAGCTGGCAATAAATTGAGCAAACATCTTGAAATGTCCAAAATTTCAGTGGTAAGTCATATGGAACCATTTTAAATAGAATAGTACTCCCTTAGCCCAGTTCTGACATCAAAGGTTTCCTTAGGAGAAATCTACAGGGCTGTGCTTTGTAACGCCAATGGTTAACCCTTGCATCTCAGAACATAATTATTAGCAATCTAGTCTGTTCAGGCTGCTCTGAATAGAACGTTATCCATTTATTATAAAAATCATAATTTTTGTATTAAAGTTTATAAAAATAAATCTGTTTTCATGATCTTTATAAAGTACAGTATTCTTTCTATATTGTATTTTGTGAAGGTATTAATGGATATTACTGATGGAATGGTTTGGCTTGAACTGCTCTCTAACATCCCGCGCTGTCACAGTTCAAACAGAATGCTATGCTGACATGGTGGAAGGACCACCTGCCATTTTCAGGTTATGACACAATGCATTGAATTTGGTCCATGATGTAATGCAATTCTACTGTGTGACAAAGCACACTAGCCTTTCCATTTAGATACCACACAAATATTTTCTAATTTTACAATAACATAATGTTTCATACAGGTAGATTTTTTTTATAGCAGAATTGACATAGTTGTAAGCACATTCAAAATCACAACCAATTTAATGAATAATGGTTTGAATTCTGCAATAATAGCTCCTTTCAACACCTATGGGGTGCAGACTAGGATGATGGTTATTCTAGTAGGGGACTAGTTCCTAAACCTTCACACTAGGCCTGATGTTACTGGAGGCCTCCCTCCTTGCACGTTTATTTTCCCTCCTTTTCTATCCTCTCCCTTTCTACCCCCTCCCCCATGACGTTGGTGCAAGTGGTGTGAACATACGCCAGGATGCTTATACTTTCTTATGGTTCTGTTTGTATGATATGTTCTGTTTCATTTTGATATAACGTAATGTACATGCGAGTCTTCTTATTGTGAATTCTAACAATTACTCATTTACTATATGTACTGTGGCGCTTATGCATATTGCCATTCACATTCTGCCTTTCTGTAAAACTTCAATAAAATGTTATTTTGTAAGAAAAAGTCAAGTTAGGGCTTTTCCACACGTAACGGAATTACTGCAGAAAATTTCTTCAGCATTTCTGTAGAAAGTAGCAGACTTTCCGCTGAGGCAAAAATGTTGATTTCCTGCGTTTTTTACTGCTGAAAATTGTGCCGATTTTGCTGCATTTTTCTCAATGCTGGGTGATGGTGACATCTCCTCAGAAAAATGCAGCAATTCAGTCCACTTTACGCAGCAAGAATTGACATGCTGCGGTCTGAAAAATATTCACCGCAGGTCAATTTCTGCTCTAAATTTTTACGCAGCGTGTGGATGAGATTTGTTAAATCTCACCGACTTTGCTGCTACTGTAATCTGCTGCGCATATTCCAGAATTCTGGACGGAAAATACGCAGCAATTCCGCTATGTGAGGACGAGCCCCTAAAGTTTCTTAACACAATTGTATTTAATGCATTCAAATTCAAGATGGCTACATCTGTATCAAAGAAAAAAAATCGTAACTTTACACGAGTAATTTTTTTGTCACGATACTTGCCGCAATTTTCAGAAAAAAACAGACCATTTTTGTAAAACCACCCTTTTGCTGCAATTACGTAAATCGTGGTAATTCCCACAACAAAAACCAACTCAGATAAATGCACCCTTACAAATGTTCGATACCAACACGTGTACAAATAATCATATGTATCTACATAGGTTGTACATTAATTTACATTGTCAATAAATCACAGTGCTTAAATCATAGATCATGGCCACTTCTTTGCCACAGACAATAGTTTGAGCACAGGATGCGTACTGGTTACCATTACCTTAACTTTGTAATCTTTCTCTGCTAATGTGTTTCAAATATATTAACAAAGATATAGACATACACACACACGTACATACTGTTACAGTCACATGTTGGAATGTGAACGCTCTAAGCCACAACTCAATTGGCGCTGGCTAGACTGGAGTGCAGAGTTTTGAATTGGTGGCAGTGACTGGAGCAGTTGTGTAGTCAGGAACAGAGCAAGAATTTGTCACCAGAAGAACAGACGGGATGCGGCAAGCCAAGAGATGAGACAGGAGCATAGTTAGGAGATAGCCAGGGGTCAGGACCAGGAGAGGAACCACAAGTACCAGGTGTATTATCCAAAGAGCAAGGCAGAAGTGCAGTCAGGAACAAAGCTGAGATCAGGACCAAACAGTACTCAATAGCAACACACAGAAACAGAAGCCGGGAAAGGTGTGAACCCACACAAGGCAATGAGTGAGAGGTTTGGCTGGGCTTTAAGGGTAAGGCCTCACGGTGCGTCATTGAGGTGGTTTTGTTGCGCTTGAAAACCGCATGTAGTCAACTGCATGCGTTTTTTGTTTCTCTAATGCTGTAGTTCTGTTGCGTTTTTTTACACACATCGTTTATGGACATAGTTTTCACTGGTGATGAAGTTTGTTAGGTGCTTCCTGTATATCATTCATTACAAGGCATTGCAGAACTATTAGCAAAAAAACGCAAGCAGTTCAGCAACAACATGGGCAGCGCGGTCATTAACCGCATGCGGTCAGACATTATGAAGATGCGTTCAACCGCACATAAAACACATTGTAATATAATAGCAGTAGTCCAAATTTCACCAGTCACTTCTATTGAAAAATCACTTGCTGCAGTTTAAAAACGCAACATAAACGCAACATGGCGACCAGACTTGACGGAATTGCTCTGGAATTCCGCTGCGGACAGTCCGCAGCGGAAATCCGCAGCGTACACGTTTCTCCATTGCCTTCCACAGATTTTTAGTAGGGTTCGTTTACACGTTGCGGACAATTCCGCTGCGGAGCATAGGCTGCGGTGCGGAATTTGGTGTCCGCAGCATACACTGGTTGTTGCGGACGTGTAGCGGACTTGTTGCAGACTCATTGTGGAATTTCTCCATTGACTTCAATGGAGAGTCAAAATTCTGCAATGAAGTCCGCAGATGTTATGTGTGCTGCGGAGCGTATTGGTTTTACGAACATGTAATTTCTTCATTCTGGCTGGACCTATGTATTTCTAGGTCTACAGCCAGACTGAGGAAGTCAATGGGGCTCCCGTAATTACGGGTGACTACGTGTGTGCACCCGTAATTACGGGTGACTACGTGTGTGCACCCGTAATTACGGGAGCGTTGCTAGGCGACGTCAGTAAATAGTCACTGTCCAGGGTGCTGAAAGAGTTAAGCGATCGGCAGTAACTGTTTCAGCACCCTGGACAGTGACTTCCGATCACAATATACATCAACCTGTAAAAAAAAAAAGAAGTTCATTCTTACCGAGAACTCCCTGCTTCTTCCTCCAGTCCGGCCTCCCGGGATGACGTTTCAGTCCAAGTGACGGCTGCAGCCAATCACAGGCTGCAGCGGTCACATGGACTGCCGCGTCATCCAGGGAGATCGGGCTGGATGGCGAAAGAGGGACGCGTCACCAAGACAACGACCGGGTAAGTATGAATTTCTTTTTACTTTTACTAGGGAAAGGGCTGTCCCTTCTTTCTATCCTGCACTGATAGAAAGAAGGGAAGCCCTCTTCCCCTCAATACGCAACGGCTAGTCCGCATCAATTTAATGCCCATTTTAGGCAAAGCCGCAACAGAATCTGCCTGCAACGCAGATTTTGTGCGGCATTGATGCGGACAGTGCCGGAAGAACTCCGCCACATCTGGGCATGCCCTTATAGCAAGTCTTATGAGCTCTTAAGAAGCAGCCCAGGAGAAAGCATCTTATTGCATAGCAAAGAGTGAATTCACATGTGGTAGATTTTGCTGCAGAAATTTCTGCAACTGAAAATCAGTTCCATTCAACTGAATGGAACTTGTCCAAATCCATGTTCTTGGTGCAGAACCAACCACAATCAGATGAATGGAACACATTTTTAGTCACAGTAAATTCTGCACCAAAATCTGCCGTGTGTGAATACACTCACTGAGATAGAATGACACAGTTTTCCGGGGAAATGTGTAACACATACATATAGTCCATTTCTCCTTGCAAATAAGATTTATTTGGGGTTTTTATTTTATGTAATTTTCCAGAAACTTTGGTCTATAAGTTACCAATGAAACATGTCAATACTAAACAAGAAAATACGATTTTATTATCAAAATGATAAAAAGCACCACTTCAAAAATGAGTACACTTTCCTGAAAGTTATAAAATACAACTCAACCCATTGGGCCTGGATGCCCAGAGCAAAATTTTACATTTTGAAATGTAGCATTCTAAGGCCAGAGTTACACACACGGTTTTGGTGCAGTTTTTGGTGAAGTTTTTTTAGCCAAAGCCAGAAATGGACACAAAAGGAAGAAAATGTATAAAAAAATAAAACTGATGCATCTTTTTTTTTTTTGTGTCTACTCCTGTGTTTGGATTAAAAAAAAAAAAAAAAAATACTGCATCAAAACTGTGTGTGTGATCTTGGCCTTGTCAAATTGGCCCATAAGGTTTTAGTGTGAATAAGAATTTTTCAGAAGTAGAAAAGCATTGCATTTTGTCATTAGCAGACGTATCAGAAGAGGACATTGCCTCTGCTAAACAAGCGACAGGCATAGTCCATGATTTTTCAGGTGGAATTAAGCCCACTTTCTCCCCACCGGTAGTACAAGGGAGTTTAGATAAATTCTCCTCCAGAGTAAAAAATGACATGAGATTTCTAATTCAGAGGGAGCCTTCCAATCTCTCAAGAGAGGAAGACTTAGCATTGAAATCCCTGAAGAAATTGGAGAATGTAATAGTGAAAAAATCTGACAAAGGGGGGAATACAGTACTCATGACTAAAGAGTATAATTGTCATGAGGCTTTGAGACAATTGTCGGATCAAAGCACCTATTTAAGACTACAATGTGATCCCACGCTAAAATTTCAGAGTAAATTGCAATAATTTCTCCGTAATAACGTTGAGTTAGGGATTCTCTCAAGAAAGTCTGCAGAAAAACTCCTCCTTCTTTTCCCAAAAAAAACAAGTTGGTATTTTTTGCCAAAGATCCACAAAACCTGTTGGGGATCTTGAGGGTAGGAGGCAGCCGAAGCTTGTAGGCGATAGGGTTGATGTGCTATAGGATCTCAAAGGGTCCGAGGAACCTGGAAGCAAATTTGCATGATAGCACCCTTAGTCGGATATTCCTAGAAGACAGCCAGACCTTCGTGCCAGGGAGAAATTGAGGAGGTTCTCTTCTCCTTGTGTCAGTCTTCCGTTTCATGCGGTCGATTGCCATTAGGATGGAGGATCGAGTCTGCTGCCAGTTCTGCTGGAAGTATCTAAAAGCGGAGTCAGCCGCTGGTACCTCGGAAGTATGGGAGACCGGGAGTTGAATTCGTAGGTGTTGGCCATAGACAATGAAGAATGGTGTATTCCTTGTGGACTCACTGGTGTGATTATTATATGAGAACTCAGACCAGGGAAGCAGCTGCACCCAGTAATCATGCTTCTTGGAGATGAAGTGGCGTAGGTAGTTCTCCAAGATCTGATTGATCCTCTCAACCTAACCATTGGACTGAGGATGGTAGGCTGAGGAAAACTCCAACTTCAGACCGAGGAGTCCGCAGAGGGCTCTCCAGAACTTTGAGGTAAACTGAACCCACGATCAGACACAATGCTGCGGCAAGCCGTGCAGGCGGAAGATGTGTTGGATGAAGTTTTGCCAGCTGAGGAGCAGAAGGAAGACCGGTCAGAGGAACGAAGTGGGCCATCTTTGAAAACCGATCCACCACCACCCAGACACTACTGCATCTGGCAGAGAGAGGCAGGTCCATAATAAAGTCCATAGCTATATGCTGCCAGGGAGCATTGGGCACCGGCAATGGCTGGAGCTGACCAGCAGGTCTAGAGTGAGCGACCTTGTTGGCTGCACATACAGAACAGGAAGAAACAAAGTCCATAATGTCCTTGGGCAGCGTGGGCCACCAGAAATGATGAGCAATCAGATCCCGGGTCTTACGGACTCCCGCGTGACCTGCCAGTCTAGAGGAGTGTCCCCAGCGGAGGATTCTTCCACGATCAGACAGGCGCACAAAAGTCCTCCATGGAGGAATGCCCCCAACTTGCACTGGATTGACAGAGACAATGCAAGACGGATCAATGATGCTCTGTGGAATCTCCATGGTGTCCTCCTCGAAAGACCTGGATAAGGCATCGGCCCTTACATTCTTGTCGGCCGGGCGATAATGGAGCTCAAACTGGAACCTGGTAAAGAACAGTGACAACCTGGCCTGACGAGGGTTCAGCCGTTGGGCCGTCTGGAGGTAGGTGAGATTCTTGTGGTCTGTAAAAATTAGGATCGGATGAGCTGCGCCCTCTAGTAGATGTCTCCACTCTTCCAGAGCCAATTTGATGGCCAGTAACTCCCGATCCCCAATCGAGTAGTTGTGTTCTGCGGAAGAAAAGAGCTTAGAGGAATATCCTTATACCATTGACATGCCCTTGGGACCTCTCTGGAACAGGAGTTCCCCAGCATGGACAGAGGATGCGTCCACCTCCAATGAGAACTGCAGAGAGACAACCAGATGATGGAGGATAGAGGCTGACGTGAAGGCACTCTTCAGGCTATTAAATGCGGACTCTGCCTCGGGAGTCCACATCTTGGCGTGCATGCCCTTCTTAGTGAGGTTAGAGATAGGAGAAGTCAGTGAGGAGAAGTTTGGAATAAACTGTCTGTAAAAATTGGCGAATCCTAAAAAGCGCTGTATGGCCCTCAAGTCTTGAGGGCGTGGCAATTCCAGGACAGACTTTACCTTCTCAGGATCCATCTCGTGACCTTGATTCGAGACGATGTAGCCCAGGAAGGGTAGAGCATCTCTGTCAAACACGCAATTCTCCAACTTGGCATACAGACGATTCTCCCTTAACCGTACCAGAACTTGACGGACATGTCTCTGATGCGTCATAGGATCTGGAGAAAAAATGAAGATGTCATCAAGATGGACTACAACACAAACATCGAGGAGGTCACGGAAAATGTCATTAACAAACTCCTGGACGACCGCGGCAGCATTACACAGGCCGAAAGGCATTACTAGATATTCATTGTGTCCATCACGTGTGTTAAATGCTGTCCTCCATTCGTCACCCTGGCGAATCCAGATTAGGTTGTAAACCCTATGCAGGTCTAGTTTAAAAAAAATCTTGGCACCACGTATACGATCAAACAGTTCAGAGATCAGTGGCAATGGATATTTATTCTTCACCGTGACCTGGTTGAGACCTCGGTAGTCGATACAAGGATGAAGAGAGACATCTTTCTTTTTGACAAAGAAGAACCCGGCTCCTGCCGGGGAAGAAGACTTTCGTATGAAGCCCCTCTCCAAGTTCTCTTTCACATAGGCGGACATGAACAGAGTCTCTGGCAAGGAGAGAGGATATACCCTACCACTGGGAAGAGATGCATCAGGAATCTGTTCGATAAAGCAGTCATACGCCCGATGTGGAGGCAATGTCTCCACCTCCCTTTTGCTGAAGACGTCAGAAAATGCAGCATACTGACCTGCCAATGACCGAGGCAGAGAAGGCTGAACCGAACAAATCTGCACCAGGCAACGGCTTTGACACTCAGGGCCCCACTGAAGAACCTCTCCAGAATTCCAGTCCAGGACTTGGGCATGCAGTCGGAGCCAAGGCAGGCCCAGCAACACAGGGTTAACAGCTTTGGATAGGACATAGAACGACAGAAGTTTGGAGTGAAGAGCCCCTACTTGGAGCCTCAGCCGCTTGGTCAAAGCTATAACTGGATCTGGCAGAGGTAGTCCATTTACAGAAGCAACTGTCTCTCCAGAGGGGTGGTGGGTGATTGCAGAAGGTCCACCAGGTCTCTACGGATGAAATTAGCAGCGGATCCAGAGTCCAGATATGCAAAGACCTGATGCGTTCTCTCACCGGACACTATGGTCACAGGTATGGACAATTTAGACGCCAGTCATTTCTTACCCAAGGTTTTCACTCCTAGCAAACCTAGGCTTTGGGACCTTTGGGGACACAGGCGCACAAGATGGCCACCGAGGCCGCAATAAAGACAGGAGTCCAGAAGTGCGTCTGCGTTGTCTCTCCTGGGTGGATAGCTTACACTGGTCCATTATCACAGACTTCTTAGGAGGATCGACATCTGAGGACAGCAGGGGTTGCTGCAAAATAGACTAGGGAGGACTCCCTCCTGACGAACCTCTTGGAGACGTTCTCGGATCCGTATATCAATCTGGGCGGACAGAAGGATGAGGTCATCCATGGTAGGCGGCAGATCTCGAGCGGCAAGTTCGTCCTTAATATTAGGAGCCAGTCCATGCCAGAATGCAGCCCCCAGGGACTCATTGTTCCATAACAGCTCTCCCGCCAGGGTGCGGCAGTGGATGGCGTACTCACTCACGGAGGTGTCTCCTTGGCGAAGGTTACTCAAAGAGGCCGCTGCAGATGAGCCCCAACCAGGCTCCTCAAACACTATACGAAAAGTCCGGAGGAAGGCTTGGAAGTCACTGGTCTCTGGTCCTTGTCTCTCCCAGATAGGATTCGCCCATGCAAGAGCCTTGCCAGTGAGGAGAAAGATGATGAAAGTGACCCTTGCGCCATCAGACGAAAATGTCCTACTATACAGGCTTAAGTGGATCTGGCACTGATTTAGAAATCCAGCACAGGTACTTGCGTCTCCATCATAGCGGTCAGGAAGTGGCAAAGAAACACGCGAGTCAACACTGCCAAGAGGTGTAGTCCTAGGATCAACACTAGCATATCCGCCCGCATCTCTTGAGACGTCGTCATGGTCTTGAATTTACCAGCGGGGTCCATGGCCTAAGCGTACTGTAACGAAGGGTCTGTGGACCCACTAGGCTCAGCACAGTACTCGACCAGGATAGTATGGAATGCAAGGAACAGGAGCACACTAGGAGACCATTGCATAGACAAACTAGGGAAACAACAACAACGCTCACGCATCAAAGCAGGGAGCTGGACCCCTCTTATAGTCCAGGGTACTCATGGCCAGATGTTCATCAAAATCTGTGTGCGCACACCCTACGGGATCCGGCTGAGGTGAGTGGAAGCGAGCGCTGGTGTCTCCTGAGTAGGAGGCTGAGGCCATCGCTTGCCCGTTGGCTGCGGCTGTCAGGGGGAGATTGGAGCTGACGGCCCCCAGCCACGGACATGACACACAGCTTTGGTTTTGATTCTTGGCACTTAAAGGGAAGGTGACATTATTTTTTTTTTATTATATTGGTTTTAATAAAATATGAACAAAAATGTTATTTAATAGTGTTGTCACGTTCTAAATTTTACTGTGTTCAAACTTTTACTTCTCTATAGAGGCTGCCATGTTTTTTTTCATCTCTGTATGTGTCGATTAATGACACATACAGAGATGGAATATGGCACATACAACCCCATAGAGAATGCGAACGGGAGCCGTTCCATTCTCAGAAGCGTATGCCGTCTGTGTGGGAATGGCCGATGCGCCGCTCCCACACAGACCAAAACGAAGCTTGTTCGCAGAGCGAAATCCGGTGCCATATTCATGTGGGCCGGAAGCCGCTGCCGGACAGTAAGATGACAACTTACGGCTGTGGCTTCCGGCCATATGTTCAGGCGCAAGGAATAGGAGCGTAGACCAGCGGAGGCGGCGGCAGGTAATTTATGTTCGTGTATGTGATGTGTGTTATATGTTCTTGTATGTGATGTGTGTATTATGTTTGTGTGATACTGTCTGCTGAGCCCTGTATATAATCCTCCTACACTGTGCAGTCGCTCAGAAAATAGCGGAACACAGTGTAGGAGGTTTGAAGATTCAAACCCTTCCTTCTCCTGGCACTAGCCAGAAGAAGGGAGGGGGGATTGTCTGAGGACACTAGAGGAGAGTGTGTCTACCCCAAATTTGCAGCATAAATCAATGAGTTTGGTTTACCACAGTGACAATGCTGCAATTTTGGGAACTGCTCCCTCTAGTGCCCAGCACTAGCCGAGAGGCAGCTTTCCTAGTCACAGTCTATGCAAGAGTCTATATGAGTTCATAACACAAGGGTACCTGAAATAGTCCAGACAGTGGCCGAGGCTTCAGCACGGATGGAGGGTGTAGCAGGTTGCGCCAGACGTGGTGGATAACACTGGAAGTGGTAGATGACACTGGACAAGGCAGATGACATTGAACGTGGCAGATGATATTGAACGTGGCAGATGATACTGGAGGTTGTAGAGGACAGCAGGTGCAATAGGACACGACTCCAACACTAATAAGCTCAGATACAAGAATACAGCACGGGACACAGGATATAGGTAGCAGGGCATGGGTAACAGCAGGAACGGGATAACTCTAAGGGACCATTTGCAAGACTGACATGGGATACACTTACAACGCTCAGGCAAGGAGCAAAGGAGCAGGACCCTTCTTATATTTCAGGAAATCATGGGCAGTTGATGATGATGATTTCCTCCTGTGCTCGCGCTGGCCCTTTAAGGTCAGGCACAAGCGTGCGCACGCACCCTATGGGACACAGTGGACCGGAGCAGAAGTGAGCGCTGGCGTCTCCTTGGAAGGAGATGCCACCAGCGCTCACAGATCCATGGCTGCGGCCGCCGGGGGGGGGTGAGTAAACCCGACGGTTTGCGGCCATGGACGCTACAGTCCCTATAGTGCTACAAGAGCAAAGCCCTCATGTTAGGGTTAGAGGGTCAAAATGACAGTTTGACAGTTTGTACCAGTTTATGGCATTGTACGCAAGAGAGAGCATAGCCATTAAACAGAGAATGTAAAATGTCGGGGCCTATGCCATTACCTAAAGAAACATCTTCCCGCAGTGAATATGCTGGGAAAATGCCACAGAAAATGTGAGTAAATGCTATTTGTAAATACAGCCTTACATAGACAATGTTCAAATGACCTTTGTAACAATATTCTGATTTTTAGCCATATACTATTGCATTTTATTAATACTTAGGTTTTTCTTTCATCAACTGTAAGGGAGTTTAAGTATATTTTTAATGTTGAAGTTAAAGACTAAATCTATTATGTGCCTTAGGTAATTATACTGCAGAATGTCTCCAGAGTCCCATTAGAAGTGATTTGAGGTATATGAATTGTAGGGTCACATCCACTGCAATAATGCACACAGAATGGTGCAGTGCCATAATGATCTAGTTAAATTTTAAAAAGGAAGGGAAAGAAATGATCAAAAAGACTGAGAAATTGCCCTGTTAATTTTATCATCAAGATGAGAAAATCATAAACTTGTAATAAAAATGACTTGTGGAAAATTATAGTAAAAATGACTTGTAATAGAAAAACAATATGATTTGGGGAAAATTGCTTCAGAATAAAAATAATTTATAACATTAAAGAACTGTAAAATAAATGGATTATCTGTGTTTTTAATTTGTGCTTGACATACAGATACTGGAAGAGTAACATCAGAGTATAATCCTAGTATCATCCTATCATATTTATAGATAATAACTGATATAACTATAAATTCAAAAGTGTTTTTAAATCTAGGTATTTCTTTAATTTGTTATTTTTTGGTGTAAAAATAAGTTATCATTATCACATGTAATAGAGCCATGGGAAGAAGAAACAATGACGTCAGCATTCCAAAAAAATCCAAAAGCTAGCTTGAAAATGGCTCACTTAGAGCCAAAACTTTGCTGGTGTCTTTGCTATGGGACAATAAAAATATTTGCTTTTTGGAATACTGACATCCGTGTTCTATCCTGTGAATCCTTGAGTGGGCTGAAGCTGGCCCATAAAGACAGTCTGTTGCATTCGTACATCCCCATTTCAAGTGACCTGGTGCTGTTCCCTTCATTATTTCTACAATGTAATAGAGCCATGTCACTAGTTCATATAAGTAAACACCAAGGGAGAGAGGCCCTAAGGATAAGCGGTCTACACTAAACATCGTAGATAAACACCAAGTAGCAAATAGTGCGACCAAACAATCTAAGCATAAAAAAGGTATAATTTTATTGAAGCACATTTAAAAACATATACAGCAATGTCATAAAAAAAGAGGTAGATAATAAAAAGAGTGTAAACAGATAGATGGTAACTGAGTGGGCTACTGGCAATAACACCTACACCGTAAATTGATATATTGTGAATAGTCTGCAAGAGTGAGCCAGGAGATTCATATAGGGACAAAACCAAGTTTGACCAAGCACCAGCCACTTCCAGCACCAGCCACTGCATAACTTCAGGTGCCGGAGTCAGCGGGAACAGCTGATCGATGCGGGGTCCAGGTGTCGGACCCCCACGAATCATGTACTGATGACCTATCCTGTGGATAGGTCATCAGTATGAAAATCCACCCTATGCCCAGACAAAACCAACCTAGGTAAATAAGCATGCTTTGGACCTCCTTTATAGAATTTTGTTTCCACAAATGTGGATTTCCTACAATATTAGGTAAATAAAAGTCAAGATAGTACTTATTCAATTACATTTTCCAATTGCCTTTATAAAGGAATACTGTAAGTCACTTATCAATTTGGATACAGGTTCAGTTAGTCTTTACCTTTAGAAAATCATATTGTTTAAAGGGCATCTGCACTCCAAGTAGGTTGCCTAGCAACGCTGGAGCTTCCCACTTCACTTATTACTATTTTTCTTCTGGGAGTCCAATGGGGGTCAATTATTTATAATCTTATGTCTATTTGTTTCTTTTAGGATTCTGCAGCACAACATCTTTGAAATAACTCTAATATTGATCAAAAGTCGTTTCTTCTTTGTTTTTTATTATCAAAATACAAAAGGATATATAAAATACAAAAATTTATATTACAAATAAGGGTTAGTTAAATAATGTCAGCCCTTTTGTTCTTCCCCCAACCTTCACCGTTTGCTTTCTCATGTTTTGGGAGCTTCCTTAACACTTTTAAATTAATTTAATTTAAAGAGACCTCACGCGATTAAAACGTGTCCCCATTGCAATAATGGGTAATTTTACATATCCCTGAACTATTTTGAAAGTTTTAAAACTTGTATACCTACATTTCAGGATCTTTTTTTTATTATTTGGGTGCCATCTTGTCGTCCAAGTGATCTGCCTGTGTGGACATTGATACTCAGCAATGTGACATCAGAGTTCTAACTGTTGTGCATCCTAAAATTTATGTGTCCCCTGGGTGCCCTTAGTGCAGTGAATAGCACCGTTTTCATCATGGATGTGCTGTTCATGATGTGGCCTTTCTCTGAATAGCAGCATGGCCTCTTCACTGGTAGGAACCCCCTACACTGAATTGCTAGGAACGGCGGGGTAAATTTTAGGTTGGATTTAAAGGTTTCCGTCGGGTTTCCGACTTGGTATCTATCATTTTACCCGACAAAATAGCACAGCATGCTGCTCTATTTTGTGCAGCATTTATTACTAGATCTGGGACGGAGGCTCCTAAGGAAGTCTCTGACGCAGATGTGAATGAGGCCTTAGCAGTAAGCAGTACAGAATAAGAACATATTTATAACCGTTTTTATATATGTTCTGTTTCTAGACAACATCTTTTGGAATTAGCCCAGACTAAGGCCTAATGCACACGAACATATTTTTTTCCTCCCGTAAATACTGGCGTAAATACGGGTCCTTGGTCACACGTATTCAACCCATATTGCACCAGTATTTACGGACCCCTGCCCGTAAATACGGGTCCGGTGTCACCAGTATTCCACCCGTATTTACGGGCACGTTTTCGCTGCAAAATTGCACTGCACTAATCGGCAGCCCCTTCTCTCTATCAGTGCAGGATAGAGAGAAGGAACAGCCCTTTCCGCAGTAAAAGTAAAAAATTCATACTTACCTGGCCGTTGTCTTGGTGACGCGCCCCTCTTTCGACATCCAACCCGACCTCCCTGGATGACGCATCAGTCTATGTGACTGCTGCAGCCTGTGATTGGCTGCAGCGGTCACATGAGCTGTAACGTCATCCCAGGAGACCGAACTGGAGGAAAAAGCAGGGAGTTCTGGGTAAGTATGAACTTCTTTTTTTTTTTACAGGTTGATCTATATTGTGATCGTCAGTCACTGTCCCGGGTGCTGAAAGAGTTACTGTCGATCGTTTAACTCTTTCAGCACCCTAGACAGTGACCATCCCCTGACATCGCCTAGCAACGCTCCCGTAATTACCGGTGCACGCATGTAGACACCCTTAATTACGGGGGAGCGTTGCTAGGCGCACACGTAGACACCCGTAATTACGGGAGCCCCATAGACTTCTATGGGCCTGTCCGTGCCGTTATTATGGCCTGAAATAGGACATGTTCTATATTTTTCAACGGCACGGGCACCTTCCCGTAAGCATACGGGGAGGTACCCATGGCCAATAGAAGTCTATGGGCCCGTAATTACGGCCCATAATTACGGGCGTTTTTACGTTCCTGTGCATGAGGCCTAACTAGATGTATCTGCTGTGTAAATTGCCATGTACATTAATTATATTTTTAGACATCTGGAACATGCAAAGGGTAATATCAATGAGCTCGTACCGCTGTGAGTTAAATTAGATGGGCTTCATTTCTTCTATAAAATGTTTACACACTGGAATATTTCCATACCAGAAAATATTAATCATGGATGCATTCTGAGTTTTTGCATAAGTTAAGAATTATATTGAGGATGATTGAAAAACAAAATAGTTAAAAGATTTTTTCATTTGCCAAATTGTCAAATTCCAACAACTTTTAACTTTCCGCTTTTACTGTATTTCATGCCCCTACAGATTGCTATATTGGGAAGAGAAATTACAGCCTCTATGCAGTGCCTTCAGAAAGTCTTCAGAGCCTTTAATTTTTTTAACATTATGTTATGTTGAGGCCTTTTGTTAATAGAATAAAAAAACAAGCTTTTCCCATCATTCTGCTCTTAATATCCAATACGTATCAACAAAGTGAAAACAGAATTGTAGACCTTTTTTCAAATTTATTAAAAATGAAAAACTGAGATTTCACATGGACATAAGTATTCCGACCCTTTGCTATGACAGATGACATTTAGCTCTGGGAGCCTACCATTTTTTAGATCATCTCTGACATGTGTTTCCTTGATTGGAGTCCACTTGTGGTAAATTCATTTGATTGAACATGATTTGGAAAAACACACCCCTGTCTATTTACAGTAAGGCCTCACAGCTGACAATGCATATCAGAGCAAAAACCAAGCCATGAGGAGGAAAAACTGCCTGTAGAACTCAGGGACAGGATTGTGTGGATGTACAGATCTGGAGAAGGGTACAAAAAAAAGTTTCTGCTGCACTGAAAGTTCCCAAGAGCACAGTGGTTGCTATATTTCTTAAATGGAAGAAGTTTGGAACAACCAGGACTCTTCTTAGAGCTGGCCGCCCCACCAAATTTAGTAATCGGAGGAGAAGGGCTTTGATAAGAGAGATGACTAAGAACTCAATGGTCACTCTGACTGAGCTCCAAAGATCCTGTGTGCAGAGGGGAGAAACTTACAGAAGGTCAACCATCACTGCGGCACTCCACCAATCTGGCCTTTATGGCAGAGTGGCCAGAAAGAAACCTCTCCTCAACAAAAGACACATGAAAGACCGCCTGGAGTTTTCAAAAAAGCACCTAAAGGACCCTCAGACCGTGAAAAAACAAAATTCTGTGGTATGATGGAAATAAGATTCTGTGGTATAATGAAACCATGATTTAACTTTTTGGCCTCAATTCTAAGTGTCATGTCTAGAGTAAACCAGGCACATCCCCTTCCTAATACCATCCCTACAGTGAAGCATGGTGGTGTTTTTCAGCAACTGGGTGTAATGTCGGGTTAGGGAGACGGACAGGTGAGCCCTAATCTACCCGCCACTCAGTCCCTGCCTACTTGCACAGTCCGTCCTATGCGACGGCATACAACTGGGCTACAGTCCCTACGCTCACTATGTGCACAACAAACAAAACAGACAAGGGAACACAGAATCAAGGGAAGAGGGGCAGTTGCCCACGGAAACACAGTGAGCAACAGAGTAGTGAACGAGCCGAGTCAAACAAGGAGAGTATGCGGTAACAAAAGCAGAACAGGAGAATAGTCAGTCAAGCAGGGTCAATATGAAGCAGAGGTCAATGGTAATAGCAGGAACAGCAGAGCCAGGAAACACAAGAATCACAGGCAAAGGACAGGCAGCAAATGACGATATAAATAAACCAAGGGCTGGAGCTAGAACCGTCTGGCCCGGCTGTGATAGGTTCTCCCACTCCTCAGCCTACCAGCCTGAGTGGTAGCAGATCGAGTCACTCTATCAGACCTAGGGACAGATGCAGACTGATTAACCACGGGCGTCAACACAGAAGCTGTGTCTGGCAGATCCTTTACACTGGGACAGGGAGACTAGTCAGGGTTGAGGGAAAGATGAATGGTGCAAAGTAGAGATATTCTTAATGAAAACCTTATCCAGAGTGCTCTTGACCTCAGACTGGGCTTAAGGTTCACATTCCAACAAGACAGTGGACTAAGAACACAGCCAAGACAACACAGGAGTGGCTTAACCTCTTCAAGACAAAGCTTGTTTTGGCCTTAAAGACAAAGCCGATTTTTTCAAATCTGACATCTGTCACTTTATGTGGTAATAACTTTGGAATGCTTTTACCTATCCAAACGATTCTGACATTGTTTTCTCGTGACACATTGTACTTTATGTTAGTGAAACAATTTGGTCGATAAATTCAATATTTATTTGTGAAAAACATCAACATTTTGAGAAAATGTGCAAAAAATATTGATTTTCTAAATTTAAATGTATCTGCTTATAGAGCAGATAGTAATACCACACAAAATAGTTGCTATTTCACATATCCCATATGTCTATTTTATGCTGGCATTGTATTTTTGAACGATCTTTTTATTTTTCTAGGACGTTACAAGGCTTAGAACTTTAGCAGCAATTTCTCACATATTCAAGAAAATTTCAAAAAGGTATTTTTTCAGGGACCAGTTCAGTTGTAAAGTGGCTTTGAGGGGTCCATATAATACAAACCCCCATAAACCACCCCATTTTAAAAACTGCACCCCTAAAATTATTCAAATCAATCAAGGTGTTTCACAAGAATTAAAGCAAAGTAGGGGTGAAATTTACAAATGTTACTTTTTTTTGCAGAAATTTATAATTAATCATTTTTTTTCTGTTACACAGACGGTTTTACCAGAGAAACGCAACTAAATATTTATTGCCCTGATTCTGCAGTTTTTAGAAATATCCCATATGTGGCCATAGTGCGCTTATGGACTGAAACACCGGCCACAGAAGCAATAGTGCACCTAGATGATTTTGGGGCCTTCTTTATATTAGAATATATTTTAGGCACTATGTCAGGTTTGAAGAGGTCTTGTGGGGCCAAAACAGTGGAAACACTTCACAATTTGGCAAACTATACCCCTCAAGGAATTTATCAAAGGGTATAGTGAGCATTTTGACCCCACAGTTTTTGTTTTTTTTTGCTGAATTTACTGGAATGAGGCCGTGCAAATAAATATCAAATATTTTTCCAATGAAATGTAGAAATGTTCAATTTTTACAAGGCATAAAGGACAAAAAACACCCCAACATTTGAAAAGCAATTTCACCCGATTACGGCAATACCCCATATGTGGTAATAAACTGCTGCTTGGACACATGGCAGAGCTCAGAACGGAAGGAGCGCCATTTGGCTTTTGGAGCTCATGTTTTGCTGTAATGGTTTTCGGTTGCCATGTCGCATTTGCAAAGCCCCTGTGGGACCAAAACAGTTGAAAACCCACAAAAGTGACCCCATTTGGGAAACTACACCCCTCAAGGAATTTATCTAGGGGTATAGTAAGCATTTTGAACCCACAGTTTTTTTGCTGACTTTAGTGGAATTAGGCCATGAAAATGAAAATCTACGTTTTTTTCTAATTAAATTTAGTTTTAGCTCAAATTTATCCATTTTCACAATAAAAAAGGAGAAAAAGCACCCTAAACTTTGTAAAGCAACCTCTTCTGAGCACAGCAATACGCCATATGTGGCAATAAACTGCTGTTTGGACCTCGGCAGTGTTTAGAAAGGAAGGAGCACCATTTGGGTTTTGGAGCTCAAATTTTGCTGGAATGGTTTCCGGGTGCCATGTGGCATTTGCAAAGCCCCTGCGGGACCAAATCAGTGGAAACCCCCAAAAGTTACCCCATTTGGGAAACTACACCCCTGAAGGAATTTATCTAGGGGTATAGGTAACATTTTGACCCCACAGGTTTTTTGCCGAATTTAGTGGAATTAGGCCATGCCATTGAAAAGCTATATTTTTTCCGATAAAAAGTGGACATTTTAAATTTTTACAAGAAATAAACCAACATTTGAATAGCAATTTCTCCCGATTACAGCAATACCCCATAAGTGGTCATAAACTGCTGTTTGAACACACTGCAGGGCTCAAAAGGGAAGGAACACCATTTGGAGCTCAAATTTAGCTGGAATGGTTTTCGGGTGCCATGACATTTCAAAAACCCCTGCGGGGCCAAAACAGTGGGAGCCCCCCCAAAAGTCACCCCATTTGGTAAACTACACACTATAAGGAATCTATCTAGTGGTAAAGTGAGCATTTAGACCTCACAGGTCTTTTGCAGAATTTATTGAAATTAGGCCATAATAATTCACGTAAACATTTTTCCACTAAAATGTTTAATTTTTTCATTTTCACAAGAGATAAAGGAGAACAAGCTACCCAACATTTGTAAAGCAATTTCTCCCGATTACCCCACATGTGGTCATAAACTGCTATTTGGACACACAGCAATGCTCTAAGGGGAAGGAGCGCAATTTTGAAAAGACTTTACAAAATTTGTTTTCTGACACCATCTTGCATTGAGCTAAGGTACCAGTACAGTGCAAAGTCCTGAAAAATGACCCCATTTTGGAAACTACATCCCGAAGAAATTATCTAGTGGTATTGTGAACATTTTGACCCCGCAAGTGTTTTGCAGAAATTAGTGCACAATGGATGTTTCAGAATGAAAATTGCCATTTTTCCACTGATATGAAAGTTCAGTGACCAATATGTTGTGCCCAGCTTGTGCCACTGGAGACACACACCCCATAAATTGTTAAGTGGGTTCTCCAGAGTACAATAATACCCCATATGTGGTCATAAACTGCTGTTTGGGCACACTGTCAGGCTTAGAAGGACCACGATTTGGCTTTTGGAGCGTAGATTTTGCTTGGTAGTAGTTTTGTTTGGGGTTTTACTGGTATTTCAGCTAATAATGTGGGGACATATGTAAGCTGGGCGGCGTACATCAGGGTATATGTAAGCTGTGTGGAGTACATCAGCTTATATGTAGTCTGTGAGGAGTACACGAGGACATCCAGTATGTAAACTGTGTGGAGTACATCAGAGAATATGTAAACTGGGCGGAGTATAAACAGGGTATATGTAAACTGTGCAGAGTACATCAGGGTATATGTAATATGTGAAGAGTACATCTGGGTATATGTAAGCTGTGAGGAGTACCTCAGGGTATATGTAAGCTGGGCGTTGTACATCAGGGTATATGTAAGCTAGGCATAGTGCTTCAGGGTATATGTAAGCTGGGCGGAGTGCATCAGGGTATATGTAAGCTGTGCGGAGTACATCAGGGTATATGTAAGCTGTGTGGAGTACATCAGGGTATATGTAAGATGTGCGTAGTACATCGGGGTATATCTAAGCTGTGAGGAGTACATCAGGGTACATGTAAGTTGGGCGGTGTAAATCAGGGTATTTGTAAGCTGGGCATAGTGCACCAAGGTATATGTAAGCTGGGTGGAGTGCATCAGCGTATATGTAAGCTGTGCGGAGTATGTCAGGGTATATGTACGCTGGGCGGAGTACATCAGGGCATAATAGGATGATGTAATAATGGGGTGAATGAATAATAAAATGTATAATCCATGGATTGGTGTGGTACGCTTTGAACCAATACTTTATTGACTTCTTCACTAGCCTGATAAGCAGCACAAGGCTCTAAAGTTTCCTCATCTCCGCTGCATCTACGGGGTACACCTGTGGGGTCTAGCAAATTATGAGGTGGGGATTTTAGTGAAAACATACTGGACCTAAAAAATTATTCTGGGCCATCTTTCAGCATCGTTTTGTATCATTGCGTTCGGAGAATGATAACGTGTTATTTTTCCGTTGACGGAGCTGTGTGAGGGCTTTTTTTTTGTGGAACGAGCTGTAATTTTTATTGGTTCCATTTTGGGGTACATGCAATTTTTTTTATAATTATTTATTCCATTTTTTTGTGAGACGAGGAATACAAAAAAGCAATTCTAGCACTATTTAGTTTTTTCTTTTTTACAGTGTTCCCCGTGCAGTATAAACAACATCTTAACTTTATTCTGTGGGTCGATATGATTACAGCGATACCAAAATTATGTTGTTTTTCTACGTTTTACTACTCTCCCACAATAAAAATACTCTTTTCTAAAAAAAAAATCATGTTTTAGTGTGGCCATTTCTGATTTTTCTGTAGATGTCGCTGTGGTTGATGTCGCTTTTGTAGGCACCATTTTAGGGTACATGCGACTTTTTGATCACTTTTTATAAAAAAAATTCTGAGACAAGTTGTCATGAACAAATACACAGTAAACAGTGAGGTCCCTGTTATTCCCAAACCTCTGTCCCTACCTAGTTGTACAACCCGACCTAAACGACGGCGCACAACTGGGCGACGTTCCCTATACTGGTGAAACTGGTGTTTGGGCGTCCACTTGGCAAATTAAGTTTAATGTAGATAAATGTAAAGTTATGTACCTGGGTACGAACAACCTGCATGCATCATATGCCCTAGGGGGAGCTACACTGGGGAGTTACTTGTTGAGAAGGATCTGGGTGTACTTGTAAATCATAAACTAAATAACAGCATGCAATGTCAACCAGCTGCTTCAAGGGCCAGCAAGATGTTGTCGTGTATTAAAAGAGGCATGGACTCACAGGACAGAGATATAATATTACCACTTTACAAAGCATTAGTGAGGCCTCATCTAGAATATGCAGTTCAGTTCTGGGCTCCAGTTCATAGAAAGGATGCCCTGGAGTTGGAAAAAATACAAAGAAGAGCAACGAAGCTAATAAGGGGCATGGAGAATCTAAGTTATGAGGAAAGATTAAAAGAACTAAACCTATTTAGCCTTGACAAAAGACGACTAAGGGGGGACATGATTAACTTATATAAATATATGAATGGCACATGCAAAAAATATGGTGAAAGCCTGTTCCATGTAAACCCCCCCTTAAAAAACAAGGGGGCACTCCCTCCATCTGGAAAAAGAAAGGTTCAACCTGCAGAGGCGACAAGCCTTCTTTACTGTGAGAACGATGAATTTATGGAATAGTCTACCGCAGGAGCTGGTCACAGCAGGGACAGTAGATGGTTTTAAAAAAGGCTTAGATAATTTCCTAGAACAAAAAATATTAGCTCTTATGTGTAGAATTTTTTTACTTCCCCTTTCCCATCCCTTGGTTGAACTTGATGGACATGTCTATTTTCAACCGTACAAACTATGTAACTATGTAACTATGTAATTACAGACAAAGGCCAACTATCCCAGGCTGAACTAAATAAGGAGAGAGCGGTAGCTCAGGAACACCAGCCAGGCTTTGATTGGCCTGATGCTCCTGAGCTCCTATTTGCGGAAGACTGCCTCAGTCTGCCAGGCCGGGCGACGCCCGAGCGAGTAACTCTCGATGTCCTGGGGACCGAGGGAGCCGCAGGTAGAGAGTACATGACACAAGTGGACTAAAAAAAGGAATTCTGTCATTGTTTATTATTTAATTTTTTTACGGTGTTCACCGTGTGGTAAAAATAACGTGATATTTTTATAGATCAGGCCGTTCCAAAAGTGGCAATACCTATTATGTAAAGTTTTTTTTTAAATTATAATTATAAAGCACTTTATCAGGGAAACACGGCATTTATTGTTTTATTACCTAAAACTTTTTATTTATATATTTTTCTTAAACTTTTAAAAAAAAATAAAAAAAATTACACTTACCTGGGCTTGAAGATCTAATCCCCAGTACAATACACTACACTACTAATGTAGTGCAGTGTATTGTAACTGTCATTTTCAAACTGACAGTTAGCCTATAAGGTCCTGCCTTGGGCTGGACTTAATAGGCTTCAGTACCTGGCAAACCAGGAAGCCGTTGCTAGGCTTCCTGGTTACCATAGCAACCACCGGCACCCGGGATCTCTGTATCTGGTACATGATTCATGGGTGACCAGTACTAAAATAAGGGTAGATAAAAACAATGGGAACCAGGTGGGATCCACTGTAAAAAGAGATAACATCCAGGCGCAATACTTCCACGCGCCCAACTAGTTTTTGAGAAAAAAAAATATATAATTTATTGTCTAAAACAACAGATCATAATAAAAAAGGTAAGATAGGTTCAAAAGTCTTCTGGTTGTTTTTGACCAGGACGAAGTGCCTTTTGAGCGTCATTTTTCTAATGAAGGCATTTAGGTCCACGAATAGGTCGAATTCATACAATTTTGTCGAAGGGCAGAATGACAGGCCTTTGGTTAGTAATTGTACTTCCTGTTCTGCTAGTTTGTATGTGGAGAAATTAAAGATTTTGAATTTACGATCTTGTTTCTTTTCGATAGTGGGGTATGTTGTAGTTCTTTGGGGATCTGGTTTTGTCTCCCTCCTCTGCAGCCTCCGGTGCGTTTTTTCTTTTTTGGCTTAAAAGGTGAAAGAAGTTCGTTATTTTGGTAGTGTTTGGACTTTTCCTTATTGGGTATGTTGTTGTGGTGAGGAGGGAGTCATCGCTCGGGGGAGAAGAGGTTTGGGATGAGTTAATCTCTAAAGATGGAATCAGAAAATGTACAGTAGGTTTGTGAATCATGGAGAAGGTAGTAGGTGGAAGGTTAAGGGGACAGGCCTAGGTTCATCAGATGTTTTAAGGGAATGAGAATTTTGGGGGATATATTCTTTGTGGTGACTTGATGATTCTTAGATGCTATAGTCTGATAAGGATGGGGGGAGGAGGTGTCAACTGTTGGAGGAGTGCTGGGGTTTGATTAATAGTCTTTGTCGACTTTCGTCTGCTGTTGATGAAAATGGGACCCTTGTTGGTGCCTTTAGGATAGAAATTGGTTTTACAGTGTTTGATTCTCAGATGAGGGGAAGGCTGGTGGGTAAGTTGGTTGGCTCTGGTCCTAGTGTGGGGGTCTTTATTAAGGGGATGGTGGGGATCATCCGGCTCTTTGGGAGTACTGCGGGCGTTGGTGTTTCTAGTTCTGTTTAGACAGAATCTGACATACCCAGTTGAGAAATCATGGCGGTCTCGGGTTAATAGTTTAGTCTTTTTGTCGAGGGGATCTTTTTCACATGTAAGTATCCTCATTGTGATCATGCAATCAAATTTTGTGAAGTTTGGGTATGCTTTGTGTTCACTCAATGAGGTATAACATTCAATGATTTTTGCATTCAGTATATTGCATAAGTCTTCTCTTTTGCTATACAATCTAAGTAACATTCCAAATGCACAAGTTAGCATATAATTATCCCAATCATCAGAGAAAATACTGTAATTTTTAAGGAGCTCTCAAATAGTAGGCTAAGGCCTCTGGGTCCGATTTTGTTCTTGTAGATAAAGTAGTCAGAAAAACTGCATCAAGGTGATTCTGTATTTCTTCCTTTAGTGACCATGTGTCAATTTCTTTATTTGTTCCTGTATTATGATCATCCGTATCTGGATTTTCTGGTGTGAAGACCGTTGATGTGCTTTGTGCCACCAACTTCTCTCGTTGTTGAATGCGATGAGGGCAATAATCAATGTTTCGGGCCAGTCAGTAGAAAAAAAAAATAGACCTATTTGCAGTCATTCTCGGGGACCTAATGATGGTCCCACTGTTGGAACACCTGGCAGGGTGTCTAAATGATATGACGTATATAAGGGCTGGTTGGGAACAGAGAGAACAAAAAGGCGCTACATAGGGTGAGTATGTCAGATTAGCAATAGCTTTCTCTGTTAGGTATAGTAAAAAGAGGCTCACCTTTAGGGGTTGTGCATTGATAGGCACAACCCTATTGTAGAGCCAGTTAGTTAAGAAGAATGCTGCCGGTGTCATAATCCCTAGAGCATCAGGTGCCAACCTCACCGGGGAGTGAATGCAGGTAGATAAAAACAATGGGAACCAGGTGGGATCCACTGTAAAAAAAGAGAGACCATCCAGTCGCAATACCTCAACGAGTCTAACAGGTTTTTGAAAAAAATAAATATACAATTTATTGTCTAAAACAATAGATCATAATAAAACATACATAAAAAAGAGAGATATAGGGTCTCTTGAGGTACAACGCTTTTCGGGGAAACAGAACCCCTTTGTCAAGCAAAAATCAGACCATGAAGTGTATGGTGTAGCTAACTTGTGTCTTTAAATAAATAAATAAGTCCCTGGGAGCGTGGTTACGTTTGTTGTGACCTGATAATTTATGTACGAATGGGAAGATATAAGGGGTGGCGGGGGGAGGGGGAGTGATGAACGCTATAGCGGCTCTTAAGTGAGAGCCTAGGATGGTCAGTGGTGTTAGATTTAAATGGGGATGGGAGGGGGAACCCCCTGTCCATGTGGACAGGGAGGAGATGCTGCTCAATGGTGATGATAGTGGAACGGGTGGGGAGGTCAGCTGTTTGGTGCTGAACATCCTCCCGTATAGTCAGCGCTGATTGCCTGGTTGTTAGGCAACAGGCTGACGCTTTGGGGCTGCGCATGCGTCTGCCCGACATTTGCTTCGGCCGTGTCACACGGTTGCTAGGTGAGCGGCTGACGCAAGAGTGAGGACGCCAGGTGCATGCGCGTGGTGGCCGCGTATAGTATGAACATATATTTTTAATACACATGGAGGAGTTGGTGGGAAGTGGAAAGGGTATAGGGATGGCTGAGATAAAAAATATATATAGAAAAATGCATGCAGAGGTTGTCTTTTTTATATAAATATTGGGGAGTTATGATGACAGAAGTTGTCAAACTAACCTGATCTGTTTTTATGAAGAGGTGAGCAGAAGCCTAGACAGAGGGCCCGCTGTGGATATAGTGTTTTTGGACTTTGCAAAGGCATTTGACACTGTCCCTCATAGATGTCTAATGGGTAAATTAAGGACTATAGGTTTAGAAAATATAGTTTGTAATTGGATTGAGAATTGGCTCAAGGACCGTATCCAGAGAGTTGTGGTAAATGATTCCTACTCTGAATGGTCCCCGGTAATAAGTGGTGTACCCCAGGGTTCAGTGCTGGGACCACTATTATTCAACTTATTTAGTAATGATATAGAGGATGGGATTAATAGCACTATTTCTATTTTTGCAGATGACACCAAGCTATGTAATATAGTTCAGTCTATGGAAGATGTTCGTGAATTGCATTCGGATTTAAACATACTAAGTGTTTGGGCATCCAGTTGGCAAATTAAGTTTAATGTAGTTAAATGTAAAGTTATGCATCTGGGTACCAACAACCTGCATGCATCATATGCCCTAGGGGGAGCTACACTGGCGGATTCACTTGTTGAGAAGGATCTGGGCGTACTTGTAAATCATAAACTAAATAACAGCATGCAGTGTCAATCAGCTGCTTCAAAGGCCAGCAGGATATTGTCGTGTATTAAAAAAGGCATGGACTCGCGGGACAGGGATGTAATATTGCCACTTTACAAAGAATTAGTGAGGCCTCATCTAGAATATGCAGTTCTGGGCTCCAGATCATAGAAAGGATGCCCTGGAGTTGGAAAAAATACAAAGAAGAGCAACGAAGCTAATAAGGGTCATGGAGAATCTAAGTTATGAGGAAAGATTAAAAGAAATAAACCTATTTAGCCTTGAAAAAGATGACTAAGGGGGGACATGATTAATTTATATAAATATATGAATGGCACTTACAAAAAATATGGTGAAATCCTGTTCCATGTAAAACCCCCTCAAAAAACAAGGGAGCACTCCCTCCGTCTGGAGAAAAAAAGGTTCGACCTGCAGAGGCGACAAGCCTTCTTTACTGTGAGAACTGTGAATCTATGGAATAGCTTACCGCAGGAGCTGGTCACAGCAGGGACAGTAGATGGCTTTAAAAAAGGGTTAGATAATTTCCTAGAACAAAAAAGTATTAGCTCCTATATGTAGAAATTTTTCCCTTCCCTTTTCCCGTCCCTTGGTTGAACTTGATGGACATGTGTCTTTTTTCAGGCGTACTAACTATGTAACTATGTATGTAAATAAATGAATACATAGACCAATAGATGAGTAAGTGAATGAATGTAGAGGGATACGATTCTCAATGTGGATGCAAAAATTACTACGTAAAAAGAGAGTAAAAAATATTAATGAAATAAATATGGATTTGTTATAGCAATTTCATGAATTTATTAAAAACATTTTATTTAAAAAAGTATATATCTTTTATGAATTTGATAGGGAGGTTTGGGATCGTATGATTAGAACCGATACGGTGAATTATGAGTTAAATGGATGTATATAAACTGAATGTATAAAAAAATATAATTAAATAAAGAAATAAAGAAATAAAGTTCTCTTGTACCGATTCATGATTTGGACTTAATTTTTGTTGAGATGAGCTATGTGGGAAGGGGGGAATGTGTGTCTTTTGGGTGGGAGTAAAAAAGGGCATGCATTTGTTTTCTCTAAAAGGAGTAGAAGCGGTAACCTTAATACAAAATGAGGATTAACAGAAATAAATTAATGAACATATGGAGAGAGACAAAATGACTGCATGGGGATATGGATCTGCTTTAAATGTATATTGGTGTTGATAGGCTAAGGTGGGCCAGCTTAGAAGTTATTTTCAAGGCTTTCATTAAGTCTGAATGGCATCAGACAGTTGATTTTAAAAATCCAAAACATCTCTCGTTTGCGTAACAACTGGAAATGGTCTGTTGCAGAGAGTGGGATTTGCTTGATCCGTGTTACTGAGAATTGGTTGAAGTCACAGTTTTGTGTTTTGAGGGCGTGTCTTGAGACGCGATGTTTAGTGTAGCCGTTGGTGACGTTCCACCGATGCTTGATTATTCTCTCCCGTAATGCTTGGATTGTATGGCCCATGTACTGGTGTCCACAGTTACACGCTAAAATATAGATAACGTAAAAAGACAAGCAGGAAACATATGATTTGATAAGGAATTCTTCATCAGTATTAACCCGAGACCGCCATGATTTCTCAACTGGGAATGTCACATTCTGTCTAAACAATACTAGAAACATCAACTCCCACAGTGCACCCAAAGTGTCAGATGATCCCCACCATTCCACTAAAAAAGACCCGCACACTAGGACCAAAGCCAACCAACTTACCCACCATCCTTCCCCTCATCTGAGAAACAAACACTATTAAACAAATTCCTATCCTAAACCCACCAACAAGGGTCCCATTTTCAGCAACAGCAGACAAAATTCAGCAAAGAATTCTAATCAAACCCCAGCACTCCTCCAACTGTCGACACCTCCTCACCCCATCCTTATCAGACTATAGCATCTAAGAATCATCAAGTCACCACAAAGAATATATCCCCCAACATTCTCATTCCCTTAAACCATCTGATGAACCTAGGCCTTTCAATACACCGCCAGTTTCCACAAATGTAATTTTCTATACCCCCCCCACCCACCGTATGCATTTCCCTGTTCCCTCCATACCACCAATCACTACAGTATGCTCTGATCCATCCACTTTTGCCTCCACAACAGATCTCAATCTACCGGAGGCCGGTCCCCTTAACCTTCCACCTACTACCTTCCCCATGATTCACAAACCTACTGTACATTTTCTCATTCCATACTCAGAGATTAACTCATCCCAAACCTCTTCTCCCCCGACCGATGACTCCCTCCACACCACACACAATAACTCTGATGAAGAACTACTCATAAACCCCCCCAGCTCGAATACTACTGTTCCTAACATCTCCCCAAACTCTACATACTACGTGTCTTTTTTACCACTAGCCGGGATTATCACCCCAAAAGCAACATACCCAATAAGGAAAACTCCAAACTCTACAAAAAGAACGAACTTCTTTCACTCTTTAAGCCAAAAAATAAAAAAACGCACCAGAGGCTGCAGAGGAGGGAAACAAAACCAGATCCCCGATTGGGGCGGACATTCTCTGTATTGTTTATCCTGCATCCATTATGGGTATGTTATATCCCTTTGATATGCTTATGCACTTCTTTGTGTAAGTGTTCTCCTCCATGTTTATACTGACCCAATACATGTCTTTATATATTGTATATCTTATGTGTTTATACGGCACCTTTTACATTTGTATATGGTCACTTCATTTTGATCTATATATTCCTTTTGGAGGGTGCTTCATTGGCAAATTTTTGTACTACCTGTCTATTCGTGAGATGCACAGCATACTGTCCTTTTCATCTGTCGGTCTATGGATTGCTTATTTTATTTATTGTGCTTTTATTATGTAATTCAATAAAGATTTCTCTATTTTTTGCATACTTCTTGTCTTTATAGCATCTGTTCCTTATAGGTTATATATAATAAATTATATATTTTTTTCTCAAAAACGTGTTGGACTCGAGGAAGTGTTGCGCCTGGATGGGGTCTCTTTTTTACAGTGTATCCCACCTGGTTCCAATTGTTTTTATCTGCCTGTTTTCACTCCCTGGCGAGGTTAGCACCTCACGCTCTAGGGATTACGGCACAGGCAGCATTCAACTTAACCAACTGGCTCTACAATAGGGTTGTGCCTATCCATGCACGAGCCCTAGAGGTGAGCCTACTTTTACTATACCTAACAGAGAAAGCCATTGCTAATCTGATGTACTCACCCTATGTAGCGCCTTTTCTTCTCTCTGTTCCAAACCAGCCTTTATATACGTCAGTACTACAATAAAGAAACTGGTGACATTAATACTTAAAGAGGCTCTGTCACCAGATTTTGCAACCCCTATCTGCTATTGCAGCAGATAGGCGCTGCAATGTAGATTACAGTAACGTTTTTATTTTAAAAAAACGAGCATTTTTGGCCAAGTTATGACCATTTTTGTAGTTATGCAAATGAGGCTTGCAAAAGTCCAAGTGGGTGTGTTTAAAAGTAAAAGTCCAAGTGGGTGTGTATTATGTGCGTACATCGGGGCGTTTTTAATACTTTTACTAGCTGGGCGCTCTGATGAGAAGTAACATCCTCTTCTCTTCAGAACGCCCAGCTTGTGACAGTGCAGATCTGTGACGTCACTCACAGGTCCTGCATCGTGACGGCCACATCGGCACCAGAGGCTACAGTTGATTCTGCAGCAGCATCAGCGTTTGCAGGTAAGTCGATCTTACCTGCAAACGCTGATGCTGCTGCAGAATCAACTGTAGCCTCTGGTGCCGATGTGGCCGTCACGATGCAGGACCTGTGAGTGACGTCACAGATCTGCACTGCCAGAAGCTGGGCGTTCTGAAGAGAAGAGGATGTTACTTCTCTTCACAGCGCCCAGCTAGTAAAAGTATTAAAAACGCCCCGATGTACGCACCTAATACACGCCCACTTGGACTTTTACTTTTAAATACACCCACTTGGACTTTTGCAAGCCTCATTTGCATAATTACAAAAATGGTCATAACTTGGCCAAAAATGCTCGTTTTTTAAAAATAAAAACGTTACTGTAATCTACATTGCAGCGCCTATCTGCTGCAATAGCAGATAGGGGTTGCAAAATCTGGTGACAGAGCCTCTTTAACCCAAGGGTCATTGATACCCCTGTGTCCAGTTCAAATGTTCCATTTCTGATGTGCAACAATAATATCTTTGCAACCGCTTTAACTATTCTAACTATTTTTACTTTGCTTGTTTTTTTACAAGACTTATGAGAATTTAATTTTCTAGATTAGTTTAATTAATTCCATGTTTTTAATTTTTATTATGAGCAGACAAATCACTAAAAATGTGGGAAAAAAACACTTTTGGATTTTCTTTTATATATACATACATATATATAGATATATCTGTCTATATATATATATATATATATATATATATATATATACAGTGAAGGAAATAAGTATTTGATCCCTTGCTGATTTTGTAAGTTTGCCAACTGTCAAAGACATGAACAGTCTAGAATTTTTAGGCTAGGTTAATTTTACCAGTGAGAGATAGATTATATTTAAAAAAAAAAACAGAAAATCACATTGTCAAAATTATATATATTTATTTGCATTGTGCACAGGGAAATAAGTATTTGATCCCTTTGGCAAACAAGGCTTAATACTTGGTGGCAAAACCCTTGTTGGCAAGCACAGCAGTCAGACATTTTTAGTAGTTGATGATGAGGTTTGCAAACATGTTAGATGGAATTTTGGCCCACTCCTCTTTGCAGATCATCTGTAAATCATTAAGATTTCGAGGCTGTCGCTTGGCAACTCGGATCTTCAGCTCCCTCCATAAGTTTTCAATGGGATTAAGGTCTGGAGACTGGCTAGGCCACTCCATGACCTTAATATGCTTCTTTTTGAGCCACTCCTTTGTTGCCTTGGCTGTATGTTTCGGGTCATTGTCGTGCTGGAACACCCAGCCACGAGACATTTTTAATGTCCTGGTGGAGGGAAGGAGGTTGTCACTCAGGATTTGACGGTACATGGCTCCATCCATTCTCCCATTGATGCAGTGAAGTAGTCCTGTGCCCTTAGCAGAGAAACTCCCCCAAAACATAATGTTTCCACCTCCATGCTTGACAGTGGGGACCGTGTTCTTTGGGTCATAGGCAGCATTTCTCTTCCTCCAAAAACGGCGAGTTCAGTTAATGCCAAAGAGCTCCATTTTAGTCTCATCTGAGCACAGCACCTTCTCCCAATCACTCTCAGAATCATCCATATGTTCATTTGCAAACTTCAGATGGGCCTGTACATGTTGCTTCTTGAGCAGGGGGACCTTGCGGGCACTGCAGGATTTTTATCCATTACGGCGTAATGTGTTACCAATGGTTTTCTTGGTGACTGGGGTCCCAGCTGCCTTGAGATCATTAACAAGTTCCCCCCGTGTAGTTTTCGGCTGAGCTCTCACCTTCCTCAGGATCAAGGATACCCCACGAGGTGAGATTTTGCATGGAGCCCCAGATCGATGTCGATTGACAGTCATTTTGTATGTCTTCCATTTTCTTACTATTGCACCAACAGTTGTCTCCTTCTCACCCAGCGTCTTACTTATGGTTTTGTAGCCCATTCCAGCCTTGTGCAGGTCTATGATCTTGTCCCTGACATCCTTAGAAAGCTCTTTGGTCTTGCCCATGTTGTAGAGGTTAGAGTCAGACTGATTAATTGAGTCTGTGGACAGGAGTCTTTTATACAGGTGACCATGTAAGAGCTGTCTTTAATGCAGACACCAAGTTGATTTGGAGCGTGAAACTGGTCTGGAGGAGGCTGAACTCTTAATGGTTGGTAGGGGATCAAATACTTATTTTTCTGTGCACAATGCAAATAAATATATATAATTTTGACTATGTGATTTTCTTTTTTTTTATTTTATATATAATCTATCTCTCACTGGTAGAATTAACCTAGCCTAAAAATTCTAGACTGTTCATGACTTTGACAGTGGGCAAACTTACAAAATCAGCAAGGGATCAAATACTTATTTCCTCCACTGTATATATATATATATATATATATATATATATATATATATATATATATATATATATATGTTGCATCTCTGTAACAATTAGTCTTCTTCTCTCTCTTGGAGAGTGAGTGAAGAGAGCTGAGTTAAAACAAACTTTTCTATGACCACGATGAGATCATCAGCTCCTTATCTGCCCAGATAATGAGCACACTGGCTCCGTTATCTCTGGTCAGAAGCTGTGGACGGAGGGAGAAGGAGGGGGCAGGTGCCTCCACACATGGAGAGAGCCAGGGAGAGAGAAAAGTGCAGGCCGGTTTAATGTGAGCAGCGCTGCACTTGTAAGCTTAGTTTCATTAAAAAAAAACACGTTTGTTTTATGAAACTAAGTCAAAGAGTTGTCGGCACTTGTAGAGAGAGCCGACACATAGATTAGTGCAGAACTGCTCACGCTGAAGCAGCTCTGCACTCATTAAACCCTGATGCACGCTGCAAACGTCTATATATGTGTCAACTGCACGGGGGATCGGCAGTTGGAACGTATATAGCTGTATGGCAGTCGTGGAGGGGTTAATAATGTACCTACCTGTGGCACAAACATGTTTCGTTAGTGCACTGCGTGAGCAAAATAGTGCAGGTTTTTACAGGCAAAACACATGTTTTAAACTTTGCAACATGTAAACATAGCCTTAAAGGAGTTATTCGGGTTCTGAATATGTTTTGTCAATGGCTGCGAATGAGATAAATTAAGAAAAGAACCAGTACTCACCTATCTTTTTGCTTGGCGATCCAGTGCTGACGCTCCTGCGGAATTATCGTTGACTGTTTACATGTATGTAGCATGTGACTGTATCAGCCAATCAGAGGGCTCAGCAGTCATGTGTTGTGTTTCTGGCATTATGTCAGAAATACAGTTTATTAGCGCTGAGTCTTCTGATTGGCTGCAGCGGTCACATGTTACGTACATGTAAACAATTATCAGTTGGATCGTCAGCGGTGGATCGTCGAGGGAAAGTATTGATTCTTTTGTTAATTTATCTCATTTGCAGCCTTCGACAAAATGTTCAGAACCTAGATAACCCCTGTAATTATCAGAGGCTTTACTTATTACCTTTTCGTTTCTTTTTTAGATTTTTTTTTTACAAAACAGTTATTAATGAAATGTTTTGTCCTGATTTGAAATCAGGAAACTTTTTTTTACGGCTGCAAGTGTCATTCTATTCTGTTGCTTCCTTGTAGTTAAAAAAATATCCTTTGAAAAAAGAGAAGGTCATCCAACTGGAAAAATGAATCTTTATGTCTCCAAGCGTGTTTGCTCAGCAGTTTTGAAAAAGACTAGTTTCAAATAGCTTGTCATTATACAGTATCTTGCATGTCTAGACCACCTTGCTCTTATTCTCCTCTTTTCATGCTGTTTGGAATTTGCTTCTTAGGACACAGTCTGATAAAGCATTTTGACATTTTGCAGCATAGCAGACTCCTAACAACTATGTGTCTTGTTGATATTACTTTACAGCACATAAGCAAATAGCAATTCAATTACAATAATTTGTCCACATGTTGATATTTAGAATATTTTCAGGAACAGTTAAAATGTATGTGAATAAAATAATAGAGCAAAAGCATAACTGAAAAGAAATGGACTTCCAATTTATGGGAGCACATGCCATTTGTCTTACAATATACTGTAACCTTTCAGTTAAATTAATAATACCAAACAAAATGTAGTATTTTTTAGTATAGATATGTTTTTACTAATAACTTCAAGACAGATAAGACAGATAATTAATTAAAATGCAAAAAAAAAAAGCAAGAGGGAAATGATTTACCCACAGGTCCGCTTTATATGCCTGGAAACCAGTGGTCAGGAATACTTTGCATGCTTGTTGGGATTGCATGATGTGTTATCATTAATAGGCAACGTGGACCTTGGTTCGAGTTTTGTTTGTATGTGATCACTGACCTTGCAGGGTTCTATTAAAAGTTAAAAGTATTGCAGCGCCCATGTTGGCCTAGTATACACATGTGTCTACCCTTAACTTTTTTAAACTGTGATAAGTTATACAATTTGTCATGAAACTAATTCAGTACAATCTTGAACCACCCAGTAAAAAAAATGTATGCGCTAATGTATAATTTTTTGGAACATGGGAGTCTATGGGTGATGGGTGGCAGGGGGATAGCCGACAGATGGCATCCGTCACAGCCATCCAGTAAAAAAATGATATGTTAAACGTATATGTTTCTTTGACATGGGAGTCTATAAGCGATGGTCAGCTGACGGATGATATCCGTCAGAAGAATCCGTCACAGTTATACCTTTTTTTACATGTATGTTTAACATCTCACGCCACACATCTCGGGATATGTCGGGTTTAGAGATAAGTTAAGGGGTGACAGATCTGTAGCTGGCACCATCTCAAAAAAATGAATCAGAACGTCTATAATCAGAGAAGACATCAACTGTGAGTCATGAGATTTATAGAAAACCTTTCACCTCTCCTGACATGTCTGTTATAGTAAAGTCTTATATTCCCCATGAATTAACAATACTGGAGCATCTTTACTTAGAATGCTTTGTTGTGATGATCCTCTGTTATTTATCCTGTAAATGTATGTTTAGGCTATGTTCACATGGAGTATTTTGCCGAGTTTTTTGACGCGGAAACCGCGTCGCAAAACTCGGCAAAAACGGCCCGAAAACGCCTACTATTGATTTCAATGGGAGGCGTCGGCGTCTTTTTCCCGCGAGCAGTAAAACTGCCTCGCGGGAAAAAGAAGCGACATGCCCTATCTTCGGGCGTTTACGCCTCTGACCTCCCATTGACTTCAATGGGAGGCAGGAGAAAGCGTATTTCACGGTGTTTTATGCCCGCGGCGCTCAATGGCCGCGGGCGAAAAACGGCGCGAAAAACGGCGCGAAAAACGGCGTGCAGGGAGAGGAATATCTGCCTCAAAGTTCCAAACTGAATTTTGAGGCAGATATTCCTCCTGCAAAATACTCCGTGTGAACATAGCCTAAAGGTCTGGCCTACATTCAGACTTTTTGTAACACAACTAATTATTTTAACTATGGAGCTATAGCTGTCTTGTGGACTGCAGCAGTCACACAATTAACTCAGTTATCTCTGAGTAATGAGTAGGCTATTTTGAATTTTTTTTTCTTTTTGCTTTTCCTTCTTCGCCTTACAAGAGCCATAGCTTTGTTTATTTTTCTATTGACAAACTCTTAGGGTTTTTTCTGGATGAGTTGTAGTAAATAGCACCATTCAACCTGCAGTAAAAATTACATTTTAACGTTATTCTGAGGGTCAATACAATTACGGCAATAAATGTTGAGAGATAGATAGGTGTGAGCAGGGCTGGTTTAAGGTAAAGTGTGGCCCTGGGCAAAATTACGAGTGGGGTCGCAAATGTTAAAATATTGTACCAACAGTAAAGTCACATTCAGTCAATTCAGTAAATGAAAACAAATTTGCTCATGTGAAAATATGTTTAATTACATTAAACAAATGAAATTGAAAATAAACCACACATTATTAACCCCTTCACGCTGCAGCCACTTTTGACCTTCCTGACAGAGTCTCATTTTTTAAATCTGACATGCGTTCATTTATGTGGTAATAACTTTGGAGTGCTTTTACCTATCCAAGCGAGTCTAAGAATATTTTCTCATGACACATTTGACTTTATGTTACTGGTAACATTATGACGATACATTCAGTATTTAATTGTGGAAAAACACCAAAATTCAATGAAAAATTTCAAAAATTCGCATTTTTGTATTTTTTTTATGTATCTGCTTGTAAGACAGGCAGTTAAACCATAAAAAGTAGTTGCTAATTTACATTTCCCATAAGTCTACTTTAGATTGGCATAGTTTTTTGAACATATTTTTATTTTTCTAGGACGTTACAAGGTTTAGAACTTTAGCAGAAATTTCTCACATTTCCAAAAGAACATTTCAAAAGGCTATTTTTACAAGGACCAGTTCAGTTGTGAAGTGGCTTTGAGGGGTCCATGCAAAACAAAGTATTTAAAACAGCATTTAGAAAGTTTCTCAACCCTTTAGGTGTTTCACAAGAATTAAAGAAGTAGGGGTGAAATTTACAAATTTCATTTTTTTTTGCAGAAATGTATTTTTAATCCTTTTTTTTTCTGTAACACAGAAGGTCTTACCAGAGAAATGCCACACCAGCAGTGACTAGCAAGGAGGGAGGTTGTGTGTTTGGGAGCTGCTGAGTGTGTGCTGTGTCTGAATTGAGTGGACCACACCCGGAATCCAGGGAGTTTCCTTTCTTTCACCAGCCCAGGTTTCTATCACCTGCCTGGGCTAAGGAAGCTTCCCTGAAGGAGGCTCCATTCATACATGGAGCCTCAGACCTCTACCCCCTGGAGCATGCAGGCGGGGGGTAGGGGGTGTTCCCAACCTGCTGGGAGCGTGCAGCCAGCATCAGGGGTGAGAAGGTCATCCCGTGGAAAGATCTGTGCGGCCCCCCCTGATGCTGGGGCTCTGGAAGGAGCCAGGAGGAGAGGCATGGAGGATCATCCAGGTGGAGGACCAGAAGGCCCAGCAAGGCCAGATGCCAGACCTGAGGACCAGAGCACGGTAGAGGAATGGGGGCTACTGCGGTCGGGAGAGTCGGTGGAAACCTTCAGCTCCCGCCTAGCTGCCCGGCTGGAAGAATACCGGGACCTCGGTAAGTCCCTGCGGCGGCTTCGTGAAGATCTGGCGGTCGCAAGGGGACGAGCCGCGAAAACATCAGGCGCCAAGAGGTCCCGGTATAATCTACAGGTAAAGACAATTTTGGAGGAAATTAATATGGTGGAGGAGAGGAAGATGGAGATTGTGGTCGGTGGGGGAGCCTTCGGGGAGAAATTGGAGAATGATGAAAGGTTTTCCCTGATGGCGTCCCCCACGCAAAGTAATGAAACCCCCTGCAAAAGGGGAGTAAAGGCATTGGCTGCTAAAAGTGCAGAGGCAGTGGAGGCCGCAAAAGTGGAGGCCGCAAAACTGGAGGCCGCAAAATTGGAGGCCGCAGAAGTGGGGGCCACAGAAATGGAGGAAAGCGTGGAGGTGGAGAGGACGCCAACCCGGGAGGAGACGGGCTCGGAGGACCCCTGGGAAGGCAGTAACGGAGGGGCAAGTGGGGAACTTTCCTGCAGCCAAGTTGTGCAAAACTTTGAATCGGGCAGTGGGCACCCCCCGGGGTTGCTCACGCAAATACGGCTGCAGGAGTCCCCAGTGTCCCTCCAGAACTTTACTTTTGGAGATGAGTTGCCACCGGAGGAGGAGAAAAAAAAAAAGAAAAAATTATGGAAGTTGAGGCGGAAAAATGCAAAGGGGAAGACAGGTGGAGTATCTTACAAATATTCCTACCTGTCTTCCTTGCGTTCCGGACCGGGTGAGAGCTCGGTTCGGGACGCAAACCCCGCAAATCCCCCAGCTCCGGCCTCTGCAGTGGGGTCGTGGCGGGTATGTGGGCAGAAAGATATGGTGCTGGTTTTGAGCAATGTGGCCAAGATGGCGCCAGACGCCGTCTCCTGTAAAGGAGGTGGCGTCGATGGCCACGTGGCGCTAGGGGGCGTGTCCCCGTGTCCGGCGGATGGGGAACCTCAGAAGCCGGTCTCTGGCGCAAGCCGGAGGCCGGGGGACGGGGGGAACCGGAAACCGGATGTGGCGCCGGAAAACCGGAAGTCCGCTGGTCATGTGACTCGGCCGGCGGACGCACCAGAAAGTGTTGCGGAAGCGAGTGGTGGCGGTAGGAGAGGCTCCGGCACTGCTGGCCAACCCCCGACGGGAGGGGGGGTTGGTTTGGTGCCGGGAGCGGCTCTAGCGGTGCCTGCGGCCCCTCCATCTGCATCGCCGCAAGGCGGTGGGAGGGGTTTAGCGGGCACGGGGGGTGACGGCACCCCTCCTCCCGAACATTGTATTGGTGGCGCAGCAGATATGGAGGTCGGTGAAGCGGAGGGTGCTGAGGGATTGCCGCCTGAGATATCCGGCGGCACCCCAGAAGTAGCGGCACCTGATGATGTGGAGACCCCAAAAACGACAAAAACAACTTATAAAAAGCCCATCGACAAGAGGAAGAACTCTGTAACCAGCCTGGCCGGTATGAAAGTTGTGGAGAGGAATGTAAGTGAAAATGTAAATATTAATGGTAATGTTAGTAGTGTTGGTAATATTGTTGGTGGTGGTAATGTTGTGGATGTTAATGTGGGTTGTAATATTGTGGGGGGAGTGTCAACCAGTGGCGGGCCGGTTGCTCCTTCTGCCAGAGCGCCCGGCAGGTCGTATGCGGGCGTTGTGGTGGGGGGACCGTCGGCCCACCCATCCTCATCTTCTGGGCCCGGGGACGGCAGTTTGCAACAGCGCCTCCTAGAAGCCTTAAGGGAGGGGAAGCAGACGATAACAGTAGGGGGAGTGCAGAAGGACCTATCCTTTTGGATAAATAGGTATGGTCTGGATGCCTTCCGAGAGAGACGGGGAGATCAGTGGTCGCTCCCAACAACCGGGCCGGCCGTGGCCAGGAGGAATGTGGTCCGTCTCCAGTGGCGTGGCAATGATGCGTGCCCTCCTCGTAAGAGGGTGGTGGAGCTGCTGCTGGAGATGGGCTTCAAGGCGAGTGACATCTACGCCTTGATACATCCTCATGGTACGGCTGAGTTTGACATCAGCTTTGTTCAGCCGGGGGGCCTTGAGGTCTTCTGGGGGAACTATGAGCTGGTGAAAAGCGAGCCCGGCTGGCGAGGGTTTGCTGCGCAAGCAATCTCTCGCCAGAATGGTCTCAGGAAAGTGACCGTTCTTACCCGTAACGAGTCGCTTTCCTGTGTGGACATCATGACCTGGTTGGGAAGATACGGAGAGGTAGCAGAGATGCCACGGAAGAACTGCGATGAGTTTGGCATCTGGTCGGGAGCCTGGACGTTTATGGTCAAACTTAAGCGTCTGGGGCAGACGGTGTCCCACATACCATCATCTGCTTTCTTGGGAAGAGATCGAATCCTTGTCTTCTACCAGGGGCAGCCGAAGCTGTGTCACCGGTGTGGCGACCCCTCACACTTGAGCGCAAGCTGCACTGTGCAGAAGTGCGCTCATTGTGGGGGGGTAGGCCATCTGGCCGCATCGTGTGAGCAGATTAGGTGTAACCTGTGTGGTGACCTAGGTCACCCTTTCAGTCGGTGTCCGCGCTCAGTCGTCAATGTCTGTTCCAACCCTACGGAGAATGTAAGGAGGGAGGTCTCCGTGGGCGAGGGGGCGGACAGAGACGATAGAGCCCAAGAGCAAAGGACGAACGCCAGGAGGGGACCCCCTTCTCGTCAGAGAAGGGCGGAAAAACGCAGAAGGGAACGAGAGCTGAGGAGGACCCAGGAAACTGGGGACTCCTCTGGCTCGGACCTGGAAGCCCCCCAGGATACTGATGCTCTTGGGGGGGCCGTACTGGACGAGGAGATAAGGAGGATAGAGAGAGAGCAGAGGGCTGAGGACTCCCAGTCCTCCCACTATGAAAGTGTGGAAGAGGAAGGGAGGTCACAGCCTAAAACAAAACAGGGGACACCGGGTAACATCAAAACAGGGCTAAAAACATCTGGCCCTGCCCCGGCCAAGGAAGGCAAAACCTGCACCCCCCTGGTGTGCTCCCCCAACCGATACCGTGTTCTCATGGATATTCCAGACCCCCAGGCCGGGGGGGAGAGCACGGTAGGGAGTCTAGGAGTCGTTGAGCCTCCTCTTCTGCGGGGGCCACTGTCCCCGGGGGAGGGGGTCGGCCCGGACCCAGGAGATGAGAATGGGAGGGGGGTGGTGGAGGTTATGGACTCCTCAACAACAAAAAAAAGAGGTAAAGAGGGTGAGGGGTCCTCCTCAGAGGAGAAAGCAAGGGGTGGGAAGAAGAAAACCGTCTAACTCAATCATTTATGATGGCGGCACCCACTCCGTTGACGCTAGCATCGATTAACGTTGCCAGCATTAAGTCGAATATGGCTAGATTTGCAGCCTTTGATTTTCTCGGCCGGGTTGAAGCTGACATTTTGTTTTTGCAGGAGACCAGACTGTCACTTTTGGCAGAGGTCGTGAAAGCTAGGAGGGAGTGGCGACGTGGGCCCTCCTACTGGTCTCTTGCGGCTGAGCCATATAGCGGGGTGGCGGTACTTTTTACCGCACCGGTCACATGCCGGCGGATGATCGAGTTAGAAATGGGGCGGTGCTTGATCTTAGATGTTCTCATGAGGGGACAAGAACTAAGACTTATCAACATCTACGGTCCCCAGACAAAGTGGGACCGGAAAAGTCTCTTCATGAGGATTAAGCCCTTCCTTTTTACAGGCCGACAAGTCATTTTTGGAGGGGACTTTAACACTGTCGTTAGGCCCCAAGATAGAGGAGGTTCCAGAAAGGTACTGGCCTATGATAGTGTCGAGTTGAATAGAATAGTTAGTGATGCTCGCCTGGAGGACATCCACATTCGGTATACCCCAGGCCACTCGGGATTCACCTATCATAGTGGTAGTCGTAGGTCCAGAATAGACAGGTTTTTTTTAAAGGAGGACGCCATCTCTTCGGCAGTGTCCGTCGTTGAGGTGGAGTTCTCCGATCACTGTATGATTATGTTTTCTTTGAATGTTGCAGAGTCCCTCCAGATGGGAAGAGGTATATGGAGGCTGAATTCTACTCTCCTGGAAGAAGCAGAGATAAGACAGGCCTTCGAGGATTTTCTTCAGAGCCAGGTACCTTTATTGGATCTAGGTGGTACTAAGTCTGAGTGGTGGGAGGTGTTCAAAGAACGGGTGGCTGAGTTTTTCCGTCAGATCTCGTGCCTCAGGTCTATGAGCAGGTATCGCCTGTATCAAGACATGAGGAGGAAACTCGAACATCTAGTCTCAACCGGAGGTAGCCGTGAGGAAATCTCCGTGGTGAAAGCTCTGCTCAAAAGATGCCAATATGATAGGCACACGTCTTTGGTTCTTGAACGGGATTTCGGGAGGTACCGCTCGCCCGACCCTTACAAGAACTGCAAGATGTCAGTGAGTCGTAAGGTGGTGACAGGACTGGTAGATAGTACAGGCTCCCTGATGAGATCCAAATCAGGGATCCTGGAGGTCATCAGATCCTTTTATTCGCAGCTTTTGGGTGAGCAGGATCTAAACCGAGACGAAATGTCGGCTTTCCTGGCTGAAACCATCCCTGAGCCAGGAGCAGACCCCTCGCTTGGTGTTTTGACAGAGTCGATCAAGGAAGAGGAAGTGATGCTGGCGATTGATGGGTTGGCCATCAAAAAGTCGCCAGGCCCAGATGGCTTAACATCTGAGTTTTATAAGGCTTTTAAGGGAACCTTAGTTCCCCTCTTGACTGCGGTTTTTAATGAGTGCCTCTCCTCGGGCGCTCTGCCAAAGTCAATGGGCAAGTCGGCCTTGATCATTCTGTCAAAGGGTAAGGATTCGACCCGTATTGAGAACTGGCGTCCCATAGCGCTCCTCAATACGGACAGAAAGGTTCTCGCAAAAGTACTGTTTAATCGGCTGGTGAAGTTTGCACCCCGGCTCCTTTCGTCGGCCCAGCATTGCTCTGTTCCAGGCCGCAGCACCTTTAGTGCTGTCCTCAGTGTCAGAGAGGCAGTGGAGCAGGGACATTCTGGCCGATGGGAGGGGTACATGCTGTCCTTGGATCAGGCCAAAGCTTTTGACCGGGTGAATCACAAGTACCTATGGTCAGTCCTTCTGAGGTATGGCCTACCGGGTGAGTTCGTTAATTGGCTCCAGACCCTATACGCTGGGGCTGAGTCTTTTGCACTGGTGAACGGTTGGACTGGAACCCCCTTTGAGGTTGGGTCTGGTGTCCGCCAGGGTTGTCCCTTAAGCCCCTTGCTGTATGTTTTCGCGATCGACCCCTTTCTTAGGCGGCTCGATCGTGGGCCATTGGCGGGGGTGGGGATGGACTTGGAGGAGCCGGAAGCCACTCAGAGGGTGGTTGCGTACGCGGATGACGTCACTATCTTTGTCTCCTCGAGAGGGGAGGCAGAGTGGGTGATGTCAGAAGTTGAGCGCTACTCACGGGCATCTGGGTCCAGGATCAACCGGGACAAGTGTGAAAGTCTCTGGCTGGGGGGAGGGGATCCTAGTTTTGATCTCCCGGACACCCTCCCAGAGCCCAAAGGGTCTGCTAAAATCTTAGGCATTGAATTTGGCCCGGGTGATTACCCCAAGAAAAACTGGGAAGGTAGGCTATCAATAGCTGCCCAGAAGGTTGGCCAATGGAAGGGATGGTCTTTGTCCCTTAGGGAAAGGGTTCACCTGGCCAAGGCTTACCTGATGCCCATGTTGCTCTACCTTGGCAGCGTGTGCATGTTGCCAGAGCCTCTCTGGACTCGGGTCTATAGCCTGTTCTTCCAACTGTTATGGGGAAACAGGCTTAACCTAATCAAGAGGGAGGTTACTTACCTACCGAGGAAACTAGGTGGGTTAGGTATGGTTAACCCAGTGGTGTTTCTAGTAAACACCTTCATTAAAATTAATTTGGCGAACCTCTTTGAAAGAGAAAGGGCTCCTCTGTGGATATCCTCCTGCAGGGGATGGTTTCGGCCTTTCTTCCAGGAATGGGAGACAGGAGGCCAAGCGAAAGACCTGCGTGTACCCCATGGGCACCTCCCGGCTTATGCCGCCCTGGTTCTGAAGGTTGTTCGTCGGTGGGGTCTGGAGGCGAGGGAGATCAAGACCATGTCGAGAAAATTTCTTGACAGAAAGGTCTTGTTGACCTGCTTCCAGAAGCCCCTGGCGCTCAGGGACTGCCCAAGTAGCGACCTCGGGGTGGGATTAAAACTTTTAAACTCTGTGAGGATTCCCCAGAAGTTTTGGGATCTGGCTTGGCGCTGCTTCCATGGGAGGCTGTATGTAAGGGGCAATCTGAAGTTTAGAAACTCCGATGAAAGAGGTTGTCCTCGGGAGGAGTGCGATGACACGCTGGAAAGCATGGACCATTTCTTGCTTCAGTGTCCCTTCAATGCAGAGGTTTACAAACGGGTGGGTGCCTCCATCGGTTGGCCCGGTCTGACCAACCTCTCCTACGCTGGTTGGGCCTATGGGGCATTCGGAGACCTGGGTGGAAGGGATCATTGCACTTCTTTTTTAGTTAGTTTAGTGATCAGGTATTTCACGTGGAACGCACGGTGCTTAGTATCGACTCAGTGTAAAATCCTCCAGGAGGACGAGGTGTGTAGGAATATCATGGGTGACCTGGTGAAGGTCCGGTCTCTGGAGGTTGAGAAACTGGGTGCATCCAAGGCCTCTCGACTTTGGAGGGGCTTCAATTTTAGGGTGCCCTAGGTGGAACCAACCTTCAGGGGGAGGGGAGGGAGTGCCCCTGGGTATTAGACTGGAGGTGGGGGTCTGCACCTGGCCATGACACCGGGAAATAGCGATAGGGACAGAATGAGAGACAGCAGGAGGGACAGATTAGTTTATAAAGTAATAAGGGATAGAGATAGGGCAAGCAGGATAGGTTTAGCGATAGGGACCGGGGTGGTGGTTGGGGGTTGGCTTTGGCCTCTGGGCTGGTGCTCTAGGGGGGCTTTCCTCTCTCTCTCCTCTGGTGATGGGCTGAGTAAGCACAAGTAGGTTTTTGTTTTGAGCTTTTTGGAGACAGAAAAAGGGCTTACAAGCAGCCAAACTTAGGTTTTCGGGTTTATGTATATAGTATGGTATTTGGTTATAGTTATGTGTCGATATGGTGTATAGGTCTATGCATGGGTTTGTGTGAATGTTTAGGTAAGATGGGCAGTAGATAGGTGGGGTGGGGGGCCTGGGGGTGTGCCCAGCCTGATTCTGGACTACGTGGACGTGAGGAGGACATGAGACGTGGGATCGGGCTGGTTGGGTGATGTGTTGGGTGGTGGGGGCCAGCATCTGAACTATGCGGACATGGAAGGACATGAGGCGTGATGCTGGTTGGGGGAGGTGATGGGTGGTGATGGATAAGGTAGTATGTACAGGGTTAGGTATGAATGTGGATAAGTTAATAAAAAGAAAAATAAAAAAATTATATATATATATATAAAAAAAAAAAAAAAATATTAAAAAAAATAAATAATAAAAAAATTTAAAAAAAAAATTCTTTTTTTTTTTTGGGGTTTGTTTTGTTGTTTTTTGATGTTTTGTTCTTTTCTTTTCATTTACATGGTGCACTGAAGTAAGTGCACCATGGGATGGTAACTTTTATTTTTAGAGTTTATTATTATTATTATTATTTTGTTTATTTTTATTGTGATTATTATTTATTTTGTTTTATATATGTGGTGTTTTTTTTTAGGGGGCCATTGGTTGGCACTTGGTTTTTAAGAGTATGTTGTATATAGTGTTATAGTTATGTTTTCTTGGTGTTGGGGGGGTTTAGGTGTGCGTATGAATGAGTATGGGATTATAGTTATGTATGCATGGGGATTTATGTAAGAAGGGCCAGGCTGGGTAAATTGTACAGAAATGTACATAAGTTTTGTTTTGTTGTGTTTGTTTTGTAAATACCGTTTATTTTGTAATGTTTTATATTTTTCTATTAAAAGAGTACCAGAGAAATGCCACACCAGCAGTGACTAGCAAGGAGGGAGGTTGTGTGTTTGGGAGCTGCTGAGTGTGTGCTGTGTCTGAATTGAGTGGACCACACCCGGAATCCAGGGAGTTTCCTTTCTTTCACCAGCCCAGGTTTCTATCACCTGCCTGGGCTAAGGAAGCTTCCCTGAAGGAGGCTCCATTCATACATGGAGCCTCAGACCTCTACCCCCTGGAGCATGCAGGCGGGGGGTAGGGGGTGTTCCCAACCTGCTGGGAGCGTGCAGCCAGCATCAGGGGTGAGAAGGTCATCCCGTGGAAAGATCTGTGCGGCCCCCCCTGATGCTGGGGCTCTGGAAGGAGCCAGGAGGAGAGGCATGGAGGATCATCCAGGTGGAGGACCAGAAGGCCCAGCAAGGCCAGATGCCAGACCTGAGGACCAGAGCACGGTAGAGGAATGGGGGCTACTGCGGTCGGGAGAGTCGGTGGAAACCTTCAGCTCCCGCCTGGAAGAATACCGGGACCTCGGTAAGTCCCTGCGGCGGCTTCGTGAAGATCTGGCGGTCGCAAGGGGACGAGCCGCGAAAACATCAGGCGCCAAGAGGTCCCGGTATAATCTACAGGTAAAGACAATTTTGGAGGAAATTAATATGGTGGAGGAGAGGAAGATGGAGATTGTGGTCGGTGGGGGAGCCTTCGGGGAGAAATTGGAGAATGATGAAAGGTTTTCCCTGATGGCGTCCCCCACGCAAAGTAATGAAACCCCCTGCAAAAGGGGAGTAAAGGCATTGGCTGCTAAAAGTGCAGAGGCAGTGGAGGCCGCAAAAGTGGAGGCCGCAAAAGTGGAGGCCGCAAAAGTGGAGGCCGCAAAACTGGAGGCCGCAAAATTGGAGGCCGCAGAAGTGGGGGCCACAGAAATGGAGGAAAGCGTGGAGGTGGAGAGGACGCCAACCCGGGAGGAGACGGGCTCGGAGGACCCCTGGGAAGGCAGTAACGGAGGGGCAAGTGGGGAACTTTCCTGCAGCCAAGTTGTGCAAAACTTTGAATCGGGCAGTGGGCACCCCCCGGGGTTGCTCACGCAAATACGGCTGCAGGAGTCCCCAGTGTCCCTCCAGAACTTTACTTTTGGAGATGAGTTGCCACCGGAGGAGGAGAAAAAAAAAAAGAAAAAATTATGGAAGTTGAGGCGGAAAAATGCAAAGGGGAAGACAGGTGGAGTATCTTACAAATATTCCTACCTGTCTTCCTTGCGTTCCGGACCGGGTGAGAGCTCGGTTCGGGACGCAAACCCCGCAAATCCCCCAGCTCCGGCCTCTGCAGTGGGGTCGTGGCGGGTATGTGGGCAGAAAGATATGGTGCTGGTTTTGAGCAATGTGGCCAAGATGGCGCCAGACGCCGTCTCCTGTAAAGGAGGTGGCGTCGATGGCCACGTGGCGCTAGGGGGCGTGTCCCCGTGTCCGGCGGATGGGGAACCTCAGAAGCCGGTCTCTGGCGCAAGCCGGAGGCCGGGGGACGGGGGGAACCGGAAACCGGATGTGGCGCCGGAAAACCGGAAGTCCGCTGGTCATGTGACTCGGCCGGCGGACGCACCAGAAAGTGTTGCGGAAGCGAGTGGTGGCGGTAGGAGAGGCTCCGGCACTGCTGGCCAACCCCCGACGGGAGGGGGGGTTGGTTTGGTGCCGGGAGCGGCTCTAGCGGTGCCTGCGGCCCCTCCATCTGCATCGCCGCAAGGCGGTGGGAGGGGTTTAGCGGGCACGGGGGGTGACGGCACCCCTCCTCCCGAACATTGTATTGGTGGCGCAGCAGATATGGAGGTCGGTGAAGCGGAGGGTGCTGAGGGATTGCCGCCTGAGATATCCGGCGGCACCCCAGAAGTAGCGGCACCTGATGATGTGGAGACCCCAAAAACGACAAAAACAACTTATAAAAAGCCCATCGACAAGAGGAAGAACTCTGTAACCAGCCTGGCCGGTATGAAAGTTGTGGAGAGGAATGTAAGTGAAAATGTAAATATTAATGGTAATGTTAGTAGTGTTGGTAATATTGTTGGTGGTGGTAATGTTGTGGATGTTAATGTGGGTTGTAATATTGTGGGGGGAGTGTCAACCAGTGGCGGGCCGGTTGCTCCTTCTGCCAGAGCGCCCGGCAGGTCGTATGCGGGCGTTGTGGTGGGGGGACCGTCGGCCCACCCATCCTCATCTTCTGGGCCCGGGGACGGCAGTTTGCAACAGCGCCTCCTAGAAGCCTTAAGGGAGGGGAAGCAGACGATAACAGTAGGGGGAGTGCAGAAGGACCTATCCTTTTGGATAAATAGGTATGGTCTGGATGCCTTCCGAGAGAGACGGGGAGATCAGTGGTCGCTCCCAACAACCGGGCCGGCCGTGGCCAGGAGGAATGTGGTCCGTCTCCAGTGGCGTGGCAATGATGCGTGCCCTCCTCGTAAGAGGGTGGTGGAGCTGCTGCTGGAGATGGGCTTCAAGGCGAGTGACATCTACGCCTTGATACATCCTCATGGTACGGCTGAGTTTGACATCAGCTTTGTTCAGCCGGGGGGCCTTGAGGTCTTCTGGGGGAACTATGAGCTGGTGAAAAGCGAGCCCGGCTGGCGAGGGTTTGCTGCGCAAGCAATCTCTCGCCAGAATGGTCTCAGGAAAGTGACCGTTCTTACCCGTAACGAGTCGCTTTCCTGTGTGGACATCATGACCTGGTTGGGAAGATACGGAGAGGTAGCAGAGATGCCACGGAAGAACTGCGATGAGTTTGGCATCTGGTCGGGAGCCTGGACGTTTATGGTCAAACTTAAGCGTCTGGGGCAGACGGTGTCCCACATACCATCATCTGCTTTCTTGGGAAGAGATCGAATCCTTGTCTTCTACCAGGGGCAGCCGAAGCTGTGTCACCGGTGTGGCGACCCCTCACACTTGAGCGCAAGCTGCACTGTGCAGAAGTGCGCTCATTGTGGGGGGGTAGGCCATCTGGCCGCATCGTGTGAGCAGATTAGGTGTAACCTGTGTGGTGACCTAGGTCACCCTTTCAGTCGGTGTCCGCGCTCAGTCGTCAATGTCTGTTCCAACCCTACGGAGAATGTAAGGAGGGAGGTCTCCGTGGGCGAGGGGGCGGACAGAGACGATAGAGCCCAAGAGCAAAGGACGAACGCCAGGAGGGGACCCCCTTCTCGTCAGAGAAGGGCGGAAAAACGCAGAAGGGAACGAGAGCTGAGGAGGACCCAGGAAACTGGGGACTCCTCTGGCTCGGACCTGGAAGCCCCCCAGGATACTGATGCTCTTGGGGGGGCCGTACTGGACGAGGAGATAAGGAGGATAGAGAGAGAGCAGAGGGCTGAGGACTCCCAGTCCTCCCACTATGAAAGTGTGGAAGAGGAAGGGAGGTCACAGCCTAAAACAAAACAGGGGACACCGGGTAACATCAAAACAGGGCTAAAAACATCTGGCCCTGCCCCGGCCAAGGAAGGCAAAACCTGCACCCCCCTGGTGTGCTCCCCCAACCGATACCGTGTTCTCATGGATATTCCAGACCCCCAGGCCGGGGGGGAGAGCACGGTAGGGAGTCTAGGAGTCGTTGAGCCTCCTCTTCTGCGGGGGCCACTGTCCCCGGGGGAGGGGGTCGGCCCGGACCCAGGAGATGAGAATGGGAGGGGGGTGGTGGAGGTTATGGACTCCTCAACAACAAAAAAAAGAGGTAAAGAGGGTGAGGGGTCCTCCTCAGAGGAGAAAGCAAGGGGTGGGAAGAAGAAAACCGTCTAACTCAATCATTTATGATGGCGGCACCCACTCCGTTGACGCTAGCATCGATTAACGTTGCCAGCATTAAGTCGAATATGGCTAGATTTGCAGCCTTTGATTTTCTCGGCCGGGTTGAAGCTGACATTTTGTTTTTGCAGGAGACCAGACTGTCACTTTTGGCAGAGGTCGTGAAAGCTAGGAGGGAGTGGCGACGTGGGCCCTCCTACTGGTCTCTTGCGGCTGAGCCATATAGCGGGGTGGCGGTACTTTTTACCGCACCGGTCACATGCCGGCGGATGATCGAGTTAGAAATGGGGCGGTGCTTGATCTTAGATGTTCTCATGAGGGGACAAGAACTAAGACTTATCAACATCTACGGTCCCCAGACAAAGTGGGACCGGAAAAGTCTCTTCATGAGGATTAAGCCCTTCCTTTTTACAGGCCGACAAGTCATTTTTGGAGGGGACTTTAACACTGTCGTTAGGCCCCAAGATAGAGGAGGTTCCAGAAAGGTACTGGCCTATGATAGTGTCGAGTTGAATAGAATAGTTAGTGATGCTCGCCTGGAGGACATCCTCATTCGGTATACCCCAGGCCACTCGGGATTCACCTATCATAGTGGTAGTCGTAGGTCCAGAATAGACAGGTTTTTTTTAAAGGAGGACGCCATCTCTTCGGCAGTGTCCGTCGTTGAGGTGGAGTTCTCCGATCACTGTATGATTATGTTTTCTTTGAATGTTGCAGAGTCCCTCCAGATGGGAAGAGGTATATGGAGGCTGAATTCTACTCTCCTGGAAGAAGCAGAGATAAGACAGGCCTTCGAGGATTTTCTTCAGAGCCAGGTACCTTTATTGGATCTAGGTGGTACTAAGTCTGAGTGGTGGGAGGTGTTCAAAGAACGGGTGGCTGAGTTTTTCCGTCAGATCTCGTGCCTCAGGTCTATGAGCAGGTATCGCCTGTATCAAGACATGAGGAGGAAACTCGAACATCTAGTCTCAACCGGAGGTAGCCGTGAGGAAATCTCCGTGGTGAAAGCTCTGCTCAAAAGATGCCAATATGATAGGCACACGTCTTTGGTTCTTGAACGGGATTTCGGGAGGTACCGCTCGCCCGACCCTTACAAGAACTGCAAGATGTCAGTGAGTCGTAAGGTGGTGACAGGACTGGTAGATAGTACAGGCTCCCTGATGAGATCCAAATCAGGGATCCTGGAGGTCATCAGATCCTTTTATTCGCAGCTTTTGGGTGAGCAGGATCTAAACCGAGACGAAATGTCGGCTTTCCTGGCTGAAACCATCCCTGAGCCAGGAGCAGACCCCTCGCTTGGTGTTTTGACAGAGTCGATCAAGGAAGAGGAAGTGATGCTGGCGATTGATGGGTTGGCCATCAAAAAGTCGCCAGGCCCAGATGGCTTAACATCTGAGTTTTATAAGGCTTTTAAGGGAACCTTAGTTCCCCTCTTGACTGCGGTTTTTAATGAGTGCCTCTCCTCGGGCGCTCTGCCAAAGTCAATGGGCAAGTCGGCCTTGATCATTCTGTCAAAGGGTAAGGATTCGACCCGTATTGAGAACTGGCGTCCCATAGCGCTCCTCAATACGGACAGAAAGGTTCTCGCAAAAGTACTGTTTAATCGGCTGGTGAAGTTTGCACCCCGGCTCCTTTCGTCGGCCCAGCATTGCTCTGTTCCAGGCCGCAGCACCTTTAGTGCTGTCCTCAGTGTCAGAGAGGCAGTGGAGCAGGGACATTCTGGCCGATGGGAGGGGTACATGCTGTCCTTGGATCAGGCCAAAGCTTTTGACCGGGTGAATCACAAGTACCTATGGTCAGTCCTTCTGAGGTATGGCCTACCGGGTGAGTTCGTTAATTGGCTCCAGACCCTATACGCTGGGGCTGAGTCTTTTGCACTGGTGAACGGTTGGACTGGAACCCCCTTTGAGGTTGGGTCTGGTGTCCGCCAGGGTTGTCCCTTAAGCCCCTTGCTGTATGTTTTCGCGATCGACCCCTTTCTTAGGCGGCTCGATCGTGGGCCATTGGCGGGGGTGGGGATGGACTTGGAGGAGCCGGAAGCCACTCAGAGGGTGGTTGCGTACGCGGATGACGTCACTATCTTTGTCTCCTCGAGAGGGGAGGCAGAGTGGGTGATGTCAGAAGTTGAGCGCTACTCACGGGCATCTGGGTCCAGGATCAACCGGGACAAGTGTGAAAGTCTCTGGCTGGGGGGAAGGGATCCTAGTTTTGATCTCCCGGACACCCTCCCAGAGCCCAAAGGGTCTGCTAAAATCTTAGGCATTGAATTTGGCCCGGGTGATTACCCCAAGAAAAACTGGGAAGGTAGGCTATCAATAGCTGCCCAGAAGGTTGGCCAATGGAAGGGATGGTCTTTGTCCCTTAGGGAAAGGGTTCACCTGGCCAAGGCTTACCTGATGCCCATGTTGCTCTACCTTGGCAGCGTGTGCATGTTGCCAGAGCCTCTCTGGACTCGGGTCTATAGCCTGTTCTTCCAACTGTTATGGGGAAACAGGCTTAACCTAATCAAGAGGGAGGTTACTTACCTACCGAGGAAACTAGGTGGGTTAGGTATGGTTAACCCAGTGGTGTTTCTAGTAAACACCTTCATTAAAATTAATTTGGCGAACCTCTTTGAAAGAGAAAGGGCTCCTCTGTGGATATCCTCCTGCAGGGGATGGTTTCGGCCTTTCTTCCAGGAATGGGAGACAGGAGGCCAAGCGAAAGACCTGCGTGTACCCCATGGGCACCTCCCGGCTTATGCCGCCCTGGTTCTGAAGGTTGTTCGTCGGTGGGGTCTGGAGGCGAGGGAGATCAAGACCATGTCGAGAAAATTTCTTGACAGAAAGGTCTTGTTGACCTGCTTCCAGAAGCCCCTGGCGCTCAGGGACTGCCCAAGTAGCGACCTCGGGGTGGGATTAAAACTTTTAAACTCTGTGAGGATTCCCCAGAAGTTTTGGGATCTGGCTTGGCGCTGCTTCCATGGGAGGCTGTATGTAAGGGGCAATCTGAAGTTTAGAAACTCCGATGAAAGAGGTTGTCCTCGGGAGGAGTGCGATGACACGCTGGAAAGCATGGACCATTTCTTGCTTCAGTGTCCCTTCAATGCAGAGGTTTACAAACGGGTGGGTGCCTCCATCGGTTGGCCCGGTCTGACCAACCTCTCCTACGCTGGTTGGGCCTATGGGGCATTCGGAGACCTGGGTGGAAGGGATCATTGCACTTCTTTTTTAGTTAGTTTAGTGATCAGGTATTTCACGTGGAACGCACGGTGCTTAGTATCGACTCAGTGTAAAATCCTCCAGGAGGACGAGGTGTGTAGGAATATCATGGGTGACCTGGTGAAGGTCCGGTCTCTGGAGGTTGAGAAACTGGGTGCATCCAAGGCCTCTCGACTTTGGAGGGGCTTCAATTTTAGGGTGCCCTAGGTGGAACCAACCTTCAGGGGGAGGGGAGGGAGTGCCCCTGGGTATTAGACTGGAGGTGGGGGTCTGCACCTGGCCATGACACCGGGAAATAGCGATAGGGACAGAATGAGAGACAGCAGGAGGGACAGATTAGTTTATAAAGTAATAAGGGATAGAGATAGGGCAAGCAGGATAGGTTTAGCGATAGGGACCGGGGTGGTGGTTGGGGGTTGGCTTTGGCCTCTGGGCTGGTGCTCTAGGGGGGCTTTCCTCTCTCTCTCCTCTGGTGATGGGCTGAGTAAGCACAAGTAGGTTTTTGTTTTGAGCTTTTTGGAGACAGAAAAAGGGCTTACAAGCAGCCAAACTTAGGTTTTCGGGTTTATGTATATAGTATGGTATTTGGTTATAGTTATGTGTCGATATGGTGTATAGGTCTATGCATGGGTTTGTGTGAATGTTTAGGTAAGATGGGCAGTAGATAGGTGGGGTGGGGGGCCTGGGGGTGTGCCCAGCCTGATTCTGGACTACGTGGACGTGAGGAGGACATGAGACGTGGGATCGGGCTGGTTGGGTGATGTGTTGGGTGGTGGGGGCCAGCATCTGAACTATGCGGACATGGAAGGACATGAGGCGTGATGCTGGTTGGGGGAGGTGATGGGTGGTGATGGATAAGGTAGTATGTACAGGGTTAGGTATGAATGTGGATAAGTTAATAAAAAGGAAAAAATTAAAAAAAAAAAAAAAAAAAAAAAAAATATATAAAAAAAAATTTAAAAAAATAAAAATTACAAAAAAAAAAAAAAATGTAAAAAAAAATCGTTGTTTTTTGGGGTTTGTTTTGTTGTTTTTTATGGTTTGTTCTTTCTTTTCATTTACATGGTGCACTGAAGTAAGTGCACCATGAGATGGTAACTTTTATTTTTAGAGATTATTATTATTATTTTGTTTATTTTTATTATGATTATTATTTATTTTGTTTTATATATGTGGTGTTTTTTTTTTAGGGGGCCATTGGTTGGCACATGGTTTTTAAGAGTATGTTGTATATAGTGTTATAGTTATGTTTTCTTGGGGTTGGGGGGGTTTAGGTGTGTGTATGAATGAGTATGGGATTATAGTTATGTATGCATGGGGATTTATGTAAGAAGGGCCAGGCTGGGTAAATTGTACAGAAATGTACATAAGTTTTGTTTTGTTGTATTTGTTTTGTAAAAACCGTTTATTTTGTAATGTTTTATATTTTTCTATTAAAAGAGTACCAGAGAAATGCCACACCAGCAGTGACTAGCAAGGAGGGAGGTTGTGTGTTTGGGAGCTGCTGAGTGTGTGCTGTGTCTGAATTGAGTGGACCACACCCGGAATCCAGGGAGTTTCCTTTCTTTCACCAGCCCAGGTTTCTATCACCTGCCTGGGCTAAGGAAGCTTCCCTGAAGGAGGCTCCATTCAAACATGGAGCCTCAGACCTCTACCCCCTGGAGCATGCAGGCGGGGGGTAGGGGGTCTTCCCAACCTGCTGGGAGCGTGCAGCCAGCATCAGGGGTGAGAAGGTCATCCCGTGGAAAGATCTGTGCGGCCCCCCCTGATGCTGGGGCTCTGGAAGGAGCCAGGAGGAGAGACATGGCGGATCATCCAGGTGGAGGACCAGAAGGCCCAGCAAGGCCAGATGCCAGACCTGAGGACCAGAGCACGGTAGAGGAATGGGGGCTACTGCGGTCGGGAGAGTCGGTGGAAACCTTCAGCTCCCGCCTAGCTGCCCGGCTGGAAGAATACCGGGACCTCGGTAAGTCCCTGCGGCGGCTTCGTGAAGATCTGGCGGTCGCAAGGGGACGAGCCGCGAAAACATCAGGCGCCAAGAGGTCCCGGTATAATATACAGGTAAAGACAATTTTGGAGGAAATTAATATGGTGGAGGAGAGGAAGATGGAGATTGTGGTCGGTGGGGGAGCCTTCGGGGAGAAATTGGAGAATGATGAAAGGTTTTCCCTGATGGCGTCCCCCACGCAAAGTAATGAAACCCCCTGCAAAAGGGGAGTAAAGGCATTGGCTGCTAAAAGTGCAGAGGCAGTGGAGGCCGCAAAAGTGGAGGCCGCAGAAGTGGAGGCCGCAAAAGTGGAGGCCGCAAAAGTGGAGGCCGCAAAAGTGGAGGCCGCAAAAGTGGAGGCCGCAAAAGTGGAGGCCGCAGAAGTGGGGGCCACAGAAATGGAGGAAAGCGTGGAGGTGGAGAGGACGCCAACCCGGGAGGAGACGGGCTCGGAGGACCCCTGGGAAGGCAGTAACGGAGGGGCAAGTGGGGAACTTTCCTGCAGCCAAGTTGTGCAAAACTTTGAATCGGGCAGTGGGCACCCCCCGAGGTTGCTCACGCAAATACGGCTGCAGGAGTCCCCAGTGTCCCTCCAGAACTTTACTTTTGGAGATGAGTTGCCACCGGAGGAGGAGAAAAAAAAAAAGAAAAAATTATGGAAGTTGAGGCGGAAAAATGCAAAGGGGAAGACAGGTGGAGTATCTTACAAATATTCCTACCTGTCTTCCTTGCGTTCCGGACCGGGTGAGAGCTCGGTTCGGGACGCAAACCCCGCAAATCCCCCAGCTCCGGCCTCTGCAGTGGGGTCGTGGCGGGTATGTGGGCAGAAAGATATGGTGCTGGTTTTGAGCAATGTGGCCAAGATGGCGCCAGACGCCGTCTCCTGTAAAGGAGGTGGCGTCGATGGCCACGTGGCGCTAGGGGGCGTGTCCCCGTGTCCGGCGGATGGGGAACCTCAGAAGCCGGTCTCTGGCGCAAGCCGGAGGCCGGGGGACGGGGGGAACCGGAAACCGGATGTGGCGCCGGAAAACCGGAAGTCTGCTGGTCATGTGACTCGGCCGGCGGACGCACCAGAAAGTGTTGCGGCAGCGAACGGTGGCGGTAGGAGAGGCTTCGGCTCTGCTGGCCATCCCCCGACGGGAGGGGGGGGTGGTTTGGTGCCGGGAGCGGCTCTAGCTGTGCCTGCGGCCCCTCCATCTGCATCGCCGCAAGGCGGTGGGAGGGGTTTAGCGGGCACGGGGGGTGACGGCACCCCTCCTCCCGAACATTGTATTGGTGGCGCAGCAGAAATGGAGGTCGGTGAAGCGGAGGGTGCTGAGGGATTGCCGCCTGAGATATCCGGCGGCGCCCCAGAAGTAGCGGCACCTGATGATGTGGAGACCCCAAAAACAACATATAAAAAGCCTATGGACAAAAGGAAGAACTCCGTAACCAGCCTGGCCGGTATGAAAGTTGTGGAGAGGAATGTAAGTGGAAATGTAAATATTGATGGTAATGTTAGTAGTGTTGGTAATATTGTTGGTGGTGGTAATGTTGTGGATATTAATGTTATGGATGTTAATGTGGGTTGTAATATTGTGGGGGGAGTGTCAACCAGTGGCGGGCCGGATGCTCCTTCTGCCAGAGCGCCCGGCAGGTCGTATGCGGGCGTTGTGGTGGGGGGACCGTCGGCCCACCCATCCTCATCTTCTGGGCCCGGGGACGGCAGTTTGCAACAACGCCTCCTAGAAGCCTTAAGGGAGGGGAAGCAGACGATAACAGTAGGGGGAGTGCAGAAGGACCTATCCTTTTGGATAAATAGGTATGGTCTGGATGCCTTCCGAGAGAGACGGGGAGATCAGTGGTCGCTCCCAACAACCGGGCCGGCCGTGGCCAGGAGGAATGTGGTCCGTCTCCAGTGGCGTGGCAATGATGCGTGCCCTCCTCGTAAGAGGGTGGTGGAGCTGCTGCTGGAGATGGGCTTCAAGGCGAGTGACATCTACGCCTTGATACATCCTCATGGTACGGCTGAGTTTGACATCAGCTTTGTTCAGCCGGGGGGCCTTGAGGTCTTCTGGGGGAACTATGAGCTGGTGAAAAGCGAGCCCGGCTGGCGAGGGTTTGCTGCGCAAGCAATCTCTCGCCAGAATGGTCTCAGGAAAGTGACCGTTCTTACCCGTAACGAGTCGCTTTCCTGTGTGGACATCATGACCTGGTTGGGAAGATACGGTGAGGTAGCAGAGATGCCACGGAAGAACTGCGATGAGTTTGGCATCTGGTCGGGAGCCTGGACGTTTATGGTCAAACTTAAGCGTCTGGGGCAGACGGTGTCCCACATACCATCATCTGCTTTCTTGGGAAGAGATCGAATCCTTGTCTTCTACCAGGGGCAGCCGAAGCTGTGTCACCGGTGTGGCGACCCCTCACACTTGAGCGCAAGCTGCACTGTGCAGAAGTGCGCTCATTGTGGGGGGGTAGGCCATCTGGCCGCATCGTGTGAGCAGATTAGGTGTAACCTGTGTGGTGACCTAGGTCACCCTTTCAGTCGGTGTCCGCGCTCAGTCGTCAATGTCTGTTCCAACCCTACGGAGAATGTAAGGAGGGAGGTCTCCGTGGGCGAGGGGGTGGACAGAGACGATAGAGCCCAAGAGCAAAGGACGAACGCCGGGAGGGGACCCCCTTCTCGTCAGAGAAGGGCGGAAAAACGCAGAAGGGAACGAGAGCTGAGGAGGACCCAGGAAACTGGGGACTCCTCTGGCTCGGACCTGGATGCCCCCCAGGATACTGATGCTCTTGGGGGGGCCGTACTGGACGAGGAGATAAGGAGGATAGAGAGAGAGCAGAGGGCTGAGGACTCCCAGTCCTCCCACTATGAAAGTGTGGAAGAGGAAGGGAGGTCACAGCCTAAAACAAAACAGGGGACACCGGGTAACATCAAAACAGGGCTAAAAACATCTGGCCCTGCCCCGGCCAAGGAAGGCAAAACCTGCACCCCCCTGGTGTGCTCCCCCAACCGATACCGTGTTCTCATGGATATTCCAGACCCCCAGGCCGGGGGGGAGAGCACGGTAGGGAGTCTAGGTGTCGTTGAGCCTCCTCTTCTGCGGGGGCCACTGTCCCCGGGGGAGGGGGTCGGCCCGGACCCAGGAGATGAGAATGGGAGGGGGGTGGTGGAGGTTATGGACTCCTCAAAAACAAAAAAAAGAGGTAAAGAGGGTGAGGGGTCCTCCTCAGAGGAGAAAGCAAGGGGTGGGAAGAAGAAAACCGTCTAACTCAATCATTTATGATGGCGGCACCCACTCCGTTGACGCTGGCATCGATTAACGTTGCCAGCATTAAGTCGAATATGGCTAGATTTGCAGCCTTTGATTTTCTCGGCCGGGTTGAAGCTGACATTTTGTTTTTGCAGGAGACCAGACTGTCACTTTTGGCAGAGGTCGTGAAAGCTAGGAGGGAGTGGCGACGTGGGCCCTCCTACTGGTCTCTTGCGGCTGAGCCATATAGCGGGGTGGCGGTACTTTTTACCGCACCGGTCACATGCCGGCGGATGATCGAGTTAGAAATGGGGCGGTGCTTGATCTTAGATGTTCTCATGAGGGGACAAGAACTAAGACTTATCAACATCTACGGTCCCCAGACAAAGTGGGACCGGAAAAGTCTCTTCATGAGGATTAAGCCCTTCCTTTTTACAGGCCGACAAGTCATTTTTGGAGGGGACTTTAACACTGTCGTTAGGCCCCAAGACAGAGGAGGTTCCAGAAAGGTACTGGCCTATGATAGTGTCGAGTTGAATAGAATAGCTAGTGATGCTCGCCTGGAGGACATCCACATTCGGTATACCCCAGGCCACTCGGGGTTCACCTATCATAGTGGTAGTCGTAGGTCCAGGATAGACAGGTTTTTTTTAAAGGAGGACGCCATCTCTTCGGCAGTGTCCGTCGTTGAGGTGGAGTTCTCCGATCACTGTATGATTATTTTTTCTTTGAATGTTGCAGAGTCCCTCCAGATGGGAAGAGGTATATGGAGGCTGAATTCTACTCTCCTGGAAGAAGCAGAGATAAGACAGGCCTTCGAGGATTTTCTTCAGAGCCAGGTACCTTTATTGGATCTAGGTGGTACTAAGTCTGAGTGGTGGGAGGTGTTCAAAGAACGGGTGGCTGAGTTTTTCCGTCAGATCTCGTGCCTCAGGTCTATGAGCAGGTATCGCCTGTATCAAGACATGAGGAGGAAACTCGAACATCTAGTCTCAACTGGAGGTAGCCGTGAGGAAATCTCCGTGGTGAAAGCTCTGTTCAAAAGATGCCAATATGATAGGCACACGTCTTTGGTTCTTGAACGGGATTTCGGGAGGTACCGCTCGCCCGACCCTTACAAGAACTGCAAGATGTCAGTGAGTCGTAAGGTGGTGACAGGACTGGTAGATAGTACGGGCTCCCTGATGAGATCCAAATCAGGGATCCTGGAGGTCATCAGATCCTTTTATTCGCAGCTTTTGGGTGAGCAGGATCTAAACCGAGACGAAATGTCGGCTTTCCTGGCTGAAACCATCCCTGAGCCAGGAGCAGACCCCTCGCTTGGTGTTTTGACAGAGTCGATCAAGGAAGAGGAAGTGATGCTGGCGATTGATGGGTTGGCCATCAAAAAGTCGCCAGGCCCAGATGGCTTAACATCTGAGTTTTATAAGGCTTTTAAGGGAACCTTAGTTCCCCTCTTGACTGCGGTTTTTAATGAGTGCCTCTCCTCGGGCGCTCTGCCAAAGTCAATGGGCAAGTCGGCCTTGATCATTCTGTCAAAGGGTAAGGATTCGACCCGTATTGAGAACTGGCGTCCCATAGCGCTCCTCAATACGGACAGAAAGGTTCTCGCAAAAGTACTGTTTAATCGGCTGGTGAAGTTTGCACCCCGGCTCCTTTCGTCGGCCCAGCATTGCTCTGTTCCAGGCCGCAGCACCTTTAGTGCTGTCCTCAGTGTCAGAGAGGCAGTGGAGCAGGGACATTCTGGCCGATGGGAGGGGTACATGCTGTCCTTGGATCAGGCCAAAGCTTTTGACCGGGTGAATCACAAGTACCTATGGTCAGTCCTTCTGAGGTATGGCCTACCGGGTGAGTTCGTTAATTGGCTCCAGACCCTATACGCTGGGGCTGAGTCTTTTGCACTGGTGAACGGTTGGACTGGAACCCCCTTTGAGGTTGGGTCTGGTGTCCGCCAGGGTTGTCCCTTAAGCCCCTTGCTGTATGTTTTCGCGATCGACCCCTTTCTTAGGCGGCTCGATCGTGGGCCATTGGCGGGGGTGGGGATGGACTTGGAGGAGCCAAAAGCCACTCAGAGGGTGGTTGCGTACGCGGATGACGTCACTATCTTTGTCTCCTCGAGAGGGGAGGCAGAGTGGGTGATGTCAGAAGTTGAGCGCTACTCACGGGCATCTGGGTCCAGGATCAACCGGGACAAGTGTGAAAGTCTCTGGCTGGGGGGAGGGGATCCTAGTTTTGATCTCCCGGACACCCTCCCAGAGCCCAAAGGGTCTGCTAAAATCTTAGGCATTGAATTTGGCCCGGGTGATTACCCCAAGAAAAACTGGGAAGGTAGGCTATCAATAGCTGCCCAGAAGGTTGGCCAATGGAAGGGATGGTCTTTGTCCCTTAGGGAAAGGGTTCACCTGGCCAAGGCTTACCTGATGCCCATGTTGCTCTACCTTGGCAGCGTGTGCATGTTGCCAGAGCCTCTCTGGACTCGGGTCTATAGCCTGTTCTTCCAACTGTTATGGGGAAACAGGCTTAACCTAATCAAGAGGGAGGTTACTTACCTACCGAGGAAACTAGGTGGGTTAGGTATGGTTAACCCAGTGGTGTTTCTAGTAAACACCTTCATTAAAATTAATTTGGCGAACCTCTTTGAAAGAGAAAGGGCTCCTCTGTGGATATCCTCCTGCAGGGGATGGTTTCGGCCTTTCTTCCAGGAATGGGAGACAGGAGGCCAAGCGAAAGACCTGCGTGTACCCCATGGGCACCTCCCGGCTTATGCCGCCCCGGTTCTGAAGGTTGTTCGTCGGTGGGGTCTGGAGGCGAGGGAGATCAAGACCATGTCGAGAAAATTTCTTGACAGAAAGGTCTTGTTGACCTGCTTCCAGAAGCCCCTGGCGCTCAGGGACTGCCCAAGTAGCGACCTCGGGGTGGGATTAAAACTTTTAAACTCTGTGAGGATTCCCCAGAAGTTTTGGGATCTGGCTTGGCGCTGCTTCCATGGGAGGCTGTATGTAAGGGGCAATCTGAAGTTTAGAAACTCCGATGAAAGAGGTTGTCCTCGGGAGGAGTGCGATGACACGCTGGAAAGCATGGACCATTTCTTGCTTCAGTGTCCCTTCAATGCAGAGGTTTACAAACGGGTGGGTGCCTCCATCGGTTGGCCCGGTCTGACCAACCTCTCCTACGCTGGTTGGGCCTATGGGGCATTCGGAGACCTGGGTGGAAGGGATCATTGCACTTCTTTTTTAGTTAGTTTAGTGATCAGGTATTTCACATGGAACGCACGGTGCTTAGTATCGACTCAGTGTAAAATCCTCCTGGAGGACGAGGTGTGTAGGAATATCATGGGTGACCTGGTGAAGGTCCGGTCTCTGGAGGTTGAGAAACTGGGTGCATCCAAGGCCTCTCGACTTTGGAGGGGCTTCAATTTTAGGGTGCCCTAGGTGGAACCAACCTTCAGGGGGAGGGGAGGGAGTGCCCCTGGGTATTAGACTGGAGGTGGGGGTCTGCACCTGGCCATGACACCGGGAAATAGCGATAGGGACAGAATGAGAGACAGCAGGAGGGACAGATTAGTTTATAAAGTAATAAGGGATAGAGATAGGGCAAGCAGGATAGGTTTAGCGATAGGGACCGGGGTGGTGGTTGGGGGTTGGCTTTGGCCTCTGGGCTGGTGCTCTAGGGGGGCTTTCCTCTCTCTCTCCTCTGGTGATGGGCTGAGTAAGCACAAGTAGGTTTTTGTTTTGAGCTTTTTGGAGACAGAAAAAGGGCTTACAAGCAGCCAAACTTAGGTTTTCGGGTTTATGTATATAGTATGGTATTTGGTTATAGTTATGTGTCGATATGGTGTATAGGTCTATGCATGGGTTTGTGTGAATGTTTAGGTAAGATGGGCAGTAGATAGGTGGGGTGGGGGGCCTGGGGGTGTGCCCAGCCGGATTCTGGACTACGTGGACGTGAGGAGGACATGAGACGTGGGATCGGGCTGGTTGGGTGATGTGTTGGGTGGTGGGGGCCAGCATCTGAACTATGCGGACATGGAAGGACATGAGGCGTGATGCTGGTTGGGGGAGGTGATGGGTGGTGATGGATAAGGTAGTATGTACAGGGTTAGGTATGAATGTGGATAAGTTAATAAAAAGAAAAAAAAAAAAAAAAAAATATATATAAAAAAAAAAAAAAAAAAAAAATTTAAAAAAAAAAAAAAAAACATTTAAAAAAAAATTAAAAAAAAAACAACTTTTTTTTTTGGGGTTTGTTTTGTTGTTTTTTATGTTTTGTTCTTTTTTTTTCATTTACATGGTGCACTGAAGTAAGTGCACCATGGGATGGTAACTTTTATTTTTAGAGTTTATTATTATTATTATTATTTTGTTTCCTTTTATTGTGATTGTTATTTATTTTGTTTTATATATGTGGTGTTTTTTTTAGGGGGCCATTGGTTGGCACATGGTTTTTAAGAGTATGTTGTATATAGTGTTATAGTTATGTTTTCTTGGGGTTGGGGGGGTTTAGGTGTGTGTATGAATGAGTATGGGATTATAGTTATGTATGCGTGGGGATTTATGTAAGAAGGGCCAGGCTGGGTAAATTGTACAGAAATGTACATAAGTTTTGTTTTGTTGTGTTTGTTTTGTAAATACCGTTTATTTTGTAATGTTTTATATTTTTCTATTAAAAGAGTACCAGAGAAATGCCACACCAGCAGTGACTAGCAAGGAGGGAGGTTGTGTGTGAGAGAGCTGCTGAGTGTGTGCTGTGAGTGTGGACCACACCCGGAATCCAGGGAGTTTCCTTTCTTTCACCAGCCCAGGTTTCTATCACCTGCCTGGGCTAAGGAAGCTTCCCTGAAGGAGGCTCCATTCATACATGGAGCCTCAGACCTCTACCCCCTGGAGCATGCAGGCGGGGGGTAGGGGGTCTTCCCAACCTGCTGGGAGCGTGCAGCCAGCATCAGGGGTGAGAAGGTCATCCCGTGGAAAGATCTGTGCGGCCCCCCCTGATGCTGGGGCTCTGGAAGGAGCCAGGAGGAGAGACATGGCGGATCATCCAGGTGGAGGACCAGAAGGCCCAGCAAGGCCAGATGCCAGACCTGAGGACCAGAGCACGGTAGAGGAATGGGGGCTACTGCGGTCGGGAGAGTCGGTGGAAACCTTCAGCTCCCGCCTAGCTGCCCGGCTGGAAGAATACCGGGACCTCGGTAAGTCCCTGCGGCGGCTGCGGGAAGATCTGGCGGCCGCAAGGGGACGAGCAGCGAAAACATCAGGCGCCAAGAGGTCCCGGTATAATCTACAGGTAAAGGAACTACTTGAAGAAATTAATATGGTGGAGGAGAGAAAGATGGAGATTGTGGTCGGTGGGGGAGCCTTCGGGGAGAAATTGGAGAATGATGAAAGGTTTTCCCTGATGGCGTCCCCCACGCAAAGTAATGAAACCCCCTGCAAAAGGGGAGTAAAAGCACTGGCTGCTAAAGGTGCAGTGGAAGCTGCAGAGAAGGAGGCCGCAAAATTGGAGGCCGCAAAAATGGAGGCCGCAAAAATGGAGGCCGCAAAAATGGAGGCCGCAAAAATGGAGGCCGCAAAATTGGAGGCCGAAAAAATGGAGGCCGCAAAATTGGAGGCCACTGAAATGGACGAAAGTGTGGAGAGGACGCCAACCCGGGAGGAGACGGGCTCGGAGGACCCCTGGGAAGGCAGTAACGGAGGGGCAAGTGGGGAACTTACCTGCAGCCAAGGTGTGCATGACATTGAATCGGGCAGTGGGCACCCCCCGGGGTTGCTCACGCAAATACGGCTGCAGGAGTCCCCAGTGTCCCTCCAGAACTTTACTTTTGGAGCGGAGTTGCCACCAGAGGAGGACAAAGTGCAGAAGAAAAAGTTATGGAAGTTAAGGCGGAAGAAAACAAAGGCGAAGACAGGTGGGGTATCCTATAAATATTCCTACCTGTCTTCCTTGCGTTCCGGACCGGGTGAGAGCTCGGTTCGGGACGCAAACCCCGCAAATCCCCCAGCTCCGGCCTCTGCAGTGGGGTCGTGGCGGGTATGTGGGCAGAAAGATATGGTGCTGGTTTTGAGCAATGTGGCCAAGATGGCGCCAGACGCCGTCTCCTGTAAAGGAGGTGGTGTCGATGGCCACGTGGCGCTAGGGGGCGTGTCCCCGTGTCCGGCGGATGGGGAACCTCAGAAGCCGGTCTCTGGCGCAAGCCGGAGGCCGGGGGACGGGGGGAACCGGAAACCGGATGTGGCGCCGGAAAACCGGAAGTCTGCTGGTCATGTGACTCGGCCAGCAGACGCACCAGAAAGTGTTGCGGCAGCGAGTGGTGGCGGTAGGAGAGGCTTTGGCACTGCTGGCCACCCCCCGACGGGAGGGGGGGGTGGTTTGGTGCCGGGAGCGGCTCTAGCTGTGCCTGCGGCCCCTCCATCTGCATCGCCGCAAGGCGGTGGGAGGGGTTTAGCGGGCACGGGGGGTGACGGCACCCCTCCTCCCGAACATTGCATTGGTGGCGCAGCAGAAATGGAGGTCGGTGAAGCGGAGGGTGCTGAGGGATTGCCGCCTGAGATATCCGGCGGCGCCCCAGAAGTAGCGGCACCTGATGATGTGGAGACCCCAAAAACAACATATAAAAAGCCAGTGGACAAAAGGAAGAACTCCGTAACCAGCCTGGCCGGTATGAAAGTTGTGGAGAGGAATGTAAGTGGAAATGTAAATATTGATGGTAATGTTAGTAGTGTTGGTAATATTGTTGGTGGTGGTAATGTTGTGGATATTAATGTGGGTTGTAATATTGTGGGGGGAGTGTCAACCAGTGGCGGGCCGGATGCTCCTTCTGCCAGAGCGCCGGGCAGGTCGTATGCGGGCGTTGTGGTGGGGGGACCGTCGGCCCACCCATCCTCATCTTCTGGGCCCGGGGACGGCAGTTTGCAACAACGCCTCCTAGAAGCCTTAAGGGAGGGGAAGCAGACGATAACAGTAGGGGGAGTGCAGAAGGACCTATCCTTTTGGATAAATAGGTATGGTCTGGATGCCTTCCGAGAGAGACGGGGAGATCAGTGGTCGCTCCCAACAACCGGGCCGGCCGTGGCCAGGAGGAATGTGGTCCGTCTCCAGTGGCGTGGCAATGATGCGTGCCCTCCTCGTAAGAGGGTGGTGGAGCTGCTGCTGGAGATGGGCTTCAAGGCGAGTGACATCTACGCCTTGATACATCCTCATGGTACGGCTGAGTTTGACATCAGCTTTGTTCAGCCGGGGGGCCTTGAGGTCTTCTGGGGGAACTATGAGCTGGTGAAAAGCGAGCCCGGCTGGCGAGGGTTTGCTGCGCAAGCAATCTCTCGCCAGAATGGTCTCAGGAAAGTGACCGTTCTTACCCGTAACGAGTCGCTTTCCTGTGTGGACATCATGACCTGGTTGGGAAGATACGGTGAGGTAGCAGAGATGCCACGGAAGAACTGCGATGAGTTTGGCATCTGGTCGGGAGCCTGGACGTTTATGGTCAAACTTAAGCGTCTGGGGCAGACGGTGTCCCACATACCATCATCTGCTTTCTTGGGAAGAGATCGAATCCTTGTCTTCTACCAGGGGCAGCCGAAGCTGTGTCACCGGTGTGGCGACCCCTCACACTTGAGCGCAAGCTGCACTGTGCAGAAGTGCGCTCATTGTGGGGGGGTAGGCCATCTGGCCGCATCGTGTGAGCAGATTAGGTGTAACCTGTGTGGTGACCTAGGTCACCCTTTCAGTCGGTGTCCGCGCTCAGTCGTCAATGTCTGTTCCAACCCTACGGAGAATGTAAGGAGGGAGGTCTCCGTGGGCGAGGGGGTGGACAGAGACGATAGAGCCCAAGAGCAAAGGACGAACGCCGGGAGGGGACCCCCTTCTCGTCAGAGAAGGGCGGAAAAACGCAGAAGGGAACGAGAGCTGAGGAGGACCCAGGAAACTGGGGACTCCTCTGGCTCGGACCTGGATGCCCCCCAGGATACTGATGCTCTTGGGGGGGCCGTACTGGACGAGGAGATAAGGAGGATAGAGAGAGAGCAGAGGGCTGAGGACTCCCAGTCCTCCCACTATGAAAGTGTGGAAGAGGAAGGGAGGTCACAGCCTAAAACAAAACAGGGGACACCGGGTAACATCAAAACAGGGCTAAAAACATCTGGCCCTGCCCCGGCCAAGGAAGGCAAAACCTGCACCCCCCTGGTGTGCTCCCCCAACCGATACCGTGTTCTCATGGATATTCCAGACCCCCAGGCCGGGGGGGAGAGCACGGTAGGGAGTCTAGGTGTCGTTGAGCCTCCTCTTCTGCGGGGGCCACTGTCCCCGGGGGAGGGGGTCGGCCCGGACCCAGGAGATGAGAATGGGAGGGGGGTGGTGGAGGTTATGGACTCCTCAAAAACAAAAAAAAGAGGTAAAGAGGGTGAGGGGTCCTCCTCAGAGGAGAAAGCAAGGGGTGGGAAGAAGAAAACCGTCTAACTCAATCATTTATGATGGCGGCACCCACTCCGTTGACGCTGGCATCGATTAACGTTGCCAGCATTAAGTCGAATATGGCTAGATTTGCAGCCTTTGATTTTCTCGGCCGGGTTGAAGCTGACATTTTGTTTTTGCAGGAGACCAGACTGTCACTTTTGGCAGAGGTCGTGAAAGCTAGGAGGGAGTGGCGACGTGGGCCCTCCTACTGGTCTCTTGCGGCTGAGCCATATAGCGGGGTGGCGGTACTTTTTACCGCACCGGTCACATGCCGGCGGATGATCGAGTTAGAAATGGGGCGGTGCTTGATCTTAGATGTTCTCATGAGGGGACAAGAACTAAGACTTATCAACATCTACGGTCCCCAGACAAAGTGGGACCGGAAAAGTCTCTTCATGAGGATTAAGCCCTTCCTTTTTACAGGCCGACAAGTCATTTTTGGAGGGGACTTTAACACTGTCGTTAGGCCCCAAGACAGAGGAGGTTCCAGAAAGGTACTGGCCTATGATAGTGTCGAGTTGAATAGAATAGCTAGTGATGCTCGCCTGGAGGACATCCACATTCGGTATACCCCAGGCCACTCGGGGTTCACCTATCATAGTGGTAGTCGTAGGTCCAGGATAGACAGGTTTTTTTTAAAGGAGGACGCCATCTCTTCGGCAGTGTCCGTCGTTGAGGTGGAGTTCTCCGATCACTGTATGATTATTTTTTCTTTGAATGTTGCAGAGTCCCTCCAGATGGGAAGAGGTATATGGAGGCTGAATTCTACTCTCCTGGAAGAAGCAGAGATAAGACAGGCCTTCGAGGATTTTCTTCAGAGCCAGGTACCTTTATTGGATCTAGGTGGTACTAAGTCTGAGTGGTGGGGGGTGTTCAAAGAACGGGTGGCTGAGTTTTTCCGTCAGATCTCGTGCCTCAGGTCTATGAGCAGGTATCGCCTGTATCAAGACATGAGGAGGAAACTCGAACATCTAGTCTCAACCGGAGGTAGCCGTGAGGAAATCTCCGTGGTGAAAGCTCTGCTCAAAAGATGCCAATATGATAGGCACACGTCTTTGGTTCTTGAACGGGATTTCGGGAGGTACCGCTCGCCCGACCCTTACAAGAACTGCAAGATGTCAGTGAGTCGTAAGGTGGTGACAGGACTGGTAGATAGTACAGGCTCCCTGATGAGATCCAAATCAGGGATCCTGGAGGTCATCAGATCCTTTTATTCGCAGCTTTTGGGTGAGCAGGATCTAAACCGAGACGAAATGTCGGCTTTCCTGGCTGAAACCATCCCTGAGCCAGGAGCAGACCCCTCGCTTGGTGTTTTGACAGAGTCGATCAAGGAAGAGGAAGTGATGCTGGCGATTGATGGGTTGGCCATCAAAAAGTCGCCAGGCCCAGATGGCTTAACATCTGAGTTTTATAAGGCTTTTAAGGGAACCTTAGTTCCCCTCTTGACTGCGGTTTTTAATGAGTGCCTCTCCTCGGGCGCTCTGCCAAAGTCAATGGGCAAGTCGGCCTTGATCATTCTGTCAAAGGGTAAGGATTCGACCCGTATTGAGAACTGGCGTCCCATAGCGCTCCTCAATACGGACAGAAAGGTTCTCGCAAAAGTACTGTTTAATCGGCTGGTGAAGTTTGCACCCCGGCTCCTTTCGTCGGCCCAGCATTGCTCTGTTCCAGGCCGCAGCACCTTTAGTGCTGTCCTCAGTGTCAGAGAGGCAGTGGAGCAGGGACATTCTGGCCGATGGGAGGGGTACATGCTGTCCTTGGATCAGGCCAAAGCTTTTGACCGGGTGAATCACAAGTACCTATGGTCAGTCCTTCTGAGGTATGGCCTACCGGGTGAGTTCGTTAATTGGCTCCAGACCCTATACGCTGGGGCTGAGTCTTTTGCACTGGTGAACGGTTGGACTGGAACCCCCTTTGAGGTTGGGTCTGGTGTCCGCCAGGGTTGTCCCTTAAGCCCCTTGCTGTATGTTTTCGCGATCGACCCCTTTCTTAGGCGGCTCGATCGTGGGCCATTGGCGGGGGTGGGGATGGACTTGGAGGAGCCGGAAGCCACTCAGAGGGTGGTTGCGTACGCGGATGACGTCACTATCTTTGTCTCCTCCAGAGGGGAGGCAGAGTGGGTGATGTCAGAAGTTGAGCGCTACTCACGGGCATCTGGGTCCAGGATCAACCGGGACAAGTGTGAAAGTCTCTGGCTGGGGGGAGGGGATCCTAGTTTTGATCTCCCGGACACCCTCCCAGAGCCCAAAGGGTCTGCTAAAATCTTAGGCATTGAATTTGGCCCGGGTGATTACCCCAAGAAAAACTGGGAAGGTAGGCTATCAATAGCTGCCCAGAAGGTTGGCCAATGGAAGGGATGGTCTTTGTCCCTTAGGGAAAGGGTTCACCTGGCCAAGGCTTACCTGATGCCCATGTTGCTCTACCTTGGCAGCGTGTGCATGTTGCCAGAGCCTCTCTGGACTCGGGTCTATAGCCTGTTCTTCCAACTGTTATGGGGAAACAGGCTTAACCTAATCAAGAGGGAGGTTACTTACCTACCGAGGAAACTAGGTGGGTTAGGTATGGTTAACCCAGTGGTGTTTCTAGTAAACACCTTCATTAAAATTAATTTGGCGAACCTCTTTGAAAGAGAAAGGGCTCCTCTGTGGATATCCTCCTGCAGGGGATGGTTTCGGCCTTTCTTCCAGGAATGGGAGACAGGAGGCCAAGCGAAAGACCTGCGTGTACCCCATGGGCACCTCCCGGCTTATGCCGCCCCGGTTCTGAAGGTTGTTCGTCGGTGGGGTCTGGAGGCGAGGGAGATCAAGACCATGTCGAGAAAATTTCTTGACAGAAAGGTCTTGTTGACCTGCTTCCAGAAGCCCCTGGCGCTCAGGGACTGCCCAAGTAGCGACCTCGGGGTGGGATTAAAACTTTTAAACTCTGTGAGGATTCCCCAGAAGTTTTGGGATCTGGCTTGGCGCTGCTTCCATGGGAGGCTGTATGTAAGGGGCAATCTGAAGTTTAGAAACTCCGATGAAAGAGGTTGTCCTCGGGAGGAGTGCGATGACACGCTGGAAAGCATGGACCATTTCTTGCTTCAGTGTCCCTTCAATGCAGAGGTTTACAAACGGGTGGGTGCCTCCATCGGTTGGCCCGGTCTGACCAACCTCTCCTACGCTGGTTGGGCCTATGGGGCATTCGGAGACCTGGGTGGAAGGGATCATTGCACTTCTTTTTTAGTTAGTTTAGTGATCAGGTATTTCACGTGGAACGCACGGTGCTTAGTATCGACTCAGTGTAAAATCCTCCTGGAGGACGAGGTGTGTAGGAATATCATGGGTGACCTGGTGAAGGTCCGGTCTCTGGAGGTTGAGAAACTGGGTGCATCCAAGGCCTCTCGACTTTGGAGGGGCTTCAATTTTAGGGTGCCCTAGGTGGAACCAACCTTCAGGGGGAGGGGAGGGAGTGCCCCTGGGTATTAGACTGGAGGTGGGGGTCTGCACCTGGCCATGACACCGGGAAATAGCGATAGGGACAGAATGAGAGACAGCAGGAGGGACAGATTAGTTTATAAAGTAATAAGGGATAGAGATAGGGCAAGCAGGATAGGTTTAGCGATAGGGACCGGGGTGGTGGTTGGGGGTTGGCTTTGGCCTCTGGTCTGGTGCTCTAGGGGGGCTTTCCTCTCTCTCTCCTCTGGTGATGGGCTGAGTAAGCACAAGTAGGTTTTTGTTTTGAGCTTTTTGGAGACAGAAAAAGGGCTTACAAGCAGCCAAACTTAGGTTTTCGGGTTTATGTATATAGTATGGTATTTGGTTATAGTTATGTGTCGATATGGTGTATAGGTCTATGCATGGGTTTGTGTGAATGTTTAGGTAAGATGGGCAGTAGATAGGTGGGGTGGGGGGCCTGGGGGTGTGCCCAGCCTGATTCTGGACTATGTGGACGTGAGGAGGACATGAGACGTGGGATCGGGCTGGTTGGGTGATGTGTTGGGTGGTGGGGGCCAGCATCTGAACTATGCGGACATGGAAGGACATGAGGCGTGATGCTGGTTGGGGGAGGTGATGGGTGGTGATGGATAAGGTAGTATGTACAGGGTTAGGTATGAATGTGGATAAGTTAATAAAAAGAAAAAAAATAAAAAAAATAAATAAAAATATAAAAAAAAAATGTAAAAAAAAATAAAAAAAAATTTAAAAAAAAAAAAGAAAAAAAAAAAAAAAAAAAAAAAAAAAAAAAAAATTTTAAAAAAAAATCTTTGTTTTTTGGGGTTTGTTTTGTTGTTTTTTTATGTTTTGTTCTTTTCTTTTCATTTACATGGTGCACTGAAGTAAGTGCACCATGAGATGGTAACTTTTATTTTTAGAGTTTATTATTATTATTATTTTGTTTATTTTTATTATGATTATTATTTATTTTGTTTTATATATGTGGTGTTTTGTTTTTTTAGGGGGCCATTGGTTGGCACATGGTTTTTAAGAGTATGTTGTATATAGTGTTATAGTTATGTTTTCTTGGGGTTGGGGGGGTTTAGGTGTGTGTATGAATGAGTATGGGATCATAGTTATGTATGCATGGGGATTTATGTAAGAAGGGCCAGGCTGGGTAAATTGTACAGAAATGTACATAAGTTTTGTTTTGTTTTGTTGTGTTTGTTTTGTAAATACCGTTTATTTTGTAATGTTTTATATTTTTCTATTAAAAGAGTACCAGAGAAATGCCACACCAGCAGTGACTAGCAAGGAGGGAGGTTGTGTGTTTGGGAGCTGCTGTGTGTGTGCTGTGAGTGTGTTGAGTGGACCACACCCGGAATCCAGGGAGTTTCCTTTCTTTCACCAGCCCAGGTTTCTATCACCTGCCTGGGCTAAGGAAGCTTCCCTGAAGGAGGCTCCATTCATACATGGAGCCTCAGACCTCTACCCCCTGGAGCATGCAGGCGGGGGGTAGGGGGTCTTCCCAACCTGCTGGGAGCGTGCAGCCAGCATCAGGGGTGAGAAGGTCATCCCGTGGAAAGATCTGTGCGGCCCCCCCTGATGCTGGGGCTCTGGAAGGAGCCAGGAGGAGAGACATGGCGGATCATCCAGGTGGAGGACCAGAAGGCCCAGCAAGGCCAGATGCCAGACCTGAGGACCAGAGCACGGTAGAGGAATGGGGGCTACTGCGGTCGGGAGAGTCGGTGGAAACCTTCAGCTCCCGCCTAGCTGCCCGGCTGGAAGAATACCGGGACCTCGGTAAGTCCCTGCGGCGGCTTCGTGAAGATCTGGCGGTCGCAAGGGGACGAGCCGCGAAAACATCAGGCGCCAAGAGGTCCCGGTATAATCTACAGGTAAAGACAATTTTGGAGGAAATTAATATGGTGGAGGAGAGGAAGATGGAGATTGTGGTCGGTGGGGGAGCCTTCGGGGAGAAATTGGAGAATGATGAAAGGTTTTCCCTGATGGCGTCCCCCACGCAAAGTAATGAAACCCCCTGCAAAAGGGGAGTAAAAGCACTGGCTGCTAAAGGTGCAGTGGAAGCTGCAGAGAAGGAGGCCGCAAAATTGGAGGCCGCAAAAATGGAGGCCGCAAAAATGGAGGCCGCAAAAATGGAGGCCGCAAAAATGGAGGCCGCAAAAATGGAGGCCGCAAAAATGGAGGCCGCAAAATTGGAGGCCACTAAAATGGACGAAAGTGTGGAGAGGACGCCAACCCGGGAGGAGACGGGCTCGGAGGACCCCTGGGAAGGCAGTAACGGAGGGGCAAGTGGGGAACTTACCTGCAGCCAAGGTGTGCATGACATTGAATCGGGCAGTGGGCACCCCCCGGGGTTGCTCACGCAAATACGGCTGCAGGAGTCCCCAGTGTCCCTCCAGAACTTTACTTTTGGAGCGGAGTTGCCACCAGAGGAGGACAAAGTGCAGAAGAAAAAGTTATGGAAGTTAAGGCGGAAGAAAACAAAGGCGAAGACAGGTGGGGTATCCTATAAATATTCCTACCTGTCTTCCTTGCGTTCCGGACCGGGTGAGAGCTCGGTTCGGGACGCAAACCCCGCAAATCCCCCAGCTCCGGCCTCTGCAGTGGGGTCGTGGCGGGTATGTGGGCAGAAAGATATGGTGCTGGTTTTGAGCAATGTGGCCAAGATGGCGCCAGACGCCGTCTCCTGTAAAGGAGGTGGTGTCGATGGCCACGTGGCGCTAGGGGGCGTGTCCCCGTGTCCGGCGGATGGGGAACCTCAGAAGCCGGTCTCTGGCGCAAGCCGGAGGCCGGGGGACGGGGGGAACTGGAAACCGGATGTGGCGCCGGAAAACCGGAAGTCTGCTGGTCATGTGACTCGGCCAGCAGACGCACCAGAAAGTGTTGCGGCAGCGAGTGGTGGCGGTAAGAGAGGCTTCGGCACTGCTGGCCACCCCCCGACGGGAGGGGGGGTGGTTTGGTGCCGGGAGCGGCTCTAGCTGTGCCTGCGGCCCCTCCATCTGCATCGCCGCAAGGCGGTGGGAGGGGTTTAGCGGGCACGGGGGGTGACGGCACCCCTCCTCCCGAACATTGCATTGGTGGCGCAGCAGAAATGGAGGTCGGTGAAGCGGAGGGTGCTGAGGGATTGCCGCCTGAGATATCCGGCGGCGCCCCAGAAGTAGCGGCACCTGATGATGTGGAGACCCCAAAAACAACATATAAAAAGCCAGTGGACAAAAGGAAGAACTCCGTAACCAGCCTGGCCGGTATGAAAGTTGTGGAGAGGAATGTAAGTGGAAATGTAAATATTGATGGTAATGTTAGTAGTGTTGGTAATATTGTTGGTGGTGGTAATGTTGTGGATATTAATGTGGGTTGTAATATTGTGGGGGGAGTGTCAACCAGTGGCGGGCCGGATGCTCCTTCTGCCAGAGCGCCCGGCAGGTCGTATGCGGGCGTTGTGGTGGGGGGACCGTCGGCCCACCCATCCTCATCTTCTGGGCCCGGGGACGGCAGTTTGCAACAGCGCCTCCTAGAAGCCTTAAGGGAGGGGAAGCAGACGATAACAGTAGGGGGAGTGCAGAAGGACCTATCCTTTTGGATAAATAGGTATGGTCTGGATGCCTTCCGAGAGAGACGGGGAGATCAGTGGTCGCTCCCAACAACCGGGCCGGCCGTGGCCAGGAGGAATGTGGTCCGTCTCCAGTGGCGTGGCAATGATGCGTGCCCTCCTCGTAAGAGGGTGGTGGAGCTGCTGCTGGAGATGGGCTTCAAGGCGAGTGACATCTACGCCTTGATACATCCTCATGGTACGGCTGAGTTTGACATCAGCTTTGTTCAGCCGGGGGGCCTTGAGGTCTTCTGGGGGAACTATGAGCTGGTGAAAAGCGAGCCCGGCTGGCGAGGGTTTGCTGCGCAAGCAATCTCTCGCCAGAATGGTCTCAGGAAAGTGACCGTTCTTACCCGTAACGAGTCGCTTTCCTGTGTGGACATCATGACCTGGTTGGGAAGATACGGTGAGGTAGCAGAGATGCCACGGAAGAACTGCGATGAGTTTGGCATCTGGTCGGGAGCCTGGACGTTTATGGTCAAACTTAAGCGTCTGGGGCAGACGGTGTCCCACATACCATCATCTGCTTTCTTGGGAAGAGATCGAATCCTTGTCTTCTACCAGGGGCAGCCGAAGCTGTGTCACCGGTGTGGCGACCCCTCACACTTGAGCGCAAGCTGCACTGTGCAGAAGTGCGCTCATTGTGGGGGGGTAGGCCATCTGGCCGCATCGTGTGAGCAGATTAGGTGTAACCTGTGTGGTGACCTAGGTCACCCTTTCAGTCGGTGTCCGCGCTCAGTCGTCAATGTCTGTTCCAACCCTACGGAGAATGTAAGGAGGGAGGTCTCCGTGGGCGAGGGGGTGGACAGAGACGATAGAGCCCAAGAGCAAAGGATGAACGCCAGGAGGGGACCCCCTTCTCGTCAGAGAAGGGCGGAAAAACGCAGAAGGGAACGAGAGCTGAGGAGGACCCAGGAAACTGGGGACTCCTCTGGCTCGGACCTGGATGCCCCCCAGGATACTGATGCTCTTGGGGGGGCCGTACTGGACGAGGAGATAAGGAGGATAGAGAGAGAGCAGAGGGCTGAGGACTCCCAGTCCTCCCACTATGAAAGTGTGGAAGAGGAAGGGAGGTCACAGCCTAAAACAAAACAGGGGACACCGGGTAACATCAAAACAGGGCTAAAAAAATCTGGCCCTGCCCCGGCCAAGGAAGGCAAAACCTGCACCCCCCTGGTGTGCTCCCCCAACCGATACCGTGTTCTCATGGATATTCCAGACCCCCAGGCCGGGGGGGAGAGCACGGTAGGGAGTCTAGGAGTCGTTGAGCCTCCTCTTCTGCGGGGGCCACTGTCCCCGGGGGAGGGGGTCGGCCCGGACCCAGGAGATGAGAATGGGAGGGGGGTGGTGGAGGTTATGGACTCCTCAAAAACAAAAAAAAGAGGTAAAGAGGGTGAGGGGTCCTCCTCAGAGGAGAAAGCAAGGGGTGGGAAGAAGAAAACCGTCTAACTCAATCATTTATGATGGCGGCACCCACTCCGTTGACGCTGGCATCGATTAACGTTGCCAGCATTAAGTCGAATATGGCTAGATTTGCAGCCTTTGATTTTCTCGGCCGGGTTGAAGCTGACATTTTGTTTTTGCAGGAGACCAGACTGTCACTTTTGGCAGAGGTCGTGAAAGCTAGGAGGGAGTGGCGACGTGGGCCCTCCTACTGGTCTCTTGCGGCTGAGCCATATAGCGGGGTGGCGGTACTTTTTACCGCACCGGTCACATGCCGGCGGATGATCGAGTTAGAAATGGGGCGGTGCTTGATCTTAGATGTTCTCATGAGGGGACAAGAACTAAGACTCATTAACATCTACGGTCCCCAGACAAAGTGGGACCGGAAAAGTCTCTTCATGAGGATTAAGCCCTTCCTTTTTACAGGCCGACAAGTCATTTTTGGAGGGGACTTTAACACTGTCGTTAGGCCCCAAGACAGAGGAGGTTCCAGAAAGGTACTGGCCTATGATAGTGTCGAGTTGAATAGAATAGCTAGTGATGCTCGCCTGGAGGACATCCACATTCGGTATACCCCAGGCCACTCGGGGTTCACCTATCATAGTGGTAGTCGTAGGTCCAGAATAGACAGGTTTTTTTTAAAGGAGGACGCCATCTCTTCGGCAGTGTCCGTCGTTGAGGTGGAGTTCTCCGATCACTGTATGATTATTTTTTCTTTGAATGTTGCAGAGTCCCTCCAGATGGGAAGAGGTATATGGAGGCTGAATTCTACTCTCCTGGAAGAAGCAGAGATAAGACAGGCCTTCGAGGATTTTCTTCAGAGCCAGGTACCTTTATTGGATCTAGGTGGTACTAAGTCTGAGTGGTGGGAGGTGTTCAAAGAACGGGTGGCTGAGTTTTTCCGTCAGATCTCGTGCCTCAGGTCTATGAGCAGGTATCGCCTGTATCAAGACATGAGGAGGAAACTCGAACATCTAGTCTCAACCGGAGGTAGCCGTGAGGAAATCTCCGTGGTGAAAGCTCTGCTCAAAAGATGCCAATATGATAGGCACACGTCTTTGGTTCTTGAACGGGATTTCGGGAGGTACCGCTCGCCCGACCCTTACAAGAACTGCAAGATGTCAGTGAGTCGTAAGGTGGTGACAGGACTGGTAGATAGTACAGGCTCCCTGATGAGATCCAAATCAGGGATCCTGGAGGTCATCAGATCCTTTTATTCGCAGCTTTTGGGTGAGCAGGATCTAAACCGAGACGAAATGTCGGCTTTCCTGGCTGAAACCATCCCTGAGCCAGGAGCAGACCCCTCGCTTGGTGTTTTGACAGAGTCGATCAAGGAAGAGGAAGTGATGCTGGCGATTGATGGGTTGGCCATCAAAAAGTCGCCAGGCCCAGATGGCTTAACATCTGAGTTTTATAAGGCTTTTAAGGGAACCTTAGTTCCCCTCTTGACTGCAGTTTTTAATGAGTGCCTCTCCTCGGGCGCTCTGCCAAAGTCAATGGGCAAGTCGGCCTTGATCATTCTGTCAAAGGGTAAGGATTCGACCCGTATTGAGAACTGGCGTCCCATAGCGCTCCTCAATACGGACAGAAAGGTTCTCGCAAAAGTACTGTTTAATCGGCTGGTGAAGTTTGCACCCCGGCTCCTTTCGTCGGCCCAGCATTGCTCTGTTCCAGGCCGCAGCACCTTTAGTGCTGTCCTCAGTGTCAGAGAGGCAGTGGAGCAGGGACATTCTGGCCGATGGGAGGGGTACATGCTGTCCTTGGATCAGGCCAAAGCTTTTGACCGGGTGAATCACAAGTACCTATGGTCAGTCCTTCTGAGGTATGGCCTACCGGGTGAGTTCGTTAATTGGCTCCAGACCCTATACGCTGGGGCTGAGTCTTTTGCACTGGTGAATGGTTGGACTGGAACCCCCTTTGAGGTTGGGTCTGGTGTCCGCCAGGGTTGTCCCTTAAGCCCCTTGCTGTATGTTTTCGCGATCGACCCCTTTCTTAGGCGGCTCGATCGTGGGCCATTGGCGGGGGTGGGGATGGACTTGGAGGAGCCGGAAGCCACTCAGAGGGTGGTTGCGTACGCGGATGACGTCACTATCTTTGTCTCCTCGAGAGGGGAGGCAGAGTGGGTGATGTCAGAAGTTGAGCGCTACTCACGGGCATCTGGGTCCAGGATCAACCGGGACAAGTGTGAAAGTCTCTGGCTGGGGGGAGGGGATCCTAGTTTTGATCTCCCGGACACCCTCCCAGAGCCCAAAGGGTCTGCTAAAATCTTAGGCATTGAATTTGGCCCGGGTGATTACCCCAAGAAAAACTGGGAAGGTAGGCTATCAATAGCTGCCCAGAAGGTTGGCCAATGGAAGGGATGGTCTTTGTCCCTTAGGGAAAGGGTTCACCTGGCCAAGGCTTACCTGATGCCCATGTTGCTCTACCTTGGCAGCGTGTGCATGTTGCCAGAGCCTCTCTGGACTCGGGTCTATAGCCTGTTCTTCCAACTGTTATGGGGAAACAGGCTTAACCTAATCAAGAGGGAGGTTACTTACCTACCGAGGAAACTAGGTGGGTTAGGTATGGTTAACCCAGTGGTGTTTCTAGTAAACACCTTCATTAAAATTAATTTGGCGAACCTCTTTGAAAGAGAAAGGGCTCCTCTGTGGATATCCTCCTGCAGGGGATGGTTTCGGCCTTTCTTCCAGGAATGGGAGACAGGAGGCCAAGCGAAAGACCTGCGTGTACCCCATGGGCACCTCCCGGCTTATGCCGCCCCGGTTCTGAAGGTTGTTCGTCGGTGGGGTCTGGAGGCGAGGGAGATCAAGACCATGTCGAGAAAATTTCTTGACAGAAAGGTCTTGTTGACCTGCTTCCAGAAGCCCCTGGCGCTCAGGGACTGCCCAAGTAGCGACCTCGGGGTGGGATTAAAACTTTTAAACTCTGTGAGGATTCCCCAGAAGTTTTGGGATCTGGCTTGGCGCTGCTTCCATGGGAGGCTGTATGTAAGGGGCAATCTGAAGTTCAGAAACTCCGATGAAAGAGGTTGTCCTCGGGAGGAGTGCGATGACACGCTGGAAAGCATGGACCATTTCTTGCTTCAGTGTCCCTTCAATGCAGAGGTTTACAAACGGGCGGGTGCCTCCATCGGTTGGCCCGGTCTGACCAACCTCTCCTACGCTGGTTGGGCCTATGGGGCATTCGGAGACCTGGGTGGAAGGGATCATTGCACTTCTTTTTTAGTTAGTTTAGTGATCAGGTATTTCACGTGGAACGCACGGTGCTTAGTATCGACTCAGTGTAAAATCCTCCTGGAGGACGAGGTGTGTAGGAATATCATGGGTGACCTGGTGAAGGTCCGGTCTCTGGAGGTTGAGAAACTGGGTGCATCCAAGGCCTCTCGACTTTGGAGGGGCTTCAATTTTAGGGTGCCCTAGGTGGAACCAACCTTCAGGGGGAGGGGAGGGAGTGCCCCTGGGTATTAGACTGGAGGTGGGGGTCTGCACCTGGCCATGACACCGGGAAATAGCGATAGGGACAGAATGAGAGACAGCAGGAGGGACAGATTAGTTTATAAAGTAATAAGGGATAGAGATAGGGCAAGCAGGATAGGTTTAGCGATAGGGACCGGGGTGGTGGTTGGGGGTTGGCTTTGGCCTCTGGGCTGGTGCTCTAGGGGGGCTTTCCTCTCTCTCTCCTCTGGTGATGGGCTGAGTAAGCACAAGTAGGTTTTTGTTTTGAGCTTTTTGGAGACAGAAAAAGGGCTTACAAGCAGCCAAACTTAGGTTTTCGGGTTTATGTATATAGTATGGTATTTGGTTATAGTTATGTGTCGATATGGTGTATAGGTCTATGCATGGGTTTGTGTGAATGTTTAGGTAAGATGGGCAGTAGATAGGTGGGGTGGGGGGCCTGGGGGTGTGCCCAGCCTGATTCTGGACTACGTGGACGTGAGGAGGACATGAGACGTGGGATCGGGCTGGTTGGGTGATGTGTTGGGTGGTGGGGGCCAGCATCTGAACTATGCGGACATGGAAGGACATGAGGCGTGATGCTGGTTGGGGGAGGTGATGGGTGGTGATGGATAAGGTAGTATGTACAGGGTTAGGTATGAATGTGGATAAGTTAATAAAAAGAAAAATAAAAAAATAATATATATATATATAAAAAAAAAAAAAAAAAAAAAAAAAAAAAATATTAAAAAAAAATAAAAAAAATAAATAATAAAAAAATTTAAAAAAAAAATTCTTTTTTTTTTTTGGGGTTTGTTTTGTTGTTTTTTGATGTTTTGTTCTTTTCTTTTCATTTACATGGTGCACTGAAGTAAGTGCACCATGGGATGGTAACTTTTATTTTTAGAGTTTATTATTATTATTATTATTTTGTTTATTTTTATTGTGATTATTATTTATTTTGTTTTATATATGTGGTGTTTTTTTTAGGGGGCCATTGGTTGGCACTTGGTTTTTAAGAGTATGTTGTATATAGTGTTATAGTTATGTTTTCTTGGTGTTGGGGGGGTTTAGGTGTGCGTATGAATGAGTATGGGATTATAGTTATGTATGCATGGGGATTTATGTAAGAAGGGCCAGGCTGGGTAAATTGTACAGAAATGTACATAAGTTTTGTTTTGTTGTGTTTGTTTTGTAAATACCGTTTATTTTGTAATGTTTTATATTTTTCTATTAAAAGAGTACCAGAGAAATGCCACACCAGCAGTGACTAGCAAGGAGGGAGGTTGTGTGTTTGGGAGCTGCTGTGTGTGTGCTGTGAGTGTGTTGAGTGGACCACACCCGGAATCCAGGGAGTTTCCTTTCTTTCACCAGCCCAGGTTTCTATCACCTGCCTGGGCTAAGGAAGCTTCCCTGAAGGAGGCTCCATTCATACATGGAGCCTCAGACCTCTACCCCCTGGAGCATGCAGGCGGGGGGTAGGGGGTCTTCCCAACCTGCTGGGAGCGTGCAGCCAGCATCAGGGGTGAGAAGGTCATCCCGTGGAAAGATCTGTGCGGCCCCCCCTGATGCTGGGGCTCTGGAAGGAGCCAGGAGGAGAGACATGGCGGATCATCCAGGTGGAGGACCAGAAGGCCCAGCAAGGCCAGATGCCAGACCTGAGGACCAGAGCACGGTAGAGGAATGGGGGCTACTGCGGTCGGGAGAGTCGGTGGAAACCTTCAGCTCCCGCCTAGCTGCCCGGCTGGAAGAATACCGGGACCTCGGTAAGTCCCTGCGGCGGCTTCGTGAAGATCTGGCGGTCGCAAGGGGACGAGCCGCGAAAACATCAGGCGCCAAGAGGTCCCGGTATAATCTACAGGTAAAGACAATTTTGGAGGAAATTAATATGGTGGAGGAGAGGAAGATGGAGATTGTGGTCGGTGGGGGAGCCTTCGGGGAGAAATTGGAGAATGATGAAAGGTTTTCCCTGATGGCGTCCCCCACGCAAAGTAATGAAACCCCCTGCAAAAGGGGAGTAAAGGCATTGGCTGCTCAAAAGTGCAGAGGCAGTGGAGGCCGCAAAAGTGGAGGCCGCAAAAGTGGAGGCCGCAAAAGTGGAGGCCGCAAAAGTGGAGGCCGCAAAAGTGGAGGCCGCAAAAGTGGAGGCCGCAAAAATGGAGGCCGCAAAATTGGAGGCCGAAAAAATGGAGGCCGCAAAATTGGAGGCCACTGAAATGGACGAAAGTGTGGAGAGGACGCCAACCCGGGAGGAGACGGGCTCGGAGGACCCCTGGGAAGGCAGTAACGGAGGGGCAAGTGGGGAACTTACCTGCAGCCAAGGTGTGCATGACATTGAATCGGGCAGTGGGCACCCCCCGGGGTTGCTCACGCAAATACGGCTGCAGGAGTCCCCAGTGTCCCTCCAGAACTTTACTTTTGGAGCGGAGTTGCCACCAGAGGAGGACAAAGTGCAGAAGAAAAAGTTATGGAAGTTAAGGCGGAAGAAAACAAAGGCGAAGACAGGTGGGGTATCCTATAAATATTCCTACCTGTCTTCCTTGCGTTCCGGACCGGGTGAGAGCTCGGTTCGGGATGCAAACCCCGCAAATCCCCCAGCTCCGGCCTCTGCAGTGGGGTCGTGGCGGGTATGTGGGCAGAAAGATATGGTGCTGGTTTTGAGCAATGTGGCCAAGATGGCGCCAGACGCCGTCTCTTGTAAAGGAGGTGGTGTCGATGGCCACGTGGCGCTAGGGGGCGTGTCCCCGTGTCCGGCGGATGGGGAACCTCAGAAGCCGGTCTCTGGCGCAAGCCGGAGGCCGGGGGACGGGGGGAACTGGAAACCGGATGTGGCGCCGGAAAACCGGAAGTCTGCTGGTCATGTGACTCGGCCAGCAGACGCACCAGAAAGTGTTGCGGCAGCGAGTGGTGGCGGTAGGAGAGGCTTCGGCACTGCTGGCCACCCCCCGACGGGAGGGGGGGTGGTTTGGTGCCGGGAGCGGCTCTAGCTGTGCCTGCGGCCCCTCCATCTGCATCGCCGCAAGGCGGTGGGAGGGGTTTAGCGGGCACGGGGGGTGACGGCACCCCTCCTCCCGAACATTGCATTGGTGGCGCAGCAGAAATGGAGGTCGGTGAAGCGGAGGGTGCTGAGGGATTGCCGCCTGAGATATCCGGCGGCGCCCCAGAAGTAGCGGCACCTGATGATGTGGAGACCCCAAAAACAACATATAAAAAGCCAGTGGACAAAAGGAAGAACTCCGTAACCAGCCTGGCCGGTATGAAAGTTGTGGAGAGGAATGTAAGTGGAAATGTAAATATTGATGGTAATGTTAGTAGTGTTGGTAATATTGTTGGTGGTGGTAATGTTGTGGATATTAATGTGGGTTGTAATATTGTGGGGGGAGTGTCAACCAGTGGCGGGCCGGATGCTCCTTCTGCCAGAGCGCCCGGCAGGTCGTATGCGGGCGTTGTGGTGGGGGGACCGTCGGCCCACCCATCCTCATCTTCTGGGCCCGGGGACGGCAGTTTGCAACAACGCCTCCTAGAAGCCTTAAGGGAGGGGAAGCAGACGATAACAGTAGGGGGAGTGCAGAAGGACCTATCCTTTTGGATAAATAGGTATGGTCTGGATGCCTTCCGAGAGAGACGGGGAGATCAGTGGTCGCTCCCAACAACCGGGCCGGCCGTGGCCAGGAGGAATGTGGTCCGTCTCCAGTGGCGTGGCAATGATGCGTGCCCTCCTCGTAAGAGGGTGGTGGAGCTGCTGCTGGAGATGGGCTTCAAGGCGAGTGACATCTACGCCTTGATACATCCTCATGGTACGGCTGAGTTTGACATCAGCTTTGTTCAGCCGGGGGGCCTTGAGGTCTTCTGGGGGAACTATGAGCTGGTGAAAAGCGAGCCCGGCTGGCGAGGGTTTGCTGCGCAAGCAATCTCTCGCCAGAATGGTCTCAGGAAAGTGACCGTTCTTACCCGTAACGAGTCGCTTTCCTGTGTGGACATCATGACCTGGTTGGGAAGATACGGTGAGGTAGCAGAGATGCCACGGAAGAACTGCGATGAGTTTGGCATCTGGTCGGGAGCCTGGACGTTTATGGTCAAACTTAAGCGTCTGGGGCAGACGGTGTCCCACATACCATCATCTGCTTTCTTGGGAAGAGATCGAATCCTTGTCTTCTACCAGGGGCAGCCGAAGCTGTGTCACCGGTGTGGCGACCCCTCACACTTGAGCGCAAGCTGCACTGTGCAGAAGTGCGCTCATTGTGGGGGGGTAGGCCATCTGGCCGCATCGTGTGAGCAGATTAGGTGTAACCTGTGTGGTGACCTAGGTCACCCTTTCAGTCGGTGTCCGCGCTCAGTCGTCAATGTCTGTTCCAACCCTACGGAGAATGTAAGGAGGGAGGTCTCCGTGGGCGAGGGGGTGGACAGAGACGATAGAGCCCAAGAGCAAGGGATGAACGCCAGGAGGGGACCCCCTTCTCGTCAGAGAAGGGCGGAAAAACGCAGAAGGGAACGAGAGCTGAGGAGGACCCAGGAAACTGGGGACTCCTCTGGCTCGGACCTGGATGCCCCCCAGGATACTGATGCTCTTGGGGGGGCCGTACTGGACGAGGAGATAAGGAGGATAGAGAGAGAGCAGAGGGCTGAGGACTCCCAGTCCTCCCACTATGAAAGTGTGGAAGAGGAAGGGAGGTCACAGCCTAAAACAAAACAGGGGACACCGGGTAACATCAAAACAGGGCTAAAAAAATCTGGCCCTGCCCCGGCCAAGGAAGGCAAAACCTGCACCCCCCTGGTGTGCTCCCCCAACCGATACCGTGTTCTCATGGATATTCCAGACCCCCAGGCCGGGGGGGAGAGCACGGTAGGGAGTCTAGGAGTCGTTGAGCCTCCTCTTCTGCGGGGGCCACTGTCCCCGGGGGAGGGGGTCGGCCCGGACCCAGGAGATGAGAATGGGAGGGGGGTGGTGGAGGTTATGGACTCCTCAAAAACAAAAAAAAGAGGTAAAGAGGGTGAGGGGTCCTCCTCAGAGGAGAAAGCAAGGGGTGGGAAGAAGAAAACCGTCTAACTCAATCATTTATGATGGCGGCACCCACTCCGTTGACGCTGGCATCGATTAACGTTGCCAGCATTAAGTCGAATATGGCTAGATTTGCAGCCTTTGATTTTCTCGGCCGGGTTGAAGCTGACATTTTGTTTTTGCAGGAGACCAGACTGTCACTTTTGGCAGAGGTCGTGAAAGCTAGGAGGGAGTGGCGACGTGGGCCCTCCTACTGGTCTCTTGCGGCTGAGCCATATAGCGGGGTGGCGGTACTTTTTACCGCACCGGTCACATGCCGGCGGATGATCGAGTTAGAAATGGGGCGGTGCTTGATCTTAGATGTTCTCATGAGGGGACAAGAACTAAGACTCATTAACATCTACGGTCCCCAGACAAAGTGGGACCGGAAAAGTCTCTTCATGAGGATTAAGCCCTTCCTTTTTACAGGCCGACAAGTCATTTTTGGAGGGGACTTTAACACTGTCGTTAGGCCCCAAGACAGAGGAGGTTCCAGAAAGGTACTGGCCTATGATAGTGTCGAGTTGAATAGAATAGCTAGTGATGCTCGCCTGGAGGACATCCACATTCGGTATACCCCAGGCCACTCGGGGTTCACCTATCATAGTGGTAGTCGTAGGTCCAGGATAGACAGGTTTTTTTTAAAGGAGGACGCCATCTCTTCGGCAGTGTCCGTCGTTGAGGTGGAGTTCTCCGATCACTGTATGATTATTTTTTCTTTGAATGTTGCAGAGTCCCTCCAGATGGGAAGAGGTATATGGAGGCTGAATTCTACTCTCCTGGAAGAAGCAGAGATAAGACAGGCCTTCGAGGATTTTCTTCAGAGCCAGGTACCTTTATTGGATCTAGGTGGTACTAAGTCTGAGTGGTGGGAGGTGTTCAAAGAACGGGTGGCTGAGTTTTTCCGTCAGATCTCGTGCCTCAGGTCTATGAGCAGGTATCGCCTGTATCAAGACATGAGGAGGAAACTCGAACATCTAGTCTCAACCGGAGGTAGCCGTGAGGAAATCTCCGTGGTGAAAGCTCTGCTCAAAAGATGCCAATATGATAGGCACACGTCTTTGGTTCTTGAACGGGATTTCGGGAGGTACCGCTCGCCCGACCCTTACAAGAACTGCAAGATGTCAGTGAGTCGTAAGGTGGTGACAGGACTGGTAGATAGTACAGGCTCCCTGATGAGATCCAAATCAGGGATCCTGGAGGTCATCAGATCCTTTTATTCGCAGCTTTTGGGTGAGCAGGATCTAAACCGAGACGAAATGTCGGCTTTCCTGGCTGAAACCATCCCTGAGCCAGGAGCAGACCCCTCGCTTGGTGTTTTGACAGAGTCGATCAAGGAAGAGGAAGTGATGCTGGCGATTGATGGGTTGGCCATCAAAAAGTCGCCAGGCCCAGATGGCTTAACATCTGAGTTTTATAAGGCTTTTAAGGGAACCTTAGTTCCCCTCTTGACTGCGGTTTTTAATGAGTGCCTCTCCTCGGGCGCTCTGCCAAAGTCAATGGGCAAGTCGGCCTTGATCATTCTGTCAAAGGGTAAGGATTCGACCCGTATTGAGAACTGGCGTCCCATAGCGCTCCTCAATACGGACAGAAAGGTTCTCGCAAAAGTACTGTTTAATCGGCTGGTGAAGTTTGCACCCCGGCTCCTTTCGTCGGCCCAGCATTGCTCTGTTCCAGGCCGCAGCACCTTTAGTGCTGTCCTCAGTGTCAGAGAGGCAGTGGAGCAGGGACATTCTGGCCGATGGGAGGGGTACATGCTGTCCTTGGATCAGGCCAAAGCTTTTGACCGGGTGAATCACAAGTACCTATGGTCAGTCCTTCTGAGGTATGGCCTACCGGGTGAGTTCGTTAATTGGCTCCAGACCCTGTACGCTGGGGCTGAGTCTTTTGCACTGGTGAACGGTTGGACTGGAACCCCCTTTGAGGTTGGGTCTGGTGTCCGCCAGGGTTGTCCCTTAAGCCCCTTGCTGTATGTTTTCGCGATCGACCCCTTTCTTAGGCGGCTCGATCGTGGGCCATTGGCGGGGGTGGGGATGGACTTGGAGGAGCCGGAAGCCACTCAGAGGGTGGTTGCGTACGCGGATGACGTCACTATCTTTGTCTCCTCGAGAGGGGAGGCAGAGTGGGTGATGTCAGAAGTTGAGCGCTACTCACGGGCATCTGGGTCCAGGATCAACCGGGACAAGTGTGAAAGTCTCTGGCTGGGGGGAGGGGATCCTAGTTTTGATCTCCCGGACACCCTCCCAGAGCCCAAAGGGTCTGCTAAAATCTTAGGCATTGAATTTGGCCCGGGTGATTACCCCAAGAAAAACTGGGAAGGTAGGCTATCAATAGCTGCCCAGAAGGTTGGCCAATGGAAGGGATGGTCTTTGTCCCTTAGGGAAAGGGTTCACCTGGCCAAGGCTTACCTGATGCCCATGTTGCTCTACCTTGGCAGCGTGTGCATGTTGCCAGAGCCTCTCTGGACTCGGGTCTATAGCCTGTTCTTCCAACTGTTATGGGGAAACAGGCTTAACCTAATCAAGAGGGAGGTTACTTACCTACCGAGGAAACTAGGTGGGTTAGGTATGGTTAACCCAGTGGTGTTTCTAGTAAACACCTTCATTAAAATTAATTTGGCGAACCTCTTTGAAAGAGAAAGGGCTCCTCTGTGGATATCCTCCTGCAGGGGATGGTTTCGGCCTTTCTTCCAGGAATGGGAGACAGGAGGCCAAGCGAAAGACCTGCGTGTACCCCATGGGCACCTCCCGGCTTATGCCGCCCCGGTTCTGAAGGTTGTTCGTCGGTGGGGTCTGGAGGCGAGGGAGATCAAGACCATGTCGAGAAAATTTCTTGACAGAAAGGTCTTGTTGACCTGCTTCCAGAAGCCCCTGGCGCTCAGGGACTGCCCAAGTAGCGACCTCGGGGTGGGATTAAAACTTTTAAACTCTGTGAGGATTCCCCAGAAGTTTTGGGATCTGGCTTGGCGCTGCTTCCATGGGAGGCTGTATGTAAGGGGCAATCTGAAGTTTAGAAACTCCGATGAAAGAGGTTGTCCTCGGGAGGAGTGCGATGACACGCTGGAAAGCATGGACCATTTCTTGCTTCAGTGTCCCTTCAATGCAGAGGTTTACAAACGGGTGGGTGCCTCCATCGGTTGGCCCGGTCTGACCAACCTCTCCTACGCTGGTTGGGCCTATGGGGCATTCGGAGACCTGGGTGGAAGGGATCATTGCACTTCTTTTTTAGTTAGTTTAGTGATCAGGTATTTCACGTGGAACGCACGGTGCTTAGTATCGACTCAGTGTAAAATCCTCCTGGAGGACGAGGTGTGTAGGAATATCATGGGTGACCTGGTGAAGGTCCGGTCTCTGGAGGTTGAGAAACTGGGTGCATCCAAGGCCTCTCGACTTTGGAGGGGCTTCAATTTTAGGGTGCCCTAGGTGGAACCAACCTTCAGGGGGAGGGGAGGGAGTGCCCCTGGGTATTAGACTGGAGGTGGGGGTCTGCACCTGGCCATGACACCGGGAAATAGCGATAGGGACAGAATGAGAGACAGCAGGAGGGACAGATTAGTTTATAAAGTAATAAGGGATAGAGATAGGGCAAGCAGGATAGGTTTAGCGATAGGGACCGGGGTGGTGGTTGGGGGTTGGCTTTGGCCTCTGGGCTGGTGCTCTAGGGGGGCTTTCCTCTCTCTCTCCTCTGGTGATGGGCTGAGTAAGCACAAGTAGGTTTTTGTTTTGAGCTTTTTGGAGACAGAAAAAGGGCTTACAAGCAGCCAAACTTAGGTTTTCGGGTTTATGTATATAGTATGGTATTTGGTTATAGTTATGTGTCGATATGGTGTATAGGTCTATGCATGGGTTTGTGTGAATGTTTAGGTAAGATGGGCAGTAGATAGGTGGGGTGGGGGGCCTGGGGGTGTGCCCAGCCTGATTCTGGACTACGTGGACGTGAGGAGGACATGAGACGTGGGATCGGGCTGGTTGGGTGATGTGTTGGGTGGTGGGGGCCAGCATCTGAACTATGCGGACATGGAAGGACATGAGGCGTGATGCTGGTTGGGGGAGGTGATGGGTGGTGATGGATAAGGTAGTATGTACAGGGTTAGGTATGAATGTGGATAAGTTAATAAAAAGAAAAAGAAAAAAAAAAATATATATATATAAAAAAAAAAAAAAAATATTAAAAAAAAAAAAAATAAATAAATAATAAAAAATTTAAAAAAAAATTCTTTTTTTTTTTTTTTGGGGTTTGTTTTGTTGTTTTTTTATGTTTTGTTCTTTTCTTTTCATTTACATGGTGCACTGAAGTAAGTGCACCATGGGATGGTAACTTTTATTTTTAGAGTTTATTATTATTATTATTATTTTGTTTATTTTTATTGTGATTATTATTTATTTTGTTTTATATATGTGGTGTTTTTTTTAGGGGGCCATTGGTTGGCACTTGGTTTTTAAGAGTATGTTGTATATAGTGTTATAGTTATGTTTTCTTGGTGTTGGGGGGGTTTAGGTGTGCGTATGAATGAGTATGGGATTATAGTTATGTATGCATGGGGATTTATGTAAGAAGGGCCAGGCTGGGTAAATTGTACAGAAATGTACATAAGTTTTGTTTTGTTGTGTTTGTTTTGTAAATACCGTTTATTTTGTAATGTTTTATATTTTTCTATTAAAAGAGTACCAGAGAAATGCCACACCAGCAGTGACTAGCAAGGAGGGAGGTTGTGTGTTTGGGAGCTGCTGTGTGTGTGCTGTGAGTGTGTTGAGTGGACCACACCCGGAATCCAGGGAGTTTCCTTTCTTTCACCAGCCCAGGTTTCTATCACCTGCCTGGGCTAAGGAAGCTTCCCTGAAGGAGGCTCCATTCATACATGGAGCCTCAGACCTCTACCCCCTGGAGCATGCAGGCGGGGGGTAGGGGGTCTTCCCAACCTGCTGGGAGCGTGCAGCCAGCATCAGGGGTGAGAAGGTCATCCCGTGGAAAGATCTGTGCGGCCCCCCCTGATGCTGGGGCTCTGGAAGGAGCCAGGAGGAGAGACATGGCGGATCATCCAGGTGGAGGACCAGAAGGCCCAGCAAGGCCAGATGCCAGACCTGAGGACCAGAGCACGGTAGAGGAATGGGGGCTACTGCGGTCGGGAGAGTCGGTGGAAACCTTCAGCTCCCGCCTAGCTGCCCGGCTGGAAGAATACCGGGACCTCGGTAAGTCCCTGCGGCGGCTTCGTGAAGATCTGGCGGTCGCAAGGGGACGAGCCACGAAAACATCAGGCGCCAAGAGGTCCCGGTATAATCTACAGGTAAAGACAATTTTGGAGGAAATTAATATGGTGGAGGAGAGGAAGATGGAGATTGTGGTCGGTGGGGGAGCCTTCGGGGAGAAATTGGAGAATGATGAAAGGTTTTCCCTGATGGCGTCCCCCACGCAAAGTAATGAAACCCCCTGCAAAAGGGGAGTAAAGGCATTGGCTGCTAAAAGTGCAGAGGCAGTGGAGGCCGCAAAAGTGGAGGCCGCAGAAGTGGAGGCCGCAAAAGTGGAGGCCGCAAAAGTGGAGGCCGCAAAAGTGGAGGCCGCAAAAGTGGAGGCCGCAAAAGTGGAGGCCGCAAAAGTGGAGGCCGCAAAAGTGGAGGCCGCAAAAGTGGAGGCCGCAGAAGTGGAGGCCGCAGAAGTGGGGGCCACAGAAATGGAGGAAAGCGTGGAGGTGGAGAGGACGCCAACCCGGGAGGAGACGGGCTCGGAGGACCCCTGGGAAGGCAGTAACGGAGGGGCAAGTGGGGAACTTTCCTGCAGCCAAGTTGTGCAAAACTTTGAATCGGGCAGTGGGCACCCCCCGGGGTTGCTCACGCAAATACGGCTGCAGGAGTCCCCAGTGTCCCTCCAGAACTTTACTTTTGGAGATGAGTTGCCACCGGAGGAGGAGAAAAAAAAAAAGAAAAAATTATGGAAGTTGAGGCGGAAAAATGCAAAGGGGAAGACAGGTGGAGTATCTTACAAATATTCCTACCTGTCTTCCTTGCGTTCCGGACCGGGTGAGAGCTCGGTTCGGGACGCAAACCCCGCAAATCCCCCAGCTCCGGCCTCTGCAGTGGGGTCGTGGCGGGTATGTGGGCAGAAAGATATGGTGCTGGTTTTGAGCAATGTGGCCAAGATGGCGCCAGACGCCGTCTCCTGTAAAGGAGGTGGCGTCGATGGCCACGTGGCGCTAGGGGGCGTGTCCCCGTGTCCGGCGGATGGGGAACCTCAGAAGCCGGTCTCTGGCGCAAGCCGGAGGCCGGGGGACGGGGGGAACCGGAAACCGGATGTGGCGCCGGAAAACCGGAAGTCTGCTGGTCATGTGACTCGGCCGGCGGACGCACCAGAAAGTGTTGCGGCAGCGAATGGTGGCGGTAGGAGAGGCTTCGGCACTGCTGGCCATCCCCCGACGGGAGGGGGGGGTGGTTTGGTGCCGGGAGCGGCTCTAGCTGTGCCAGCGGCCCCTCCATCTGCATCGCCGCAAGGCGGTGGGAGGGGTTTAGCGGGCACGGGGGGTGACGGCACCCCTCCTCCCGAACATTGCATTGGTGGCGCAGCAGAAATGGAGGTCGGTGAAGCGGAGGGTGCTGAGGGATTGCCGCCTGAGATATCCGGCGGCGCCCCAGAAGTAGCGGCACCTGATGATGTGGAGACCCCAAAAACAACATATAAAAAGCCTATGGACAAAAGGAAGAACTCCGTAACCAGCCTGGCCGGTATGAAAGTTGTGGAGAGGAATGTAAGTGGAAATGTAAATATTGATGGTAATGTTAGTAGTGTTGGTAATATTGTTGGTGGTGGTAATGTTGTGGATATTAATGTGGGTTGTAATATTGTGGGGGGAGTGTCAACCAGTGGCGGGCCGGTTGCTCCTTCTGCCAGAGCGCCCGGCAGGTCGTATGCGGGCGTTGTGGTGGGGGGACCGTCGGCCCACCCATCCTCATCTTCTGGGCCCGGGGACGGCAGTTTGCAACAGCGCCTCCTAGAAGCCTTAAGGGAGGGGAAGCAGACAATAACAGTAGGGGGAGTGCAGAAGGACCTATCCTTTTGGATAAATAGGTATGGTCTGGATGCCTTCCGAGAGAGACGGGGAGATCAGTGGTCGCTCCCAACAACCGGGCCGGCCGTGGCCAGGAGGAATGTGGTCCGTCTCCAGTGGCGTGGCAATGATGCGTGCCCTCATCGTAAGCGGGTGGTGGAGCTGCTGCTGGAGATGGGCTTCAAGGCGAGTGACATCTACGCCTTGATACATCCTCATGGTACGGCTGAGTTTGACATCAGCTTTGTTCAGCCGGGGGGCCTTGAGGTCTTCTGGGGGAACTATGAGCTGGTGAAAAGCGAGCCCGGCTGGCGAGGGTTTGCTGCGCAAGCAATCTCTCGCCAGAATGGTCTCAGGAAAGTGACCGTTCTTACCCGTAACGAGTCGCTTTCCTGTGTGGACATCATGACCTGGTTGGGAAGATACGGTGAGGTAGCAGAGATGCCACGGAAGAACTGCGATGAGTTTGGCATCTGGTCGGGAGCCTGGACGTTTATGGTAAAACTTAAGCGTCTGGGGCAGACGGTGTCCCACATACCATCATCTGCTTTCTTGGGAAGAGATCGAATCCTTGTCTTCTACCAGGGGCAGCCGAAGCTGTGTCACCGGTGTGGCGACCCCTCACACTTGAGCGCAAGCTGCACTGTGCAGAAGTGCGCTCATTGTGGGGGGGTAGGCCATCTGGCCGCATCGTGTGAGCAGATTAGGTGTAACCTGTGTGGTGACCTAGGTCACCCTTTCAGTAGGTGTCCGCGCTCAGTCGTCAATGTCTGTTCCAACCCTACGGAGAATGTAAGGAGGGAGGTCTCCGTGGGCGAGGGGGCGGACAGAGACGATAGAGCCCAAGAGCAAAGGATGAACGCCAGGAGGGGACCCCCTTCTCGTCAGAGAAGGGCGGAAAAACGCAGAAGGGAACGAGAGCTGAGGAGGACCCAGGAAACTGGGGACTCCTCTGGCTCGGACCTGGATGCCCCCCAGGATACTGATGCTCTTGGGGGGGCCGTACTGGACGAGGAGATAAGGAGGATAGAGAGAGAGCAGAGGGCTGAGGACGCCCAGTCCTCCCACTATGAAAGTGTGGAAGAGGAAGGGAGGTCACAGCCTAAAACAAAACAGGGGACACCGGGTAACATCAAAACAGGGCTAAAAACATCTGGCCCTGCCCCGGCCAAGGAAGGCGAAACCTGCACCCCCCTGGTGTGCTCCCCCAACCGATACCGTGTTCTCATGGATATTCCAGACCCCCAGGCCAGGGGGGAGAGCACGGTAGGGAGTCTAGGAGTCGTTGAGCCTCCTCTTCTGCGGGGGCCACTGTCCCCGGGGGAGGGGGTCGGCCCGGACCCAGGAGATGAGAATGGGATGGGGGTGGTGGAGGTTATGGACTCCTCAAAAACAAAAAAAAGAGGTAAAGAGGGTGAGGGGTCCTCCTCAGAGGAGAAAGCAAGGGGTGGGAAGAAGAAAACCGTCTAACTCAATCATTTATGATGGCGGCACCCACTCCGTTGACGCTGGCATCGATTAACGTTGCCAGCATTAAGTCGAATATGGCTAGATTTGCAGCCTTTGATTTTCTCGGCCGGGTTGAAGCTGACATTTTGTTTTTGCAGGAGACCAGACTGTCACTTTTGGCAGAGGTCGTGAAAGCTAGGAGGGAGTGGCGACGTGGGCCCTCCTACTGGTCTCTTGCGGCTGAGCCATATAGCGGGGTGGCGGTACTTTTTACCGCACCGGTCACATGCCGGCGGATGATCGAGTTAGAAATGGGGCGGTGCTTGATCTTAGATGTTCTCATGAGGGGACAAGAACTAAGACTTATCAACATCTACGGTCCCCAGACAAAGTGGGACCGGAAAAGTCTCTTCATGAGGATTAAGCCCTTCCTTTTTACAGGCCGACAAGTCATTTTTGGAGGGGACTTTAACACTGTCGTTAGGCCCCAAGACAGAGGAGGTTCCAGAAAGGTACTGGCCTATGATAGTGTCGAGTTGAATAGAATAGCTAGTGATGCTCGCCTGGAGGACATCCACATTCGGTATACCCCAGGCCACTCGGGGTTCACCTATCATAGTGGTAGTCGTAGGTCCAGGATAGACAGGTTTTTTTTAAAGGAGGACGCCATCTCTTCGGCAGTGTCCGTCGTTGAGGTGGAGTTCTCCGATCACTGTATGATTATTTTTTCTTTGAATGTTGCAGAGTCCCTCCAGATGGGAAGAGGTATATGGAGGCTGAATTCTACTCTCCTGGAAGAAGCAGAGATAAGACAGGCCTTCGAGGATTTTCTTCAGAGCCAGGTACCTTTATTGGATCTAGGTGGTACTAAGTCTGAGTGGTGGGAGGTGTTCAAAGAACGGGTGGCTGAGTTTTTCCGTCAGATCTCGTGCCTCAGGTCTATGAGCAGGTATCGCCTGTATCAAGACATGAGGAGGAAACTCGAACATCTAGTCTCAACCGGAGGTAGCCGTGAGGAAATCTCCGTGGTGAAAGCTCTGCTCAAAAGATGCCAATATGATAGGCACACGTCTTTGGTTCTTGAACGGGATTTCGGGAGGTACCGCTCGCCCGACCCTTACAAGAACTGCAAGATGTCAGTGAGTCGTAAGGTGGTGACAGGACTGGTAGATAGTACAGGCTCCCTGATGAGATCCAAATCAGGGATCCTGGAGGTCATCAGATCCTTTTATTCGCAGCTTTTGGGTGAGCAGGATCTAAACCGAGACGAAATGTCGGCTTTCCTGGCTGAAACCATCCCTGAGCCAGGAGCAGACCCCTCGCTTGGTGTTTTGACAGAGTCGATCAAGGAAGAGGAAGTGATGCTGGCGATTGATGGGTTGGCCATCAAAAAGTCGCCAGGCCCAGATGGCTTAACATCTGAGTTTTATAAGGCTTTTAAGGGAACCTTAGTTCCCCTCTTGACTGCGGTTTTTAATGAGTGCCTCTCCTCGGGCGCTCTGCCAAAGTCAATGGGCAAGTCGGCCTTGATCATTCTGTCAAAGGGTAAGGATTCGACCCGTATTGAGAACTGGCGTCCCATAGCGCTCCTCAATACGGACAGAAAGGTTCTCGCAAAAGTACTGTTTAATCGGCTGGTGAAGTTTGCACCCCGGCTCCTTTCGTCGGCCCAGCATTGCTCTGTTCCAGGCCGCAGCACCTTTAGTGCTGTCCTCAGTGTCAGAGAGGCAGTGGAGCAGGGACATTCTGGCCGATGGGAGGGGTACATGCTGTCCTTGGATCAGGCCAAAGCTTTTGACCGGGTGAATCACAAGTACCTATGGTCAGTCCTTCTGAGGTATGGCCTACCGGGTGAGTTTGTTAATTGGCTCCAGACCCTATACGCTGGGGCTGAGTCTTTTGCACTGGTGAACGGTTGGACTGGAACCCCCTTTGAGGTTGGGTCTGGTGTCCGCCAGGGTTGTCCCTTAAGCCCCTTGCTGTATGTTTTCGCGATCGACCCCTTTCTTAGGCGGCTCGATCGTGGGCCATTGGCGGGGGTGGGGATGGACTTGGAGGAGTCGGAAGCCACTCAGAGGGTGGTTGCGTACGCGGATGACGTCACTATCTTTGTCTCCTCGAGAGGGGAGGCAGAGTGGGTGATGTCAGAAGTTGAGCGCTACTCACGGGCATCTGGGTCCAGGATCAATCGGGACAAGTGTGAAAGTCTCTGGCTGGGGGGAGGGGATCCTGGTTTTGATCTCCCGGACACCCTCCCAGAGCCCAAAGGGTCTGCTAAAATCTTAGGCATTGAATTTGGCCCGGGTGATTACCCCAAGAAAAACTGGGAAGGTAGGCTATCAATAGCTGCCCAGAAGGTTGGCCAATGGAAGGGATGGTCTTTGTCCCTTAGGGAAAGGGTTCACCTGGCCAAGGCTTACCTGATGCCCATGTTGCTCTACCTTGGCAGCGTGTGCATGTTGCCAGAGCCTCTCTGGACTCGGGTCTATAGCCTGTTCTTCCAACTGTTATGGGGAAACAGGCTTAACCTAATCAAGAGGGAGGTTACTTACCTACCGAGGAAACTAGGTGGGTTAGGTATGGTTAACCCAGTGGTGTTTCTAGTAAACACCTTCATTAAAATTAATTTGGCGAACCTCTTTGAAAGAGAAAGGGCTCCTCTGTGGATATCCTCCTGCAGGGGATGGTTTCGGCCTTTCTTCCAGGAATGGGAGACAGGAGGCCAAGCGAAAGACCTGCGTGTACCCCATGGGCACCTCCCGGCTTATGCCGCCCCGGTTCTGAAGGTTGTTCGTCGGTGGGGTCTGGAGGCGAGGGAGATCAAGACCATGTCGAGAAAATTTCTTGACAGAAAGGTCTTGTTGACCTGCTTCCAGAAGCCCCTGGCGCTCAGGGACTGCCCAAGTAGCGACCTCGGGGTGGGATTAAAACTTTTAAACTCTGTGAGGATTCCCCAGAAGTTTTGGGATCTGGCTTGGCGCTGCTTCCATGGGAGGCTGTATGTAAGGGGCAATCTGAAGTTTAGAAACTCCGATGAAAGAGGTTGTCCTCGGGAGGAGTGCGATGACACGCTGGAAAGCATGGACCATTTCTTGCTTCAGTGTCCCTTCAATGCAGAGGTTTACAAACGGGTGGGTGCCTCCATCGGTTGGCCCGGTCTGACCAACCTCTCCTACGCTGGTTGGGCCTATGGGGCATTCGGAGACCTGGGTGGAAGGGATCATTGCACTTCTTTTTTAGTTAGTTTAGTGATCAGGTATTTCACGTGGAACGCACGGTGCTTAGTATCGACTCAGTGTAAAATCCTCCTGGAGGACGAGGTGTGTAGGAATATCATGGGTGACCTGGTGAAGGTCCGGTCTCTGGAGGTTGAGAAACTGGGTGCATCCAAGGCCTCTCGACTTTGGAGGGGCTTCAATTTTAGGGTGCCCTAGGTGGAACCAACCTTCAGGGGGAGGGGAGGGAGTGCCCCTGGGTATTAGACTGGAGGTGGGGGTCTGCACCTGGCCATGACACCGGGAAATAGCGATAGGGACAGAATGAGAGACAGCAGGAGGGACAGATTAGTTTATAAAGTAATAAGGGATAGAGATAGGGCAAGCAGGATAGGTTTAGCGATAGGGACCGGGGTGGTGGTTGGGGGTTGGCTTTGGCCTCTGGTCTGGTGCTCTAGGGGGGCTTTCCTCTCTCTCTCCTCTGGTGATGGGCTGAGTAAGCACAAGTAGGTTTTTGTTTTGAGCTTTTTGGAGACAGAAAAAGGGCTTACAAGCAGCCAAACTTAGGTTTTCGGGTTTATGTATATAGTATGGTATTTGGTTATAGTTATGTGTCGATATGGTGTATAGGTCTATGCATGGGTTTGTGTGAATGTTTAGGTAAGATGGGCAGTAGATAGGTGGGGTGGGGGGCCTGGGGGTGTGCCCAGCCTGATTCTGGACTACGTGGACGTGAGGAGGACATGAGACGTGGGATCGGGCTGGTTGGGTGATGTGTTGGGTGGTGGGGGCCAGCATCTGAACTATGCGGACATGGAAGGACATGAGGCGTGATGCTGGTTGGGGGAGGTGATGGGTGGTGATGGATAAGGTAGTATGTACAGGGTTAGGTATGAATGTGGATAAGTTAATAAAAAGAAAAAAAAAAAAAAAAAAATATAAAAAAAAAATGTAAAAAAAAATTAAAATAAATTTAAAAAAAAAAAAGAAAAAAAAAAATCTTTGTTTTTTGGGGTTTGTTTTGTTGTTTTTTATGTTTTGTTCTTTTCTTTTCATTTACATGGTGCACTGAAGTAAGTGCACCATGAGATGGTAACTTTTATTTTTAGAGTTTATTATTATTATTATTATTATTTTGTTTATTTTTATTATGATTATTATTTATTTTGTTTTATATATGTGGTGGTTTTTTTTTAGGGGGCCATTGGTTGGCACATGGTTTTTAAGAGTATGTTGTATATAGTGTTATAGTTATGTTTTCTTGGGGTTGGGGGGGTTTAGGTGTGTGTATGAATGAGTATGGGATTATAGTTATGTATGCATGGGGATTTATGTAAGAAGGGTCAGGCTGGGTAAATTGTACAGAAATGTACATAAGTTTTGTTTTGTTGTGTTTGTTTTGTAAAAACCGTTTATTTTGTAATGTTTTATATTTTTCTATTAAAAGAGTACCAGAGAAATGCAACTAAACATTTATTGCCCAGATTCTGCAGTTTTTAGAAATATCCCATATGTGGCCCTAGACTGCTAATTTACTGAAACATAGAAGCAATGGAGCACCTTGTGGATTTTGGGGCCTTCTTTTTCTTAGATTATATTTTATGTCAGGTTTGAAGAGGACTTGTGAGACCAAAAACAAAGGCAACACCCCAAAAAGACCCCATTTTGGAAACTACACCCACAAGGAAATATCTCGGGGTGTAGTGAGTATATTGACCCCACAGGTGTTTCATAGATTTTATTACAATTTGGATGTGAAAATGAAAAATAAAATGTTTTCCCAATAAGATGTCGTTTTAGCTAAATAAAACAATTTCCACAAAGGATAAAGAAGATAAAGCCCCCTAACATTTGTAAAACAACTTCTCCAGAGTACAGAAATACCCCATATGTGGTCATAAACTGCTTTGGCACATGGCAGGGGTAAGAAGGAAAGGAGAGCCATTTTACTTTTGGAGCGCAGATTTTGCTGGATCGGTTTCTCGGCACTATGTCGCATTTGCAAATCCCCTAAGGTACCAGTACAGTGGAAACTCCATAAAAGGCACTCCACTTAGGAAACTACACCCATTGGAGAATTAATCTAGGGGTGGAGTGAGCTTTTTGACCACACAGGTGTTTCATAGTTTTTATTAGAATTGGGCAGTGAAAATAAAACAATTTTTTTTCAATAAGATGTACTTTTAGCTCCAAAGTTTTAATTTTCTCAAATATAAGAGGAAAAGAACCTCGACATTTGTAAAGCAACTTCTCCAGAATACGGAAATACCCGATATGTGTTAAGAAACTGGTGTTTTGGCACACAACAGGGCGCATAAGGGAAGGCGTGCCATTTGGCTTTTGGAGCACAGATTTTGCTGGATTGTTTTCTTGGCACCATGTCGCTTTTCCAAAGCCCCTGTGGGACCAAAACAGTGCAAACTCCCTTGACTCCATTTGGGAAACTATACCCCTTTTTATTAGAATTGGGCAGTGAAAATAAAACCAAAATTTTTTTTCCAATAAGTCATAGCTTTAGCACAAAAATTTTTCATTTTCTCAACAAATAAAGAGGAAAAAGCACCACAAAATTTGTAAAGCAATTTCTCCCGAGTACGGCAATACGTGTGTGGTCCATATGTGGTCATAAACTGCTGTATGGGCACGCGGTATAGTTCAGAAGGGAAGGAGCGTCATTTGGCTTTTGGAGTGCATATTTTGCTGGATTGGTTTCTGGGTGCTATGACGCATTTGCAAAGCCCCTGTGGGACCAAAACAGTGGAAACTTCAGGGCTCAGGAGTGAAAGAGTACCATGCGAAATTGAGGCCTAATTTGGTGACATAAAGTATTGGTTCACAATTGCAGGGCTCTGATGAAAATTAATAAAATAAACCACTGGGAAATGACCCCATTTTGGAAACGACACCCTTCAAGGCATTTATTAAGGGGTGTAGTGAGAAATTTTTCCCTAGATATGCCATTTTAGTGCCCTGTTTGTGCCACTGGAGACACACACCCCAAAAATTGTTAAATGGGTTCTCCCGGGTATGGCGATGCCATATATGTGGTAGTAAACTGCTGTTTGGGCACAGTGTAGGGCTCAGAAAGGAGGCAGTGCCATTTGGTTTTTGGAGTGTGGATTTTGCTTGGTAGTAGTTTTGTTTGGAGTGTTACTAGTATTTTAATTTATAATGTGGGGAAATATGTAAGCTGTGCGGAGTACATCAGGCAATAATCAGGTAATATAATAATGGGGTAAAAAAATAAAAATAAAACAATCCATAGATGTGTGTTACGCTGTGAAGCAATCGTTTATGAGCAGGCCCATGTTGCACTGATAAATGGTGTAGATTCTTATCCCCCTTTTGGTATACACTCTGCACCTTTGCAGTTTGGGGAATTTTGCTGGGAAAGTGTTGTCCTGGTATATTATGGGCGTCCTCGCTTCCAGCAAATAAGTTTGGGCCCTCCCATTCCTGGTTACATAATTTTAGGGCCGTGATAAATCGCCTCTCGAAACAGAGGCAATGTTCCCTCGGGCCTGCACAACTGTATCATTTTTCATTCCTGACTTATTGGAGCCTTAAAGAGGCTCTGTCACCACATTATAAGTGCCCTACCTCCTATATAAGAAGATCGGCGCTATAATGTAGGTGATAGTAATGCTTTTTATTTAGAAAAACGATCTATTTTAAGCCACATTATGAGCGATTTAAAGCTTTATGCTAATGAGTGTCTTAATGCCCAAGTGGGCGTGTTTTACTTTAGACCAAGTGGGCGTTGTACAGAGGAGTGTATGACGCTGACCAATCAGCGTCATGCACTTCTCTCCATTCATTTACACTGCACTAGCGATAAAGTTATATCGTTATGTGCAGCCACATACACAAACACTAACATTACTGTAGTGTCCTGATAATGAATATACATCACTGCCAGCCTGACGTGAGGTTTATTCAGAATCCTGACACTTCTGAATCTTTTCTGTGAGATTCCAGCAAGGCAAGCGTAATCTCTCGAGATTACGATGTAACCTGTCATTTCAAACGAGATTACGCTTGCCTTGCTGGAATCTCACAGAAAATATTCAGAAGTGTCAGGATTCTGAATAAACATCAGGTCCAGGCTGGTAGTGATGCATATTCATTATCAGGACACTGCAGTAATGTTAGTGTTTGGGTATGTTCACACGGCAGCGTCCGTTATGGCTGAAATTACGGTGCTGTTTTCAGGAGAAAACAGCACCGTAATTTCAGCCGTAATGGCATGTGCAGGCGTCTTTCGCTGCGTCCATTACGGACGTAATTGCAGGTGTTTTTCCATGGAGTCCATGGAAAACGGCTCCATTTACGTCTGAAGAAGTGACAGGCACTTCTTTGACGCGGGCGTCTTTTTTTTACGCGCCGCCTTTTGACAGCGGCGTGTAAAAAAAATGACCGTCGGCACAGAACATCGTAAGACCCAGTCAAATGAATGGGCAGATGTTTGCCGACGCTTTTGAGCCGCATTTTCGGACGTAATTTGGGTATGTAGCTGCACATAACCATATAACTATATCTCTAGTGCAGTGTAAATGAATGGAGAGAAGTGTATGACGCTGATTGGTCAGCGTCATACACTCCTCTGTACAACGCCCACTTGGTCTAACGTAAAAACACGCCTACTTGGGCATTAAGAAACTCATTAGCATAAAGCTAACAATCGCTCATAAAGTGGTTTAAAATAGATCGTTTTTCTAAATAAAAAGCATTACTGTCACCTACATTATAGCGCCGATCTCCTTATATAGGAGATAGGGCACTTATAATGTGGTGACAGAGTAAATTTAACTTATTTTTATTTTTTTATAGACGTCGTGGTATGAGGGCCGTTTTTTTGTGGGATGAGCTGTAGTTTTTATTGATACCATATTGGGGTACACATGACTTTTTGATTACTTTTTATCCTATTCTTTTGGATCAAGGTGGCCAAAACCAGCAATTTTTGTATAGTTGTTAGGTTTCTTTATACAGTGTTCACCATGTGTTATAAATTACATGTTAACTTTATTCTGCGGGTCAGTACGATTTCAGCGATACCAAATTTAGGCTGGGTTCACACGTGGCGGAATTTCACTTAAATTCCGCTGCGGACACTCCGCAGCGTTAATCCGCAGCGGAGCCGTTTCTGCATTGACTTCCACTTCTATTTAGAAGTGTTCGTTTAGACGATGCGTAACATTCCGCTGCGGAGCATAGGCTGCGGAGCGGAATTTGGTGTCCGCAGCATGCTCTGTCTGTTGCGGAGCAGTGGCGGACTCATGGCGGAATTTCTCCATTGACTTCAATGGAGATTCTAAGTTCCGCAATGAAGTCCGCAGCTGTCATGCACATGTTATGTGTGCTGCGGATGCGTCTTGCTTTTTTGGCATGACATTTCTTCATTCTGGCTGGACCTATGTATTTCTAGGTCTACAGCCAGACTGAGGAAGTCAATGGGGCTCCCGTAATGACGGGAGCGTTGCTAGGAGACGTCTGTAAATAGTCACTGTCCAGGGTGCTGAAAGAGTTAAGCGATCGGCAGTAACTGTTTCTGCACCCTGGACAGTGACTACCGATCACAATATACAGCAACCTGTAAAAAAATATAAGTTCATACTTACCGAGAACTCCCTGCTTCTGTCTCCAGTCCGGCCTCCCAGGATGACGTTTCAGTCTAAGTGACGGCTGCAGCCAATCACAGGCCAAGCACAGGCTGCAGCAGTCACATGGACTGGCGCGTCATCCAGGGAGGTCGGGCTGGATGCCGAAAGAGGGACGCGTCACCAAGACAACGGCCGGTAAGTATGAAATTCGTTTACTTTCACTAGGGAAAGTGCTGTCCCTTCTCTCTATCCTGCACTGATAGGGAGAAGGGAAGCACTTTTCCCGCAGTCCGCAGCAGCTAGTCCGCATCAATTTACTGCACATTTTGTGCAGATCCGCAGCAGAATCTGCAACGCAGATTCTGTGCGGCATTGATGCGGACAGTTGCGGAGGAAATCCGCCACGTGTGGTCATGCCCTTATAGCGCTTTTGTATGTTTTACAACTTTTTGAACAATAAAATTACATTTGTAAAAAGAATGTATTTTTTCTGTCGCCAAGTTGTGAGAACCATAACATTTAAATTTTTTCATCGACTGAGCTGTATGAGGGCTTGTTTTTTGCGAAACTAATTATAGTTTTTGGATACATGCGACTTTTTGATCACTTTTTATTCCAATTTTTGGAAGGCAAGGTGACTAAAAAACTGCAATTCTGGCATTGTTATACAGTGTTTGTTTTTTTTCCGGCGTTCACCGCGCAGGCTAAATAACAAAATATTTTTATAGTTCAGGCCGTAACAGATGCGGTGATACTAAATATTATGAAATAAATATGTAAACGATACATAAAGGAATTGATAAGGGAGAAAGGGCGATTGTGTTTTATGTTATTACATGAAACTTTATTTAATTTGTACAACTTTTTTCACTTTTGTTACATTTTTTTTTTAGTGCCACTATGGGACTTGAAGGTCTAACTGTCTGATTTATGTACCAACTCGTTGCGCTACCTATATAGCGCGATGTATTAGAACGGTCAGTCGTTCACTGACAGCAAGCCAATTCGGCTCCGCCTCTAGCGGGGCCTAATCGGCTTCTGTAATGGCAGACAAGGAGGCCATTGTTAGGCCTTCTGTTGCCATAGCAACCGTCAGACTCCCACTGATCGCTACATTTGGCTACAGACCACTAAGATGCAGCGATCACTTTTGATCGCTGCATCTAAGGGGTTAATGGCAGGGATCGGAGCTAGCTGCCTTACATCATGGTGTCAGTGGTAACCTACAGCTGTCACCCGCCGCTGTTGACGCAGGCTCTGCTTCTGTGCCCGCATTATCTTCCCATTGGAACCGGAAGCCTTTTAGGAGGCTTCCGTACTAGGTAGCCGGGCAGTGTCAGGCCTCTGGTTGTCATTGCAGCCATCGGCGATTGGCTACAAACACCTTAAATGCAGTGGTCGCTTTTGACTGATGCATTTAAGGGGTTAATGCCAGGGATCGGAGCTAAATTCGTTCCCCTCCATTACAGTAGTGTGTCAGATGTAACATACAGCTTACACCTGTGGATGATGGCATGGACTCAGCTTTTAAACCGGTGCCATCCATTTGTCGTATGGATATGGCAATTTGAGGGAAGCACTGGCTTTCCATGACGTATCCATACGACAAATGTCAGGAAGGGGTTAATACAACTTTAAATTCTGCATCATAAAGGCTGGATTCACATGGACGTATGAAGATGTGTGTTTTTGGGGCTCACCACTCAGCTATATAGAAATAATGTGACCACTTTTGATTGTGCAGTAAAATTCCGACCATGACGTAGCTTGCTGAGTTACACTGTTTCCGTAAGTCCCATAAAACCGAATGGTAGTTACGGAAACAGCGTAGCTCGCATGCTACGCTGCGTCCGTAACTGCCATTCAATACTATGGGAGTTATAGAAACAGCATAGCTCAGCGAGCTACGTCATGGTCGGAATTCACCTGCTTCTGTGGCAACACAGAGCGGCAGAATGGGGTTTAGGGTGCTCCGTTCTTGAGATAGGTGTGGATCCCAGAGGTGGGACCTGCATCTATCTGACGTTTATGACATCTCCTGTGGAGATGTCATAAATGTCTCTGATGGGAAACCCCTTTAACTACTACAAAATATCATTAACCAGTTATATTTTGTTCTGTCAACCATTATTTTCTTAAATTATGCATATAAATGTGATTGAAAGATCCATTGGGATAATGGAGAAGGAAAGTTTAGCATTTTTCCAGATTATCATATTTAATCCATCAAGAACAATGATCCTGCTCTCTGGCTGACATGCATATAATGCAAGTCTTTTAACAATCAATATTAATGAAGAACATTTTGTTTCTTTTATTTGTAGCTATGGGATTGTACACAGAAGTTTAAAAAAAAGAGACTGGCCAAGTTGAAAAATATCTTCAGGCACACAGTTAGTCAATTTCCTTTTCAAATAATGATTAATGATCTTTGAAATACATGTGGACAGGCCATTTAGATGACCCAACTCTCTGTTGGCATCATAATAAAAAGATTAATGACAAACCGTTTCCAGGGACTGCAGATCCTGGGTGATTTTAAACAAAATAAGTTCAATCGAAATGAACTACCTAAAAAAAAAAGAAAATATCTAGACAATCATTTTAGTGAGAGATAGGCAATATACATAAACTGTATATCATTGTCAAATATATAAATGTGCAAACATACAATTATTACATTGCTTTGATATACTGGTGATTTTATTGTATTATTAATTATGTTCAACATTTATTGTACCATGCCATGTTTCCAGATGTTAGTTCCCTGCAACTAACCTGGAATCTGTGGGGGTCATCTAATGTCACTTATTTATTATAGCTTTATTGTTGAGGTCACAAAATGGATATAACTTGCACACATTTTTTACTGGTTAATTTTGTAAAATGTCTTTGTAGGGGCTTCAGCTCCATTTTTCTTTTACAGGATTTCAAATTCTCTGCTTTTCTTCACATAGTCATAGAATTGAATGAATACAACCATGTTGCTTGCAGCCACCACAAGGGGAGCTTGTTGAAGACAAATTCATTTTGCAATATAATGCAAGCTGTATAAAAATAGCTTCAGAACGAAAAATTACCTTTTGGCCTTCTTCACACAGTGTTTATTTCAGCATTTCAAACTACATGTGAAAAAGACTAGACTTTTTTTTTTTTTAAAGCATTTTTAGTGGTGTTTTTTTTAGGCTGGGTTCACACGTGGCGGAATTTCACTTAAATTCCGCTGCGGACGCTCCGCAGCGTTAATCCGCAGCGGTGCCGTTTGTCCATTGACTTACACTTTTATTTAGCAGTGTTCGTTTAGACGAGGCGTAAAATTCCGCTGCGGAGCATAGGCTGCGGAGCGGAATTTGGTGTCCGCAGCATGCTCTGTCTGTTGCGGAGCAGTGGCGGACTCATGGCGGAATTTCTCCATTGACTTCAATGGAGAGTCAAAATTCCGCAATGAAGTCCGCAGATCTTATGTGTGCTGCGGAGCGTATTGGTTTTACTACCATGACATTTCTTCATTCTGGCTGGACCTATGTATTTCTAGGTCTACAGCCAGACTGAGGAAGTCAATGGGGCTCCCGTAATGACGGGAGCGTTGCTAGGAGACGTCTGTAAATAGTCACTGTCCAGGGTGCTGAAAGAGTTAAGCGATCGGCAGTAACTGTTTCTGCACCCGGGACAGTGACTACCGATCTCAATATACGTGTATCTGTAAAAAAACATATAAGTTCATACTTACCGAGAACTCCCTGCGTCTGTCTCCAGTCCGGCCTCCCAGGATGACGTTTCAGTGTAAGTGACGGCTGCAGCCAATCACAGGCCAAGCACAGGCTGCAGCGGTCACATGGACTGGCGCGTCATCCAGGGAGGTCGGGCTGGATGCCGAAAGAGGGACGCGTCACCAAGACAAAGGCCGGTAAGTATGAAATTCTTTTACTTTCACTAGGGAAAGTGCTGTCCCTTCTCTCTATCCTGCACTGATAGGGAGAAGGGAAGCACTTTTCCCGCAGTCCGCAGCAGCTAGACCGCATCAATTTTCTGCACATTTTGTGCAGATCCGCAGCAGAATCTGCGACGCAGATTCTGTGCGGCATTGATGCGGACAGTTGCGGAGGAAATCCGCCACGTGTGGTCATGCCCATATTTAGTCTTATTTTGTGCAGGTGTTTTTTCTGGCTTTTTGAACTTCTATTGAGAAGCATATGCAGGATCATATCAGAAAGAACACCATACCAGGAGCATGCTGCATTTTGATAAAAACTGTATTTACCCCAAAAATTCCACAAACCAAACTATGTATGTAGACAGTCTCATATTTCACGATAGGCTTTAATTTCTGATTACAAAACGAAAAGATTCCACAGCACTGGACTGCAAGTGGGTGCACGCCTCAATTAGACCTGGTCCGCGGCCCTGGATATCAAGCATGCTTGAAAAAAGTCCAGTTGGACTGAAACGTCGCATGGGTGAATAAATAGCTCTTGCTCTTTTTGGAAGTGCTGCCTCTGTCCATTCTTTGTCTGCTTAATATCTGATTACAACATTTTGGTCAAAACAAAAAACAAAAGAAAAAATGCAGAAAAAAACACCACCGAAAACTCAGCAAAACCATTTGTGAAAAGAAAAATAATAATAATAATAATAATAATAATAATAATAATACTGAACAGTTTAAATAAATAAAGCCTTTAGTAATTTTGTCAATGCTTGGCTTAACTGTTTTTATATCAATTTAAATTTTTCTTTCATTTTTTATGTTTTAATGGTGTAATTGTCATGTGAGCTCCCACAATGCACTGCTATCTGGTAACAGGTTTTCTGAATTTACTTTTCAGTTTGATGAGCCAATAAAACATCATAATATTAAAACATGATACAAAATAAGTAAACTCCTTACACAGCAACTTAAAGGGGAGGGGGTCATCTGTTTTAAGAAAATTCCTACTTGTTAGATGTGCTCTTATCCTTTGGGAAACCTGGTAGTAAGTGTTAATTTTCCCTGCAGCCCCACCACAGGATAAACTAAGGATTATACAGTGACTGCCCATTCAAATCAATGGGGTGCCTGTGTAATGCAGGACACAAGAGCTCCTCCAGAGCGAGAGATACTCTTTGTAACCGCTCTCCACACTGGCCAAGGGATGAGGATCTTTCCCCTACAGAAAAATGTGTGGTTACCAGCTTTCCTCAGTGTTCCCACATTTAGAAAGCAAGTTATCCAGAGGGGACAACCCCTTTGGATTATGGCTAAAATTAAGGATATTCTAACATGTTTCCAGAATCATGGTTTTGAGGGATTCATTAAAAAAAAATTCTGGTTTAAAAAACTGATTTTTACATATTCTATTGGGAATTCTGAGTAAATAGAAGGGAGTTCATAATTCAGGATCCTAATATTAACACAGAGTGAAGAGTGGCTATAAAGTGCATCTATTTCTCTGGAGGACCTGGCATGTGTGAATTACACAAATGGCACATTGATTTAAATGGGTAAAATGGAAAGCTTTGTGCCTTGTGGTGGCGCTGCAGGGGAATTGTTGCCTTGTTACCCTGCAGATTACAGCTGATCTCTGGGAGTCCCAAAGTGCTGACCTTGGCGGACACTGTTGGTAAACACCATACCCTGTATGTGTGGTAGCTCTCCATTGAAAATAAATGAGAATTATAAATACTGTCAAATAAAAACAGGATCCATACATATATGGGATACCTGCCATACTAAACTGATGGAATTGATGGAATCTTCTCTTCTTCTAGTTGCTTTTTACGGTCAGAAACGAAACAGTGGTGTGTCAGGAACAGATCAGACACAAAGAGTTAAATGGCTTGTCTGGTGAAATAAAAAAAGATGGCCTATCCTGAGGATTAGCTGTTTGAATGGGCCGCTGCTTCCCCTTCATATTACATATATATCCATATTGCAGATATATCACCCCGGCCCCTGAAATGAGTTAATCACAGGGTTTTATGGTGACCTACGTTATGTCCAGTAGAAACGTGCCAGTTTCAACATTCTAGGTGCAATGTTAGTGCTGCCAGAAGCAGGAGTGAGAGATGCCGAATATCTTTGTCTGGGACAGATTGATACATAATTACTTGCACACAAAATGTGATTTTTATCGAGACTTCCTTTATATTTTCACTGTGTGTGTGTGTATAACTATCTAAAAATATTTATCTATATGTGTATGTCAATATCTCTATGGGCTTCTATCTATGTATAAATATCTATCAATCTATCTATCATCTATCTATCTATCTATCTATCTATCTATCTATCTATCTATCTATCTATCTATCTATCTATCTATCTATCTATCTATCTATCTATCTTTTAAAGAGAATGAATGTGTCCATCTTCCATCATGAATATTGATATCTTATAAATCTCTATTGTGTGTATAATGTTTCTCCTTCATAACGACATTCAACTCACTTCAATGACTTTGCTAAAGTCCAATTATTGTCTACATGACTGTTGAGGTATAAATAGAGTAATATATTTAACACCACATGCATAAATAAATAGGATAAATGGATTTACTGTATAAAATGGCATTTCCCTGTAGTTTTGAACTCTTAAATTCTTTGCACCCTTTAAATGAAAATACTAACAGCAGAAACAGATGTCTTATGAATTATGGATACAGCACTGTAGAATAGCCACATGTGTATTTTTGAACTGAATAATTAATAGCTGATCCAATGTTACTGTTCTCCTCCCCATATATAAGAAACATTTACATTTTATTTACCCTTTGAAAATATTTTGAATGCTTTGACAAAGCAGTAAATATCCAAGCTTTACGACAGCACATGAAGTACTATGCATTTAGCATGTAAAACATCAATCACAATACAATATTTTCCGAACTGAACTGTTGAATACAAACAGAATTGTCTGAATATTTTAGTCAATAACCAAATATTCTGATAAACTCAGGCCCATTGCCGCTGACACTAGGAGCTATGTATTGGGACAAGTGCTGCTTTCTACGATCGCTCGTCCGAAATTTTTTTATCATGTTGGCAGTGAATGTCCCTGTTTACACAGGGAGATGTGCTGCCGACATGGATAATATTTCTTGCTGCATAAATGAGCAGATCAGCAGATGAACGAGCGTTTGCTTGTTTATCAGCTGATCGCTGCCCTGTTTACACAGGGCAATGACCGGGAATGAACATTCTGTAAAACACTCGCTTGCGCGATAATTGGTCCATGTAAAAGGGCCTTATGAGACACAGTCAATAACCCTTTTATATTATAATGCAGGGAGGGGAAAAGAGGAATGAGGAAAGGCAGGGAGGTAGATATGAAAAAAAGAACCACTGGAGAATGGGCACTCAGCTCCGCAATATATAAAAAAGTATCAAAATGCATTATCAATAAATTTAAAAAACAGAAAGTAGCACAAAGTGCGACCTTATGTCAAAATAGACAATTTGAACACAAAAAATGACAATACATACAAAAAACAAACAAGAATAGACATCACAACCCGTTTATAGTGACAAGCCAAAATATGGGAATAACCAGACAAAAATTGACACACGCTAGATCATTAATGTACCACCCTCATTCTATGGCTACTTGGCTATGATCATAGCAAACATATGTTTATATCACATAGAAACAACCACAAATGTTGTGGGAAATATAAACATATAAAACATGGAGTCAACCACAAACATAATATATAGTGCTGTGAAATGTAAACCATAGAGAATCTTAGGCCTTAATGAACAAGCAATTTGTTTTCGTTTTTTTCATTGTTTCATTCAAAAACACTTTAACTATGAATTTTTTCCGTCAACATAGCTGTTTGAGGACTTATTTTTTGTGGCACGAGTTATATTTTTTAATGGCCTTTGCATTCCATATGCTACAATGAGACATAGGTGACCATGACCCTGTTGCCCTTTCACCAGTTGTCCTTTCTTGGACCACTTTTGGTGGGTACTAACCACGGCATACCAGGAACACCCCGCAACACCTGCCGTTTTTCAAGATGCTCTGACCCAGTTATCTTGCTATCAGAATTTGACATACTGTATATATAATTTTTTTTTTCCTAAGAGATATTTTTCTAATGTGTGTCAGAGAAGTAATCATTCAATCACTTGAATTGGATTAGATGCAACAGCAACAAACAATTTTTTTTTTTAAAGCTTAAAGTGTAGCTAAACGTTCGACAAACTTCTGACATGTCATAGTGACATGTCAGAAGTTTGTATTGGTGGGGGTCCGAGTACGGAGACCCCCACAAATCGCTAGAACGAAGCAGCTGAAGCGTTCGTATGAGCACTCAGCCGCTTCGTGTCTGTTCGGCTTTTTCCGGAAAGCCAATGTATCGGAGTGCGGGCTCTTAGGCTTTGTATTGCGTCCGTACACAGATACATTTATTTCCGGAAAAAGTCGAACAGAAACGAAGCAGCTGAGCACTCACACAAGCACTTCAGCTGCTTCGTTTTAGCGATTGGTGGGGGTCTCAGTGCTCGGACACCCACCAATACAAACTTCTGACATGTCACTATGTCATGTCAGAAGTTTGTCGAATGTTTAGCTACACTTTAATTTGATCACAGTAACAACAAATATATGGCAAGACAATGCTATGGTAGTAATTAAACCCCTCCCTCCATAGCCATTTTTCAGCTTTTCATTTTTGCTTTTTCCTCCCCACCTTTCAAAAGCCATACCATTTTTTATTTGTCCATCTTTATAACCCTATGAGGTTTTGTTTTTTGAGGTATGAGTTGTGGTTATTCAAGGCACTATTTATTGCATGATTATAACGTACTGGGAAACTGGAAAAAATGTCTTTGTGGGGAAAAAAACTGTGCTTCCTTCATTGATTTTTGGGTTTAATTTTTACGGCGTTGACCATGCGGTAAAAACGACATGTTAGCTTCACTCTGCAGGTCAATACGTTTAGGGTGATATCAAATTCATATAGTTTTTAATGTTTTACTACTTTTACTTGGAAAAAACAATTCTTAAAAATGAAATTAGTTTTGTATCGCCATATTCTGAGAGACATAACTTTTTTCAGTCAATTGAGCGATGTGAGGGTTTATTTAGCATACAGGCGACATGCTCATCTTATGGAGCGCGCTCAGCCCGTAAGCCCGCTTCATACTTCCAACCCGACCTCCGCCGTTTATATACGGCGGATGTAGGGAAGAAGTTCATACTCATTTCTTAATTTTCAAGATAGGGAACAACTAAATTTTGGGTGAAATGCATAATATGCATGCAAAGACAAGAACTGCACTGTTAACCCCTTAAATACCAAGCCTGTTTGGGATTTATTGATGCAGTAAATCTTGTAGTTTTTGCCTCTCAGTACTTCTTCATTTTTAGGCGTCAAGTGGGGGTATACATTACTGTGTAATTAATTGGCTGCGATTTTGTAATTAAATTTTTTTTTCTTTATTTTTGTTTACACCATTCATAGATCACCTTAACTAACCTGATAAAAAAATGTAAGGTTATTATGGTTGTGGGGAAATGTTCTATTTTTTTTTATATTCCAGTAAGAGATTACTATTTTCCTTCTTTTTAAAAAAAAAACATATAATGTATTAGCATACTTCTGTATGCTAATACATTATGATATGTGTTATTATGACGCAAGCTGTTGCTAAGACAACACTTTCTAAGTCCCTAAAGCTTACTGTACAGGGTTTCCTTGCATAACCAGTACCTGGTAAACCAATGAAAGAAAGGAGACCCCTTTGATGATGCAACTGTCACTCTTGAATGCGGCAATCAAAGGGTCAGATGATCATTATTCGAGATTGTTGAGACCCTTAATGACTTCCATGAAAAGGCACGTTGCTAGTCATTAAGGGGTTAAAGAAGTTTTCCCACTCAATTAAAAAAAATAGTCATATAGAAGTAAATCATTAGATAAAATAGTAGCTAAAGTTAGGTAATTAAATTGTATGTGCTTACGGACATATTTGCATTTTTTTTTGTTTTGTTGCATCATTAATTTTTGAATACATAACAACAAGAATAGTAACCATATTGGTTGGCAAATAAAACATAATTAACAAACTTGAGATATTGCTCAAATTACACATTTTAGTAGGATAACCTATTTAAATGGGAGGAGCAAATACAGGCATATACAATGTCCAATCAGAAAACAACATAAATAACTGCTAGTGGACTTGACGGATGTCATGATTTGTTACAACATAATGCGGAATAATGAGTAAAGAACAATTATAATTAAAAGTAGTGTTTAGTATTTTTTTTTCTCATATTGCAAGATATGCCCTCTCCCCCACATGCCTTCCTACAGTTTTATGAGTCTTGTGGCAATGTCTGTGGTTTTCCACTGGTTAATCAAATTTCCCAGCATCAATCAAATTTCCCAGCATCAATAGCGGTTCATACACATAAGAGTTTTACACATCTCTAAACACAATTCAGCCATTACAAATCTGCTAAATTCAAAGAAATTCTCACATCAAAGGTCTCTACATCAGAGTCCAATCAAAGTGCTGCCAATGTTGCAATATAAATGCTAATACTGCTAGTATACATTGATAGATAATTATACTGTTTACAGCAAATCAGCAGAATTTTGTAGGAAATTGAGAAAATAAATTAAATTATTCATAAGAACGCAGATGTAAACAATTCAATAAATAATATACAGCATTTTACATACTGTAGATTTTTTATATTTGTATTAAAATAATAATTAACTAAATAATAATTTTTAACAAATCTTAAAAATCAATACTTCATTAAGTAATTGCATTCTTAAAAATAAAAACATTGCCTAAATGATTTTCCAGCCAGTAAAAATTGATGGCCTATCCTCAGGTTAGGCCATCAATAGCTGATGGGTCTTGCTCCGACTCCTATTACCCCCACCGATCAGCTGTTTTGAAGGTGGTGCAGCGCTCGTACAAACGCTGCTTCCCCTTCATTTCTACTTGCTCACTATGAATCGTCGACACACATGTAGGGCGATTCACAGGTATTGCAGTCTTTTCTTCTATTCACTTCAATGGGAGGAGAAGGCTGCAATACCTATAAATCGCTGCTTATCGGCAGGGGTCCCGGGAGTCGGATCCGAACCCATCAGCTATTCTGCGGCTCAATGGGCAGTAAGTTTGAAGAGAAAGCCAAAATACGTCTGAAAAGTGTCATGCACATTTTCTAATTAATTGGAGCATGAATGAGACAGTTCGGGCACCGTACGGTTGCCTTGGCAACTGTACCAACCAGCATGCTCCCTGCATCTTTATACAGCTAGAGTTAGTTTGGGAGAATAGACTATTAGTGGCACTTTAAATTAGTTTGCAAAGTATGAACATATTAAAGGGGTTTTACACGACCGGACAACTGATGACCTATCCACAGGATAGGTGTAACATCTATGGCCGAGGGCCGTCTCTCAGACTTACCCTCTGACGGCCCCGGCCATGGACATCTGTCTTCCCTGCGACATCTCCCTCCAGGGAGACGCCGGCACTCACTTCTGGATCCTGGGACTGTTTCCCACAGGGCGCGCGCACCCGCGTGTGCACGGCCTTAAGGGGCCAGTACGCGTCCAGCTGTCATCACTCAATAATTAGCCCAGAGTGCTGCTGGACTATAAAAAGGGCTCTGCCCACTTGATCCTTCCCTGAGTGTTGTTGCCTATCCATACCACAAGAACCTGACCTATCTACAGATGGCTCAACAGCTGAATCCTTGTCAAGCCAGGTGATCGCTGTTCTTTGCTCGGTTCTGGTTCAAACTCCACTACCAACCTGCCGACAAGAATGTGAGGGCCGATACCTTGTCTAGGTCGTTTGAAACAGAGGACACTGTGGAGTCCCCACAGAATATTATTGATCCTTCCTGCATCTACTCTGTTAACCCTCTGCAAGTTAGAGACATTCCTCTGGGAAGGACTTTTGTACATCTAGCAGACAGAGGAAGAATTCTTCGCTGGAGTCATAGTTCCAAGCTGGCAGGTCACGCGGGTGCCCGTAAGACCTGAGACCTAATTGCCCATCAGTTCTGGTGGCCCTTGCTGCCCAAAGACGTCACAGACTTTGTCTCATCCTGTACGGTGTGCACAGCAAACAAAGTTGCCCACTCCAGACCAGCCGGTCTGCTCCAACCACTGTCTGTGCCCGATGCCCCCTGATGACATATTGCAATGGACTTTGTCACAGATCTGCCTCTCTCTGCTGGATGCAGTGTGGTCTGTGTGGTGGTGGATCGATTTTCTAAAATGGCTCATTTTGTTCCCCTGACTGGTCTGCCTTCTGCTGCTCGGCTGGCCGAGCTCTTCGTTCAACACATCTTCTGTCTGCACAGCTTGCCTCTGCATATTGTCTCGGATCGAGGGGTCCAGTTCACCTCGAAGTTCTGGAGAGCACTTTGCAGCCTCCACGGTGTAAAGTTGGACTTCTCCTCGGCTTATCATCCTCAGTTTAATGGACAAGTCGAAAGGGTTATTCTGCTGGTGGTGGACCGCATGAATAGAAAGGCAGACAATAGAAGACGAGAACCTCCCCAGTTTCTACCAGGTACGAAGGTCTGGCTGTCTTCCAGTAATATACGGCTGAGGGTGCTGTCTTGCAAGTTTGCTCCCAGGTTCCTCGGACCCTTCAAGATTCTGCTACAGATCAATCTTATGTTGTACAAGTTTCGGCTGCCTCCTACCCTCAAGATCCCTAATTCTTTCCATGTCTCCTTGCTGAAGCCCGTGGTCCTGAACCGCTACTCCAGGACTCCCAGTTCCGCAGTGGCTCCTAGTGGTTTGTCTGGGACTTTTGAAGTGAGGGAGATCCTGGCCAACAAGAAAGTGGGAGGAAGGACGTTTTATTTGGTGGATTGGAGGGGATTTGGTCCAGAGTAGAGGTCTTGGGAGCCAGAGGAGAACATCAATGCCCCTGTCCTCGTGAAGAGATTTCTCTCCCGCTCTGGCCCCAAGAAGAGGGGGCAAGAGAGGGGGGATCCTGTAACGTTTATGGCCGAGGTCCATCGCTCAGACTTAACCTCTGACGGCCCCGGGCCATGGACATCTGTCTTCTCGGCGACATCTCCCTCAAAGGAGATGCCGGCACTCACTTCCGGGCCCTGGGACTGCTTCCCACAGGGCGCGCGCGCGTGCACGGCCTTAAAGGGCCAGTATGCGTCCAGCTGTCATCACTCAATAATTAGCCCAGAGTGCTGCTGGACTATAAAAAGAGCTCTGCCCACTTGATCCTTGCCTGAGCGTTGTTGTCTACCTTAAGTTTGTCTTGCAAATGGTCTCCCAGTGTTTTCCAATTCCCAGTGTTACTCATTCCTGTTGCCTGTACCCTGTATCCCGTGCTATCGTATCTACAGAGAGAGTCAAGACGTGTCTTCTGCTACATCTACTGTGCCATCTACAGTGAGAGTCAAGTCATGTCTTCCGCTGCATCTACTAGCCTTCTACAGTGAAAGTCAAGTTGTGTCTCCGCTACTGTCTACATTGCCTCAGGTACGCGTTCTGGACTATAGACATTGTTTTGTACCTAGTTGGCCAACTGCTAACCTGCTACGCGTTATGGCCCAGTGGGTCCACACCCCGCGCCATGACAATAGGTCATCAGTATATGATCAGTCGGGTCTGACACCCAGACCCCGCACTTATCAGCTGCCCTGGCTGCCTCCGGGCACCAGACATTCCTGCCGGAAGCAGATGGTTTCGGTCACGGAATAGCGGCCGAGCCGCAGTTCTACAGAACGGTGGCTATGCAGTGGTCAGAGCCATCTACTTCAGATTCCAAATACTGCATAACCATTCAAAACAACTGCACCGATCATATACTGATGACCGATCCTGTGGATAGGTCATCAGTTGTCTGGTTGAAGAAAACCCCTTTAAGGTCTCATGCACCTGACAGAGCTGTGTGTACAGAGGCAGTAAGGAGGCACACATAGTCTCTGCGGAAAAGTTTCTAGGGAAGACTTGCTCTGTAAAATGGCATCTGAAAGAGCATGCCACAATTAGGTTTTTTTAAACTCTGTTTAGTAAAAAAATAAAAAGACAGGATAATTATTCAAATACTCCATGAAAACAATGTAGGTGAATAAATACAAAAACAAAGTAGAAATAAACACGAAACAAAATACTGTGCAGTGACATTCCATATCGGCTCCACACACAAATCGTATAAAGAAATGCAGATAGGCAGTAGTCTTCACATGCAGGCGGTACACAAAACCCCAGAAAAGCAGTACAATAACCTCTAGCAATTATATAAACTATAATTCACAATGCACAAAAGAGAGATTAATAGAGCCTGTGATAACGAATCCCTAAGATCACTCATATTGAAGGATGTATGGGGAGACAAACACCACCATCCACCCCAAATTTGTATGAACTTATATGGGTAGCCCCTATTTTTGTAAATTATTTTGTTGTATGGGGGATTGTTAATTACAAGTTTATTTCACTGTGAAACCGAAGTGGGTCTCTCAGTCATCCAGCGAATAGCAATAGCCTTTATAGCCATAAAAAGTGCTTTGCGAAGAAAAATCCTTTATTAATGAGACCAGTCTTCCTGACAAAGCAAGCCCAATAGACAAATTCTAGGTTCATAAAGAGCCGGGCGACCTAATATCTCAGAGAGTAAGGCAAGCACTTCATTCCATAAATATGAGTTAACAGGACATAGCCAGATCATATGATCAAAATCCGCCCATTCATGTGGGCAGCGGTGGCAGCTAGCTGTGAAAGATCTACCCATATATAGCATCCTGGTCATGGTGATATAACAGCGATGAATAACAAACAATTGTGTCATCTTGGTGTTAGCCGCTGGAGACACAGATAAATGTGAAATAATGGCATCTCCCCAATCCTCACTGGAAAGAGAGGGGATCTGAATCCTAGAATCCATGTGAGTGACCTTTTAGGAGTATAAATAAGAGACACCAGACCTCTCAGTCCCTAAGTTCTGAGCATACCTATGAGCGGGAATGAGGATATGGAAGTATGTTCATCTTAAAATTGAAAGGAAAGAGCGTGACGTATCTGTAAACATTAAAATGCATCAAAGTGACTTTGATCTCCTGAGAAGTTAGAGTGGTACGATTACTGCTAGCCAAGTGCTGTAATCTAGTCACCTCCAGGGCTTCCCAAAATGGTGGGTCACACAAGCCCTGAAAGTGAGATAGACCAGGGTGAGACCATAAAACTACCACATCGACAATATAAGAAAATTGTGAAATCCTTTTGGTATGGGTCCAGACCTGTTTTGCCCATTTAATGATAGGCAAATAATGCCTAGGGCTATACCCATGGAGTTCAAGAACAAGCCGAAAGTTGAAGACACAAAGAAAACAAGCTAAATGGTGCTCCAAATTAGGCATAGCGTAGTTGGCTGGCTAAATAATATAAAAGCAAAACTGGTAATGCCACACCTAACTGAACTCTGGGTCTCTGAAGATTATTCCATTTCAATTTAGGTCTCACTGAGCCCCAAATAAAAGGAGAAATCAAGGAATTCACTAAATTGAAAAATCGCTTAGGGACCAAGGTATCATAATGTTCCAAAATATCGAGCATCTTTGGAAGCACTACCATTTTATGTAGATTAATCCTGCCTGCTTCAGAAAGGGGGAGCAATTTCCAGGTAGAATACTTATCCCTCAAATATGCCAATATACCTTTAAGTCATAGGATTCTGAACAGTCCCGGGAAATATAGATACCTAGATATTTAAAGCAATTGTCCACCTGTAAGACCTGGAAATTTGAAGCTCAACCACCATCATTAGAGTGCAATGGCATAAGGTTTGACTTACTCCAGTTTATATGGAGACTATAAAAATGGCCCAAACATGTCTATAAGTGTCACAACCCGGGGGAGTGAAGAATTTGGATTAGCCAGAAACAGGACCATATCATTGGCATACAGTCCAATACTATCCTAGTGTGGGCCTATGAGAATGCCTTGGTACGCCGCGTCCTTGCACATACGAATAGAAAGGGACTCAATTGCCACTGTGAACAGAAGCGGCGTCAATGAGCACCCCTGCCTCGTGCCCCTATGGAGGCAGTAGGAAGGGGGGAGGAGTCCATTGACCATCACACAAACGCGAGGAGCAGCATATTAAAATAGAGACCCATTTGATGAAGTGCTCACTGAAACCTAACCTATGAAGGGTCGAGAAGAGTTAGGGCCATTTCACAGAATCGAAGGTCAGCGAGACCAGGCCCAATCCTGTTGTTCCCACCACCCAATTTGAGATATCACTTGCACTATCCGAATATTATCGGTAGTAGAATTGCCGGGTATGAACCTGGGTTGCTCTGGGTGAATGATTTCACTAATGACCTGACTCTATTAGCCAACAGTTTATTCAATAGTTTGTGGTCAATATTTAATAAATATATGGGTCGATAGGACCCACACACTTCCGGGTCCTTTCCTGGCTTCAGAATTACAACTATAGTATCGTCTTTCATGATATCCGGTAAAGCACCCTTACTAAAAAAAAATGGTCAAATAAAGTTATAAGCTGGGGTGCAAATATGTCTATGTACTGCAAGTACACCTCTAATGACAGGCATTCAGGACCCGATGCTTTCCCCCTTTGTCATAGAAGTAATACACTCTGTAATCTAGGCAAGCGTAAATGGGGATTCTAACATCTGTATACTGTCTGGGGATAGCGCTAGAAAATTTAGCTTTTCAAAGTAGGCGTCCAACTCAGCCAGGGTATATTGGGCCGCAGATGAATACAAATCTCGGTAAAAATTGGCAAATTGATCAAGGATATCTAGCGGGGTTGTAAACATGTCACTTTGAGAGTTACGTATAAGTAACACTGGAAGGGCCCTAGCATTCTGCTTCACTACATGAGCTAATAACTTTCTAGATTGGTTATCCAATCCAAAAAACAATTTGTCTAATGAAAAACAGCCTACAAGCAGCTTTCTTCTGTAGGGCTAGAAAATACTGTTGACCCACTGTTAGCCATGCCTCCCTATGCTCAGGGCTTGGATCCTCCACAAATAAACTCTCCGACTCTCTGCATTTTTGAGCTAGGTCTAGCTCCTGTTGTGCAGAGGAACATTTACCATAAAAAAATGAGGAGCGTAGGCAGCCTCTCAAGTAAGACTTCAAGGTGTCCCACAACAGTACACCATTCCGTACGGAGCTGTGAGCCTCCTAGAAAGCATCTAGTTGGTCAGGTATTCTATAATTTGTTTAAATTAATTGCAACCAAAATACGTGAATCTTGAGAGGGCCTCTCAAACCCTCACTTTGCTGGCTCAACTAAAGAAGGATCAGGCTGTGGTCTGAGATCCCTCAAGAGAGATGGTCAACAGATAACAGAGTAGAAAATACCACCGGAAAACCTGAACACATAGTCTATACGAGACAAAGCATTAAACTGGGGTGTGTGACACGTGTATTGTCCCGGGTGACAAACCAGAAACAGGTCAATCCATCCTATTTCATCCATAAGCATAGCCAACTGTGAATTACCTAGGGAAGCCAGGGGGCCGTCCGCCATCGAGAACCGATCAATAGATGGGTCCATAGTTAAATTCAGGTCTCCCATAAGCATAACCTGAGCCTCCTGGTAGACAGGGACAAAATAAATGGCTTATTGAGGGACCGTGAGGGAATTCTCGGGTGGATTATATAGTCCCAAAATTAAAAAAATAAGGGACAAAATTGATAATATTGTGGACAAAAATAAATTTACCCTCGTCATCTACTCTAGTATGAAGAGCCTCCCACCTGAGATTACCATGGACCACTAGAGACACCCCTTCTGGAGTAAGAGGTCTGCAAGGAATGACGCCCCCACTGAATCCACGGTTTATTCAAGCAGTTAAATGTGTCTCCTGAAGACACGTAATATGGGGCATGTGTCGGCGAAAGATAGGGAAGATCATATTGCTCTTCCTAGGCAAACCCATTCCCCTCACATTCCAAGTCAGTGTCTTAAAAGATGCCATAAGAAACAAAATGAGCAATGTATACATATAGAATGCCCAAGGACAAGCATTAGCATGACAATGATGTTGTAATGGTACCTAATAGACATACTGTAGCATGTGGCAGGAGAGCACATAAGCACCGAACTACACAAAACAAATAACAAATAACTGTTTTTCAACATAAGAGCTCAATGGGAGCTCAGCAAGTATACGTGTCTATAAAGTGAAGATAATGGGGGGGGAAGTTGCCACAGCTCAAGGAGGTATCACTGCGAAATCAAAGATGAATCAAATGCGCATCCTAGCAATAATCCCATATACAAGCTATACCAGGTAAAAATCCAGGATGGGCACAAACATACAGAGGATAAGGTCACATACTGACAAGCAAGTCCGAAAATAATGTCCAGGTGCAAAAAATAGAACTAGAGTTAGAGCTGGCATAGGATATGGTAATACCACATAAAACAACCGACCCCTCACTCTAGGACTGTACCCCCATACCAGCGTAGCATATGGGTGAAACACTAATACCCTATGGGAGCATAGACATGTATCTATGTAAGGCATAATAAAGAAGTAGGTACATCACGTCCATATAATAGGTAGAGCAGCTGAGAGAAAAAACTGAACATTGGCAAATCGAAATAGCAGGTAAGTGTCCCGGAACACAATAAAGAAAACCATAAACACCCTCCTGTAGAAAAAAAGGCTGATTCAGCAACGAGGAGATCTCCCATTTCTAAATAGGGAGCGGTTGCCATCCAACACTCTCAATCGTGCTGGGTGTGCCATAGAATATGGGATCTGTCGCTCCTGAAGGTGTATAAGATGCCCGTTAGCATTGTAACTCTGGGGAAAAATCAGGGAAAATGGAGACTGATGTATTCTCAAACTTGATTTCCCCCTTGCGTCGAACGGCCTGTGTCCTGATCTTTACAGTTCAGGCAGCCTAGCTAATAATGGCTGCGGGTTCGCACCCGGTGGTGGCGGCTTAGCTGGGACTCGATGGGCCCGCTCGATGGCAAAAGCCAGAGAGACTGGTGCATCTGGAAATAGATCTTTTAGCCATTTCTCTATGTACTCATCTGGTCGCTGATACACAGCCCTCTCAGGAAGGCCCACATGCACCTTCACCTCCATGATTTTGGTAGTGACAGAGGTTCGTGTGTCTAGAATTGCGGCCAGAAGTGTCTCAGATTCCTGCTTCAAAGTCAGCTCGGGGTATGCAGCACCCACTTCAGGGGTGAGAGTATCAGATGGAGAAGCAGATGTGGTAGCGTCTGGTAGAATAGCACCGCTGTGGGCGCCATCTTGACCGGAGCTTCTCTCGTACTCTTAAAACTTTTCGCCCGCTAAAACCGCTTTATTGGGACCCATTTTGCTACCAGAGGGTCTGTTATGCCTTCTCCTCAGATGACAGGGAATTTTGGCCTCGGTAAATCCACTGCAGGATGAATATCAAGGATTTTTGCATGAATCTAAGTTTGCTCACATCAGTGCCTGGCCACAATTTTTTTAGTGTCATTCTGTATGAAACAATCTCCATATGCCTACATATGAAATCAGAGGCAAATGAAGGTACAAAAGGGCCCAATAGAGATATATGGTGCCATATTATGTACAACTCCAAGCTTGGATGGAGCTCTAACCCCTTCTCGCTGTGGCCACTTTTGAACTTCCTGACAGAGCATCATTTTTCAAATCTGACATGTTTCACTTTATGGGCATGTTTCCGCAGCAAATGTTGGTGCAGATTTGGGGCAATTAGGCAACGAATCTGCACCAACATTTGCATATTTGACAGGTAATTCAGACGTTGCAGATATCACAGCGGACTTGCCACAGATTTCAGTTTTTGCTTTGCAAAGGCTGAAATACCCAGTGAAATTCCACTTCTTCTCTGCAACGTCATGAGCATGCTGCGGGGGGCAAAATCTGCACCGCAGCCTGTTTCCGCACAGTTATTTTCTGCAACGTCTGAACTAACTTTCCTAAAAATGTATAGAAACAAATGTAAAAAACGGCTGCTGCAGAATTCCACTGCGGACTGTCCACAGCGGAATTCAACAGCAATACCGCCACTTGTGAATGTGCCCTAAGTGGTAATAAATTTGGAATGCTTTTACCTATCCAAGCGATTCTGAGATTGTTTTCTCGTGACACACAGGACTTTATGTTACTGCCAAAATTTGCTCGATACATTCAGTATTTAATTGTGAAAAAAAACAAAATTTAGTGAAAAATTGCAAAAAATTTGCATTTTTCAAAATTTAAATGTATCTGCTTGTATGACAGGCAGTTATACCACACAAAATTGTTGCTAAGTAACATCATTATTGGCATCATTTTTTAACATCCTTTTATTTTTCTAGGACATTACAAGGCTTAGAATTTTAGAAGCAATTTCTCACATTTTTAAGAAAATTTCAAAAGGCTATATTTACAGGGCCCAGTTCAGTTGTTAAGTGGCTTTGAGGGCCTTATATATTAGAAACAACCAATAAGTCACCCCATTTTAATAAACTGCACCCCTCAAAGTATTCAAAACAGCATTTAGAAAGTTTCTTAACCCTTTAGACGTTTCACAGGATTTAAAGCAAAATGGAATTGAAATTAACAAATTTTTTTTTTTTTAAGAAATTCATTTTTAATCTATTTTTTTTCTGTAACACAGAAGGTTTTACCAGAGAAACACAACTCAATATTTATTGCCCAGATTATGCAGTTTTAGGAAATATCCCACATGTGGCCCTAGTGTGCTTATGGACTGAAGCACAGGCCTCAGAAGCAAAGGAGCACCTACTGAATATTGAGGCCTCCATTTTATTAGAATATATTTTAGGCACCATGTCATGTTTGAAGAGCTCTTTTGGTGCCAAAACAATGGAAATCGCCCAAAACTGACCCCATTTGGGAAACTACATCCCTCAAGGAATTTATCTAAGGGTGTGGTGAGCATTTTAACCCCACAGGCTTTTTGAAGAAATTATTGGAATTAGGACATACATTTTTTTTCAAAGAAAAAGTTTAGCTAACTGTTTTTCATTTCCAAAAAGACTAAAGGAGAAAAAGCACCATAACATTTGTAAAGCAATTTCTCACGAATAAAACAATACCCTATATGTGGTCTTAAACAACTTTTTGGACACAGGGCGGGGATCAGAATGTAAAGAGCGCCATTTGACTTTTGGAGCACAAATTTAGCAGGAATGGTTTGCGGAGGCGATGTGAAATTTGAATAGCCCCTGAGGGGACAAAACAGTGGAACCCCCCCCATTTTGAAAACTGCACCCCTTGAGGAAATTATCTAGGTGTATAGTGAGCATTTTGTCCCCACAGTTTTTTTGCAGAAATTACTGGCCGTGAAAATGAAAATCCACATTTTTTCAAAGAAAATGGTTTAGAAAAAGAAGGTTCAGCTAATAATAAAGAAATTTCCACTGAGTAAAACTATACCCATATGTGGTCATAAACTGCTGTTTGGACACACCTTTCGTGAAGAACGGAAGGAGTGCTATTTGGATTTTGGAATGGTTTCTAGCCGCCACGTCACATTTGCTGGGCCCCTGTAGTACTAGTTTAGTGTAAACTCCCCAAAAGTTACTCCATTTGGGAAACTACACCCCTTGAGGAATCATTTAGGGGTATAGTGAGAATTTTGACCCCAAAGGTTTTTTGCTGAATTAATTAGAATTAAGCCGTTAAAATGAAAACTTTAATATTTTTCCAATAATATGTAGTTTTAGATCAACATTTTTTCATTTTCACAAGGAATAAAGAAGAAAGAGCACCCCAACATTTGTAAACTAATGTCTCCCGAGTATGGTAACACCCCATATGTGGTTATAAACTGCTGTTTACACATATGGAAGGGTTCAGAAGCAAAGGAGTGGTATTTGACTTTTGGAGCGTAGATTTTGCTGGAATGATTTGTGGACACCATGTCGAATTCACAAAACCCCTGTTGTACCAAAAAAAGGTGACCCCATTTTAGGAACTACACCCCTAAAGGCATTTATCTAGAGGTGTAGTGAGAATTTAGACCCCACAGATGTTTTTCAGAAATTAATACGCAGTGAATGATGCAAAGTGAAAATTTCAATTTCTCCAATGATATGCTGTTCCACCGCACAATATGTTGTGCCCAGCTTGTGCCACTGGAGAATCTAACCCCATAAATTGTTCAGCGGGTTCTCCCAGGTATGGTAATGCCTTACTTGTGGACGTAAACTGCTGTTTGGGCACACAGTAGGGCTAATAAGGGAAGGAGCCCCATTTGGAGCATGGATTTTGCTTGGTAGTAGTAGTTTTGTTTGAGTATTACTGGTATTTCAGTTTAGAATATGGGGGCATATGTATTCTCTGCAGAGTACATCAGGGGCATAATAAGAGGGTATAAGAATGGGGTAAATAATAAAATTATCCATATATGTTTGGTGCGCTGTGAAGCAATCTGTTATGCACAGGCCAGTGTCGCACTGATAAGTAATGTCCTTTCTTATCCCCCTTTTGGGGACTTTTCCTCCTTTGTAGTTTGGGAAGTTTTGCTGGGAAAGTGTTGCGCTGGTATAAAACGGGCACCCTCACTTCCAGCACATGTGCTATGTCCCTTCCCTTCCTGGTTCCTAAATACTAGGGCCCTGAAACTGAAAGAATGTTCCCCTCTGGCCTGCACATCGGGATGTTTTTTCATCACCGCATTACTAGTGCCATAACTTTTTTATTTTTCGGTTGATGGAGCAGTGTAGATTGTAGATTTTATTGGTATAATTTTGGGACACATACAACTATTTGATCACTTTTTATTTCTTTCTTTGGAAGTGGAAATTACCAAAAACAAGCAATTCTGTAATCGTTTTTATTGTTTGTTTTTTTTTTTGCTTTCACCGTGCTCCATAAATTACATGTTAACTTTATTTTGCGTGTCGATACGATTATGGCAATACCAAATTGATATTGTTTTTTTTCAAGTATTGCAGCTTTTGCCCAATGAAATCAAAATGTTTTTTTAAATCATTTGTTTTCTGTCGCCATATTGTAAGACCCATAACTTTTTTATTTTTGCGTGGACAAAGCTGTGTTAGGGATTTTTTTTTTTTTGCGGGATGGGTTGTCGCTTTTATTGGTACTATTTTGGAGTAAACTTTAAGTTTTGATCACTTTTTATTCCATTTTTTTTGAGGAGATGTAACCTATAAACAAAGATTGTGGTGTTGTATTTCTTTTCTTGGTTTTTATGCCGTTCACCATGTGGGATAAATGACGTAATACTTTTATCATTTGGGTCGTTACGGACGCGGTGATGCTAATTATGTATAATATTTTTTCGTTTTTTTATGTTTTTTGCAATAATAAACAGCTTATTATGGGAAAAAGGCAATTTGGCTTATTTTTTTACAAATTTTTTATTAACTTTTTTATTTGTCCCACTAGGGGACTTGAAGGCCTGAGGCCCCAATCGCTATTCTAACACACTGCACTACATACATAGTGCAGTGTATTAGAGCTGTCAGTTATTCACTGACAGCAGGCCGATGAGGACCTGCTACGGCGGGTCCTCATCAGCTTCCATACAAAGCAGACACGGAGGCCATTATTTGGCCTCCGGTTAGAATAGGAACCCAGCGATTGCTTCGCTGGGTTGCCGGTCGGGTAAAAATCCCTCAGAGGCTGCGCTCTCTATTGAGCGCAGCATCTGAGGGGTTTATCGGCCGGATCGGGGAATAGCTCTGGTCCTGGCTGTTACAGGAGTGTGTCAGCTGTAATATATAACTGGCACCTGGCGGTGATGGTGCCGGCTCAGATTCCGAGCCCGCATCATCACCGTGATATAACTCTACTGCGGTTTGCGTGAACACCTTCCAGATAGAGCCGTATATATACGCCGGACGTCAGAAAGAGGTTATTTGGTTTAAATGCATATGGTGTGATAGGCTTAGATACAGGATCCAACAGACAATATTACACACGGGCCCTGTCTCTAAGCCTACCACATGTGTTACTAATGTTTTTTTTGTATGTGCTGTTTTTTACTGGTTCGGTTGTCGACTACGTTGGATTCGAGGACTACATCAATGATGGCTTTTTTATTTGCAATAATATGGTTAATGAGGGTTGTGTGGGTTTTTTTATTTCAATAAAATATTTTTTCCATGTCTGTATTTTTTTTTTTAACTTTATTACTACCGCCTAAGTAATGACCGCTAGCTGATTGACAGTTTTAGCCCGTTTTAGCCAGTGCAGAGGCTAACACTAATCCGCATTATTACCCTGGTACCCGCCGCCACCAGTGGTACCGGGAAGAACCAGTTGCACTCCAGTACCTGACCATTTGTAGTGATGGCCGACTCTGGCACAGCCGCAGGCTGGTATTATTAGGCTGGGAAAGCCTAAATACAGTGGTAGTAATGCTAGCCTGCTGCTTCTATGTTGTATCTTTCTAGTTATGATAAATAGGGGGACCCCACGTAATTTTTTTAATTAAAAAATAATAAAAAAATAAAAAATTGGAAGGGTTTTCATAATGATCCAGATACGACATAGCAGCAGCAGGCTAACATTACCAGTGTGAGAAGGTCCAAAGTTTCTGGCCTTTCCCAGTCTAATAATACCAGCCTGCGGCCGCACCAGTGCCTTAGAGCCGCAATGTCAGCGAGTTGGCCCTATATCTAAGCTTATCATATGTGATAAATCTGCTTAGCCACTGTATCTAATCCTCTTCATAACTATAGGGATGTAGTGCTATAGATATGCTATCTCCCCTAACGTTTTAAGAACTTAGTGACGCCCCTGACTCCTAGTGCTGCATTGTTGGGTCACTTAGGAGATCCAGTGATGCAGCTGAAAGCTGCAGGTCTTCGGCCATGAGAAGTTGGGGGTGGGCCCAAGAAGGACTTTTGCACCGGAGCAAATGAGCCTTCAGCTATGCCACTGAATTCAAGTGTTTTTTGTGAGGTGATCTGCAGTCTGAAATGCTTGTGCCGTGATTCCTAAGTTGTTGTCTAACTTCCCTCTACAGACACACAAACAGTTTGTAGTAGACTGTTTGGGTAAGATACTCAAGTTTAGCTATATACTTATTCTATCTATCTATCTATCTATCTATCTATCTATCTATCTATCTATCTATCAATCTATTGTCACGGCGCGGGGTGTCGACCCACTGTGCCGTACCGTGTAGCGGGATAGAAGCTGGCCAACTAGGTGCAAGAAAATGTCTATAGTCCAGAAAGGGTACCTGAGGCAATGTAGACAGCAGCGGTGACACAACTTGACTTTCACTGTAGATGGCACAGTAGATGGAGCGGAAGACATGACTTGACTCTCACTGTAGATGGCACAGTAGATGCAGTGTAAGACACGACTTGACTTTCACAATAGATGACACAGAGGCACGGTAGCACGGGATACAGGGTACAGGCAGCAGGAACGGTTAACACTGGAACTGGAAAACACTGGGAAACCATTTGCAAGACAAACTTTAGGTAGACAACAATGCTCAGGCAAGGATCAAGTGGGCAGAGCCCTTTTTATAGTCCAGCATTCTGGGCTAGTTATGACTAATGACAGCTGGACGCGTACTAGTCCTTTAAGGCTGTGCGTGTGCGGGCGTGCGCGCCCTGCGGGAAACAGTCGCAGAACCCGGAAGTTAGTGCCGGCGTCTCCCTGGGCGGAGATGTCACAGAGAACACAGAAGTCCATGGCCGGGGCCATCAGAGGGTAAGTCTGAATGACGGCCCTCGGCCATGGACGTTACATCTATCTATTGATTGTGTGTCTCTCTCAGCAGGGAGGAAGTGTAGGGCTTCAGTAATTCAATTCTTCTCCTACTCTGCCCCTGGAACCCATTGACTTTAACCCCTTCAGGACTGAGCCTGTTTTGGCCTTCAGGACGAAGACGATTTTTCAAATCTGACGTGTCACTTTATGTGGTTATAACTCTGGAATGCTTTTACCTATCCAAGTGATTCTGAGATTATTTTCTCGGGACATATTGTACTTTATGTTAGTGAAAAAATTTGGTCGATAAATTCAATATTTATTTGTAAAAAAACACCAAGATTTAGAGAAAATTAGCAGGAAAACTTGTAAAACAGATAGCAATACCACACAAAATACTTACTGGTTTATATTTCTCATATGTCTACTTTATGTTTGCATCATTTTTATGAACATCCTTTTATTTTTCTAGGACGTTACAAGGCTTAGATTTTTAGCAGCAATTTCTCATATTTTTAAGAAAATTTCAAGAGGCTATTTTTTCAGGGACCAGTTCAGTTCTGAAGTGGCTTTGAGTGCCTTATATATTAGAAAGACCCCATAACTCACCCTATTTTGAAAACTGCACCCCTCAAAGTATCCAAAACAACATTCAGAAAGTGTTTTAACACTTTAGGCGTTTCACAGGAATTAAAGCAATGTAGAGGTGAAATTTACAAATGTAATTTCTTTTTGCCAAAATTCATTTGTAATACAGTTTTTTCTGTAACACAGAAAGTTTTACACGAGTAATGTAACTCAATATATATTGCCCAGATTGTGAAGTTTTTAGAAATATCCAACATGTGGCCCTTGTGTGTGTAATGTCGGGGTAGGGAGACAGACAGGTGAGCCCTAATCTACCCGCCACTCAGTCCCTGCCTACTTGCAACGACCCGTCCTAGGCGACGGCGTACAACTGGGCGACGGTCCCTACGCTCAATAAGTGCACGACAGACAAACCGAAAAGGGTACAAAGAAGCTAAGGGAAATTGGGCAGTTGCCCAAGGCAACACAGTGAGCAACAAGAGTAGTGAACGAGCCGAGTCAAACCAGGAGTGCACGAGGTACAAATCGCAGAGCAGGAGCGTAGTCAGTAAAGCCAGGGTCAAAAATGAAGCAAGGTCAATAATCATAGCAGGAGCAGCAGAGCCAGGAAACAGAAAATAATCACAGGCAAAGGAGGAGCAGGAAATGCAGGTATAAATAGACAGAGGGCGGGAGCTAGCTCCATCTGGCCAGGCTGTGATAGGCTCTCCCACTCCTCAGCCTCCCAGCCTGACTGGTAGAAGATCGTGTCACTCTCTCAGACTTAGGAGCAGGTGCAGACTGATTACCCACGGGCGTCGACACAGAAGCTGTGTCTGGCAGATCCTTTACAGTGTGCATATGGACTGAAGCACCGGCCTCAGAAGCAAAGGAGTGCCTACAGGATTTTGGGGCCTCCTTTTTAAAAAAATATATTTTAGACACCATGTCAGGTTTGAAGAGGTCTTGTGGTGCCAAAACAATAACAAAAAATAAAAGTGACCCCATTCTGGAAACTACACCCCTCAATGAATTTATCTAGGGGTATAGAAAGCATTTTGACCCAACAGTTTTTATGCTAAATGTATTTGAAGTAGTCTGTGAAGATGAAAATCTACTTTTTTTTCTGAAAAAATATAGAAATTTTTAATTTTTGCAAGGCATAAAGGAGAAATAACACCCCAGCATTTGTAAAGCAATTTCTACCGATTACGGCAATACACTAATGTATTAATAAACTGCTGTTTGGACCCACAGCTGGGCTCAGAAGAGAAGGAGCATCATTTGGATTTTGGAGCGCTGATTTTGCTGGATTCGTTTTCAGTGCCGTGTCAAGTTCGCAATTAACTGGAGGGGCGTAAACTGTGGAAACCAACCAAAAGTGACCCCATTTGGAAAACGACACCCCTCACTGAATTTATCTAGGTGTATAGTTAGCATTTTGACCCCACAGTTTTTATGCTAAATGTATTTGAATTAGTCTGTGAAGATGAGAATCCACTTTTCTTCTGAAAAATATTAGAAATTTGTAATTTTTACAAGGAATAAAGGAGAAAAAACACCCCAGCATTTGTAAAGAAATTTCTCCCTAGTACGGAAATACCCAAAATGTGGTAATAAACTGCTGTTTGAACCCACAGCAGGGCTTAGAATTGAAGGTGCGCTATTTGGCTTTTGGAGCTAAGATTTAGCTGAAATGGTTTTTGGGTGCCATGCCGCATTTGCAAAGCTCCTGAGAGACCAAAACAGTGAAAATACCCCAAAAGTGACCCCATTTAGGAAACAACACCACTTAAGGAATCTATCTAGGGGTATAGTTGACATTTAGACCCCACAGGTCTTTTTGAGAATTTATTACAATTAGGCCGTGAAAATGAAAATCTACATTATTCCCAATAAAATGTTGAATTTTCACAAAGGATAAAGGAGGAAAAAGCCGCCCAACATTTGTAAAGCAATTTCTTCCGAGTATGACAATACCCCACATGTGGTCATAAATGCTTTTTTATTAGAAATGAATTAACCCTTTCTGGACTGATCCATTTTTTTATTTTTTATTTTCGTTTTTCACTCCTGCATTCCAAGAGCCATAACGGTTTTATTTTTCTCTCAATAAAGTGGTGTGAGGACTCATTTCTTGCGGGACCTACTGTAGTTTTTATTGGTACAATTTTTTGTTACGTACAACTTTTCGAGCACTTTTTATTAACATTTCTTTAGAGCTGAGGTGACCAAAAAACAGCAATTTTGTCGTTTTAAATTCCTTATTATTTACAGCGTTTACCGTGTGAGTTAAATAATGGTATATTGTAATAGTTTGGACTTTTACGGAAGCAGCAATACCAATTTTGTGTATTTTTTACATTGCTTTAGTGAAAGAATTGGGAAAAGGGTTTTCTTTTGGACTTTAAATATTTATTTAATTTTTTTCACGAATAACTTTATTTATTTTATTTTTTTTACACATTTTATTAGTCCCCCTAGGGGACTTGAACCAGCAATCATTGGATCACTGGTACAATATACTGCAATACTAATGTATTGCAGTATATTGTCATTTTTACAAGCTCCTGTAACAGCGCGATCGCTGTTCCTGTTCGTTAGTCCTGGATGTCAGCTGTAATACACAGCTGACACCCGCAACGTATGGCACGGGCTCAGCGCATGAGCCCGCTCCATATATCCCCCTGCACACCACGACATGTTATTAAGTCGTGGTGCACAAAGGGGTTAAGGCGCAACGGGTGGTGCGGAGTGAAAAATAAAATTTTCCACTGATATGCCATTTGAGTGCACAATATGTTGTAACCAGTTTGTGTGACTGAAGATAAATACATCATAAAATATTAATTGGGTTTTCCCAGGTATGGCAATGCCAGATCTGTGGGAGTAAACTGCTGTTTGGGCACGCTGCAGGGCTCAGAAGGGAGGGGGCTGCATTTGGCTGTTGCAGCGCAGATTTTGCTTGGAAGTAGTTCTGTTTGGGGTTTTGCTGGTATTTCAAATTATAATGTGGGGGTATATGTAAGCTGGGCAGAGTACATCAGGTGTATAATAAGAGGGTATAATAATGGGGTAAATAACTAATAATCCGCAGATATATGTTTAGTGTTGCACTGATAAATGGTGCCCGATCTTTTCCGCTTTTTGAACACACTGCACATTTTGCATCGCCATATTCTGAGAGCCAGAACTTCTTTATTTCTTCTCCACCGGAGCCGTGTGAGGGCTTATTTGTTGCGGGACAATCTGTAGTTTTCATTGATACCATCGATCACTTTTTATTCCATTTTTTGGCAAGCAGGGTGACCAAAAACCAGCAATTCTGAAAATGGTTTTTATTCTTTTATTTTTTTATGGCGTTCACCCTGCGCGATAAAATCCCTTTTTTATAAAATATATATTTTTTTGTGTCACCATATTCTGAGAGCCATAACTTTTTTATTTTTCAGTCAATAAATCTGTGTAAGGGCTTGTTTTTTTGCGGGATGGGTTGTAGTTTTTATTGATACTATTTTGGCGTGCATGCGACTTTTTGATCACTTTTTATTGTATATTTTGGGAGGGGTGGTGACCAAAAAATAGTGATTCTGGCATTGTTTTTACTTATTTTTTTTGCGGCGTTCACCATGTGGGAAAAATAACATTATAGTTTTATAGTTGGGGTCCTTATGAACGCGGTGATACCAAATATGTGTACTTGTAACGTGTTCATTTTTTTCCTATAATAAAAGACTTATTATAGGGGAAAAAAAAGCATTTTTTTTGTTTATGTAACTTATAACTTTTACTTTTAAACTTTTATAAAACATTGTTATTATCTTTTTTTTACTCCTTTTACTTGTCCCACTAGGGGACACTTAGACTTGCAGCTCTGATCACTGCTGGAACACATTACACTACCTACGTAGTGTAATGTCTTCCAACTGTCAGGGTATGTGCACACGATAACTGCATTTACGTCTAAAATTACAGAGCTGTTTTCAGGAGAAAACAGATCCGTAATTTCAGACGTAATTGCATGTACTCACGTTTTGCGAGGTGTCAATTACGGCCGTAATTTGGAGCTGTTCTTCATTGGAATCAATGAAAAACGGCTCAAATTACGTTTCAAGAAGTGTCCTGCACTTCTTTTGACGAGCCGTCTTTTTTACGCGTCGTCGTTTGACAGCGACGCGTAAATGACAGGTCGTCGGCACAGTACGTTGGCAAACCCATTCAAATGAATGGGCAGATGTTTGCCGATGTATTGGAGCCGTATTTTCAGACGTAAATCGAGGCTTAAAACGCCTCGTTTATAGCGTCTGAAAATAGGTTGTGTGAACCCAGCCTCATTGTGACGTGACAATCACTCTGACAGGAAGCCTACGAGGACCAGCCTCCGGCTAGGCCTCATAAGCTTCTGTACATGGCAGCCCAGAAGCCATTGTGTGGCGTACGGTTGCCATGGGTACCATCACTAGCCCTCGTAATTTCACGTGGGGGCTGCTGATCTCCACTAAACATTTTAAATGCGGCAATTGCAATTGACTGCAGCATCTAAGGGATTAACTGCCGAAATCAGTGGCGATGGGCTGCTGATCAGCAAAAGGCAATGCAGGGCAGAAACCCTGCACAGTTAACCACCGCTGCGGTGTAGCGCCGCACGGCGGTTAACTTTCAAAGTACAGACGTACCTGCACGTCGAGGTGCGTTAAGTAACTGCTCATCTTGACGTGCAGTTATGTCAAGGTGCGGGAAGGGGTTAAAGAGCACCAATAAAAACTATAGTTAGTCCCGCAAAAAGCAAGCCGTCAATCAGCTCCATCGACAGAAAAATGAAAAAGTTATGGGTGTCAGAATATGGCAACAAAGAACAAATTTTCAAAACAAGTGTTTTTATTTTATAAAAGTAGCCAAACATAAAAGAAAACTCGCAATATTAAGTGAACATGTAATTTTAGGGAACACTGTAATAGTAAATTAATTGGTACCATTAAAAAATACAATTCGTCCTGCAAATAACAAGACTTCATTTGTTTATATGTCGACGAAGAAATGAAAAAGTTATGATTCTTGAAAGGCGGGGATGAAGAAAAAAAAATTCAAAAAATAAAACCGGCTGCGGCGTAAAAAAGTTAACAGTAAAATACATACAGTATCAGTGCTAAAGGAGTGGGTTAATTTAACCGTATTGATTAAATCATTAACCCCTTAAGGACGCAGCCTTGTTTTGGCCTTAAGGCTCAGAGCCCATTTTTCAAATCTGACATATTTCACTTTATGTGGTAATAACGTCGGAATGCTTAAACCTACCCAAGCGATTCTGAGATTGTTTTCTCGTGACACATTGGGCTTCATGTTCGTGGTAAAATTTGGTCGATATATTCAGTGTTTATTGGTGAAAAATTGCAAAATTTAGAGAAAATTTTGAAAAAATTGAATTTTTCAGAATTTAAATTTATCTGCTTGTAAAACAGACGGTTATACCACCCAAAATAGTTACTAGTTCACATTTCCCATATCTCTACTTTAGATTTGCATTGTTTTTTGAACATTCTTTTATTTTTCTTGGACGTTACAAGGCTTAGAACATAAACAGCAATTTCTCATATTTTTAAGAAAATTTCAAAAGCCTTTTTTTAAGGTACCTGTTCAGTTCTGAAGTGGCTTTGAGGGGCCTATGTATTAGAAACCCTGATAAAACACCCCATTTTAAAAACTAGACCCCTCAAAGTATTCAAAACAGCATTTAGAAAGTTTTTTAACCCTTCAGGCATTTCACAGGAATTAAAGCAAAGTGGAGGTGAAATTTGCAAATTTTATTTTTCTTGCTGAATTTCAATTTTATTCATTTTTTTTCCTGTAACACAGAAGGTTTTACCAGAGAAACACTACTAAATATGTATTGTCCAGATTCTGCAGTTTTTAGAAATGTCCCACATGTGGCCCTACTGCGCTCGTGGACTAAAACACAAGCCCTAGAAGCAAAGAAGCACCTACTGCATTTTGAGTCCTCTTTTTTATTAGAATATATTTTAGGCAGCATGCCAGGTTTGAAGAGGTGTTGAGGTGTCAAAACAGTAGGAATCCCCCAATAGTGACCCCATTTTGGAAACTACACCCCTCAAGGAATTCATTTAGGGTTGTTGTTACCATTTTGACGCACAGTTTTTTCACAGCACGTATTTGAATTGGGCACTGAAATGAAAAAAATGTCATTTTCTCCAATAAAATGTCATTTGTGATCAAAATTTCTTATTTTCACAGGGAACAAAATACCCCATTTGGTTGCCCAATTTGTCCTTAGTGTGGCAATACCCCATTTGTGGTGATAAACTGCCATTTGGGCCCATGGGAGGGCTCAGAAGGAAAGGAGCGCTATATGTTTGTTGGAGTCCAGATTTTGTTGGATTGGTTTTCGGGTGCCATGTCGCATTTGCAGAGCCTCAGAGGTATCAAAGCAATGGAAACCCACCAAAAGTGACCCCATTTTGGAAACTACACCCCTCAAGGAATTCATTTATGGTTGTTGTTAGCATTTTGACCACACAGTTTTTTCACAGCACCTATTTCAATTGGGCTGTGACATTAAAAAAATGACATTTTTTCCAATAAGATGTAATTTTTTACCAAAATTTCTTATTTTCACAGGGAACAAAATAATCAATTTTGTTGCCCAATTTCTCCTGAGTGCATCAATACCCCATTTGTGGCAATAAACTGCTGTTTGGGCCCATGGGAGGCCTCAGAAGGGAAGGAGCGCTGTGTTCTTTGGAGTACAGATTTTGCTGGTTTGGTTTTCGGGTGCCATGTCGCATTTGCAGAGCCCCAGAGGTATCAAAGCAATGGAAACCCACCAGAAGTGACCCCATTTTGGAAACTACACCCCTCAAGGAATTCATTTATGGGTAATGTGACCATTTAGACTCCATAGTTTCTTCACAGAACTTATTTGAATTGGGCTGGGAATTTAAAAAAAATATATTTTTTCCAATAATATGTCATTTTAGCTCAAAAATTCTTATTTTCACAAGAAATAAAATACTCCATTTTGTTGCCCAATTTGTCCTGAGTGCGGCAATACCCCATTTGTGGTGATAAACTGCCGTTTGGGCCCATGGGAGGGCTCAGAAGGAAAGGAGCGCTGTGTGTTCTTTGGAGTACAGATTTTGCTGGATTGGTTTTCGGGTGCCATGTCGCATTTGCAGAGCCCCAGAGGTGTCAAAGCAATAGAAACCAACCACAAATGACCCCATTTTGGAAACTACACCCCTCAAGGAATTCATTTATGGGTATTGTGACCATTTTGACCCCATAGTTTTTTCACAGAACTTATTTGAATTGGGCTGGGAATGAAAGCAAAATTATTTTTTTCAAATAATATGTAGTTTTGGCAGAAAATTTCTTATTTTCACAAGAAACAAAATACCCCATTCTGTTGCGCAATTTGTTCTGAGTGCCGCAATACCCCATTTGTTGTGATAAACTGCCGTTTGGGCCCATGGGAGGGCTCAGAAGGAAAGGACCACCATTTGGCCTACTGGGGATTTTCTAGTGCGAAGTCATGTATGCAGAAGCCCCTGAGGTACCAGTACAGTTGAAACTCGCAAGAAGTGACCCCGTTTTAAAAACTACACCCTTAAGGCATTCATCTAGAGGTGTAGTGAGCATTTTGACCGGAGACCTACACCCCATAAACTGTAATGTGGTTTCTCCCGGGTATGGCAATACCCTTCATGTGGCTGTTATCAGCTGCCTGGGCACACAGCAGGGCCCAGAGGGGAAAGACGAGGGGGGATAAGCTGTGTGGAGTGCATCAGGGTAAGTAAAATTGGGGTAAATTATAAACCAAGGGATGGATGATAAATTTTAAAACACTCTTTCATACAGAGCTCTGGTTATTCGGGACACGTGTCACATTGATATATTGTGTCATCCCTTATCGCCCTCTTATAGCAGACTTTGCACGTCTTTTGACTTTTTCCCTTCTTGCCAGTTTGGGGAACTTCTCCTGGAAAGTGTTGCCCTGGTACGATGCGTGTGGCCTCGCTTCCAGAAGTACTGGGTGCCCCCCCCTTCTTGGTCCCTAAAGATTAGGTTCTTGATAATCACCTCTTGAAATTCCAGGAAAGTTCCCATCTGGCCTGCACATCGACGTAGCACGTACGCATTGTACAAAGCCATCTGTATGATGTGCACGGCCAGCTTCTTATACCACACTGCATGGCGCTGTAGGGCTTCAGGGCTTTATCTTACAAGTCCATCCCTCCCATGTACCTATTGTAGTCCAGGATGCAGTCTGGTTTGGGGGTGGCCTTTCCTTCATATATCCTAAACCTGTAGCTATACCCTGATGCACTCTCGCACAGCTTATACATCTTCACGCTATACCTTGCCCTCTTACCCGGCAGGTACTCGCAGAATTGAACCCTCCCTTTAAAATGTAACAGGGACTCATCAATAGAAATACACTTCTCGGGGGTGTATGCTTGTGAAAACCGGGCACTGGAACGGTCTAATAGGGGTCTCCGTTTATACAAACGGTCAAAACTTGGGTCATCTCGGGGGGTGGGCACGGCTCATTATCAGTATAATGTAAGAAGCGAAGTGTTGCCTCATTTATTTATTGTTTTAGGTTCCAGTTCAGTTCTGAAGTTGCTTTGAGGGGCCCATATATTAGAAACCCCTATGAAATACCCCATTTTAGAAACTAGACCCCTCAAAGTATTCACAACAGCATTTAGAAAGTTTATGAACCCTTTAGGTGTTTCACAAAAATTTAGAGCAAAGTAGAGGTGAAATTTACATTTTTTTTTTGACAGAAAATCCTCTTTATACCATTTTTTTTATAACACAAAAGGATTTATCAGTGAAACGCAACTCAATACTTATTGCCCAGATTCTGCAGTTTAGAGAAATATCCCACATGTGGCCCTAGTGCGGTAATGGACGGAAGCGCCGGCCTCCGAAGCAAAGGAGCACCTAGTGGATTTTGAGGCCTCTTTTTTATTAGGCACCATGTCCGGTTTGAAGAGGTCTTGTGGTGCCAAAACATTGGGAACCCCCCAAAAGTGACCCCAATTTGGAAACTAGACCCCTTGAGGAATCCATTGTAGTTTTCTTGGGGTGCATGCGGCTTTTTGATCAGTTTTTATTCTATTTTTAGGTGGCGTGGGGACTAAAAAACAGCAATTCTACTATTGTTTTTTTATTCTATTTTTTTTACAGCGTTCACCGTGCGCTATAAATGACATATTCACTTTATTCTGCGGGGCGATACGATTACGGCGATACCAGATGTTTATAGTTTTTTTTTATGTCTTATGGCGTTTGCACAATAAAATACGTTTTGTAAACAATCATTCACTTTTTGTGTTACCTTATTCTAAGAGCCAGAACGTTTTTATTTTTCCATCAATAAAGCCGTGCGAGGACTTATTTTTTGCGTAACGAACTGTAGTTTCGATCAGTACCATTTTTAGGTACATGCGACTTTTTGATCTCTTTTTATTCCATTTTTTGGGAGGTGAAGTGACCAAAGAATTGTGATTGTGGTACGGTTTATTATTATTTTATTTTACGGCGTTCACCGCGCGGGATAAATAACAAAATAATTTTGTAGTTCAGGTCGTTACGGACGCGGCGATACCAATTATGTATAGTTTATTTGTTTGTTTATATATTTTTATTAATAATAAATGACTGATAAGGGAAAAGGGGGGATTTTTACTTTTATTACTTTTAAATCTTTTATTTTCTTATTTTTACACATCTTTTTTTAACTTTTTTTTTACTGTATTACTTTGTCCCACTAGGGGACTTGAGGGCAGGAGGCCCTGATCGCTATTCTAATACACTGCACTACATGCGTAGTGCAGTGTATTAGAACTGTCAGCTACTCACTGACAGCAAGCATAGTGGGTCCTGACGTTGTCAGGACCCACTAGGCTTCCGTCTATGGCATAGCCGGACGCCATTGTTTGGTGTCCGGTTGCCATAGTCACCATCGCCGGCCGCTATCGCGTAGCAGGCCGGCGATGGCAGCTTAACCCCTAAAAAGCCGCGATCTCTATAGAACGCGGCTTTTAAGGGGTTAATCAGCGGGGACACAGCGATCGGTCCCCGCTGCAGGAGCTGTGACAGCTGCTGAACAAGACAGCAGCGTCACAGCTCCTGTATGTGTCGGGAGGACGGCCGAAACGGCCGTTACTCCCGAGACGTACTATTACGGCATGGAGCGCGAACGATACAGCTGCCATGACGTAATAGTACGTCAAGGAGCGGGAAGGGGTTAATTCCCAGATGTACTGTAAAATTTTGAAAGAGAAGATGCTATCCTCTCTACACAAGCTGGGTTGTTGAGCCCTTTTTCAGCATGAAGGCCACTGCTACATTCTTAAAGAAGAACACCTGCCATGAGAAAAATTTGTCAATTTGGACAGTTGTCCGGACTGACTATAAGCTGCTCTACTTCCCCTGACTCCCAGGGATGGCCCCTTCCTAGTTAAGAGGATGGCAATACCATGTGTGGAAGAGATCAAATACCTGGGTATCAGGGTGACAAGGAAAGTAGGGGATAATGTTTCATTGAATATACAACCCTTGTTAGTCATGCTTAGGAAGAAGGTAGAAGTATGGATTAAACTATTCCTCTCTGAGTTGGGACGGACAAATCTGATTAAAATGGTGCTAATGCCAAAAACGTTATTCTCAATACATAATACACCTGTATGGATGCCTAAATATTGGTTCTGTAGGATTCACAGTCTATTTAGAGACCTAGTTTGGAAAAGAGATATACAGATGTAGCCATCTTTATCTTGACTGTTAGCACATTAACTACTCAGTGGCAAGATCCTTTATCTTGACTTTTTCAATGACTTTTCAATGGCTTTTGTTGTGTGATATCATGCTGCAGCAAGTTATCAGAGTCAAGATAAAGATGGCTTCATCAGTACCTTGCATTGAATTAGAAAATTTGCAATTGTCAAAGAAGGAAGGAGGTCTGGCCTTGCTGAATGCCTGGATCTATTTTCTGGCGGCACAGCTGCAACATATGAAGGGATGGCAAGGGGAGGAGCCTTGGAGAAATGTAATATGAAATGAGAGGCGACTGGCAGACCAACCCTCCTCCCCCTACATAAAGTATGGTGGCAATGCAAACAACTACTAGGGATATCAACTTGTACTCAAATGCCAATCTGAGACACTCCCTATATGTGGGAATTTCACCAACTGCCACCCTTCGGATGGGGGAGTATGGAGCACTCCATAGATTGAGCGTGTTGGCTGTATCTTACAGCTGACACTTCAGGGTAATGAGCGCGCCCCCGCTGGGGTGCGATCCCACTAGTTTAACCTGTTAAATCCCACGGTCAATAGCGGCCACGGCATTGAAATGACAGGGGGCAGCAATTGCCCAAAGATGAAGGGGGGGGTCGCGCTGCCAAATGCCTGGATATATTACCTGGCTGCCCAGAGCCAACAATTTAAGGGATGGGAGGACACAGAGACTTGGGGTGCCAGTGCACGTTTATTGTCATACATGGGGGGAGGACATAATCCACTAGAGAGTCTGGAAGCGCATACCTTTAAGAGATTGGCGAGTGCTAAACCAACGTTACTCCTGATACATAAAGTATGGTGGCAATGCAAACAGATCCTGGGAGTGGGAATGTGCACCAAATATACTCCCCTATGGCATAATCCGGTCCTGTGGGAATTATACCAATTAGAGGGCATGCAAAAATGGGAGTTGGCAGGGGTTAGACGAATACAACACTTATATGATGTTAACGGGCTGAGATCATTTCAGCAGTTGAAGGACCTATTTCCACTAGAGCACAATATGTTTTATCAATATTTGCAGATCCGTCATGCCCTACAGGCGCAGGCGCAGGTAGTGGACCTAACGGTTTGTGCTCTTGGGGTCCTGGAGTATGTGGGAAGGGCTGACACGACCAAAGGCCTGATCTCAATGGCGTACAGGAGCTTGCTGTCCAAACACCTGGGAAACCCAATGATGCTGGTAAAAGCGAAATGGGAACGGGATGTTGGTCCATTGACTGAGGAGGAGTGGGAGGAGATATTAGCATCCACATGTCACTTATCGCTCAGTCTGGCGCAGAGGAGATCTTCCTGATACATAGAGTGTATCGCACCCCGTGGGTATTAAAGCAGATGGGTATTAGAGCGGATGCTAAATGTCCTAGGTGCACGGAAGAGAAAGCAGATATACTGCATATGTTTTGGTCATGTGAGGCTCTGAGGACCCTATGGGGGGAAATATTGGATCTGATAAAACAGGTATATGGTCGGGAATTGGTGGCAGACCCTAAAGTTATGTTGTTGGGAGCAGTGGGAGAATTGGAGAGTGACAGAATGGCAAGCATGGCAATTGCCAAGATATTATATCAAACAAGGAAATGTATTGCTAAACACTGGCTGGATGAGGAGCCACCAGGGATGAGGGAAATTGTAGGAATGGTGAACTATAATATCCTGATGGAGCATAAGATATTTTCTAAAAGGGGCACGGAAAAAAAATTTGAGAAACAATGGAGCAGATGGATGGCCTGCCCTGAGGTGCTGTCACCTGAACTAAACAGAATAAGGGCGAGAGTTGTCTGAGGAACTGGAGGTGGTAGAGTCTGGAGCAAAAAGGGGTGGTGGGGAAACTTGATAAGAGAAATGTGCTCTGGCCAGGATTGGTGCTAGAAACAAAGGGCAGAGATATAGTGGGGGGCCGTGCGGGGAGGGGGGACAGGGGGGAAGTTGGGGATTTTCTGATATGCTGTCATTATTGTATACGATGCTGGAAAATTGTAATGTGAATGTTACTATGTTATTTCTTTTATGTGTTCGTATCAATAAAATTGGTTTGATTTAAAAAGAAATCACAGGGGGCAGCCCTCTGTAACGTTGCAACGGCCCCCAACTTCCTCTCACTACTGCTAATTACACCAACAGCCAAATTATATTTAATGTTATACGATGTAAATATATATATATATGTGTGAGCGAGATATAGTATTATATGGTGATGACAGTCAAGTACGACTTGTCACCACTGTGGCCAGTGATTGGCTGCTGCAATTACATGCTGGTATTGAAAGTCATCACTGCTGCAATGCAAACATACACTCTCAGGGTACCATAAGTGCTTGAGCGGTGGGGGATTTGACAGGTGAGTATTGTCCTTTTTTTTGTTATTAACATTTTCGGCAGCTATATTAATTTAATTTTTTTTTCAACTAAATAACCCTTGTCTGTCAGGAAAATAATTTATTTAGGCTCTGTTTACACGCTTGTTCAGTATATGAGTCAGATGAATCTCCTGGTACTTTTTGCTGAATAGGTCCATAGATCCCTATAGACCCCACCAGAATATATCAATATACGTTTTTATTCACTGTATAGGAATGCATATTTTGCTGTTGTTTCCTATAAAGTTGGCCACTGCATATACTGCGCAGTATAAAAAATGTTTAAAACATGCGGACCTGTGGGTGATGTATAGAGGACCGAATTGGCCATGTACTTTGCCGGGAATTTTCCGGGTGAGCCGGTCGTTCCACTTAGTAGGGGCCGCTCTCCTGTACAGTATGTAGGTACTAAACAAGGAGCGGGCTGGGCCGGGTGGCAGTGAGGCATGTAAAATGTATTAAAAAGCAGGGGCAGCGCAGGGGACAGGAGCGGGAGCTGTGTGTGTAATTCACAATGTTCTTCTGCACAGGCAGAGTATGTGTGCTCCGGGCAGCTGCATTATACGTCACATGTGATGTCATATAATGCAGCCACTCTGCCTGCGAGGAGAACACCGTGTTCGGCCCCAGCTATTTACATAGTAGGGAAGAAATCGCTGGGGAGAAGCAGTCATGCACACATCTCTCCTCCTGCATGCAACGTGTGACCTCCACGGAGCTAAGGACTGGTGAGTACAGCTGTAAAGTTCTGAGCAAGTAGGGGGAATTGTAAGTATTATGTATGTGTGTGTGGGGTATTCTTTATAAATCGTTTTTGAGGGGGGACTTTACTGTAAATGCTGTGTGTGTGTGTGTGTGTGTGTGTGCGGGGGTTCTTTATATTTATTTTTTGTGGGAGGGGGGGACTTACATAGTTAGTACGGTTAAAAAAAGACACATGTCCATCAAGTTCAACCAAGGGATGGGAAATGGGAAGGGAAAAATTTCTACACATAGGAGCTAATATTTTTTTGTTATATGATATTATCTAAGCCTTTTTTAAAGGCCATCTACTGTCCCTGCTGTGACCAGCTCCTGCGGTAGACTATTCCAGAGATTCACAGTTCTCACAGTAAAGAAGGCTTGCAAATTGCTGTTTTTTGGTCACCTTAGCTCTAAATAAAATAGAATAAAAAGTGATCCAAAAAGTTGCATGTGCCCCAAATGGTATAGGTGAAAACTACAGCTCGACCCGCAAAATTTAAGCCACATAAGTGACCCAGCAATGTAGAGGATTCATTGCAATGCTACTGCGCCAGTGTAGTGAGGGGGGTCTGCGGGCCCCTTAGCCGCGGGGCCCGGTCGCAAGGGGGTCTGTTTGCCTGTTTGCAATTGCAACCGCTGCGACCTTTGTAGCTGATGTAGGCCCCCCGGTATGCCATCTTTGTACTCCTCCAGCAGGGCTTCATAGGAGAGTGTCAGTATACTGATATACTGCAATACGTTACTTTTGCAGTATATCATGCAAGCGATCCAATATTCGCTGGTTCAAGTCCCCTAGGGGCACTAATAAAAATAGTAAAATAAAGGCTTTTTTTAATAAATAAAAAAATATATATATTAAAAGCTATAAAAACAAAACTTTTCCCATTTTCCCTCAAGCCTAATGTAAAAATAATAAAAAATTACCATAACTGGTATTGACGCATCCATAAAAGTCTGAACTATTACAATATATCATTATTTAGCCCTCACGGTGAAAGCCGTAAATTTTTTAAATTAAAAAAGCCAGAATCTGTGTTTTTTGGTCACTTCATCTCCCTCAAAAAAATTTAATAATAAGTGATCAAAAAGTCTCATGTACCCCAAAATTATACCAATAAACACTACAGATCGCCCCGCAAAAAAATAAGTGCTCATAATACTCAATTGATGGAAAAATTAAAAAGTTATGGCTCTCAGATTATGGCGACAAAACTCAAATTTTATTTTTAACAATCAGTTTTTTTCCTTGTAAAAGTAGTAAAACATAAAAAATCAACATAAATTTCATATCAACATAATCGTATTGACCCGTAAAATAAAGTTAACATGTCATTTTTACTGCACGGTGAACGCCGTAAAAAAAATAGTAATAAAATATTGAGGAATCGCTGTTTTTTTTCCTATTCCACCCCACAATAATTTTTTTTCAAGTTTCCCACTACATTATCTGGTACAATAAATGGTGACATGGAAATCTACAACTCGTCCTGCAAAAAACAAGCCCTCATACGGCAATATTGATGGAAAAATAAAAAAAGTTAAGGCTTTTGGAATGTGGGGAGGAAATAACAAAAGAGAAAATCCAAAAAATGTGTCTGGAAAGGGTTAAACTAAAGACTATAAAGAAATTTGAGATGCAGTGGGGCAAATGGATAGACAACACAGGGCTGGCTTCAATGGAATTGGTGAGAAGGAGAGCACTGGATAGATTTTTGCTGGGAAACGTGTGTCACGGACACAGGGTATGTGGACCCACTAGGCCGCTCCGCCGTAGCGGGGAGGCAGCTGACCAGGTCACAGTCTATACGAAAGTCAATGGCAGACAGTAACGCTTGGGTACCTGAAATAGTCCGGACGGTGGCTGTGGCTTCAGCACGGATGGAGGCTGGTGCGGCAGGTCGCGCCAGACGTGGCGGGCAGTATCCGATGAAGCAGAGGACACTGGACGTGGCAGAAAACACTACTCCAATGCAGGTAGGCACAGGAACTAGAACAATATGGAATACAGTAACGGGTAACAGGGCACGGGTAACAGCTGGAACGGGAAACACTAAGGGACCATTTGCGAGACAGACTGGAATAGACTAACAACGCTCAGGCAAGGATCAGAATGCCTGGGGCCTTCTTATAGACCAGGAAATGAGGGCAGTTGATGATGATGAATAATTTGTGAGCACGCTGGCCCTTTAAGGCCGTGCGCGAGCGAGCGCGCACACCCTACGGGACACAGCAGGACGGAGCGGAAGTGAGCGCTGGTGTCTCCTGGGAAGGAGACAGGGACCAGCGCTCACGGATCCATGGCTGTGGGCGCCGGGGGGTGAGTAAACCCGACGGCCCGCGGCCATGGACGTTACAACGTGAGACAAGATAGCTTGATACCATCATTGAGTGCAACAAGAAATGATACCAGAAACATGGAGTGAAAAGACAGAACTATAGAGGAGGACTGTGCACTGGATAGGGGAGGAGGGGTTTGAATAAGTTGTGGGGAGGGAGACGGAAGGGGGAGATCAAATGTATTTCTACTGAATGTTATATTTGATGGTATGGTATGTATGAATGTACAGTAATGCTTTACAAAATGTAATAATAAAAAATATATATATTTAAAAAAAAAAAAAAAAAAAAAAAGGAAGAACAAGGTGAATATGTCCCCCGATCTCAACCCTATTGAGTGCCTGTGGAGAATTTTGAAGAGACATTCTCAGCAGTACTTCCCATCAAGCATCAAGGCACTTAGAGCTCATCCTACAGGAAAGAAATAGGAAAGACGTGACAATATGTCACAGATGGGTAAAATCCATGCCAGGAAGGGTTACTGAAAAGTAACAGGAAACAGCTCTGAGTACTAGGATATTATGTATTTGCTGCATTTTATCAAGGGTGTACTTATTTTTGAAAGATTGGATTAGAGCAGCATTGCCCAATTTCTTTTTTATAGATATGAATGACATATCTTTCTTCATTGTTATTAAACCTCATATCTGTATCGAAGGCTCAGTGAGGGGCCTCTTTCGCATATTTCCTCATATTTTCCAGACATAATAGCACAGCATGCATTGCTATCTTGTATGGCAAAATGACGCAAACCATGACGGAAGACAGACGGAACCCACTTGAGTCAATGGGTTCCATCGGGCTGTTATCTGATGGACCTGACGATTCCGTTGCTTTCATTATTCTGTTCCTATGATGGAACAAAATAAATGGCAATTCTAGCTCAGATGTAAACAGAGCCTGATCATATGTCTAATTATTATTATTATTTTTTTATATATTAGTTATTGAAATTTTTTTTTTTAATACTTGAAAAGAAAAGAACATCACTAAAAGAAAATCGAATTTGCAGGTCTGTGTTCAATATAAAGAAAAGTAAATGCCCAAGAAATACAGAGTATCAACTGAAAATCAGAATGTTAAGTGACTGACAATCTACCTAGAGAACCTTTCAATCATTCTTGCAAATAACAGGCTGTAAGATAAAAGGGTCTTGTTACCTGAATGGTTTCGTTGTTTGAGCAGAACTTAGTAATAAAATGTTTCCATTTCTTAAAGGGACAGTGTCATGATTTTTTTTAAATTAATTTCTGTGTTTTTATTTAATAAAATATTATATTGACTTTATTTAATTTTTCACACACAAAGTTATTTTTTATTGACACTTTCTTACTGTACTGGGGGCTGCCATGTTTTATTTCATTTGTGTATGTGTCTCTTAACAACACATATACAGATGGAATACGGCAGCACAGTGCATAGGACACAATGAACGGGAGGCGTCCATTGCTTCCGCTATCTGGCTATGTACTGCACAGGCGCAGTTCAGAGCCACACAGCAGTGAAGCTGGTTTGTAGGGAGATAGCAGGCGCCATTATGAAAACCGGCTGCACTGGTAAGGTAAGGTAAGGTAAGGTGTGTGTTTCTGTCTGTCCCTCTCTCTCTCACAGACCCCCGCTCTCGTGACCCCCGGCTGCCCCCCACCGACACCCCCCCCCGACTGCCCCCCCTGTCGCTAGATTTATTGTCAGTGTGGACTGTGTGCTGACTGTGATCGGGTGAGGAGGTTTGGTATCCGTCAGCAGGGGATTGGGGAGGAGATTGTCAGCAGCAGATGGTTATTCCTATCACAGAGTGGTGTGACAGTCTCCTCTACTGTGGAGGAGACTGTCAGCAAGATTGTATGGGGACGATGGAGGAGACTGTCAGCAGGATTGTATGGTGATGCTGGAGGAGACTGTCAGCAGTATTCGGTGGTGTTGCTGGAGGAGACTGTCAGCAAGATTGTATGGTGATGCGTCCCCACCCAACAGTCTCCTCCAGCGCAACATACAATCTTGCTGATACTCTCCTCCATCATCACCACCCAATCTTGCTGCCAGTCTCCTCCAGCATCACCACCCAATACTGCTGACAGTTTCCTCCAGCATCACCATACAATCTTGCTGACAGTGATGCTGGAGGAGACTGTCAGCAGGATTGTATGGTGACGCTAGAGGAGACTGTCAGCAGTATTGGGCGATGATGCTGGAGGAGACTGTCAGCAGGATTGTATGGTGAAGCTGGAGGAGACTGTCAGCAGTATTGGGTGGTGATCCTGGAGGAGACTGTCAGCAGGATTGTATGGTGATGCTGGAGGAGACTGTCGGCAAGATTGGGTGGTGATGCTGGAGGAGACTGTCAGCAGGATTGTATGGTGACACTGGAGGAGACTGTCAGCAAGATTGGGTGGTGATGCTGGAGGAGACTGTCAGCAGTATTGGGTGGTGATCGTGGAGGAGACTGTCAGCAGGATGGAGGGATGAAGACATTTAGCAGGAGAGGCATGTAAAATGCGCAAAAAAAACGTGTCAAATACACGCCGTGTGAACCTGTCATTCACTTTCATCATTCTAAGGGTATGTTCACACGCAGTGTTTTCAGCCGTTTTTGGGCCGTAAACATCCTGAAAAACGGCTGAAAAATCGGAAGCAGAGTGCCTCCAAACATCTGCCCATTGGTTTCAATGGGAAATACGGCGTTCTTTTCCGACGGGGCGTTTTTCATTGACTATAGAAAAACAGCTCCAAAAATGGCCTCCAAAAACGATTTGATTAAAAAATGGCTGAAAATCGGGAGCTGTTTTCATTTTGTTTAGTAAGCATGTGAACATACCCGTAGCCTTTTGGTGTGTCCCATAGCTTCTGCGAGCTGCATTTCAACAATCACACCCAAAATGGCAGACAGACACTGCTTAGCAATTTGAAGACACCTTTTCCTGGCTTGTAGGAGGGGTGGGGGTGAGATTCCCTCCCACATTTATGGCAGCTGTGAGTCAGGTTGCTTTGCCTTAGGGTATGTTCACTTGACAGCGTCCGTAACGGCTGAAATTACGGGGATGTTTCCGCCTGAAAACATCCCCGTAATTTCAGCCATAACGGCATGTGCAGGCGCTTGAACGCCGCGTCCATTACGGACGTAATTGGCGCTACTATTCATTGTAGTCAATGAATAACGGCTCCAATTACGGCCAAAGAAGTGACAGGTCACTTCTTTGACGCGGGCGTCTATTTACGCGCCGTCATTTGACAGCGGCGCGTAAATATACGCCTCGTGTGAACAGACAAACGTCTGCCCATTGCTTTCAATGGGCAGATGTTTGTCAACGCTATTGAGGCGCTATTTTCGGACGTAATTCGGGGCAAAAACGCCCGAATTACGTCCGTAATTAGTGCGTGTGAACATACCCTTATTCACATTGCTGTAATTCTGGGAAGTGCTCCCTCTGGTGGCCAACATAGGAAAACATGTCAAATTATTATTTAATTTTTAATACTTTCCACCATATGGAAGAAAAAAAATAAATACAGCAAAAAACTTAAAAAATATAATAGAAATAAGTAACTTACTTAAAAAAAAAAAAAGCTTTAATTTGCGACACCTTCCCTTTAAAGAATCTGGCTACATGCTTTTCTTTGTATTTTTCTGCATCTGGATGTTCTATATGCAGTTAGGGTATGTTCACACGGTAATAAGTTAAGACTGAAAAATCTGACGCTGAATCTGCATCCAAAGTCAGCCGGTTTGCCAGACTGATTTTGGATGTTGATTTTAAAATGCAAGCTGATTTTAATTCTGTTTTGTCAGTGATTTTTAAGAAACAGCCCATTGGGGGTTTTCCTAGCTCACATGAACATGAAAACTTCAACAATCCTCCTCTCAGGCGCACTTTTATACTTACTTATGCAGTGGCAACATCTAAGCTGTGATTTTTGTGAGGAAAAAAAGTCAAAACATTTATAAAAATGAGCAACAATGTGGCAGAGGGCAGTTCTGGAGCCCCCTAAGAGATTAGAGAGAAGGAGAGAAGGAATGAAATGCTCGTCCTTCATAACGATTGTTATCAATTTGGTTCATCAGCGTCAAATACAGTGGGTATATAAGAAAAAAGTTATTTATTGCCAAATCCTGTAAAATATCACATTTAATAAATGTATTTTACTTTGTTTTCACAGGAGCAAGAAAGTAGGCGCCACTGCTATTGGGTGTACCTTATAAACACCCTTCGTACCTAGAGGGCTCACATAGACTAACTTTATCATGAGTTGCGACAGTAAGTTACTTATTTTCTCTTTTACTCAATTAAATTTACGCTACCTCTGATTATTATAATGTTTGAACTTTGGATCATTATATTTAATTGTTTCATTGTTTAATGTGTTTTTTTTTTACAGAGAAATTCATTGATTTCTGCAGGATTCAAATGGAGGCCTTCTACCGGCTAAATGGCATCCTGGCAGAACACCTTCCTTGTGAGGACAACGATATGACAAGGACCATCAGTCTCACTGAGTGGCTGCTCCTCACGTTGCGGTAAGTACATGTCATATTAAACTGGTGTTTAAGTCAGGTTTTGCCTTTTTTTACCATTTTTCCGAATGTATATATTATTGGTGCTTATGGTCAAGATAGGCATGCAAATGTGTCATTATTGATGTACAATGTTTGTTTTCTCCCTCGCTTTCAGATTTTTGACAACTGAGGCAGGGGCGGACATACCGCATGTGCAGCCGGTGCAGCTGCACAAGGGCCCCGCGTGGGAAGGGGGCCCGTTCCTCTGCTGGCCGACTCAGTTCTCAGCTGCGCGATGCTGAGGACTGAGACAGAGGCCCGTGGACCACTGGCGTAGCTATAGGGGTCGCAGCGGTCGCAATTGCGACCGGGCCCCGAAGCCAGGGGGGCCCACGGCCCCCCGCACCACATCAATAAAAAGTTACTATAGTAACTCGGGCCGCGGGCCCCTGTTACTATAGTAACATACTTTACTTACCTTCCTGGTTCCGGATCGCAGCGGAGGTCCTGACGTCAGGCGCTGTGCGCAGCACATGACGTCACAGCGCTATGCGCCGCGCACAGCATCGAGACGACAGAACTCCCGCCGCGGCCGAAGAGGAAGGTAAGATAGCCCTGACTGGCGGGGTCCGACTCCTGGGACCCGCCAATCAGCTGTTTTGAAGGGGCCGCAGCACTCGTACGAGAGCTGCTCCCCTTCATTCCTGTCACTTCATTCCGGTCACACTGTGAATCGGTTTCGGCGATTCACAGTGTGGGCGAGTAGTGAAATGAAGGGGAAGCAGCTCTCGTACGAGTGCTGCGGCCCCTTCAAAACAGCTGATTTGCGGGTCCCGGGCGACACATCAGCTATTGATGGCCTATCCTGAGGATAGGCCATCAATGTTTAGGGACTGCACAACCCCTAAGCCTACGATGTAGCAGGCTTAGGGGGCCCATGAGACAGGATCACAGATTGTGTGATGCTGTCTGCTGGGCCCTGTATCTAAGCCAATCACATGGTAGGCTTAGATACATGGCCCATGCGTGATCCTGTCTGCTGGGCCCTGTATCTAAGCCTACCACACTGTAGGTTTAGATACAGGGCCCCAGCACACAGTAATCTTATACTGTATAAGATTACTGTCTGCTGGACCCTGTATCTAAGCCTACCTTGTGGTAGGCTTAGATACAGGGTCCCACAGACAGTATCACACATGGGCCCTGTATCTAAGCCTTAGGGTATGTGCACAGACACTAATTACGTCCGTAAGTGACGGATGTATTTCGGCCGCAAGTACCGGACCGAACACACTGCAGGGAGCCGGGCTCCTAGCGTCGTACTTATGTACGACGCTAGGAGTCCCTGCCTCGCTGTGGGACAACTGTCCTGTACTGTAATCATGTTTTCAGTACCGGACAGTTGTCCGGCAGCGAGGCAGGGACTCCTAGCGTCGTACATAACTATGATGCTAGGAGCCCGGCTCCCTGCAGTGTGTTCGGTCCGGTACTTGCGGCCGAAATACGTCCGTCAATTCCGGACGTAATTAGTGTGTGTGCACATACCCTAACACATGTGTTACTAATCATTTTTTGTGTGTTTTCTTACAGGTTCGGTCGTTGGACTACGGCGGATTCCAGGACTACTTCGATGACAGCTTTTTTTTTTATTAATAAAATGGTTAATGAGGGTTGTGTTTTTTTTTTTTATTTCAATAAAATATTTTTTCTATGTCTTTGTGGTTTTTTTTAAACTATATTACTACCGCCTTAGTAATGGCCGCCGGCTGATTGACAGCATCCATTGCTAAGGCAGGGCTTAGTGTTAGCCGGTGCAGAGGCTAACACTAACCCCCTTTATTACCCCGGTACCCACCGCCACCAGGGGTGCTGGGAAGAGCCGGGTACGATCCAGTACCTGACCATCTGTAGTGATGGTCGGCCACTGGGGTGGCCGCAGGCTGGTATTATCAGGAGGGGAAAGGCCAGATACAGTGGCCCTTCCTACCCTGGTGATGCTAGGCTGCTGCTGCTTTATTGTATCTGGCTGGTTATGAAAATGGGGGGGACGCCACGTCATTTAAAAAATAATTGGAAAGAACGATGTCGGGTCCCCCCCAATTTTCATAACCAGCCAGATACAACACAGCAGCAGCAGGCAGCATTACAAGGGTGGGAAGGGCCACTGTTTTTGGCCTTCCCCAGCCTAATACTACCAGCCTGCGGCCACCCCGGTGCCTGCCCGTCACTACAGCTGGTCGGGTACTGGTTTGTACCCGGCTCTTCCCAGTACCCCTGGTGGCGGTGGGTACCGGGGTAATAATGGGGGTTAGTGTAGACTCTGCACCGGCTAACATTAAGCCTCGCCTTAGTAATGGAGGTTGTCAATCAGCCAGCGGCCATTACTAAGGCGGTGATAATAAAGTTTAAAAAGATACAAGCACATAGAAATTTTTTTTATTGAAATAAAAACACAACCCTCATTAACCATTTTATTGAGAATAAAAAAAACGCCGTCATTGAAGTCCTCGTATCCGAAGTCCAACAACCGAACCTGTAAAAAAAACACAAACACACAAAAATAATCAGTAACACATAAAGAAGCAAAATTATTATTCTTACCTTTCCTGGGTCCAGCGCTGGAGCCGCAATGTCAGCGAGCTGGGCCCTGTATCTAATCCTATCATGTGTGATACAGTCTGCTGAGCTGTGTATCTAATCCAATCATGTATGATACTGTGCTGGGCCCTATATCTAATCCGATCATGTGTGATACTGTCTGCTGAGCCACTGTATCTAATCCTATCATGTGTGATACTGTCTGCTGAGCCACTGTATCTAATCCTATAATGTGTGGTACTGTCTGCTGAGCCACTGTATCTAATCCTATCATGTGTGATACTGTCTGCTGAGCCACTGTATCTAATCCTATCATGTGTGGTACTGTCTGCTGAGCCACTGTATCTAATCCTATCATGTGTGGTACTGTCTGCTGAGCCACTGTATCTAATCCTATCATGTGTGATACTGTCTGCTGGGCCACTGTATCTAATCCTATCATGTGTGATACTGTCTGCTGAGCTGTGTATCTAATCCTATCATGTGTGATACTGCCTTCTGAGCCACTGTATCTAATCCTATCATGTGTGATACTGTCTGCTCAGCCACTGTATCTAATCCTATCCATAGTTTATAGGGTCGTAGTGCTATAGATATGCTATGCTGTCTCCTATACACACACTTTTTTTTGGGGCGGACACATATGTATTGGGGCTATTTCCCGGACATTTTAAGCCCTGAGGGTATGTTCACACGGCAGCGTCTGTTACGGCTGAAATTACTGTGCTGTTTTCAGGAGAAAACAGCACCGTAATTTCAGCCGTAATGGCATGTGCAGGCGTCTTTTGCTGCGTCCACTACGGAAGTAATTGAAGCTGGTTTTCCATGGAGTCCATGGAAAACGGCTCCATTTACATCTGAAGAAGTGACAGGCAGTTTTTTACGCGCCGCCTTTCGACAGCGGCGCGTAAAAAAAAATGACCATCGGCACAGAACATCGTAAGACCCATTCAAATGAATGGGCAGATGTTTTCCGACGCTTTTGAGCCGCATTTTCGGATGTAATTCAATGCTAAAACGCCCAAATTACGTCCGTAAATAGTGTGTGTGTGAACCCAGCCTTAGTGACGCCCCGGCTGCTAGTGCTGCATTGTTGGGTCACTTAGGAGACCCAGCGATGCAGCTGAAAGCGGACCGTCGGCCATGAGAAGTTTGCGGGGTGGGGGGGGGGGGGGCCCTGGCACATTATCTGCACAGGGGCCTTTTGCAGTCTGTGTCCGCCACTGAACTGAGGAGAGTTATGAATCCCTGTACCTCCAGTCCAACCGGGGACAGTTGGTTGCAGGCGGTGGAAGGCATTTAGTCTGTGGCCAATTTACTCACCTAACAAACTAACCTGATTTGTTTTTATGAAGAGGTGAGCAGAAGCCTAAACAGAGGGACCGCTGTGGATATAGTATTTTTGGACTTTGCAAAGGCATTAAGGACTATAGGTTTAGAAAGTATAGTTTGTAATTGGATTGAGAATTGGCTCAAGGACCGTATCCAGAGAGTTGTGGTCAATGATTCCTACTCTGAATGGTCCCTGGTAAAAAGTGGTGTACCCCAGGGTTCAGTGCTGGGACCACTATTATTCAACTTATTTATTAATGATATAGAGGATGGGATTAATAGCACTATTTCTATTTTTGCAGTTGACACCAAGCTATGTAATATAGTTCAGTCTATGGAAGATGTTCGTGAATTGCAAGTGGATTTAAACAAACTAAGTGTTTGGGCGTCCAGTTGGCAGATGAAGTTTAATGTAGATAAATGTAAAGTTATGCATCTGGGTACCAACAATCTGCATGCGTCATATGTCCTAGGGGGAGCTGCACTGGGGGATTCACTTATTGAGAAGGATCTGGGTGTACTTGTAAATCCTAAACTAAATAACAGCATGCAATGTCAATCAGCTGCTTCAAAGGCCAGCAAGATATTGTCGTGTATTAAAAAAGGCATGGACTCGCGGGACAGGGATGTCATATTATCACTTTACAAAGCATTAGTGAGGCTTAATGTAGAATATGCAGTTCAGTTCTGGGCTCCACTTCATAGAAAGGAATCCCTGGAGTTGGAAAAAATAATTAAACCTATTTAGCTGTGAGAACTGTGAATGTATGGCATAGACTTCCGCAGGAGCAGGTCACAGCAGGGACAGTAGATGGCTTTAAAAAAGGCTTAGATAATTTCCTAGAACAAAAAAATATTAGCTCCTATGTGTAGAAATTTTTCCCTTCCCTTTTCCCATCCCTTGGTTGAACTTGATGGACATGTGTCTTTTTTGAACCATACTAACTATGTAACTATGTAACTATGTAACTGTATAGGAGCTGTCGACGGTAAGCACATACATGTGCAGTAGCCACAACATTCGGGATTGCACAACTTCAATTACAAGAAGTACTGTTCTGTGTTCTTGATGGTGGTGGTTGATGCCAGTTATAAATATATTGCCATCAAAGTTGGTGGCTTTGGTAGCGGCGAGTACTGGCAGACCAGGTGACTCTACCTTCTCCAAGACCTCTTCCGAGTACCACACATCCACTCCCCTTAATCATGGAACAGATGAGACTTTTTCGCTGATGACTAACTAGCTGTGCACATACCCATGGAGGGGATTGGATGCCCGGAAGAGGGTCTTCAACATGTGGCGGAGCCGGACAGGATGCTTCGAGGAGTGCACCTTCACGATCATGGTTATAAAGTGGGGGGTCTTCACCTGTGCAATGCAGTTGGATGAGGCTACAGTTGACGTGATCACCAAAGCTGCCTGTTTTCTCCACAACTACACTACCGTTCAAAAGTTTGGGGTCACCCAGACAATTTTGTGTTTTCCATGAAAACTCGCACTTATATTTATCAAATGGGTTGCAAAATGACTAGAAAATATAGTCAAGACATTGATAAGGTTAGAAATAATGATTTTTATTTTAAATAATAATTTTCTCCTTCAAACTTTGCTTTCGTCAAAGAATGCTCCATTTGCAGCAATTACAGCATTGCAGACCTTTGGCATTCTAGCTGTTAATTTTCTGAGGTAATCGGGAGAAATGTCACCCTATGTTTCCAGAAGCCCCTCCCACAAGTTGGATTGGCTTGATGGGCACTTCTTGCGTACCATACGGTCAAGCTGCTCCCACAACAGCTCTATGGTGTTGAGATCTGGTGACTGCGCTGGACACTCCATTACAGATAGAATACCAGCTGCCTGCTTCTTCCCTAAATAGTTCTTGCATAATTTGGAGGTGTGCTTTGGGTCATTGTCCTGTTGTAGATGAAATTGGCTCCAATCAAGCGCTGTCCACAGGGTATGGCATGGCGTTGCAAAATGGAGTGATAGCCTTCCTTATTCAAAATCCCTTTTACCTTGTACAAATCTCCCACTTTACCAGCAACAAAGCAACCCCAGACCATCACATTACCTCCACCATGCTTGACAGATGGCGTCAGGCACTCTTCCAGCATCTTTTCAGTTGTTCTGCGTCTCACAAATGTTCTTCTGTGTGATCCAAACACCTCAAACTTCGATTCGTCTGTCCATAACACTTTTTTCCAATCTTCCTCTGTCCAATGTCTGTGTGCTTTTGCCCATATTAATCTTTTCCTTTTATTAGCCAGTCTCAGATATGGCTTTTTCTTTGCCACTCTGCCCTGAAGGCCAGCATCCCGGAGTCGCCTCTTCACTGTAGACGTTGACACTGGCGTTTTGCGGGTACTATTTAATGAAGCTGCCAGTTGAGGACCTGTGAGGCGTCTATTTCTCAAACTAGAGACTCTAATGTACTTGTCTTGTTGCTCAGTTGTGCAGCGGGGCCTCCCACTTCTCTTTCTACTCTGGTTAGAGCCTGTTTGTGCTGTCCTCTGAAGGGAGTAGTGCACACCATTGTAGGAAATCTTCAGTTTCTTGGCAATTTCTCGCATGGAATAGCCTTCATTTCTAAGAACAAGAATAGACTGTCGAGTTTCACATGAAAGCTCTCTTTTTCTAGCCATTTTGAGAGTTTAATCGAACCCACAAATATAATGCTCCAGATTCTCAACTAGCTCAAAGGAAGGTCAGTTTTATAGCTCCTCTAAACAGCAAAACTGTTTACAGCGGTGCTAACATAATTTCACAAGGGTTTTCAAGTGTTTTCTAATCATCCATTAGCCTTCTAACACAGTTAGCAAACACAATATACCATTAGAACACTGGAGTGATGGTTGCTGGAAATGGGCCTCTATACACCTAGGTAGATATTGCAATAAAACCAGACGTTTGCAGCTAGAATAGTCATTTAGCACATTAACAATGTATAGAGTGTTTTTCTGATTAATTTAATGTTATCTTCATTGAAAAAAACTGTGCTTTTCTTGCAAAAATAAGGACATTTCTAAGTGATCCTAAACTTTTGAACGGTAGTGTATGTATGGGGCTATGCAGGGGCGTAGCTAGGGGGGGGAAGGCGGGGCATGTGCCCCGGGTGCAACTTAGAGGGGGGCGCCAGCGCTACCTCTTCCTGCACTATAATTGTACCTGTGTCTATAGGACACAGGTACAATTAGAAGCAATGAATGACTGGGCACGTTCCATGCCCGGCCATTCAGCGCCTTTTCACGAGTGAAGCAACTGGTACCTTTTGTACCAGTGAAGCTTCCGTCGACGAAAGGCGCTGAGTGACAGGGAAAGTCATCCTGCCCAGCCAATCAGCGCCTTTCATAGATGCTGCGTTCAAGCCCCAGGAGACCTGCGCAGAAGAGAGCAGGTCTCCATGGCTGCCGGATGGCGTGGGAGCGGGATTAAGGTGAGTTTGAATAGTTGTTTTTTTTTTTTAAATTGTAATAAAAGTGTGTGCCATTATCTGCAGGGGGGGGGGCTTTATCTACGGGGGGGGACTTTGTCTACACGGGGGGGGGGGCATTTATCTGCGGGGGGGACTTTATCTGCGGGGGGGACTTTATCTACGGTGGGTGGACTTTGTCCACACGGAGGGGGGACTTTATCTACGGGGGGGACTTTATCTATGGGGGGGACTTTAACTACGGGGTGGGACTTTGTCTACACGGGGGGGGGGCTTTATCTACAAGGGGGACTTTATCTATGGGGGGCTTTATCTACACGCGGGGGGCTTTATCTACGGGGGGGTCTATCTACAGGGGGGGCTATATACTGGGGTGGCCTATCTATGGAGCACCATATACAGGGGTGGGCTATTGCTACAGGAGGCGCTATATAGTATATAGGCCCCCTGTAGATATGTAGATATAGTCCACCCCTGTATATAGTCCCACTGTAGATATAGCCCATCCCTGTATATAGTATCCCAAATATAGCTCCCCCTATAGTGCTCCACAGAAAGCCCACACCTATATATAGCCCCCTTGTACATATAGTCCACCCCTGTATATAGTGCTCCACAAATAGCCCACCCTGTATATAGTATATACAGGGGTGGGCTATCTGTGGAGCACTTTATACAGGGGTGGACTATATGTACAGGGGGGCTATATACAGGGGTGGGCTATCTGTGAAACACTATATACAGGGGTGGACAATATGTGGAGCACTATATACAGGGGTGGACTATTTGTGGAGCACTATATACAGGGGTGGGCTACATCTACAGGGGGCTATATACAGGGATGGGCTATACGTGGAGCACTATATACAGGGCTGGGCTATATCTACAGGGGGCTATATACAGGGGTGGGCTATCTGTAGAGCACTATAGGGGGAGTTATTTGTGGGACTCTATATACAGGGCTGGGCTATATGGGGGCACTATCTACAGGGGGCTCTATGGCAGACATTATCTACAGGGGTCACGGTGTGTGTGGGACACGGTGTATGGTGCTATTATAATTAGAGGTGCAGTGTATGGCGCTATTATATTTAGGGGCGTAGTGTGTGGTATAATGAGAACTTTATCTTTATTTATAGGTGCAGAAATGTTGGAAAAGTGAGAAACTGAAGACATGTGAGCGGCAAACTGCAGAAATGGGCTGTGATCGGGAGAAGTTATCATAGAGGTCTGGACCGGATGGAGAAAAATAACTAGAATCTGAGACGTCACCGGTGAGTCACTTTAATGTAAATGTTTATTCTGCCTCTAATCAGTAATGTAGTCACTGTATGATCTGCAGCGAGATGATTATGATAGGATTTATTTTTTGTGAAACAACAACTCCCAGCATATCCTTATCTTTGTTCGGGCCATGCTGGGAGCTGTAGTTTTACGTCGTACAAACCTGTACAGCAGGGGTTGCACTAAATTGAACTGTATTTGTGCTGGTGCTGTATATATGTACTGAGCTTGGTTCTGGTGTTATGTATAGAACCATATTGCTTGTAAAATGTACAAATGTTTTTATGCTCGCGTTACATAAAAAGAAATGACACGTCGATTGGTAGAGAAAACAAACATGGTGATGGGGAAGGAGATGTCGGGAAAGAGGTTGGGGGGGGCCGCCAAACTGAATCTTTGCCCCGGGTACTGGAGAACCTAGCTACGCCTCTGGGGCTATGACACCACTGACATGGTCACTTTTGGAGAAAAACAAGTTTACTGTAGCTTTTGTCGTGCTACCAACCGTTCTGTACAGGTGAGAGATGCATTTGTGGAGTAATCATGAGTCCTGTTGGTACCGTATCCTGACAATTTGACAGCGTCCGTGAAGAGCCGCCTGACCAGGACTAATCTTGTGTTCTTTCACCACTGTCAGTGAAAAATCTCACATCAGCACCATATCTCCTGGTCTCCACAGCAATTCAGCCCTGTCTCCAAAGGGACTCCTACTTCCTGATGGATTTAGCCTACTGGATTTATGGACTTATGGCCTACAGGATTTATTGACTTATAGGTTACTGGATTTTTGGCCTTATGGAGTTCCAAACAAATGGTCTGCTGAGTTTTTGGCCTAATGGACTTGTTTAATACTGGCCTTAACCACCAACAGCCGCTGGGAGGTGTTTTATTATGGAGGCAGCGGTTGACATTGTGAACTGGATGGCTTGCTCATCATCTCAGTCACAGCAGAATGATGTTACCTCTGACACCGTGATTTTGAGCCACTGTTCGGTGCATTCCCTGCTCCTCCTCCTTTCAATGTTTTTTGCGGCCCATTGGAAGCATTACATTTTCATCATCTCAGTTTTAACTGATCCCTAGTGGGACACCTTTTTTCCTCATTCAGGTGGTAAGGAAAATAGTATTCCTGTTGATGTGTTGTATGAGAGAGGTCAGCGTTTGGACTGCGACTAGGAAGAGCATCAGGTGAAGATGGAGGACATGAGTGAAATGCATAGCTATGTTGGTGATTATAATGGCACTTCTAGCCATGTTAGTAGTAGTGGCACTGGCAGCCATGGTGGTGGTAGGGGCGGTAATTGGGCAAAAATAGATGTTGGAATCATGAGGAGCCCATGACGTTGCGCAGTCTGAGAAAAGTGGCAGGGATAATGATGGTAATTGTGTGTTGGATAGGACCTGTAAACTGGATCAGGGTGATGAAGAGGTGTTGGTGATAATATCACAGCAAGAGGTGGGTGGCGGTAATGGAAAGCGGAGCCGACGTACTGCCAAAAAGTAAAAAAATCTTCCAGGGGCAGATCTGCTTCTACAGTGAGAGCAGGTGATGACGATGCTGCTGTTGCTGTAGGCATTTGCTCAAAAGCTGTCAGACCTAGGGAAAGCTCATGTGATGGTGGCAGAAATGTGGCCAACATTGCTGGTGGTGGCTTTGTGAGAGTATCTATAGTATGGGAGTTTTTCTTTGCATCGCCAGCTAACAAAATCATTGCAGTTTGCAAGCTTTGCTAGCAGAAAACTAGTGGTGGCCGTTCAGGCAGAAATGAAGGAACTACAGCTCTCCTTCAGCACATGAAGTGGCATCACCTGCTCACATAGAAAAATTGCATTGGCCAGTAATGTGAGAAAGATATGAACACCAACCACCGACATGAAGCAGCAATTATGACCACGGACAGTACATGTCTTACACGGCCCACTGCTTCAATGTTTTGTGCTGCAGTTGAGAAGATGCACTACTTCAAGGAGGCCAGGTGTTAGTGATACCTCCAAGGTTGTGCAGGTCTGGTTCATGTGCATGTTCTAAATGGACATATTCCCATCGCCAACAGCAAAAGGGCAGAACATTGCTTCTTCTCCTCCTCCCTCCTTTCATGTGTGTAAACTCAAGCGCTGCCATGCTGTCTTATGCATGGGCAAAAAGAGCCACACAGCTGGTCTGCATGGAGCAGCAAATTTCCCAATGGATGTCCACCGACCAACTATAACTGGGCAACATAGTTTACAACAATAGCAGAAACATTGTGGCTGCACCGCACTTGGGGAACACAACACATGCTCCCTGGATGGCGCACATCATAAAATTAGTGGTGCAGTATTTTTAAAAAATGTATTGTGGCTTGCAGAAGGTGCTGACCATGGTCAAGAGTGTGTCTGCAGATTTAAGCCGTTTGTACATGCAGCAACAGGACAGTCTGCCTTTATACCGTTTTATCTGCAATGTCTGCTGGAACTTCACCTTGCATATCCTGGACCGTCTGACTAAGCAGTATGAAGAGGTCAATGATTACATCTTGCACCAAACCACCAAAGCAAGGAGCATGTGTTATTTGAGCTCAGGCAGGGGCAGCTTATAAGGGACGTGTGTCACCTACTTAGGCCCTTTGAAGAGGCGACCAGATTTGTGAGGAGGGACAACGGTAGCATCAACACCTGTGAAGGGAAAATCTTTCAAGGGGACACAGCGCTAAAGCAGCGCTGCGGCCTCTTCACTCTCAGGATTGGTGGGTTCCCGGCATTTGGACCCCCACCAATCAGAACGTAATCCTGGAGATATGCCATCACTTTCTGTGATGGGAATAACCCTTTAATATACAATCAACCAAAGAACTGTTATATAGTAAATTTAGAGTTGGCACAAACACACACAAGGACACCACACAATAATGGGAAATAAGTTTCACTTGACCACTACAATAAAGTTCGCATAATTGTAAAAATAACAAGCACTTTCGGAATAGAAAGGAAAGCCTTACCTCTTATACTTTAACTAAAAGTGTATTAATATGCAACATTCAATTTTCTCTTGCTGTCACAATGGAAGAAATATGCATCCTAAAATTTATATTTCAGAAAAAAGTAAGAATTGTAATCACAGCAAGTAAAGGGGTTGTCCGGGCGTGGGACCGTTGTTCATACTGATGACCTTTCCACAGGTCATCATGAGTTGCTCTGGCACCAGATATTATGCACTGTATGCAGTGTTCGGTGCCGGAAGCAGATGGCTCCGCACACTACATAGTGGACATGCTGCAGAACTGCAACTCCGCTCCTATTCACTTGAATAGGAGCAGAGCTGCAATACTGAAGCACGACCGTTGTACTGTGACAGGAGCCATGTCACGGTCTGTGGGTATGTAGACCCACTAGGCCTCACCACCGTAGCGGGGAGGCAGCTGGCCAAGCAACAGGGCACCCGAAAAATACAAAGTCCCGCGCTAGGGTACCTGAATAGTCCAGACAGTGGCCGAAGCTTTAGCATGGATGGAGTTGGGTGCAGCAGGTTACGCCAGATGTGGCGGATGACAGCAGGTGCAGCAGGTTGCACCAGATCTGGCGGATAACACTGGATGTGGCAGATGACAGCAGGTGCCATAGGACACGACTCCAACACTAACAGTCTCAGGAACAAGGACACGGCACGGGATACAGGATACAGGTAGCAGGGCACGGATAACAACAGGAACAGGATAACACTAAGGGACCATTTTCAAGACTGACATGGGAATACTAACAACGCTCAGGCAATGAGTGAAGGGGCAGGGCCCTTCTTATAGTCCAGGGGGATCCGGGAGCAAACAGCCATATCTAAAACATGTGTGTGCTCTTGCCCATTAAGGCCGGGAATGAGCTCGAGTGCAGGACAGGATGGCCGCATGTGCTGCCATCTCTGGGGAGGAAGACGTCTGCAGGATGATAGAAGTCTGCGGACGTTACAAGCCATCTGCCACTGGCCCAGACATCCAGTGAATAGAGGCAGCCAGAGCAGCTGATCGGTGGGGGGGTCTGGGTGTCGGACCCCCACCAATCGTATACTGATGACCTATCCTGTAGATAGGTCATCAGTATGTAAAACAGTCCTGTGTCCGGACATCCCCATTAATTGTAGTATAGAAAAGCTATAGTAAACTAGACCTCAAAAAAACGTTGCTTACTGTTCTGTGTTTTTCCATATACAATTTGTCAAATAGTTGAAATGTCAGTCACTTTCAAATACTGTAATAGATGTGTACTGTCCCTGTCTGCTAGTTCAACCTTGCCAGCGTCAGCTACTTGCTAATAAATGAAAGGGACAGCTGTCTAAAAGTGGATTTTTTATTCTAACGTCTTTAAAGCCAGAATCTGTACACAATCTCCTTATTGTAATAGGATTACATGTTATGTCAAATGCAAATAATCCCCAAAATCAGTCCATATTAAGCAGCTAATGACAGTAACGTCTTTAATGGATATATGGTTTTACTTATCTATATGAGGAACCCAGAACATTCACTGCATGCTGCAACACTTGCAATGTGTGGTTTGCTTTTTAAAGTAAGGTGTAAATTATACTTATGATATTTTTGTAATTAGCTTTAATTAATACATCTCCTCCACCATTTACATAGAGCAAATTGCACATTGTAATTGATCTATAGTCAGTGCAGACTGACAGAAAGTAATGGACATAATGCCAATGTGTATATAAAATAAAATAAATAGCTTTTTCATGAAGTTCCTTCAATGAATATTATTCTGTATATGGTTTAGTGCTCTTCAGATGTTCTCCACTAGATAACTTCAATGTAACTTTTGTTTTCACAATACCCACTGGTTTACTTCAAGGATCACACAGCAGTTTTAATGTTACTAAATAAAGACTTGGAAAATTATTCTAACAGAAAAAAATACACTGATAAATGTTAGCACTTCACACCACAATAATATTACAAAATCGTAAATTTGAGTGCTTGCAATGTGGAAGTGGTGGGCGGGGACAACGTCTCAAACGCAGGAATTTTGATAGTGCGGACAACTGGCAGACGGACATGCGGTTCAAATGCAGACAATGCAAGCTTGACGTCTTCAAATATATACACAATTTAACAAGTTTACAATTATAGTCTCTCACACAGAGGGCACAAACTTGAAAGTTGCAGACTTATAACCAACGCATGTCGTGGTTGGCAGATTGGTGGTGGTTATTCACTTAGGCGCAATACACTTGCTGTTACACTGAGGTCTCCTAATGATCCTAATGCACTAATGACTGCCTCAAAGCCAAGTCAGTAATGGTATAAATGAGTAGAAGAGGTAGAAGATAGTAGTAAAAGTAAAAGTTAAATAATATCTCTATATATCTAAAAATTAATTTCTGTTGTCTGTTGTCTGTTCTTTATGCACGGCCAAACAACTGGACCAATCTGTACCAAATTTGGCACATAAGTAAATCACGTGGTTCCGAGGTTTCAGCTCTCTAGGACCTACCGTTCTCGACATATTCACAAAAGCAAATATGACACCACTGGCTTCAACATCAAGGACCTTCATATCAGATCAGATGACCTGTATTAGCCAATAGAAGCTCACAGGTCCTTTATTCTTAAGGGGGTTTTACACAGAACGATTATCAGGCAGACGAGCGTTAATATAACCTTCATTGCCGATAATTGCCCTGTGTAAATGGGGAACGATCAGCAGATGAACGAGCAAGCGCTTGATCATCTGCTGGTCGTATCGTAATAAAAAAGTAAAAGATTATCGTTGTCGGCAGCACATCTCCCAGTGTAAACAGGTATACGTGCTGCCGACATGATAATAATGTATGGAGACGAGCGATCAGAGTAACAACTGATCATCCCTATCCATAGCTCCGTGTGACAGGAGCAAGCGAGCTCCGATCAACGATGTCTCGTTGATCGGCGCTCACTGCACCGGCCGAGTGTCGGCCGGTGTAAAAGGCCCTTTAGCCTCACTCACATACACACAGTTTTAGACCAGGTTTCCATAACAACCAAACCATTTTCCTTTACTCTACGTGTTACACGCTGTAAACAATCTGTACCTATACTGGATTTGATCATTCTCATGAATTGAAACCCTCTCATACCAGTCATGCCTCCAAAAAGGAAACCTGCACCTGGACTTCATTGCATATATTGGTTTCATATCAGTAGGAAATAAAGTTTTTTAACCACACACACAAACAACAAACAAATGGACCGGTGTGAAGATGGGGAACTCTGCTATTCTATATTATAAAAGTGAATGTCTGTTTGTCTGTCCGCTATAGGCATCCAAACGCCTTAACCATTTAACCCCAAATTTGGCACATAGGTACATCGGGTGTTCAGGAAGGTTTTCGTAAAGGTCCCAACCTTGCCGTTCTCTGTTACCAGCCATTATAGCGAATATCTGTTCTATAGGTATCCAAACACATGAACAATTTGACCCCAAATTTGGCACATAGGCACATTGGGTGTTCAGGAAGGTTTTCGTAAATGTCTCGACCTTGCTGTTGATCTCTGTTATCAGCCATTATCACATGATCATGATCCAATACTATAAAAGTGAATACAGACATTCACTTTTATAGTAAATATGTTTTTACCTGGCAATAGAAGGTAGTGCACTTTACAAGATAATCCTAGATGGGAAGGTACAGGGGAGTGGTTACCCATAGCAACCAATCAGATTACTGAATGCCAGGAGGAAAGCTGCATTACTAGCTGCAAAGACTCCTCTTGCCCAACTACAATCTGATCAAATGCGTCATACTGCTGCTCGAGCTGCTGAAACTCCTCAGCAAACTCAGACTTTCTCAGCAACAGGTCAGACAGGTGGCTCTCAGAAGTGCAGAGACTCCTGCCCGAACCCAGGCCAGTCAGCAAGCTGATAGAGCACATCATGTTCAGCATGCTAATGAGTGGACATTCATGTATGATGCGGTTTTCAATTATTATCCAATCATAGTCTATGGCCAACTGGTAATAAAACTGACAATGTTGTTAATAAACAGGCTCTGTCACAGTCTTATGACTCCATTTCCTACCAGTTTAGCTGTTAGGTATTTAGGAAGTTAAAATTGAAATAAACAGTGTGTAACTGTTAAGGTATATAGGGCTACTAACGATTTCCCCAGAAACTAAGAAAATATGAGGGCATGGATTAGACTTCTGGGCACCCTTAGAACAAATCCAATGAACACACCGGGCAACGCTGGGTACTTTTTCTAGCAATGATAAAACACTAGTGAAACAACAAATTACTTACAGTAACTCAACTCCAATTCTGGAGGAGCAAAAGGTCTGGGGAATAAAAACATAAACATTATAGCTGAACGTGGTCAGCAGCAAAACTCCTGATGGGCCTTGTAACTTTTTTTTAGTTAATATAATCATTTGGTTGAGCAGATTCTCCCAATTAAATTGCCTCCTAATACCTACGTAACTATGATAATAAGAATTGTTTATATCACACAAACATCTTAAAAGACTAGCTAAATTCAGGTAATGATAGGTTGCGCATATGTTTTCTCGACACTGACGTTAAAGAGAACATGTCAGATTTTGAAACGCAGTCTGGCTTCACAAAATAGGAGTCACACTCTATGTATATACTATATACAGTACTCCACTATGCTACACTCCTCCCTTGACTCCTCCTTTCACTTGAAGTTACTTTGCATGGAACTGAAACAGAAACATTTCTTTTTTTTTATCTACACATGTGGGCCTGGCCCACTGTACACTTCAGCATCCATATTTACTAGAAAGTTTTTGAGGCCCAGCATTTTTCCACATCGAACATCTTCATAGACTTCTGTAAAACCTATTCATTTCAATTGGGAGCCAATATGGTTTGAAACTGGGTCTGGTACTACAGTATATACTTACCAACATACTTGTAGAAAAAATATATATATTTGATCTGATGCACACGATCGTAGTAGTTTTGCGGTCTGCAAAACCACGGATCCGTTGTCTGCATTTGCGGATTAGTTGTTTGCAAAAAACCTCTGTAGTGCATACGTATGTCATTCGTATTTGCGGATCCGCAAAAAAGGGAGGAAGGCTTGTAATGATATTGCAAGCTTGCCACAACCCCCTGGAGTAGGTCACATGGTTGCTCAGGAACCATTTTCTTTGGCATTTTTGCTTCTCTTTGCTTTGTGCGAGTTCTGTATAATTCCTCTGATTTAGCTCTGGTCTTTGGCCATTCCTGGCTGCAAAGATGTCTTCAGCTCCTGTGGCGATATGGACAGCAACCACCAAAGCTGGTATAAGAACCGAAGAGAAGGAGGAGATATTGTGTTCACCCCATTGTCTCCCAACGGCCTAGGAAGGGGCATTTCCGCACCCTGTATTCTGACCTGCGGCAGCACCCAGATAAGTTCCACAGCTACTGCCGTATGTCCATCTCAACTTTTGATCATCTGTTTTCGGACCTCCGTTCTGGACTCACCTCCATGACACCAGCACACGACAGTGCATAACTCCGGAGGAACAGCTAATCGTCACCCTCAGGTAAGAACACATAATGTCCCCTTTGCTTATTGCTGTCATGTCACCCTGATACAGATAGTAAAATCGTATTTGTCCCCTGTGCCTATTGCCGCCATGTCACCCTGCTACAGATAGTAAAAACATACTTGACCCCTGTGCCTATTGCCGACATTTCACAGGCTTCAGATATTCTAACCGTACTTGTCACCCGTGCCTATTGCCGCCTTGTAACCCTGGTACTGCTATATGTAATTAATTTTTTATTTTTATTTTTTCACAGATTCCTGGCAACCGGCAACTCATTTGCATCATTGCATTTGGAGTTTTGTTGGGGTGCTCCACTATTTCGTAGATCGTACGACTGATCTGAAAAGTCATCTGGTAGCTGATAGCGGCGGTGATAACATAGCCCACGGCAGAAGACTGGATTCGGATTGCCGAGGGCTTCTACCAGTCTGTACAGCCACCCGCACTTTCGGGCCGTGCTCCCATATAAAGTATGGGAGCAGGATCCATAATAAGCAAAAAATAGGACATGTCTTATCTTCTGCGGAGCCTTTCTACGGCATGGAAACCTTCCCGTAAATATTCGGGTCCGTAATTACGGACTGTGATTACGGTGCATAATTGCGTATGAAATCTATGGTCGTGTGCATGGGGCCTAAAGGTGTGAGCTACTCACACAGGGCTATTGCGTAGTAGGCTCCAGGTCTCATAGTGAGGGACACTGTTTGTGTTTAGTTAGTGGCTGGACGCCTACGGTTTATTTTTTGCACTGTGCTGTTAAAGTGCTTTGCAATATTTGAAGATAATAAAGCTGGTTGATGTCAGTATTAAACCTAATCAACTGTGTGGAGTCAACATAGTTCTGTGAGCTAAATTGCCACCAAGTTGTAACACTATTCATAAAATATAACAAGATTAAGCATCTACTGTTTTTGCTCTTGTTTTTCAACTTTAATGCATGACGTTAATGGGCATTTAGTAACAGTGTATTCAATTTATGAGCAATAGATTCTTTGCAGTGGCATCCAGAGGTACTATAGGGGTAAGTTCACACAGGGCGGATATGATGCGTAAAAGCACACAGCATATCCGCCCTTTTCCCGCAGGAAATTCCGGCCAAATAACCACACCAAATTGTGGTGCAATTTTTCACCCGGAATATCCGCTGTGGAAATCCTGCAAAGAAAAAATAAAATAGCTATACTTATCATGGCAACGCGTCCCCCCAACGTCTTGACGTCCCGACGTTCTGCAGCCCTGGGATGACTTTTCATCCCATGTGACTGCTGCAGCCTGTGATTGGCTGCAGTGGTCACATGGGATGACACATCATCCCAAGAGGCCGGCCTGGACAAAGAATCACAGAATTCTGGGTAAGTATAAGATTTTATTTTGTCCCCAGAGTTGCGAGTTTTGCAGCGGAATTGCAGCTTTTCCACCACAAAAAAACACAACATCTGCTATTTGTTGCTGCTTTTACCACCCTATTGAGTCATCGATAACGCAAATACAATTGACATGCTGCGGATTTAAAAAAAGCACCGCAGGTCAATTTCTTAGCGTTTTCTCTACTTATCATTTACACAGCATGTGGATAAGATTTTTTTTTTAAGGCTGGGTTCACACAACCTATTTTCAGGCGTAAACGAGGCGTATTATGCCTCGTTTTACGCCTGAAAATAGGGCTACAATACGTCGGCAAACATCTGCCCATTCATTTGAATGTTTTTGCCGACGTATTGTGCAGAAGACCTGTAATTTACGCGTCGTCGTTTGACAGCTGTCAAACGACGACGCGTAAATTGACTGCCTCGGCAAAGAAGTGCAGGGCACTTCTTTGCAACGTAATTTGAGCCGTTCTTCATTGAACTCAATGAAGATCAGCTCAAGATTTACGAGCGTCACAGACGCCTCGCATAATACGAGGAGGAGCTTTTACGGCTGAAACGAGGCAGCTGTTTTCTCCTGAAAACAGTCTGTCATTTCAGCCGTAAAAGCCAGCTGGCGTGTGCACATACCCTTACAATTTCATCCACTCTGCTGCTACTGTATTATGCTGCGGATTTTCCGCAACGAAATACGTTGTGGAAATAACACAGTATTAACGCATCACATTAACTCGGCCTAACAGTTAACAGCACTGTACACATTTAACTCTATCATCTGTGATCATGCTGCATTGTCATATTATTACCCAGATTGTTTCCAAGTGAAAGTAAAACAAAAGCTATAAAAAAAGCTCTAGAATCGCATGTAAATAGGCAAATCAAGTGCATTGTTATATTTAGTCTCCAGCAGAGCTAGTTTAACCTTCAAAAGCTCTGTAAATGTGCAAAAGCAATGGAATACAATCTCAATATGATTGGACTTTAGCCTTATGCTATTACGCTATTGACTGTATCTCACATCTGTCTGATAAATTATGCAATCGGATTCTAACACTACAAGTAAGCTGATTTAATATTTTAAAAAATACCATACAAAAATGTGATATTCTGATATACAGTATGAAAACTATATGTATAAACAAATATTCTATCTTGTTTGTTGAGCATGCTATTATGTTTAACCCCTTCCCGCACCTTGGCGTAAATGCACGTCCAGGTGAGCAGTAACTTCGCGCACCTGGGCGTGCAGTTACGTCCGCGCTTTAACAGTTATCCGCCGCGCGGCGCTACACCGCAGCGGCGGTTAACTGTGCAGGGTGTCAGCCCTGCTCTCCCCATTGCCGATCAGCGGCCTGTCGCCGCTGAAATCGGCAATTAACCCCTTTGATGCGGTGGTCGATTGCGATCACCACATCGAAGAGGTTTACAGCGGATCGGCAGCCCCCCACATGTATTTGCGGGGGCTGGCGATCCTTATCATGGCAACCAGAGGCCAGACAATGACCTCCGGGTTGCCATGTACGGAAGCCTCGGAGGATCATCCTCCGGCCAGTCCTCCGATGCTTCCTGTCAGTGTGACTGTCACGTCACAATGACAGTTAGAACACATTACACTACGTGTGTAGTGTAATGTGTTCTAGCAGCGATCAGAGCTGCAAGTCTAAGTGTCCCCTAGTGGGACAAGTAAAAAAAGTAAAAAAAAGATAATAAAAATGTTTTGAAAAAGTGTAAAAATAAAAGTTAGAAGTGACATAAACAAAGAATGCTTTTTTTCCTGTAATAAGTCTTTTATTATAGGAAAAAAATTAACACGTTAAAAAAAGTACACATATTTGGTATTGCCGCGTTCGTAACGACCCCAACTATAAAACTGTAATATTATTTTTCCCGCACGGTGAACACCGCAAAAAAAATAAACGAAAAACAGTGCCCGAATCACAGTTTTTTGGTTACCAACCCTCCCAAAATATACAATAAAGAGTGATCAAAAAGTCGCATGTACGCCAAAATGGTACCAATACAAACTGCAACCCGTTCCGCAAAAAACAAGCCCTTACACCGCTTTTTTGACTGAAAAATAAAAACGTTATGGCTCTCAGAATATGGTGACACAAAAATTAATTTATTTTATAAATAAGTGATTTTATTGCACAAAGGCTGCAAAACATAAAAAAATTATATACATCTGGTATCGCTGTAATCGTATCGACCCACAGAATAAAGTATAATGGTCATTTATAGCCCAGGGTGAAGGCCATAAAAAAAAACGAATAAAAAACATTGTCAGAATTGATGTTTTTTGGTCACCCGGCTTGCCAAAAAATGGAATAAAACGTGATCAAAAAAATTTCTGGTACCCCAAAATGGTACCAATGAAAACTACAGATTGTCCCGCAAAGAATAAACCCTCACACGGCTCCGGTGGAGAAAAAAGAAAACAGTTCTGGCTCTCAGAATATGGCGATGCAAAATGTGCAGTGTTCCAAAAGCGTATAAGATCGGGCACCATTTATCAGTGCGACACCGGCCACATATCTGCGGATTATTATTTATTTACTGCATTATTGTACCCTCTTATTATACCCTGATGTACCCCGCACAGATAACATATGCCTCCACATTATAAACTGAAACACCAGTAAAACCCCAAACAGAACAACTGCCAAGCTACATCTGCGCCCCAAAAGCCAAATGGCGTCCCTCCCTTCTGAGCCCTGCAGCGTGCCTAAACACCAATTTACGTCCACAGATATGGCATCACCATACCCGGGAGAACCCGGTTAATATTTTATGAGGTATTTGTCTTCAGTGGCACAAACTGGGCACAACATATAGTGCACTAAAATGGCATATGAGTGGAAAATTGTAATTTTCACTACGCACCATGCGCTGCACATTAACCCCTTCGCGCACCACATCATAGCATGTCTTAGTGTGGGGGGTGATGTATGGAGCGTCTCACGTGAAAAATAAAGAATTTAAAACAGCAAAATCGCTGTTTTTTTCGTCACCTTGGCTCTACCTAAAAATTTAATAAAAAGTGCTCAAAAAGTTGTATGTACCAAAAAATGGTACCAATAAAAACGAACGCTCGTCCCTCAATAAATAAGCCCTCACACCGCTCTATTGACTGAAAAATAAAAAAGTTGTGGCTCTTGGAACGTGGGGAGGAAAAAACAAAGAAGGAAAAGAAAAAAATGGATCACTCCAGAAAGGGTTAATTACTTTCTAATGAAAAACCATTTATGACCACACGTGGAGTATTGCCGTACTCGGGAGAAATTGCTTTACAAATGTTGGGCAGCTTTTTCCCCCTTTATCCTTTGTGAAATTGAAAAAAAATGCAACATTTTAGTGGAAGAAATGTTGATATTCATTTTCACGGCCTAATTCTAATAAATCCTGCAAAAGACTTGTGGGGTCTAAATGCCCACTATATCCCTAGATAGATTCTTTAAGTGGTGTAATTTCCACTTTTGGGGGGTTTCCACTGTTTTGGCCTCTCAGGGACATGGCACCCAAAAACCATTTCAGCTAAATATGAGCTCCAAAAGCCAAATAGCGCTCCTTCCCTTCTAAGCCTTGCTGTGGGTCCAAACAGCAGTTTATTACCACATATGGCATATTTCCGTAATCGGGAGAAATTGTTTTACAAATGTTGGGGTGCTTTTTCTCCTTTATTCCTTGTAAAAATTAAAAATGGCTACCTTTTTTCAGAAAAAAAAGTAGATTTTTACCTTTACAGAATAATTCCAATGAATTCAGCAAAACAACCGTGGGGTCAAAATGCTAACTTTACCCCTAGAAAAATTCCTTGATGAGTGTAGTTTCCAAAATGGGGTCACTTTCCGGGGGTTTCCACTATTTTGTTCCCTCCAGTGCATTTCAAACGCGACATGGCACTGAAAACTATTCCAGCAAAATCAGAATTTCAAAATCCAAATGGTGCTCCTTCCCTTCTGAGTCCTGCTGTGGGTCCAAACAGCAATTTATTACCACATTTGGGGTATTGCTATAATCAGGAGAAATTGCTTTACATATGTTGGGGTGTTTTTTTCTCTTTTATTCCTTGAAAAAATTAAAAATTTCTACGATTTTTCAGAAAAAAAGTAGATTTTCATCTTCATAAACTAATTCAAATAAATGTAGCAAAAAAACTGTGGGTTCAAAATGCTAACTATACCCCTAGATAAATTCCCTGAGGGGTGTAGTTACCAAAATGGGGTCACTTTCCGGGAGTTTCCACTATTTTGTTCCCTCCAGTGCATTTCAAACACGACATGGCACTGAAAACTATTCCAGCAAAATCAGAATTTCAAAATCCAAATGGTGATCCTTCCCTTCTGAGTCCTGCTGTGGGTCCAAACAACAGTTTTTTTACCACATATGGGGTATTGCTATAATCAGGAGAAATTGCTTTACATATGTTGGGGTGTTTTTTCTCTTTTATTCCTTGAAAAAATTAAAAATTTCTACGATTTTTCAGAAAAAAAGTAGATTTTCATCTTCACAAACTAATTCAAATAAATTTAGCAATAAAACTGTGGGTTCAAAATGCTAACTATCCCCCTAGATAAATTCCCTGAGGGGTGTAGTTTCCAAAATGAGGTCACTTTTGGGGGTCTTTATTGTTTTGGCCCCACAAGACCTCTTCAAACCTGACATGGTACCTAAAATATATGCTAAAAAAAGGAGGCCCCAAAATCCACTAGGTGCTCCTTTGCTTCTGAGGCCTGTGTTTCAGTCCATGACCGCACTAGGACCACATGTGGGGTATTTCTAAAAACTGCAGAATCTGGGCAATAAATTATAAGTTACATTTCTCGGGTAAAACCTTCTGTGGTATAGAAAAAAATGTATTACAAATGAATTTTGTAAAAAAAAAATGAAATTTGTAACTTTCACCTCTACTTTGCTTTAATTCCTGTGAAACGCCTAAAGGGTTAATACACTTTCTGAATGCTGTTTTGAATACTTTGAGGGGTGCAGTTTTCAAAATGGAGTGATTTATGGGGACTTTCTAATATATAAGGCTCTCAAAGCCACTTCAGAACTGAACTGGTCCTTGTAAAAATCGCCTTTTGAAATTTTCTTGAAAATATGAGAAATTGCTGCTAAAGTTCTAAGCCTTGTAACGTCCTAGAAAAATAAAAGAATGTTCAAAAAACGATGCCAAACATAAAGTAGACATATGGGAAATGTTAACTATTAACTATTTTGTGTGGTATTACTATCTGTTTTACAAGCAGATACATTTTAATTTAGAAAAATGCTAATTTTTGCAAATTTTCTCCAAATTTTGGTGTTTTTTACAAATAAATATTGAATTTATCAACCAAATTTTTTCACTAACATAAAGTACAATATGTCACGAGAAAACAATCTCAGAATTGCTTGGATAGGTAAAAGCATTCCGTAGTTATGACCACATAAAGTGACACATGTCAGATTTGAAAAATCGGCTTCGTCCTGAAGGCCAAAGCAGGATCAGTCCTGAAGGGTTAAGTATATGGTGTATACACATAGCCTTATTTTCCATACATTTTACCTACATGTATGTTTTTTTAAAAAAAATACAAAATACATACAAGCAAGTATTAGAGCTCAAAAATAACACAAATATGTTCCAACATAATTTACTTTATGTTGGCATTGTGTGATAAAGTACTACCATCAATGTTTTATAACAATGCTATATTTCACATAACTAGATATAAATTATATTATTTATTCAACCAAACTTGTTCACAAAGCAGTCAATAGTGCCAAGGTTAAACATTGTCACAATAGCAAAAAAAAAACAAAAAAAAACATCCTTTTACTATTATAAATCCATGTACCTGATAGGCTCCATATAATAAGAATGTATTGTACATCAATAGAAGGAAACATTGCATATTTATTTATTAATTCATTTTAAATAATATAAATCTTTATTATGACAAAGTTAAAATGTTACATCATGAAAAATCATTAAATGTATTAAAAAAATTGTAATTGAGTCAAAATACAAAAAGGACAGCTCATCCTTAAGGCTGGGTTCACACGACCATGTTACGTCCGTAATGTACGGAACGTATTTCGGCCGGAAGACCCGGACCGAACACAGTGCAGGGAGCTGGGCTCCTAGCATCATAGTTATGTACGATGCTAAGAGTCCCTGCCTCTGCGTGGAACTACTGTCCCGTACTGTAATCATGATTACAGCACGGGACAGTTGTCCTGCAGCGAGGCAGGGACTCCTAGCATCGTACATCACTATGATGCTAGGAGCCCGGCTCCCTGCACTGTGTTCGGTCCGGGTCTTCCGGTCGAAATACGTTCCGTACATTACGGACGTAACATGGTCGTGTGAACCCAGCCTTAGGCTGGGTTCACACGACCTATTTTCAGACGTAAACGAGGCGTATTATGCCTCGTTTTACGTCTGAAAATAGGGCTACAATACGTCGGCAAACATCTGCCCATTCATTTGAATGGGTTTGCCGACGTACTGTGCAGACAACCTGTCATTTACGCGTCGTCGTTTGACAGCTGTCAAACGAAGACGCGTAAAAATACAGCCTCGTCAAAAGAAGTGCAGGACACTTCTTTCAGACGTAATTTGAGCCGTTCTTCATTGAACTCAATGAAGCACAGCTCAAAATTTACGGCTGTCAGAGAAGCCTCGCAAAATGCGAGGAGGAGCATTTACGTCTGAAACGAGGCAGCTGTTTTCTCCTGAAAACAGTCTGTCTTTTCAGACGTAAATGCCTGCTATCGTGTGCACATACCCTTAAAAGGCTGTTCAGGATTGAGACTGGGTTCACACAGCCTATTTTCAGACGTAAACGAGGCGTATTATGCCTCGTTTTACGTCTGAAAATAGGGCTACAATACGTCGGCAAACATCTGCCCATTCATTTGAATGGGTTTGCCGACGTACTGTGCAGACAACCTGTCATTTACGCGTCGTCGTTTGACAGCTGTCAAACGAAGACGCGTAAAAATACAGCCTCGTCAAAAGAAGTGCAGGGCACTTCTTTCAGACGTAATTTGAGCCGTTCTTCATTGAACTCAATGAAGCACAGCTCAAAATTTACGGCTGTCAGAGAAGCCTCGCAAAATGCGAGGAGGAGCATTTACGTCTGAAACGAGGCAGCTGTTTTCTCCTGAAAACAGTCTGTCTTTTCAGACGTAAATGCCTGCTATCGTGTGCACATACCCTTAAGAGGCTGTTCAGGATTGAGGCTGGGTTCAGACAACCTATTTTCAGACGTAAACGAGGCGTATTATGCCTCGTTTTACGTCTGAAAATAGGGCTACAATACGTCGGCAAACATCTGCCCATTCATTTGAATGGGTTTGCCGACGTACTGTGCAGACAACCTGTCATTTACGCGTCGTCGTTTGACAGCTGTCAAACGAAGACGCGTAAAAATACAGCCTCGTCAAAAGAAGTGCAGGACACTTCTTTCAGACGTAATTTGAGCCGTTCTTCATTGAACTCAATGAAGCACAGCTCAAAATTTACGGCTGTCAGAGAAGCCTCGCAAAATGCGAGGAGGAGCATTTACGTCTGAAACGAGGCAGCTGTTTTCTCCTGAAAACAGTCTGTCTTTTCAGACGTAAAAGCCTGCTACCGTGTGCACATACCCTAAAAAGAAAAGGTGTGGGGCTGTTTTTGCAAGAAAGAAACTGTGTTATTTTAATCCTGGATGAATTCTACTCCTCTAGTTATTAGTATACAGATTATGTTACAAAAACAAGGTATTGTGTATCTAGAAAGTTTATCATCCACCATGTGGGGAGAGATCATAACTTAAATCTATAGTGCACATTGTGTTTTATACATAACTCGATATAGTAAATATATACATACCCATATTTGTGAATGGAAGATTTTACCGGGTTTCTACAGTCTATGTAAATAAAGGCAAAAGATAATCCCAAGATAATACCCCAATGAGCATTCCTTGTGAGTCATTTCCTCAGGGGGAAATACAGTGCTCTAGAATAACAACTTCACATAAGATTGTCTCTGCTTGATTTTGAAAAAAGTTTTATTTCTACAATTTTAAAATAATAAAACATATTTGTAAGAAAGTAAATCCAGATTTGTCGCAAAAAAAGATGAAAATGACTAACCCCCCAAAAAATTATAGCTATTTGCCCAACATATGTGAGAAAAAGCCAACAATGGCTTGGTCATTAAGACCCAAAATAATATCGGTAGGATCAGCTTAAAGTGAATGTCCACCTTTGAATACCATTTTTTTTTTTTTAAATCTAAATAGGTTAACATTTTTGTGCTGATTAATGTATTTGTATATCTTTATATTGTTCATGGCTCCAATTTTCTGGTACATTTCTCCAAATCCTGTGCATGGTTGACATAAGAATCCAGAACTTTTTGTTTTTTTTCATATTTGACAAACACAAATATAAAGAGAGTTGTAAAATATAAAAATCATATTCTACCCCCATGCCCATGTCCAAAACTAGACACCTGGCACATTGTGAAAATGTCACCCAATCATGGGCACCTTCATGCGATTTTGCATCAAAGTGCATCAATTTTGCATCAACGTTTAGTAAAAAAATGCATGGCTATACAGGGGATTTGGATGTAGCTTTATCAGAAAAATCATAAAACCATATCATTGAAATATGCCGCTGCAGACTACTACTTTTAACTACCTATGTCTTTGAAGGGAGCTGGTAGTCTGTAGTTTCAACATAATAACTGTAGCAATTGCGGTTATCTCACTTTTAGTTCCTAACACAATCTTAGCTAATTGTTGGGGTGCCAGGAGTTGTACCCCCACTAATATGATATTGATGACCATTCCTAAGCATAGATAATCAATATCAAATCCCCGGCAAACTACTTTAATGCTTCTTTAACAAAAACTATAGAAAATTATATGTCAAGATACAAGACTGTTAAAGTAAACACAACACTGTCACATAAAGAAATGATAGAAAATACACAAAAAAAAATCTAATTTTAATCTTTACATTGCTAGGGACTAATTCCTAGAAATTCATAGTCATTTATATTAAAGGGTACATATTGCAAAAAATATACAGTACTGTGCAAAAGATTTAGGCAGCTGCAAAAGTTTTAGGCAGCTGCAATTTAGAATGCTTTCAAAAATAAAAGTGTTCAAATGTTTATTTTATCAATTAACAAAATGCAAAGTAAATCAACAGAAGATAAATTTAAATCAAATCAATATTTTGTGTTTCCACCCTTTGCCTTCAAAACAGCATCAATTCTTCTAGGTACACTTGCACACTGTCTTTAACCAGTTCCCAAACTCCTGATGTATATAAACGTCCGGCGCTTCGGTGTCCTCAAAACCGGCAACACAGAGTATTTACGGCGCGGGATTTAGCTTGCTCCCCGAGCGATCAGGAAGCTGAATGTCGGGTCTCCGGCAGTCAGTGACTGCCGGGGACCCTGAGAAGAAAATAGATGCAGCTTTTGCTGCTTCTATCTTCTCTGATCACTTGTACACAACGCTCAATGAGCACTGTGTACAGAATAGACGCAGCAGTAGCGCCGCTGCCTCTATTGGTCTCAGTGATCATGTGACTGGTCACATGATAGCCGGGTGCCATTAGTGGCAGGCTGCTGCTGGGTCTAACTATTAGTGACAGTAGTCACTATAAGAGGACTGATTACCCCTGTAACTGGGGCTGCTATGCAAATTCAGAAAAAATAAAGTCCCCAAAGGTCTTTTTTGACCTTTGAGGGACAGACCATAATAATAAAAAAATAAAAGTAAAATAAAGTGAAAAAAAACTTAATAATAATTACACATACTATACCAGCCCAAATAAAATGTCCCTACCAATCATTGTCGTAACGCTAGCCGAGACCCAATTAACCTAAAATAGACATATAATATATCAAAATTTACGGTAGACAATGACGATCACAAATAAAATGTCTATTTTAGGGTAAAACTAAATTATTACCAGCAAAAAATTTGCTGAAAAGTAAAAAAGCATGTTTTCAAACTTTAAGCCTAGAAATTCTGAAATAACAAAAAAATTTGTATAAAAATGATAAAAAAGAAACCTACATTGTAAACGAAGAAAACATTGCAAAAATCCCAACAAAAGTTATATCTGTTTAACTAACACATGCTAAAAATAGGCAAATGGTGTCTGGTCCTGAAGGCTCAAAATAGCCCGGTCCTGAACCGGGTAAAGGAACCTGGCAGGGAGATTGTTCCAAACATCTTGGAGAACTAACCACAGATTTTCTGTGGATGTAGGCTTCCTCAAATCCTTCTGTCTCTTCATGTAATCCCGGACAGACTCGATTTTGTTGAGCTCAGGGTTCTGTGCGGGCCATATCGTCACTTCCTGGGCTCCTTGTTCTTCAGAATAAATTTGGAGCCAATCATACGCCTCCCTGATGGTATTGCATGATGGATAAGTATCTGCTTGTATTTCTTAGCATTGAGGAGACCATTAATCCTGACCTAATTCCCAACTCCATTTGATGAAATGCAACCCAAAACTGGCAAGGAACCCCCGCCATGCTTCTCTGTTGCCTGCAAACACTCATTATTGTATCGCTCTCCAGCCCTTCGGCGAACAAACTGCTTTCTGTTAGAGCCAAATATTAAAAATGTTGACTCCTCAGTCCAGAGCACTTGCTGTAATTTTTCTGCACCCCAGTTCCTATGTTTTTGTGCATTGTTGCATCGCTTGGCCTTTTTTCCATGTCGAAGGTATGTCTATTTGGCCGCAATTCTTCCATGAAGACCACTTTTGGACAGACTTCTCCGAACAGTAGATGGATGTACCTGGGTCCCACTTGTTTCTGCCAGTTCTGAGCTGATGGCACTTCTAGACATCTTTAGATTTCGAACTGAAGTAAGCATGATGTGTCTTTGATCTGCTGCACTAAGTTTCCTTGGCCAACCACTGCGTCTATGGTTCTCAATGTTGCCCGTTTTTTTTTGTGCTTCTTCAAAAGCGCTTGAACAGCACATGTTGAAACCCCAGTCTGCTTTGAAATCTTTGCCTGGGAGAGACGTTGTTGATACAGTGTCTTTTTGCTGGTACTTAGTTTTGCCATGGTGGACCAAATGTAGCGTGCGAGCGGGTGACCCGAGGAGCGATGGGAAAGGGGAAAGGCCTAGGTCCACATATTGTCAGCTGGCTCGGCTCTCAGTGTGGATCACGATGGCTAACAGGCCTTCCTTTCCTCTCAGGGCCTGCTCACAGCTAGTGATTAGGGGGTTTGCACTGGGTAATGAGGATGTAGTCTCTAATTATCCCCCGGGACACTCCCTGTGTCTGCTCCTGTCCTGATGGTGTTTTGGGGTGTCCTTTATGTTAAAGGTGCAAAATAAGACAGGAGGCTGAAGAGTGGTAGTATAACAGGCTTGCTTGCGACACAATTTACGTTTTCCACATAACATGGCGGTTACATTCTTCCATATGACATTTCTTACAGTAGACTCAATCCTTATAATACGATGAAGCGCCAGATGCAGGAGCGGGGGACCCTCTCTCTCTCTGCTTTCCATGTGGCTTTCTACCCTTGTCGATTTTGTGGGGCGATAAGATATCTGTCCATGAATGCAGCATTCTGCTCCTCTGTAATGGCTCTCAGCCTGTCAGTAAGGGTAGTAAACATGTATAGGTGAAGGATTATACTCACCAACTTGATAAGATGACATTGCTCACTGTCCACAGAATGGATTCCTGTTACTCTCAATAGATGTCAGAAGATTTCCTTCTCTTAACCCCTTCCCGCTCCTGGACGTACTATTAGGTCATGGCAGCTGTATCGTTCGCGCTCCATGACCTAATAGTACGCCTCGGGTTTAACGGCCGTTTCGGCCGTCCTCCCGACACATACAGGAGCTGTGACAGCTGCTGTCTCATACAGCAGCTGTCACAGCTCCTACAGCGGGGACCGATCGGTGTGTGTCCGCTGATTAACCCCTTAAAAGCTGTGTTCTATAGAGATCGCAGCTTTTTAGGGGTTAAGCTGCCATCGCCGGCCTGCTACATGATAGCGGCCGGCGATGGTGACTATGGCAACCGGACACCAAACAATGGCGTCCGGCTATGCCATAGACGGAAGCCTAGTGGGTCCTGACAACGTCAGGACCCACTAGGCTTGCTGTCAGTGAGTAGCTGACAGCTCTGATACACTGCACTACGCATGTAGTGCAGTGTATTAGAATAGCGATCAGGGCCTCCTGCCCTCAAGTCCCCTAGTGGGACAAAGTAATAAAGTAAAAAAAAGTAAAAAAAAGATGTGTAAAAATAAGAAAATAAAAGTTTTAAAAGTATTAAAAGTAAAAATCCCCCTTTTTCCCTTATCAGTCATTTATGATTAATAAAAATATATAAACAAACAAACAAATAAACTATACATAATTGGTATCGCTGCGTCCGTAACGGCCTGAACTACAAAATTATTTTGTTATTTATCCCGCACGGTGAACGCCGTAAAAGAAAATAATAATAAACCGTACCACAATCACAATTGTTTGGTCACTTCACCTCCCAAAAAATGGAATAAAAAGAGATCAAAAAGTCGCATGTACCTAAAAATGGTACTGATCGAAACTACAGTTCGTTACGCAAAAAATAAGTCCTCGCACGGCTTTATCGATTGAACAATAAAAAAGTTCTGGCTCTTAGAATAAAGTAACACAAAAAGTGAATGATTTTTTACAAAACGTATTTTATTGTGCAAACGCCATAAGACATAAAAAAAAAACCTATAAACATAGGGTATGGCCATAATCGTATCGCCCCGCAGAATAAAGTGAATATGTCATTTATAGCGCACGGTGAACACTGTAAAAAAAATAGAATAAAAAAACAATAGTAGAATTGCTGTTTTTTAGTCACCACGCCACCTAAAAATAGAATAAAAACTGATCAAAAAGCTGCATGCACCCCAAGAAAACTACAATGGATTCCTCAAGGGGTCTAGTTTCCAAATTGGGGTCACTTTTTGGAGTTTTCCACTGTTTTGGCACCACAAGACCTCTTCAAACCGGACATGGTGCCTAATAAAAAAGAGGCCTCAAAATCCACTAGGTCCTCCTTTGCTTCGGAGTCCGGTGCTTCAGTCCATTACCGCACTAGGGCCACATGTGGGATATTTCTCAAAATTGCAGAATCTGGGCAATAAGTATTGAGTTGCGTTTCTCTGGTAAAACCTTTTGTGTTATAAAAAAAATGGTATAAAAAGGATTTTCTGACAAAAAAAAAATGTAAATTTCACCTCTACTTTGCTCTAAATTTCTGTGAAACACCTAAAGGGTTCATAAACTTTCTAAATGCTGTTGTGAATACTTTGAGGGGTCTAGTTTCTAAAATGGCGTGTTTCATAGGGGTTTCTAATATATGGGCCCCTCAAAGCAACTTCAGAACTGAACTGTAACCTAAAAAAATAAATAAATTAGGCAATACTTCGCTTCTTATATTATACTGATAATGAGCCGTGCCCACCCCGAGATGACCCCAGTTTTGACCGTTTGTATAAACGGAGACCCCTATTAGACCGTTTCAGTGCCCGGTTTTCCCAAGCATACACCCCCGAGAAGTGTATTTCTATTGATGAGTCCCTGGTACATTTTAAAGGGAGGGTTCAATTCCGCGAGTATCGGGTAAGAGGGCAAGGTATGGCGTGAAGATGTATAAGCTGTGCGAGAGTGCATCAGGGTATACCTACAGGTTTAGGATATATGAAGGAAAGGCCACCCCCAAACCAGACTGCATCCTGGACTACAATAGGTACATGGGAGGGATGGACTTATCAGATCAAATCCTGAAGCCCTACAGCGCCATGCGGTGTGGTATAAGAAGCTGGCCGGGCACATCATACAGATGGCATTGTACAATGCGTACGTGCTACATCGATGTGCAGGCCAGAGGGGAACTTTCCTGGAATTTCAAGAGGTGATTATCAAGAACCTAATCTTTAGGGACCAAGAAAGGGGGGCACCCAGTACTTCTGGAAGCGAGGCCACACGCATCGTACCAGGGCGGCAACACTTTCCAGGAGAACTTCCCCAAACTGGCAAGAAGGGAAAAATTCAAAAGAGGTACAAAGTCTGCTATAAGAGGGGGATAAGGGAGGACACAATATATCAATGTGACACGTGTCCCGAAAAACCAGAGCTCTGTATGAAAGAGTGTATTAAAATTTATCATACATCCCTTGGTTTATAATTTACCCCAATTTTACTTACCCTGATGCACTCCGCACAGCTTATCCCCCTAGTCTTTCCCCTCTAAGCCCTGCTGAGAGCACAGGCAGCTGATAACAGCCACATTGATGGTATTGCCATACCTGGGAGAACCCACATTACAGTTTATGGGGTGTAGGTCTCCGGTCAAAATGCTCACTACACCTCTAGATGAATGCCTTAATGGTGTAGTTTTGAAAAAGGGGTCACTTCTTGCGGGTTTCAACTGTACTGGTACCTCAGGGGCTTCTGCATACATGACTTCGCACTAGAAAATCCCCAGCAGGCCAAATGGTGGTCCTTTCCTTCTGAGCCCTCCCATGGGCTCAAACAGCAGTTTATCACCACAAATGGGGTACTGCCGCACTCAGGACAAATTGGGCAACAGAATGGGGTATTTTGTTTCTTGTGAAAATAAGAAATTTTCAGCCAAAACAACATATTATTTGAAAAAAATAATTTTGTTTTCATTCCCAGCCCAATTCAAATAAGTTCTGTGAAAAAACTATGGGGTCAAAATGGTCACAACACCCATAAATGAATTAATTGAGGGGTGTAGTTTCCAAAATGGGGTCATTTGTGGTTGGTTTCCATTGCTTTGATACCTCTGGGGCTCTGCAAATGCGACATGGCACCCGAAAACCAATCTAGCAAAATCTGTACTCCAAAGAACACACAGCGCTCCTTCCCTTCTGAGGCCTCCCATGGGCCCAAACGGCAGTTTATTGCCATAAATGGGGTATTGCTGCACTCAGGAGAAATTGGGCAACACAATTGAGTATTTTGTTCCCTGTGAAAATAAGAAATTTTGATAAAAAATTACATCTTATTGGAAAAAATGGCATTTTTTTAATGTCACAGCCCAATTGAAATAGGTGCTGTGAAAAAACTGTGCAGTCAAAATGCTAACAACAACCATAAATTAATTCCTTGAGGGGTGTAGTTTCCAAAATGGGGTCACTATTGGGGGATTCCTACTGTTTTGGCACCTCAACACCTTTTCAAACCTGGCATGCTGCCTAAAATATATTCTAATAAAAAAGAGGCCTCAAAATGCACTAGGTGCTTCTTTGCTTCTAGGGCTTGTGTTTTATTCCATGAGCGCAGTAGAGCCACATGTGGGACATTTCTAAAAACTGCAGAATCTGGACAATACATATTTAGTAGTGTTTCTCTGGTAAAACCTTCTGTATTACAGAAAAAAAATTGAATAAAATTGAAATTCAGCAAGAAAAATGAAGTTTGCAAATTTCACCTCCACTTTGCCTTAATTCCTGTGAAATGCCTGAAGGGTTAAAAAACTTTCTAAATGCTGTTTTGAATACTTTGAGGGGTCTAGTTTTTAAAATGGGGTGTTTTATCAGGGTTTCTAATACATAGGCCCCTCAAAGCCACTTCAGAACTCAAGAGGTACCTTAAAAAAAAGGCTTTTGAAATTTTCTTAAAAATATGAGAAATTGCTGTTTATGTTCTAAGCCTTGTAACGTCCAATAAAAATAAAAGAATGTTCAAAAAACGATTCCAATCTAAAGTAGACATATGGGAAATGTGAACTAGTAACTATTTTGGGTGGTATAACCGTCTGTTTTACAAGCAGATGCATTTAAATTCTGAAAAATGCTATTTTTTCAAAATTTTCTCTAAATTTTGCAATTTTTCACCAATAAACACTGAATATATCGACCAAATTTTACCACGAACATGAAGCCCAATGTGTCACAAGAAAACAATCTCAGAATCGCTTGGGTAGGTTTAAGCATTCCGACGTTATTACCACATAGACTGAAATATGTCAGATTTGAAAAATGGGCTCTGAGCCTTAAGGCCAAAACTAGGCTGCGTCCTTAAGGGGTTAAGACTGTTTTCTTATTTAGGCTGGGTTCACACGACCTATTTTCAGACGTAAACGAGGTGTAATATGCCTCGTTTTACTTCTGAAAATAGGGCTACAATACGTCGGCAAACATCTGCCCATTCATTTGAATGGGTATGCCGACGTACTGTGCAGACGACCTGTCATTTACGCATCGTCGTTTGACAGCTGTCAAAAGACGACGCGTAAATTGACTGCCTCGGCAAAAAAGTGCAGGACACTTCTTTGCAACGTAATTTGAGCCGATCTTCATTGAAGTCAATGAAGAGCAGCTCAAGATTACAGGCGTCAAAGACGCCTCGCATACGAGGAGCAGCATTTACGTCTGAAACGACGCAGCTGTTTTCTCCTGAAAACAGTCTGTCTTTTCAGACGTAAAAGCCTCTCATCGTGTGCACATACCCTTACTGCGAGCTTTACTTTGGCCTGATGATGAACGCAGCCTGTCTCTGGAGCCAAGATGGATGGACCCAGGTACCACTCTCCTCCTCCCCAACCGACTCTAACTGCTCACTCACATTCAAACTCTGACTGAAAAACTGACACTAACTGCCACTGAACCCCCCCCCCCCCTTTATGTCCTAAGCTCCTCGCAGCTTCTGGAAACTTCCCAGACTAAGCCACTCCTGCATAGGCTGTAACACAGTGCATTGTAACTTCACATTTGTTATTTTAAAGTGACAGCACCTAAAAGTGCAAACATGTCATAAAATACATTTACAACACATTATCTCACAAGTAATGTCTTGGGGGACATTACACTATGACATGAAACTGTCTTCCACAACCTCACCTTTGTAGCAGAGTTTCACTATTCCTCACCCAGTTTTAAGTCTCCTACTCAGCTGTTTCTGTTACAGTTAATGACTTTGTTTCAACCTACATATGAAAATTATGATCATTATCACCTGTTTGGTATAATTGGTTAATAATTTAATCATACACCTGACTATAATCCTACAAAATCCATGACTTTTTGCAAGTGTTTTGTTTTGTGTTTTGAAGTCAAAGGGTGGTCAAACCAAATATTGATTTGACTTTGATTTTTCTTCTGTTCATTCACTTCATATTTTGTTAATTAATAAAGAAAAACTATTAACAGTTCTATTTTTTAAAGCATTTTATGTGCACTGGGTCCTATTGTTTGACCCTTCAGAATAAGCCATTATAGAAAGTTATTGTAAAAAAAAATGACATGCAAAATCTTTCTTTCCAGTGACAAGCAAAGGAATAGAATTAATATCAATTAAATGTACTGTACACAGTCTACTCTATTATATATAATCATGCTGCATTGTCATATTATTATGCAGATTGTTCTGAACTGAAGTTAAAACAAGATCTTGGTAAATAGGCAATCAAGAGCATTGGAGTTATAGCTTCACGCAGGAGGCTTGGTTCACAATGTGCATTTTTGACATCCATGTCTCTCAATAAAAGTCCATTAACCAAAACAAAAAGTTTTGATGATGGACTTCTATTGAGAGATTTTTAAGTTTGTCTACCAAAACCAAAAACGAAGCATGTTAAAAACGCATCCAAAATGCACAATGTGAGCCCAGCTTAAAGGTAAATATCACACAGTCACTTCAGGTCAAGAATTCACCAGTAAATCCTGAATAAATAATCCTGAATAAAAGTGTCACATATCAACACAAAAACATCTCTACCTAGAAGGGTAAGGGCTCATTCAGACAAGCATAATCATCATCCGTGTGCTGTCCTTTGAAATAACTGACAATGGAGCTATTCAGACATGTGTGAGCTTTCACGCAGCGAGTGTCTGTTGCGTGAAACTCACTGCATGTTCTATATTGGTGCGTTTTTGTGCACCTTGTCGCCCATTGAAGTCTATGGGTGAGTGAAAAACACGGACATCACATGGAAAACATCCGTGTGCTGTCCATGTTTCACACATCAAATGCAGATACATTTTTTAAGAAAAGAAGAGCTTGCACGGATGTTAAAAACGTGTCCCACACGAAATGCACACTGGTGCCATACACAGTACACTGATGGCACACGGACATGGAATGCAAGAATTACGCTGCGTTTTTTACGCACCTAAATCATACACGCTCGTGTGAATGTAGCCTTATAAATCCTGACACATGAGCTCACATTTTGTGACAACATATTCACAATTTATCTTTAACCCCTATCCGCACCAGGACGTAACTGTCCGTCCTCGCGGGAGGTTACTTCCCGCACGAGGACGTACAGTTACTGAGTTAATCCCGGTGCACACTGTCGGCGACAGTGTGCACCGGGAACCGGGAGGTCAGCTGTCGCCGACAGCTGACACTCCCCTCTTGCCGGCCAGCGGTCCTTTGCCGCTGATTTCGGCGCATTAACCCCTTAAATTCGGCGATCGGGTGCAATCGCCAAATTTTAGGGGTTTCTAACATATTGGCAGACCCCCGTCCGAAATCGCGGGGTCTGCCGATAGTTAGTATGGCAAACGGAAGCCAAACAATGGCTTCCGGGTCTGCCATGGACGGAAGCCCATCAGGACCAACCTTCGGCTGGTCCTGATAGGCTTCCTGTCAGAGTGACAGGAAGTCACTGTGTCGTTCCCGATGCACACTGTCGGCGACAGTGTGCATCGGGAACTTGGAGATCAGCTGTCCCCGACAGCTGACACTCTCCAGTGTTGCCGATCAGCGGCTCATCGCCGCTGATTTCGGAAATTAACCCGTTACATGCGGGGCTCGATTGCGATCTCCGCATGTAGCGGGTTTGTAGCGCATCAGCAGCCCCCATGCAATCGTGGGGGCTTCTGATGCTTGTAATAGCACCCGGGGGCCAGACAACGGCCCCCAAGTCTGCCATGTATGTCAGCCTATGAGGATCAGCCTCTGCTGATCCTCGTAGACCAACTGTCAGAGTAACTGTGACGTCACACTGACAGTTGGAATACATTACACTACCTAGCATGTAATGTATTCTAGCAGCGATCAGAGCTGCAGGTCAAAAAAATAAAGTGTAAAAAGTAAAAAAAAAGTTAATAAACAAAAATAGAAAGTGTAAAAAGTAAAAAAAAGTTAATAAAAATGTTTTAGAAAAGTGTTTGTTTTCCTATAATAAGTCATTTATTATAGGGAAAAAATGAAAACGTTAAAAAAAAGTACACATATTTGGTATCGCCGCGTTCGTAACAACCAAATCTATGAAACTGTAATGTTAATTTTTCCGCACGGTGAACGCCACAAACAAAATAAACGGAAAACTGTCAGCATCGCTATTTTTTGGTCACCACCCCTCCCAAGATATAGAATAAAAAGTGATCAAAAAGTCGCATTTACCCCAAAATGGTACCAATAAAAACTACAACCCGTCCCGCAAAAAACAAGACCTCCCACAGCTTTTTTGACGAAAAAATAAAAAAGTTACGGCTCAGAATAGCGTGTCCCAGAAAATAAATTATTTTATAGAAACGTCATTTTATTGTGCAAACGCTGCAAAACTTAAAAAAAACTATACACATATGGTATCGGCATAATCGTACCGACCCGCAGAATAAATTAAAACGTAATTTATTGCGCACGGTGAACGCTGTAATAAATAAAGAATTTAAAGCGCCAAAATCGCTGTTTTTTGGTCACCTTAGCTCTAAAAAAGATCCTGAGGGGCCAAAATGCTCACTATACCCCTAGAAAAATTCCTTGAGGGGCGTAGATTCCAAAATGGGGTCACTTTTGGGCGGTTTCCACTGTTTTGGTCCCTCCGGGGCGTTGCAAACCCGACATGGCACTGAAAACCAATCCAGCAAAATCTGCGCTCCAAAATCCAAAAGGCGCTCCCTCCCTTCTGAGCCCTGCTGTGGGTCCAAACATCAGTTTATGACCACATATGGGGTATTGCCGTAATCAGGAGAAATTTCTTTACAAATTTTGGGGTGCTTTTTCTCTTTTATTCCTTGTAAAAATGAAAAAAATCTATGTTTCCACAGAAAAATCCAGACTAATTCCACTAAATTCTGCAAAAAAACTGTGGGGTCAATATGCTAACTATACCCCTATAAAAATGCCTTGAGGGGTGTAGTTTCCAAAACGGGGTCACTTTGGGGGGGTTTCGATTGTTTAGGCACCACAAGACCTCCTCAACCCTGACATGGTGCCTAAAATATATTCTAAAAAAAGGAGGCCCCAAAATCCACTAGATGCTACTTTGCTTCTGAGGCCTGTGTTTCAGTCCATTACCGCACTAGGACCACATGTTGGATATTTCTAAAAACTGCAGAATCTGGGCAATAAATATTGAGTTGCGTTTCTCTGGTAAAACCTTCTGTGTTACAGATTTTTTTTTATTACAAATGAATTTCGGCAAAAAAAATGAAATTTGTAAATTTCACCTCTACTTTGCCTTAATTCCTGTGAAACGCCTAAAGGGTTAAAATATTTTCTGAATGTGGTTTTGAATACCTTGAGGGGTACAGTTTTCAAAATGGGGTGATTTATGGGGACTTTCTAATATATAAGGCCCTCAAAGCCACTTCAGAACTGAACTGGTCCCTGAAAAAATAGCCTTTTGAAATTTTATTGAAAATATGAGAAATGGCTGCTAAAGTTCTAAGCCTCGTAACGTCCTAGAAAAATAAAAGTATGTGAAAAAAAATGATGCAAACATAAAGTAGACATATGGGGGATGTTAACTAGTAACTATTTTGTGTGGTATTACTATCTGTTTCACAAGCAAATACATTTAAATTTAGAAAAATGCAAATTTTTGCAAATTTTTGCTAAAATTTGAAGTTTTTCACAAATAAATATTGAATTTATCGACCAAATTTTTTCACTAACCTAAAGTACAATATGTCACGAGAAAACAATCTCAGAATCGCTTGGATAGGTAAAAGCATTCCGGAGTTATTACCACATAAACTGACACGTGTCAGATTTGAAAAAATCATCTGTGTCCACAAGGCCAAAACAGGCTGTGTCCTAAAGGGGTTAAGTCATGATGCCTATGTATGCCACTTAAAATTTAATGTCAACAGACTGTGGCGGATTCATGGCGGGAACTGCATGGGTCTTGGAGGGCCCAAACATACTATTCCACCACACACCATACATATTTCAGGACAGATATGCACTTCCTTTTAAAATACTGGCTCAAATTAGGCATATCCATTGCCCATGGTCTGACTATGATATTATGCTTGCCCAGTTAGTACTTTCTGTGCTTACTCATAAGCCTTATGGGTGGAAACTCACTGGGACTTTACTCAGGGATCACCCTACCCACTCCCAAAAACATATAGATATTTTTTTTTCCTCCAATGTCATCTCAGACTCTAAGTCTATATCGGGGATGGGACAATTTATTTAGAAAGCCACCAAAAAAAGTGCGACAAACTTGCTAATCATTTGACCTTGAAGTAGTGGTGAGATCTCTTTGAAATGATTCATCAAGCTAGTGCATCCAGAGCAATGACCAAATAAATGAGAGATTGCAAATTATAATTGGATATCATTTACTCTAACAGAACTGAGAAGGTCCCTCAATGGACTAAGGCCATATACTATATTTGAATTTGGCTAAGGTGCGGGCCTGTGAATGGCTCAATACAGTTCACTTCCTTAAACCATTTCATGGGAAAACACTGAGATTCGTTTTGTGCAAAGGCAATTTTTAATCAGATAGCATAACAGCTGCTCCAGCCTATAGGTTTCTATTATCTCCTGGATTTAGGTTTAGATTGCATAATGGTATTAAACATCTGTCCTCTTGAATAAAATTGATAGCTCTATACCCCCAACTTCCTGGACATTTCTCTGGCTAGATGGATTATATACCCATATTTGTGAGTTAATAAAACTAGTCTGGTCCAAAGTCAAAAACATTATTCAATCCGTATGTTGTCATTATTATTATTGTTATTATTATTATTTTCTCTATTATACATTGCGTACCCATAAGGTCATAAGGCCCTTTGGGGGGACATTTAAAAACATAATTAATGTTTAAGGCCCCATGCACACGACCGTGCCCACAATCACGGCCCGCGATTGCGGGCACGGCCGGCCGCCGACTGACAGCCGCAGTTTCGGGCCGTGCTCCCATTCAAAGTATGAGAGCACGGCCCGCAAAATGCAAAAGAACGGACATGTTCCATAATTCCCGGAACATTTCCACGGCACGGACACCCTTCCCTAGTGCTACGGAAAGGTGTCAGTGTTCAATGAAAGTGAATGGCTCCGTTTTTTACGGTCGTGTGCATGGGGCCTTACATTGATGTTTTGCCCTCTATCTGGGGCTGGTTAAGTGGCCTTCAGAATAAATAAAAAAAGAGAGAATAATTATTGTTATTATAATGTAACATATAACTTACAATGCATTCGGAAAGTCTTCAGAACCTCTTAATTTTTTCACCTTTTGTTATACTGAGGCCTTGTGCTAAAAAAAATGCATGTTTTTCCCCATCATCCCACTCAATACCCCAATGACAAAGTGAAAACAGAATGTTAGTAATCTTTGCTAACTTTTTGAAAAGGAAAAACTAAAATATTGCTATTACATAAGTATTCAGACCCTTTACTCAGTACTTAGTTGAAGCACCTTTGGCAGGCGATAACAGCCTCAAGTCTTCTTCGGTATGATACCACAAGGTTTGCACACCTGGATTTGGGGATTTTCTGCCATTCTTCTTCGCAGATCCTCTTAAGCTCTGTCAGGTTGGATGGAGACCGTTGGTGGACAGACATTTTCAGGTCTCTCCAGAGATGTTCGTTTGGGTTCAAGTCAGGGCTCTGGCTGGGCCATTCAAGGACATTCACAGAGTTTTCCCTAAGCCACTCTGGTGTTGCCTTGGCTGTGTGCTTAGGGTCATTGTCTTGTTGGAAGGTAAACCTTCGGCCCAATCTGAGGTCCAGAGCACTCTGGATCAGGTTTTCATTAAGAACATCTCTGTACTTTGCTCCATTCATCTTTCCCTCAACCCTGACCAGTTTCCCTGTCCCAACTGATGAAAAACACCCCCACAGCATGATACTGCCACCACCATGCTTCAATGTAGGGATGGTATTGGGCTAGTGAAGAGCAGTGTCTTGATTCCTCCAGACATGACGCTTAGAATTGAGGCTAAAACGTTCATTATTTGTTTCATCAGACCACAGAATTTTTTTTCTCACAGTCTGAGAGTCCTTTAGGTGTTTTTTTGCAAACTCCAGACGGGCTTTCATGTGTCTTTTACTAAGGAGGGTTTTCTTTCTGGGCGCTTTGCCATGAAGCCCAGATTGGTGGAGTGCTGCAGTGATGGTTGACCTTCTGGAAGTTTCTCCCATCTGCACACAGGATCTTTGGAGCTCAGCCAGAGTGACCTTTGGGTTCTTGGTCTCTGTAAAAGGGGGTGGGGTAATGGGGGTATTCACTGACTCGAGTCGCCCACCACTACTACCTCTTTTATAATCAGGGTTACTAGGGTTATAAGAAATTTTGGGAGTAGTCCTCCAGCTCATCGTTCGTAGATTTCACTCACAGGCTGCGCCAGGATCGCCGCAACGGCACACGGCAGTGAAGCAGGAAACAGGGTAGAACACCAGTGATCCAGCGCAAAGGTAATTAAAATGAAAACTTGTTTCAATTTTATTGAAGAATCTTAAAAGAACATATAGGTAGCTTCCAGATGCAAATGATAAACACTGGCTGTTGCCTACGCATTTCAGACGTGTACCACGTCCTTCCTTATGGCTTGTTAGTCTGAAATGCGTAGGCAACAGCCAGTGTTTATCCCTTGCATCTGGAAGCTACCTATATGTTCTTTTAAGATTCTTCAATAAAATGAAAACAAGTTTTCATTTTAATTACCTTTGCACTGGATCACTGGTCTTCTTCACTAGGGTTATGCCTAGTTCCCCTACCTTTTCCTTTATACTAACGTGGCTCTAATTGCTTTTGCTGCTACTTAAGGGAATAAGACCATACAGTAAATAAAGGGAATATTTATTAACATACAGCAATCACTCTCATATATAAAATACAGTAACTAATCACAGTACAGTATAAACATGGTATTACAATCCTAATCGATACCACCACCCACTTACCTAAACATACATATAAGTTACGTTACAATACACATAAGTTACTTGTAATTCTCACACGCTCACTATCTCTGTCCCAATCCCTCCTAATATAACTGTACCTGTACACTAAGGGTTAATCAGGTAAAGAATTAACAATGGGAAGGGTTAACCGGGGATACAACAGGGGATGCACAGGTCAGCAAAGGGTTAACTCAGGGACTTCAAGGGTTAACCCCATGGACAGCAAGGGTCAACTTCAGGGACAGCAAGGGTTAACTTCAGGGACAGCAAGGGCTAACTACAGGGACAGCAGGGATTAGCTCAGGGACAGCAAGGGTTAACTCCGGGGCAGCAAGGGTTAACACAGGGCAGCAAGGGTAAACAGGAACTCAGGGGCCCCAAGGGTTACTCAGGGCAGCAAGGGTTAAATTCAGGGACTCAGGGGCACCAAGGGTTACTCTGGGACAGCAAGGGTTAACACAGGGCAGCAAGGGTAAACAGGAACTCAGGGGCACCAAGGGTTACTCTGGGACAGCAAGGGTTAACTCAGGGCAGCAAGGATAAACAAGGACTGACAGAGAGAGAGAGAGAGAGGGAGAGTTTAAAGTGTAGCCGTGGCTACACTATGATACTTAGCGTTTGGTGGTACAGGGGAGCAGAGGCCGGAGCACGTCCGCGGGACAGGAGACCACAGGACAGGTGAGCTGACGTTGGTGGTGTGGCCGGCAGGCAGGTCCCAGCTGCTCCTCGTTGGTGGAGTGGTGAGGTGGTCTTCAGCTGCTGAGCGTACCGATGCAGGGCTATTTAACCCTGCCGGTATGCTCGCAGCAGGCAACGAGTGGCGCTCTCCCCCGGCTAGCATGTGTCGGCATGATGATAATGTATCACCAGCCGACTCATGAACACGCTCGCGTAATAATGCAAGATCGCGCGCGAGACCCTTCGTGCATGCGGGAGATTTGAAATGGAAACAGGATATGAAACTATCTCCTGTCTCCATGGTTTCCAAACAAAGCAGGGCAATGCTAATTGTCCTACTTTGTTTACAACCGTATTCATGACTAGGGCTGTGTTTCTACAGCCCTGGCTCATGAGACAATATATGTATTATATATACACGCACATATATATATATATATATATATATATATATATATATATATATATACACATATATATATATATATATATATATATATATATATATATATATATATATATATATATATACACAGTGAAAGAAATAAGTATTTGATCCCTTGCTGATTTTGTAAGTTTGCCCACTGTCAAAGACATGAACAGTCTAGAATTTTTAGGCTAGGTTAATTTTACCAGTGAGAGATAGATTATATAAAAAAAAAAAAAGAAAATCACATAGTCAAAATAAAATATATTTATTTGCATTGTGCGCAGAGAAATAAGTATTTGATCCCCTACCAACCATTAAGAGTTCAGCCTCCTCCAGACCAGTTACACGCTCCAAATCAACTTGGTGCCTGCATTAAAGACAGCTGTCTTAAATGGTCACCTGTATAAAAGACTCCTGTCCACAGACTCAATTAATCAGTCTGACTCTAACCTCTACAACATGGGCAAGACCAAAGAACTTTCTAAGGATGTCAGGGACAAGATCATAGACCTGCACAAGGCTGGAATGGGCTACAAAACCATAAGTAAGACGCTGGGTGAGAAGGAGACAACTGTTGGTGCAATAGTAAGAAAATGGAAGACATACAAAATGACTGTCAATCGACATCGATCTGGGGCTCCATGCAAAATCTCACCTCGTGGGGTATCCTTGATCCTGAGGAAGGTGAGAGCTCAGCCGAAAACTACACGGGGGGAACTTGTTAATGATCTCAAGGCAGCTGGGACCACAGTCACCAAGAAAACCATTGGTAACACATTACGCCGTAATTGATTAAAATCCTGCAGTGCCCGCAAGGTCCGCCTGCTCAAGAAGGCACATGTACAGGCCCGTCTGAAGTTTGCAAATGAACGTCTGGATGATTCTGAGAGTGATTGGGAGAAGGTGCTGTGGTCGGATGAGACTAAAATTGAGCTCTTTGGCATTAACTCAACTCGCCGTGTTTGGAGGAAGAGAAATGCTGCCTATGACCCAAAGAACACCGTCCCCACTGTCAAGCATGGAGGTGGAAACATTATGTTTTGGGGGTGTTTCTGTGCTAAGGGCACAGGACTACATCACCGCATCAATGGGAGAATGGATGGAGTCATGTACCGCCAAATCCTGAGTGACAACCTCCTTCCCTCCACCAGGACATTAAAAATGGCTTGTGGCTGGGTCTTCCAGCACGACAATGACCCGAAACATACAGCCAAGGCAAAAAAGGAGTGGCTCAAAAAGAAGCACATTAAGGTCATGGAGTGGCCTAGCCAGTCTCCAGACCTTAATCCCATCGAAAACTTATGGAGGGAGCTGAAGATCCGAGTTGCCAAGCGACAGCCTCAAAATCTTAATGGTTTACAGATGATCTGCAAAGAGGAGTGGGCCAAAATTCCATCTAACATGTGTGCAAACCTCATCATCAACTACAAAAAACGTCTGACTGTTGTGCTTGCCAACAAGGGTTTTGCCACCAAGTAATAAGTCTTGTTTGCCAAAGGGATCAAATACTTATTTCTTTGTGCACAATGCAAATAAATATATATAATTTTGACAATGTGATTTTCTTTTTTTTTTATATATATATAATCTATCTCTTACTGGTAAAATTAACCTAGCCTAAAAATTCTAGACTGTTCATGTCTTTGACAGTGGGCAAACTTACAAAATCAGCAAGGGATAAAATACTTATTTCCTTCACTGTATATATATATATATATATATATATATATATATATATACATAAATATATACATAAATAGGGACACTCCCCTTTACAGATTCCACTCTTACCAAGGTCCTTCTCCTCCGATTACCTATTTTGATGGAGCGGCCAGCTCTAGAAAGAGTCCTGGTTGTTCCAAACTATTCCAGTTAAGAATTATGGAGGCCAATATGCTCTTGGGAACTTTCAGAGCAAAAAAAAAAAATGTCTTCCCTTCTCCAGATCTATGCCTCCACACAATCCTGTCTCTGAGCTCTACCGCAGTTCTTTCCTCCTCATTACTTGGTTTTTGCTCTGATACGCATTGTCAGCTGTGAGACCTTATATAGACAGGGGTGTGTCTTTCCAAATAATGTCCAATCAAATTAATTTACCACAGGTGGACTTCAATGAAGGTGTAAAAACATTTCAAAGATGATCTAAAGAAATTGGAGGACCCCAGGGTTAAATTTCAAGTGTCATAGCAAAGGGTCTGAATTTTATGAAACTTGTTATGTCTATGTAAAATGTGAGATTTTTTTTATTTTTAATAAATTTGCAAAAAATTCTAAAATTCTGTTTTTATTTTGTTATTATGGGGTATTGAGTGCAGAATGATGGGGGAAAACTTGATTTGAGACATTCCGAATGCACTGTGTATTTATAAAGATATTTGTGTTACAAATATGGCATAGCTTACAAAAAATTATTTCATCCAATTAAAATGTACTTTTCTTTGTTTACTGTATAGCAGGTGTTGCTGAACAATAACCTGAATTTTGCATAATACCTTATGTCCTTTTTGTTTTTTATATTTAGGTTTAATTTATTTTTAGCATGTTTTTAAATAACAAATAAGAACAGAACAAAGCAAGTACTAATGAGAAATTTTTCAAAGTAAAAATTGTACAAACAAAAGGGCAAAATAGTAAACAACTAGAAAAATTACAACATATACTAAAACATGTATCTGAAGGAAAATAGTGTTCAGGATCTACAGCTCATGACATGGACAGTTCCAACATTGAAAACTGTGGCATCTAGTGCAAGGAGTGCAGCAAGAGAACTTCAATAAGGAAAGGAGAAGGAAAGATAGGTAGTAAAGAGAGAGTGGGGAAGAAAGAGAAGCATACAAGGGGGAAGTTAGAAAGTATAGGATGATATTGCAGCGCAACTCCTGGATGAAAGGGACATTGTTGCTTAGTTTGATGGAAGTCAGAGCTATTTTACTATGACCAGAGTTTTAGAGAATGCAGTAATCCTTGTGATCACAGAATATACCTCAGTAAAAATGACTCTAAAAATACTCTTTTTTCAGGGAGACTAAAGTGAACTGAGGGTATTATCAAGTTCTTCACCACTAATAGTCTGGTATACTTCTAAAACCAAGCAACAAAGGGATTTGATCACAGAAAAACCCTAACCAGATGGGGTTCCATGCTTCTGACCACTACGGCAGCATATGTCAGGTACTATGGAGAAGTAAGAGTTAACTTTAATAGGGTATCTATATAATCAAGACAACAATTTATAGTTCTGTACTTGCACTATTGTTTTCATGAATGACTAAGCTGTGACGCAAGACGTGCTCTAAAAGTCATGAATAATTCAGATTTGTATGATGAGAATTTCAGTGAGTGATGAGAATTATTACTTATTGTTATCTGGTATCAAGTACATTTTTACTCCTGACAAGCATACAAACGGTGGGTTCCCAGAATTTCCAGAATATATTCTGTTTTAGTTTTCAAGATACTGAGCGTATAATTGAATACTATGATAGAATTTGCCAATTTTATTTCTACTGGCCGCTCTCCCTCTTCATTTTGCTTCAACTGTTTTGAACATAGTTGCCTGTTCTACTAGAACGTTTTCCTTGGTATTCAGAGTCCTCCCCACAGTCTTTGCTAAATTCAAAGGCATCACTATTTCACAAGTCATGCTTCTTATAATAAAATGTCCCTAATTCTCCCCTTTAGACATGTAATCACACTTAAAAAATGAACCCCCTGATGTACACAATAAGGGCATGTTCACTCTAGTGTTTTTGGCTTTTTTTTTCTGTTTGTAATTTTTGTGTAACTGATCTAAACTGATTGGAAAAGACATGTATACAATCAGGATAACAAGTAATACAAGTAATCATGGAGACCAATTGCAATTTTTTTTTTTATTATGGTTACTTTTAGCAGTAAGAGAGTTAAGAACATTAAAAGCTTCTACAATCTGTACCATGTGTCTTTTCCTAATGGACAGGAAAAATGCTCACAGTGATGACACAGTACAAGGATTACATACACAATGATGTCACCATGCAGGGTTCATCCACTCAGCTAGACTAGATTAACTCATATTACGGGGAAAATGTACCCACTAATGTTACAGTGCAAAGATAATTCAAGATGCAAGCATAATTCACATAATAATGTCGCAGAAGTTTGCATCAATTTTTCAGTTCGTTCTTTAGATCTAGTTTTATTTTCAGGACCCAAAGTGAGCTTCATCCCCACTGGCATTTAACCCCTTAATGACCGGGCCTGAAAAGACGTTAATGACAGCTCAATTTTTCTGTTTTTGCCTCTCTGCGCTTCAGCAGCCATAACTTTTTTATTTTTTCATTGACGTGGCTGTATGAGGCCTTGTTTTATGTGAGAGAAATAGTATATTTTTTTCCCCACAGTTTGGTGGTAAAAATTTTTTTTTTTACGGCGTGAATATAGGAAAAAGCAATTCTCGGCATAGTTTTTCTTGTTTATTTTTTATCCCATTCACATTTCACGCTAAATAACCCATTAGATTAATTCTTCAGGTTATTATGGTCGTGTAGATACCTAATATGCATAGGTTTTTTTGTTTTTATTTAGTGTAGGGGCAATAAAATGTATTTTATGCAAAATAAAGACACTTTTTGGGACTTTTTTTATTTATTTGTTTTGTTACTTTTTTTTTTTAAATCCCATCAACGGATAACTTTATTTGTAACTTTATTTTTTACTTGTAATGTATTAGCATACTTCTGTACGCTAATACATTACACTGTGTCACTATGACACAGGCTGCTGATCGGACAGCACATAGTGTGCCCGAACAGCAGGCACACGGAACAGACAGCCCTGGGGTCCTTTGTAGGTCCCCAGGGCTGACTGCAGAGGGATTCCCCGGTGTTTGATCGCATCACTGGAATCCCGGTGATGCGATCAAAGAGGGGAATTCCCTTTGATCATGCCGCGGTCACAAACTGCGGTAATCAAAGAGTTAAACAGCTGGGGTTGGAATGTTTGCCGACCCCAGCTGTGTTCAGGAGGCTGCTCTAAGATCAGGAGCGGTTAGTTACAGCTCCTGCTTAGAGGACAAGCGCTCTCACGAGCGCTCATCAGCCTGATCTGCAGCGACGCCAAAAGACGTCTCTGCAGACTAAGCACCCGCACCGCCTGACGTCAAAAGACAGTGGGCGGTCGGGAAGGTGTTAATATAGTTTTTTTTTTTGTTTGTTTATTTTGTAAAAGCACATTCATAAACAAAAATGTAAAGTAAAAAGATACTAAGTAAGGCCTCATTCACATATGAAATCATGGAGACCCCGACAAAAAGCAGATCAAACCCATTAAAGTCAATGGGTTCCATTGCCGCCGGCGGTGTCCGTTGTGCAACGGAACCGTTGCGTCCATTATTCCGTTGCTCTGCTCCTCTAACGGAGCAGAACAACGCAACACACCAATGCAGGTGTGAATATAGCCTAATCTCACTGCAGCAGCTGAGGGGGTCACATGATGGACAGACGGCATGTCATCTTGACGCTGAACTAAGCAAGAGCCAATGGGGGACCAGGAACCCACATTGTGGGCATTTTAAAATTAAATATTTTGCCTATTTTGTTAAAGGGTGAACAACCCCTTTAATGGTTTTTTTTTGGATTGGAAAGTGGTTTTATAAGACTATAAAACTGTTCAAATTCAATCCACAGGATAGGTTATCAGTTTAGGATCAGTGGGGGTCCGACCCTACAACGATCAGGTGTTCAGAGCTGGATCAGTTGGCTCCGTACACTTCATAGCGGCCATACTAAAGAACTGCAACTGTGCTCCTATTCACTTGAATAGGAGCAGAGATGCAGTACTGCAACTCGTCCACTATTCTGTGACCTGAGCCATCTGCTTCCGCCATGGACGTCAAATGCTCGGAGGCAACTGGAGTAGCTGATCGGTGCTGGGTCCGGGTTTTGCACCCCCACCAATCATATACTGATGTCCTATCCTGTTGATAGGTCATCAGTAGTCTGAGCCTTGACAACCCCTTTAAGTTCAGTAAGTGATGTAAAGCAGGAAGGATCAAAAATTCTTAAAACTGTAAAACGTTTGTTTAATACACACATTTTTTTTTAGTGGTTCTTGGCAAATTTTCCATTAAAAAAAATTGGTGCTAATCTTTGAAAATATGTTACTGTATCCGTGAATATGTTTTGGAGCTGTAAGATTTCAGGAATGATAAACCGGAACCTGATTAAACTAATCTTTTGCACAGCATAACATTTCTATAAGAATTAGTTTTGCAAGAAAAAAATATCTTCACAGCAAGTTAAGCAGCAAAGTTTCTTATTTTTAACTAGAAATGTACTTTGAACTATGTTTAAAGGGTGACATGTATATTTATTTATCTAAACATGCACTGATTTGTGGGTTTTAAGAGAAACTTAACTTTTTAACCTAAAAGCTTTGAAAACTCTAATGTGAACAAGATGAAAAATGCAAATGTGTCCTTGTTTAGCTTATACACGCAGCGCAACATTTACTATGTTTCTGAAATGTTATTTTCTGTTCAGTATTTTCAATAGCTATATATCCAAATAAGAAGATGGGGCCTGACCTAGTTATTTTATAAGTTTGTATACATTAACATTCTTTTCTGAACCACTGTTAAATGTCATTTTGTATTTGTTGTGTTTTATAGAAACAATATAAAAAAAAGAACACATAAAAAGAGAGGGAATGCATGCCTGGTGTAAAATCAAATACACATCCAAATCCAAGGTCACATCATACAGTGTTAACTAACAATACAGCCATTATGACACTCATCATATACACATACTTAGAGTTATGCCTCTACAAATACATAATATCAAACCAAAATAATAGAGTCACTTGTCAAAGTTCCTCTGCCTCTTAACACGTTAATTTCACCATTGTTTTTGTATTTATTCCCCCTGCTATTTTTACCGTGCGGAATAACAAGTTAACTTTATATGACGGGAGAGTATAAATATGGTGATACCAAATAACTATAAGTTTTAGCACTTTTGCAAAATTAAAACTTGTTTTGTGGCTAAAAGCCATAACTTTTTTATTTTTTACATCGATAAGGGCTTTTTTTTGCAGAATTGATTGTAGGTTTTATTATTACCTTTTTGCTGTACATCTGATTTATTGGCCAAAACGCTGGGAGAGCAGGAAACCATAAACAGTGATTGCTCCTCATGGCTACCACTATTGCCGCACTTGCCATGAGGCGAGGTGAGCCGACAGCCTCAGGCGGCGCCACCTAGCCAAAAAATGGGGGCGGCATTTTGAGCCAGGGACGGACTGGACCGGGGGGAGAGGGCATGACTTATTTTACTTAGCAGATATGCCGCAAGATGGGCGTCTGTAAGAACACTCCTCCTCCTCTCTGACGCTGTATGCAGCATGCGCAGCAAGGGAGGAGCAGGTCCGCAGGAGGAGCGGTCAAGTGCTCTCTCCTCAAGTAAGAAGAGGAGTGACGAGAAGCACGAGGTGAGCGGTGGCCTGTATTAAAAACTGAGCGCCACTCACGCTCCTGCCTTCACTAATTTAAAAGGGGTCAGCCGAAGCTGGGGAACCGGGACCCGGGAGTATACTGCAAGGGGGGTCTGGGCATGTTACTGACAGCCAAGGGCTCTATGGGGGGATAATCCACCCCATAGAGCCCTCATGTTACTATAATGGTAAGATAATGGGTGTGGGGGGCGGTTTGAGCGTCTGACTTACTGCAGAAGCCTCTGTAGGGGGGGACTCTGCCCCCCCCCCTTTAGAGCTGTCAGTCAAATGCTCAGACCCCCTAACCTTGCAGTATAGTAACTAGTGAGGACTCTATGTGGGGATTATTCCCCCCCTATGAAGCCCTCTGCTGTCAGTAAAATGCCCAGACCCCCCCTTGCAGTATACTCCCGGCCCCCCAGCATTGGCCAACCCCTTTTAAATTAGTAGAAGCTGGAAGCTGAGCGCAGTATAATCCTTCCCCATAAACCTGCCCCCACTAATTTAAAAGTGATCGGCCGACGCTGAAGGGCGGGGGATTCTACAAGGGGTGCTCTGAGCATCTTATTGACAGCCGACGGCTCTATAGGGGGGATTAATCTTCCCATAGAGCCCTCACTAGCTACCCTACTGCAAGGTTAGCGGGGTCTGAGCACCTGACTGACTGCTGAGGGCTCTAAGGGGAATCCGCCCAGACCCCCACCTTGCAGTATAGTAATTAGTGAGGGCCCTATGGGGGGATTATTCAGCCCCATAGAGCCCTTAGCTGTCAGTAAGATGCTCAGACTACCCCTCCGATTACTTAAATTAGTGGGGTCAGGAAGCTGAGCACAGTATAGCTCCCCCACAGCAGTCAGTCAGTACCCCCTTGCACTATAATCCCCCTATAGCACCCTCAGTAGTTATTATACGGGGAAGGTGGTTTTCAGTGTGAATGCACCAACTTTCTAATTACTTTTTATTAAAAATTATTTTTACTTTTTGAGATACAGCTGCTTTGTATCCTGTAGCTGTACATAGCGCTGAATCCTGTATTTGTCAGGTCAGCGGGACTGACGGAGTCAGTGTCAGCGGGTCCTGCAGGATCGAGCTGTTACCGATCACATCTAAGTTCAAAACTTAGGTCACCTATTATCAATCACATCTAATGGATTCAGGTCTCAGCGCTAGATACAGCTGCTCTGTATGCAGGATACAAAGCAGCTGCATCTCAAAAAGTAAAAATAATTTTCAATAAAAAGCAATTAAAACTTGCACCAATCACATTGATAGTTAGCTTTATATATATATATATATATATATATATATATATATATATATATATATATATAGATAGATAGATAGATAGATAGATAGATACAGTGAAGGAAATAAGTATTTGATCCCTTGCTGATTTTGTAAATTTGCCCACTGTCAAAGACATGAACAGTCTAGAATTTTTAGGCTAGGTTAATTTTACCAGTGAGAGATAGATTACATAAAAATAAAAACAGAAAATCACATTGTCAAAATTCTATATATTTATTTGCATTGTGCACAAAGAAATAACTATTTGATGCCTTTGGCAAACAGGACTTAATACTTGGTGGCAAAACCCTTGTTGGCAAGCACAGCAGTCAGACGTTTTTTTGTAGTTGATGATTAGGTTTGCACACATGTTAGATGGAATTTTGGCCCACTCCTCTTTGCAGATCATCTGTAAATCATTAAGATTTCGAGGCTGTCGCTTGACAACTCGGATCTTCAGCTCCCTCCATAAGTTTTCGATGGGATTAAGGTCTGGAGACTGGCTAGGCCACTCCATGACCTTAATGTGCTTCTTTTTGAGCCACTCCTTTGTTGCCTTGGCTGTATGTTTCGGGTCATTGTCGTGCTGGAAGACCCTGCCACGAGCCATTATTAATTTCCTAGTGGAGGGAAGGAGGTTGTCACTCAGGATTTGACGGTACATGGCTCCATCCATTCTCCCATTGATGCGGTGAAGTAGTCCTGTGCCCTTAACAGAGAAACACCCCCAAAACATAATGTTTCCACCTCCATGCTTGACAGTGGGGACGGTGTTCTTTGGGTCATAGACAGCATTTCTCTACCTCCAAACACGGCGAGTTGAGTTAATGCCAAAGAGCTTAATTTTAGTCTCATCTGACCACAGCACCTTCTCCCAATCACTCTCAGAATCATCCAGATGTTCATTTTCAAACTTCAGACGGGCCTATACATGTGCCTTATGGAGTAGGGGGACCTTGCGGGCACTGCAGGATTTTAATCCATTACGGCGTAATGTGTTACCAATGGTTTTCTTGGTGACTGTGGTCCCAGCTGCCTTGAGATCATTAACAAGTTCCTCCTGTATAGTTTTCGGCCGAGCTCTCACCTTCCTCAGGATCAAGGACACCCCACGAGGTGAGATTTTGCATGGAGCCCCAGATCGATGTCGATTGACAGTCATTTTGTATGTCTTCCATTTTCTTACTATTGCACCAACAGTTGTCTCCTTCTCACCCAGCGTCTTACTTATGGTTTTGTAGCCCATTCCAGCCTTGTGCAGGTCTATGATCTTGCCCCTGACATCCTTAGAAAGCTCTTTGGTCTCACCCATGTTGTAGAGGTTAGAGTCAGACTGATTAATTGAGTCTGTGGACAGGAGTCTTTTATACAGGTGACCATTTAAGATAGCTGTCTTTAATGCAGGCACCAAGTTGATTTGGAGCGTGTAACTGGTCTGGAGGAGGCTGAACTCTTAATGGTTGGTAGGGGATCAAATACTTATTTCTCTGTGCACAATGCAAATAAATATATATAATTTTGACTATGTGATTTTCTTTTTTTTTTTTTATATAATCTATCTCTCACTGGTAAAATTAACCTAGCCTAAAAATCCTAGACTGTTCATGTCTTTGACAGTGGGCAAACTTACAAAATCAGCAAGGATCAAATACTTATTTCCTTCAATGTATATATATATATATATATATATATATATAAAACAATACGTTTTTGAAGGTGTACATAGCCTTTAAACGAACTGATCTTTTATCATGTCGTACTGTCAGAAGTTTTCATCGGTGGGGGACCGAGCACTGAGACCCCCACCTGTTAGGGATCTGCCAGGTACTTCATCTAGCTATACTCCTGGGATTAATCAATCCACACCTGAGGCCAGACCTGCTCGACTGACACCATCTCCCACCAACCAGGGTGGCAGGCTCAGGAGTGGGAGAGCCTATCGCGGCCTGGTCTCTCGGAGTTAGCTCCGCCCCCTGCCCTTTATTACCTGCCCTGTGCTCTCCCTCAGTGCTTGTAATTCTTTTGGATTCCTGGCCCCACTGCTGCTTGCTCCAGCCTGCTTCTGCCGTGCTTCTGCCTTGCTGCAGTTCTGCTTGACCTGCTTGCTTGCCCTGGCTTGCTTCTGTCTCCGTGCCTGCTCGGGTGTACTCACTTCGTCCTGGTCCTGACTGTTCGTTCGCCGCCCCGTTTCCTCGTGGCGTTCCGTGGCTACTGCCCCTTCCCTTGCGTGTTCCCTGTTTGTCTTCCTGTGCACTTAGCCAGCGTAGGGACCGCCGCCCAGTTGTACCTCGTCGCCTAGGGCGGGTCGTTGCAAGTAGGCAGGGACAGGGCGGTGGGTAGATTAGGGCTCACTTTCCCTTCACCTCCTTCCTGCCATTACATAATTACAAGCCCTTACCTAGTCTACCATTTCTCCTACGCTGACGCTATCATGGACCCCCTTGAGACCCTGACCCAGCAGATGCAGGGCCTCTCCCTACAGGTCCAGGCCCTGGCCCAAAGGGTCAATCAGGGTGACGCTGCTTTAGTAGTACCCCTCACCTCACCTCTAGAACCCGACCTCAAGTTACCTGACCGGTTTTCAGGGGACCGTAAGACGTTTCTCTCCTTCCGGGAGAGTTGCAGACTGTATTTCCGCCTAAGGCCCCACTCCTCAGGTTCCGAGAACCAGCGGGTGGGTATCATCATATCCCGACTCCAGGAAGGGCCCCAAGAGTGGGCCTTCTCCTTGGCTCCTGACGCCCCTGAACTTTCCTCTGTTGATCGTTTTTTCTCTGCCCTCGGACTCATTTACGACGAGACTGACAGGACTGCTTTAGCCGAGAGTCAGCTGGTGACCTTACGTCAGGGTAGGAGACCGGTTGAGGAATACTGTTCTGATTTTAGGAAGTGGTGCGTAGCTTCTCAGTGGAACGATCCGGCCCTAAGGTGCCAGTTTAGGTTAGGATTATCTGACGCTCTGAAGGATCTGCTGGTTAGCTACCCCTCGCCTGACTCCCTTGACCAGGTTATGGCCCTAGCAGTACGACTTGACCGACGTCTCAGGGAACGTCAGCTAGAACGCTTCAGTGTGCTCCCCTCTGACTTTTCTGCGATTCCCCCCGAGGTCCCGTCTCCTCGCCCCTCCACGGAGGACTCGGAGGTACCTATGCAACTCGGGGCCTCCATGTCCCCTCGACAACGTAGAGAGTTTCGCAGAATGAATGGTCTCTGCTTCTACTGTGGGGACGACAAGCATCTACTGAACACCTGTCCCAGGCGCAAGAATAAGAAGCCGGAAAACTTCCGCGCCTAAGTGATCATCGGGGAGGTCACTTGGGCGCACAGGTATTTCCCGTTAATGTGAAACGCAATAAAATTTTGCTTCCCTTTCAGGTCTCGTTTGCTGGCCGGTCTGCCACGGGCAGTGCTTTCGTGGATTCTGGCTCATCTGCTAATATCATGTCTGTGGATTTTGCTATGTCTCTAAAGATGCCTTGTATTGATTTACCTTATCCCATCCCTGTAGTAGGAATCGACTCAACCCCCCTTGCTAATGGTTATTTTACTCAGCATACTCCTGTTTTTGAACTCCTGGTTGGCTCCATGCATTTGGAGCAGTGCTCTGTACTGGTGATGCAGGGATTATCGTCTGATCTGGTATTAGGTCTTCCCTGGTTGCAGTTGCATAATCCCACATTTGATTGGAATACTGGGGATCTCACCAAATGGGGTAATGAATGTCTTATGTCATGTCTTTCTGTTAACTCTATTTCTCCCCGGGAGGAGGTAAACACGCTTCCTGAGTTTGTTCAGGACTTCGCCGATGTGTTTTCTAAGGAGGCCTCCGAGGTGTTGCCCCCCCATAGAGATTACGATTGCGCTATCGATTTGGTGCCTGGTGCCAAGCTTCCTAAGGGTAGGATATTTAATCTTTCATGTCCTGAACGTGAAGCGATGAGGGTGTATATCCAAGAATGCCTGGCCAAGGGTTTCATTCGCCCCTCGACTTCTCCTGTAGGTGCTGGCTTCTTCTTCGTGGGGAAGAAGGATGGTGGTCTTAGGCCGTGCATTGATTATCGTAACCTGAATAAGGTCACCGTAAGGAACCAGTACCCACTTCCTTTGATTCCGGATCTTTTTAATCAGGTTCAGGGAGCCCAATGGTTTTCTAAGTTCGATCTACGGGGGGCATATAACCTTATCCGCATCAAAGAGGGGGATGAGTGGAAAACTGCGTTCAACACACCCGAGGGTCATTTCGAATACCTGGTCATGCCCTTTGGGTTGTGTAATGCCCCTGCTGTCTTCCAGAATTTTATTAATGAAATCCTGAGAGAGTACCTGGGTAATTTTCTTGTTGTGTACCTTGATGACATACTGGTGTTTTCCAAGGACTGGTCCTCCCACGTGGAGCATGTCAGGAAGGTGCTCCAGGTCCTTCGGGAGAATAATCTGTTTGCTAAGACTGAAAAATGTGTCTTTGGGGTACAGGAGATACCATTTTTAGGGCAAATCCTCACTCCTCATGAATTCCGCATGGACCCTGCCAAGGTTCAAGCTGTGGCGGAATGGGTCCAACCTGCCTCCCTTAAGGCGTTAGTGTTTTTTAGGGTTCGCCAACTATTACAGGAGATTTATTGCCAACTTCTCGGTCGTCGCTAAGCCTCTTACGGACCTTACCCGCAAGGGTGCCGATGTCCTCCATTGGCCCCCTGAGGCCGTCCAGGCCTTTGAGACTCTCAAGAAGTGCTTTATCTCGGCCCCCGTGCTGATTCAGCCCAACCAAGAGGAGCCATTTATTGTGGAGGTTGACGCTTCCGAGGTGGGAGTGGGGGCCGTCTTGTCCCAGGGTACCAGCTCCCTCACCCATCTCCGCCCCTGTGCTTACTTCTCTAGGAAGTTTTCGCCCACGGAGAGTAACTATGATATTGGTAACCGCAAACTTCTAGCCATTAAATGGGCTTTTGAGGAGTGGCGGCACTTCCTGGAGGGGGCCAGACACCAGGTAACGGTCCTTACGGATCACAAGAATCTGGTTTTCCTAGAATCGGCCCGGAGGCTTAATCCTAGACAAGCTCGGTGGGCACTATTCTTTACCAGATTTAATTTCTTGGTTACCTATAGGGCTGGGTCCAAGAATATTAAGGCTGACGCTCTGTCACGTAGTTTCATGGCCAATCCTCCTTCCGAGAAGGATCCCGCTTGTATTTTACCCCCTGGTATAATCGTCTCTGCCACGGATTCTGATTTAGCTTCTGATATCGCGGCTGATCAGGGTGCAGCTCCCGGGAACGTCCCTGGGGACAAACTGTTTGTTCCCCTGCAATACCGGCTGAGGGTACTCAGGGAAAACCATGACTCCGCTCTATCTGGTCATCCTGGCATCTTGGGCACCAAACACCTCATTACCAGAAACTATTGGTGGCCTGGGTTGCCTAAAGATGTTAGGGCTTACGTCGCCGCTTGTGAGGTTTGCGCTAGGTCCAAAACCCCTAGGTCCCGACCTGCGGGCCTACTACGTTCCTTGCCCATTCCCCAGAGACCTTGGACCCATATCTCCATGGATTTTATCACCGATTTGCCTCCATCTCAGGGCAAGTCGGTGGTGTGGGTGGTAGTCGACCGCTTCAGCAAGATGTGCCACTTTGTGCCCCTTAAGAAGCTACCTAACGCCAAGACGTTAGCTTCTTTGTTTGTGAAACACATCCTGCGTCTCCATGGGGCCCCAGTCAATATCGTTTCTGACAGAGGGGTACAATTTGTTTCCTTATTTTGGAGAGCTTTTTGTAAAAAGTTGGAGATTGATCTGTCCTTCTCCTCCGCCTTCCATCCCGAAACTAATGGCCAAACGGAAAGGACCAACCAATCCCTGGAACAATATTTAAGGTGTTTCATCTCTGACTGTCAATTCGATTGGGTCTCATTCCTTCCCCTTGCTGAATTTTCCCTGAATAACCGGGTCAGTAACTCGTCAGGGGTCTCCCCGTTTTTCTGTAATTTCGGGTTTAACCCAAGGTTCTCCTCCGTCTCCCCTGGTTGTTCCAATAATCCTGAGGTAGAGGAGGTTCATCGGGAACTGTGCACTGTCTGGGCCCAGGTTCAGAAGAACCTAGAGGCGTCCCAGAGCGCACAAAAGATTCAGGCGGATAGTAGACGTTCTGCTAACCCCCGGTTTGTCGTCGGGGATTTGGTCTGGTTGTCGTCCAGGAACTTGCGCCTTAAGGCCCCGTCCAGGAAGTTTGCTCCCCGATTTATTGGACCTTATAAGATCATTGAAGTCCTCAACCCTGTATCCTTCCGTCTGGAGCTCCCCCCATCCTTTCGCATACATGACGTCTTCCATGCCTCCCTCCTTAAACGCTGCTCCCCGTCCTGGTCCCCCTCGAGGATACCTCCTGTTCCCGTTCTCACCCCTGAGGGGGTGGAATTCGAGGTGGCCAAGATTATGGACAGTAGGATGGTCCAGGGCTCCCTCCAGTACCTGGTCCATTGGAGAGGATACGGGCCGGAGGAGAGGACTTGGGTACCTGCCCGTGATGTTCACGCTGGGGTATTGATCAGGAGGTTCCACCTCCTCTTCCCCACTAAACCGGGTCCCCTTAGTAAGGGTCCGGTGGCCCCTCATAAAAGGGGGAGTACTGTTAGGGATCTGCCAGGTACTTCATCTAGCTATACTCCTGGGATTAATCAATCCACACCTGAGGCCAGACCTGCTCGACTGACACCATCTCCCACCAACCAGGGTGGCAGGCTCAGGAGTGGGAGAGCCTATCGCGGCCTGGTCTCTCGGAGTTAGCTCCGCCCCCTGCCCTTTATTACCTGCCCTGTGCTCTCCCTCAGTGCTTGTAATTCTTTTGGATTCCTGGCCCCACTGCTGCTTGCTCCAGCCTGCTTCTGCCGTGCTTCTGCCTTGCTGCAGTTCTGCTTGACCTGCTTGCTTGCCCTGGCTTGCTTCTGTCTCCGTGCCTGCTCGGGTGTACTCACTTCGTCCTGGTCCTGACTGTTCGTTCGCCGCCCCGTTTCCTCGTGGCGTTCCGTGGCTACTGCCCCTTCCCTTGCGTGTTCCCTGTTTGTCTTCCTGTGCACTTAGCCAGCGTAGGGACCGCCGCCCAGTTGTACCTCGTCGCCTAGGGCGGGTCGTTGCAAGTAGGCAGGGACAGGGCGGTGGGTAGATTAGGGCTCACTTTCCCTTCACCTCCTTCCTGCCATTACACCCACCGATCGCTAAAACAAAGCAGCAGAAGTGTTCGGGTGAGCTCTGTGCTGCTTCATTTATGATCGACTTTTGGCCGAGTGAGCGGTGTACGGACTCATAGACTTTCTAGTGAGCCCGTACACTGCTCCAAGGAAAGCCAAACAGAATCGAAGTGGCACACCGCTCACCCGAGCACTTCTGCTGCTTTATTTTAGCAACTAGTGAGGGTCTCAGTGCTCGGACCCCACTGATCAAAACTTCTGACATGTCAAAAGTTTTACAAAAATGTTGTTACACTTTAAAATGAACCTTTCACCTGCCCATACATGTGCAGCTGAGTGCAGCATGTAATGGGCAGGGCTGCACAAACTCTGGGGCACTTTAAAAAAAATTCCTAGCCTCCTTCGTTATTTAGATATCGGTGCCGTAATATTTGGCGCCCGATATGTAAATAACCCCCTGAACTGTCAATGGGGCATTTCTATCTAAAAATTGGAAAGGGGGCATGATGTCTTTGCTCTGACACTATCCAATCAGCTACAGACAGTGTCAGGGCGGCTTGCGCTGTGTTCCCTCCACGACAGCACACACAGACTGGTGGTTCTACAAAGAGCGCTCTCTGTTTGTGTGTGTTCTCGTGGGAGGGAGCAAGGGGACGTGTAACATCGCTGTGACACTGTCCAATCAGCTATGGACAGTGTCAACAGCAAGAGCTGAAGAGAGGAGAGCGTGTGTGCGTGCACGCTCCCACTCTTAAGCTCTCGGCAGGCAAGTACAAGACTGTGTGATCTCTCGCGAGAGATCAGTCTTGTCGCCCTTGTCTGCCGAGAGCTAAAGAGTGAGAGTGAGCATGTTCGCACAGCTCCGATGCCATGGAACAGAAGAAAAATAATTCACATTCTTCTTCTCCTCTTCTGTTTCATAGTGACGGCACAGATGCCTGCTCACACGCACACGCTCTCCTCTCTCCAGCTCTTGCTGTGACACTGTCCATAGCTGATTGGACAGTGTCACAGCGATGTTACATGTCCTCTTGCCAATTACCGCCCCATTGACAGTTCAGGGGGTTATTTAAATATCGGGCAGGTTCCGCTGGACCATTTGGACTACTTCGCTGATTTAAGCTTTTATTCAATAAAATGATTAAAGTGGATTGTGTGGAAGAGTTTTTGTTTCAATAAAAAAAATATTTTTTATGTCACTGTTTTTTAATACTTATCAAAAAATATGTAAGGATGCACTCCTAAATTCACTCTGTGTTGGTGCTGTATAGGTTTGGGTTTGGAAACCCACACTATAGATATAGAACAAACCTAAAGCACTCCAAACAATTTTTTCTTGATTTTCGAAGTTACTTTATTTTTATTGTGTATAGTTCCAAAATGTATTCTTTTGGAAAAAGCGATTTTTACATTTACGTTTCGGCCTAACCAAGGCCTATTTCCCAATCGCTGTGGAAAATAAAGAAAAACAAGTGTATAATATATACATCTCTAGGAACAAAATAACAAATACAAATACAAATACATGAGTGTAATTGCATCATTTCAAAAGGAAAAAACATTTTTTTGTATAGAAATGACATATATATCCAAATATGATATTGAGAAAAAGTGACCATGGCCACTGTTGAAGACATATAAAACATATATTCTTGATCCAATCACAGGATAATATGATAAATTCTAATTGAGATCCACATTTCTAGAACAAAATTTTTTTTTTTATTGCTAAATCTTTTAACAGAAATAGATCAAGAAAGAATAGCATAGTATATTATCGAAATATCTGCATACATGTAGAAAGAGGTATTTACTAACCAAATTGACCTACTGGAACGTATCAGTAACAATCAAAAGAACATTGATGGGGGTATCGACAAAATACCCCTCGAGACCATAATAGAAAGTGCCGGTAACGTCGTGCACAGATCAGATTGCAAAAGAGGAAAGGAGAAATAGGATATCAAAAAGTTCCAGCAATATGAAGGGCATAGAATCCGAAAGAGATATACCTGTATCTGATTCTTGAATCGGGTAGCGGCGTCTACCAGTCGCTCCAAGCGAATCGATGTGGTCATGCTGACAGGACAGACGTTGATATAGTATGCAGTTTACTCATACCGGATATCCGGTATCAATTAGTGTGTGGAACGCAATCGCGCTTGACGCATGTGCACTGTGGCCACCGATGTTACGAACTGAAACGCAAGCTAGATTGGTTGCTAGGATATGCATTCCTGGCGTGATCCATTGAAAGTGTACATATTAAACCGGTAAAGCTGCATTGTACAGATGTATTGCTATGTGTAGTGTAATGTGAATGAGATTAAAGAATTGAATATACTGTAGTGATCAGTATGTTTAAAAGAAAATGTATGAAAGAAAAAGGAAACAAAGAAGAAAGAAAGAAATAGAGTGAACCGGTTTTCATGGTACCTGTATCTAATAGATCTCGTATTTTTCTAGCGTGCCTACAAGGAAATATATATAGTGCGTTATTAACAAGAATAATAGAAATTAAGCAAAGTCATGATAGCCATTTCAGGATAACAGATCGTATTCCCTATTTAAACCCCTAGGTGATAAAGTCTCAAGTGTGTGTATCCAATATGATTGTCTCTTTTTCAATAAATTTATGTGGTTGCCCCCTCTCCTAGGTCTAAGTACCTGTTCAATAACTTGAAATCTTAATTGGGAAAGATTGTGATTAAACTTCGCAAAATGATCAGGAAGGGGTAACCATGTTTTTTTTACATCTTATCGTAGACTTATGGCTAGATAAACGATCCCTGATGTGCTGCGTGGTTTCACCCACATAGGTGAGACCACATGGACATTTAATTAGATAGACTACAAAATTAGAATCACATGTGAAAAAGCCTTTGACAGGAAAAGTCCTATTGCTATGTGGATGTTGAATCGTGTCGCCCTTTATGATGTTTGAGCAGCATGCACAATGTAGACAGGGATATGTGCCGTTGTGCTTCGTTTGTAAAAAAGTTTGTCTCGGTATCCTCATAAAACTGCCAACATCCGCTCTAATAAGGCGATCACGAATATTTGGGGATCTCGTGGAGCACATCATCACAGGATTTGCAAATTCCTCAATTTGAGGATAAGCTGTGTGTAAAACCGACCAGTGTCTCCGAATACTTTGGTGTAACTTTGGTATTATTGGGTGGTAAGTAAGTACTAACGGTAACCTCGTCTGAGTCGGTTTTCTTGTTGTTGGCATCTCCCTATTCACAATGATTGATTTATCTAATTCCTGTGATAAGAGAGGTGATGGATAGCCTCTCTGTTCAAATTTATTGTACATTTGTTGTAATCTTGTAATTTTTGTGTCATTATTGGATACAATCCTGGAGACTCTCATGAATTGTGATTTTGGTAAAGAGCGTATCATATTTCTGGGATGACTGCTCTTATAATGTAGCAGACTGTTCTTATTTGTCGGTTTACAGTAAAGATCCGAAGTGAGATATCCATCCTAATCCTTTATAATAGTAGTATCTAGAAAGCAAATGCTTTCCTTACTTAGGCTCAAAGTAAACTTCAACTCCTCTCTAATTTGATTGATATAGTTAAGAAAAGTATCCAGGGACCCTTGGGAACCATCCCAAATGCAAAAAAATGTCATCAATGTATCTATACCAGCATATAGCATGCTGTATGAATAGGAAATTTTGAATATGTATTTTTCCTCAAAAAAAGACATATACGCATTGGCATAGGGTGGTGCTACACAAGATTGTACATAGAAGTCGTCCCCGAATAAAAAGAAGTTCTCATGTAAGATTAAATTGAGTAACTCCAGACACAAGGATATGGAATCTGTGGTCATTGTGGTCAATTCAAGGAGATGTGTGACCGCTTGAATTCCATTTTGGTGGGTAAATGAGGTATACAGACTATTGACGTCTAAAGTCACTAAGGTACAGGTAGAGCTAACCCTCGAAAGTTCCTTTATTTTTTGTAAAAAATGGCCTGTGTCTAGAATGTAGGATCGTGTTGTCTTAATCAGGGGTGTCAATATTTTTTCCAAAAAGACGGAAAGTGGCGAGAGGATAGAGTTGGTCGAAGCTACTATGGGTCTGGATTTTGTAAATATTTATGGATCTTAGGTAAAATATAGAAAACAGGAATTATCGGATGGGGGTTCTGTAAAAATGTAAATGTCTTGTCGTCTATCGTGACACGACTTAAAAAATCCTCCAGAACAGCAGAGATTTTTGTACAAATTTTTGTTGAACGGGGGACCGAAAGTCCCTCGAAGTTCTCCATGAGAAACCTCGGGGTCTGTGTTGGCAGCTCCGCAGAAATTATTGGAGCGCTTGTCGCGCTTGTGTGCATGCGTGAGCAGCGCTCCTTTCATTTTTATTGAGCTGCCGGACGCAGAACCCTGTGGATAGGGGATACATGTCTTTTGTGGGACAAACCATAGGCTACATGCCATTTTTTTTAGGTGGGGGGTTGGGGCTGTATGGCGTTATCTACAGGGGGGCAGACTGTATGGTGTTATATACAGGGGGCAGTATGGCGTTATCTACTGGGGGCTGTATGGCGCTATATACAGGGGGGCTGTATGGTGCTATATACAGGGGGCTGTATGGTGCTATATACAGGGGGGCTGTATGGTGCTATACATATAGGGGGCTGTATGGCACTATATACAGGGAGGTGGCTGTATGGCACTATATACAAGGGGGCTGTATGGCGCTATATACAGGGGGGTTGTGTGGTGCTATATACAGGGGGGTGTATGGTGCTATATACAGGGAGGGGGCTGTATGGCGCTATCTACAGGGGGACTGTATGGTGCTATATACAGGGGGCTGTATGGTGCTATATACAGGGGGGCTGTATGGTGCTATACATATAGGGGGCTGTATGGCACTATATACAGGGAGGTGGCTGTATGGCACTATATACAAAGGGGCTGTATGGCGCTATATACAGGGGGGTTGTGTGGTGCTATATACAGGGGGGGTGTATGGTGCTATATACAGGGAGGGGGCTGTATGGCGCTATCTACAGGGGGACTGTATGGTGCTATATACAGGGAGGGGGCTGTATAGAGCTATCTACAGGGAGGAGGCTGTATGGCGCTATCTTCAGGGGGGCTGTATGGTGCTATATATAGTGAGGGGACTGTATGGCACTATCTACAGGGGAGCTGTATGACGCTATCTACAGGGGGCTGTATGGCGCTATATGCAGGGAGGGGGCTATATGACGCTATCTACAGGTTGATGTATGGCGCTTTATACAGGGAGGGGGCTGTATGGTGCTATCTACAGGGGGATGTATGGTGCTATATACAGGGGGCTGTATATGGCGCTATCTTCAGTGGGGCTGTATGGTGCTATATACAGGGAGGGGACTGTATGGTGCTATTTACAGGGGAGCTGTATGATGCTATCTACAGGGGGCTATATGATGCTATATACAGGGAGGGGGCTGTATGACGCTATTTACAGGGAGGACTGTATGGCGCTATCTACAGTGGGGCTGTATGGTGCTTTATACAGGGAGGGAGCTTTATGGTGCTATCTACAGGGGGATCTATGGTCTTTTATACAGAGGGCTGTATATGGCGCTATCTGCAAGGGGGCTGTATGGTGCTATCTACAGGGGATGCTGTGTGGCAGAATATACAGGGAGGCAATATCTACAAAGGGGGGTTTTGTGGCACCAAGGGGAGGGGGGGCCCAGTCAAAAGTTTGCTATGGGGCCCAGTCTTTCCTAGTTACGCCCCTTGGTAGTGTTACTAGGAGATTTGGAGTAGGGCTAAAATTTGGTTATGGAGCAATGCCTAAGGGTTAATTATGTTTTCACTCTTTCTATATGGAGATATGGTCTTAGCTGCTAGTATCCCCTGGTTGCTACCTCCAGAGCAGTCTCCCATAGCAACGGCTGACATGGACAAGGCATGGTACAGAAACAGCAGACATTATGTGTGGTCAGGTATAGCATAAGTAAGGGTAGGCGGCAGACATACACTCATAGTTATCAGAGTCAAAGGGTCGTAACAGTTAACAAGCAAGAGGTCAGGGCAGAGGTATACAGAGGTGGTTAAAGTACAGGCTGAGGTCAAAAACAGGAAATCCAAACAAACAAAAAGCAGGTTACTTCTAGCAAGTCAGAGAATGCAACCTAATTGCTTAGGCATTGGAGTGGAGTGGGGGGAAGCCCTTTATAGTTTGGGAAAGTTGGGCAAAATTTTGGCACCAATGCCCTAGCAGCGGCAGTGGACAAGGCAGGAGGTGAGCGTCAGCGGTGTGGGAGGCCGCCAGCAGTAGAGACCAGAGGAGAGCAGCGCCGGACAGGAGGTAGAAGATTCCGGGAAGGGGTAAGTATACGACGGCGAGCGGTGGTGGCTGTTGAAGTACCCCCTCCTTACACACCCTTTGTAGGTTTGTAAGGAAACTGTAAATATAATTTCCTGAGTAGAGATAGAGCCTGTATATTCTCCTCAGGTTCCCAGGATCTCTCCTCAGGACCATGGTTCTTCCTATCAAATTGGTACAAGAGCTTGCCTCTAGACCTCGTGGAGAGGCCCCTGCCAGTAGGCAGAATATGCCAGGAAGCGGTAAGTATACGGCGTTGTGTCGTAACGGCTGTTTCAGAAATGGACTCCAATGTGTGTTAAGATTGGAGAAATTTTAATCTGATTACAATTGGGGACAGAGATTTATGTGAATGGTGACAATCTCTTCATAGTTCTGCGGAATATAATGGTTTTATATCAGTAACAATAAATAGATATCTTGTCGTCACTGTTATGCACGCATTATGCAAACTTTTTTTGTGCTTCAGGAACATCTATTAAAAACTGCTGTAAATTTAATCAAATAATTACTTGTATTACTATATTTTAGAACTCCTTTTGCTCAGAATGTTATCTCAAATTAAATTATTATCAAATTAAAGATGAGGAGATAGATCCAGAGTGTGCAGGCTACTTGTGCTAATTCAATTAGGCACCAAATACACACTTGTAACATACTCAGCATTTGAGTAGACATTGAGAGAGTAGTGGGAAGTAGAGAGCAGGAAAAAGTTTACATGTACTTGAATGAAGCCTGCGACTTGATGACACAAATATATAGTTATGTACCTCTCAATAAGAAAGGCTATGGCAGAAATGTAAAAACTTTCATTAAAAAAATACTAATTTACTTTTTGTAAGAAATGATAATCCCCAATTAAATTGAACATGCCATTAAAAAAAACAGAGTGTTGTTTCCTGTGCAGGTTTCTAAGCGGGTCATGATAACCACTGCCCAGGACCTGAACATGCTATTAGACTGCATGAGGGGCCTACAGGAAAGCTCCCATAAATAGTCAGGAAACAGGCAAGTGAAACTTTATGGATGGGGTGAGCACTTCCACCAGCACTTTTCAATATAATTGTATTGTATAATGTATTTTATAGGTTGCTATGTAGAGTATAATTAAGAAGATATAAGGCTCAATTCATAAAAAGTGGATATTTATGTATGGAGTCGAGATTTAGATTGCTCTCATATTCTTTTATTAATTTAGTTTTTTTTTATAGTTAAATGGTTACATAGTTTGAGAAGAAAAATTGAAATAGACAATTTCTTTTTTTGGTCAATATTATGCAAGAATGAAGAGGTATAGCTCTTTGTATGCATCCTAATATTTGTTTTGCTTGGTAGCCACTACTAGGCATTGATAGCTGTTGCATATCTTGCTGTTAACTAGTATTCACCCAATAGCTTCTCCAGTTCTGTTTACCCAATAGTTTTCCATTTTATATAAAGTTAGAAGAAATTGTTAAATTGATTTGCTGGGTTGCAGATTCACAGATAATCAGAATGAGTCTTATTTTTTTCTAGAATTAATTGAGAGTTGTTTTTCAAAGATTCATCTATGAATAGGTGAGTTAAATTGCCAAAGCAACCTGCATTTTGGAGGATCGACAGAGAAAAGATTTTTAAAGAAATAATCATGTCTAATAGGTAACTATACTATTACTGCAGACTGGATGCACAAGCTTATACTTATCGAAAATACATGTAATTTTCTATCTAATGGACCATGTTGTCAACTTGTCAAGGCCTATTGCAATCCCTGTGAACTTTAAGAATTGTAAATAATTTTGTGTCAGCAGCAAAAATGTACCCTTCACTTTCTATTCTATCCACATAGTCATTAAGTAAGAACTTTCTGGTACACTTCTTCTAGTTTAGAAATATATAACTTATAAACACCCTTTTTGTCACTAAGATACATACATTCTCGCTTATTTTATTTGCTAGCAAATCCTGTACCTGGTTCAATAACGAATACCTTCAGAAATTCAAATATATCATATCAATAGCATTACTAACATCCAGAATTGTTCATACCTTCTATTAAAAAGTAAGAAAATATGTGAATCCCCAAAATATACATTTTATTTGAATTGTACCTGTCAGTCTAGATCTGCACGTCTTTATGTCTCAGAACAATTTATTTTTTATTTTTGTAGAGATCTCTTACAGGTACAGATTAAAGGTGTCTCTGATATGGAGCAGTTAATTTATCGGTGACCACCAACTAATTTGGGGCCCTCCACCAACTCCAGACAAAAAAAAAGGTATTGCAACAATAGAGGAGGGGCACAAAGTATAGCAAGTCTTATGTATAGATACATATTATGTAATTCTACATAGGTCTGTGTGGTTTTAAAGAGACTCTGTCACCACATTATAAGTGCCCTATCTCCTACATAAGGAGATCGGCGCTATAATGTAGGTGACAGCAGTGTTTTTTATTTAGAAAAACAATCTATTTTTACCACTTTATGAGCGATTTTTAGCTTTATGCTAATTAGTTTCTTAATGCCCAAGTGGGCGTGTTTTTACTTTAGACCAAGTGGGTGTTGTACAGAGAGTGTATGCCGCTGATGAATCAGCGTCATACACTTCTCTCCATTCATTTACACAGCACATAGCGATATAGCTATATCGCTATGTGCAGCCACATAAACACACTATAACGTTACTGCAGTGTCCTGACAATGATTAAACATTACCTCCAGCCAGGACGGGATGTGTATTCAGAATCCTGGCACTTCTGAATCTTTTCTGTGAGATTTCCAGCAAGGCAAACAAAATCTCATTTTAAATGACAGTTTACAGCGTAATCTCGCGAGATTACGTTTGCCTTGCTGGAAATCTTGTTTATTTTGTTTCCCAATGCATAGCTCTTAACATTAGAAATAAGTATCAAACACAGAGCAGATTGCAAAGCCGCACGCAATATGGTAAGAAAAGGGGGCTGAGAGAGGACATTTAAAGTGTCACTATAATGTGTGTTTTCAGCACTGACACTTACTGAACAGTAAACGCTACTGAGAAATATTTTTTTTTTTACAAAATGTGTGACAAAATGCATATTTTTTATGTGGTTTTTTTTCTCGAAATTTGCAGCAAAAAACAATATGGCATGGGCCTGATTAAAGATTTATTCCCATATTAGACATTTATGGCTTATCCACAGGAAACATAAGGTAGATTCCACGACTTCATGGCTGTTGATATCTGATCTAACATGGGAATATAATTGAGTGAAAACCACAAATTGGGGTTAGCAGAGATGTGTAGACCTAAATATTTAATAGAGCCTGTAGTCTAAGAAAACGTAGACAACGTTTGAGCTTCTAGTATCCTCTAGTGAGGACACTTGATATTGAGGGCTTTAAATTTGGCTGGATTAAATCCTAAAGTTTGACAGATCGTGAAAAAGGTTGAATATTTCTGATAATATAGCGACGGATTTATCAGGATTTGAAGTTATTATAAGGAGATCATCTGCTAATGCCGCTGCACAATGAGTGTAATCACTTATCTGTATTCCTTGTATGGATGGGTTCTGCTGGATATGTTGAATTAAGGTTTAAATAGTAAGAACAAACAAGAGGAGGGATAGCGGGCAACCCTGTCTAGTCCCATTGTATATGTTAAGATAAAATGATAAAGTCCCATTAAGCCGGACTCGTGCTGACGGATATGTATATAAAGCCATGATCTGAGCAATGAGAGAATCTGGGAGTCTAAAATTTTTCAGTGTTAATTTCATAAATAGCCAATCAAATGCTTTTTCCGCATCGGTAGAGAGAAAAGCCATCGGTAAATTTTTTGGACTTAGCATACTGTACTAGGTTAAGAATTATCTTTACCCTCTCTACTGGAAACAAAGACAACTTGCTGTGGATGGACCAAGCTAGGCAACAAGGGCTTAAAGAGGCTCTGTCACCAGATTTTCAAACCCCTATCTCCTATTGCAGCAGATCGGCGCTGCAATGTAGATAACAGTAACGTGTTTTTTTTTTTCAAAAACGAGCATTTTTGGCCAAGTTATGACCATTTTTATATTTATGCAAATGAGCCTTTCACTTTGACAGAATTAGAACTTGCATTGAAAGACTCTCCCACAGGGAAATGCCCTGGACCAGATAGACTTCCATTTATAAACTATAAAACTTTTAAAAATGTACTTCTACCTCAAATGTTAAACACTTTTCATTCCCTTTTACATTCTAAAGGATTCTCTAAACAATCCAAAGAAGCACACATCTCTATTCTACGCAAAGACGGTAGGGATGAGACAGATTGTGGTAATTAAAGACCCATCTCCTTATTAAATGTAGACATTTAGCTCTATGCTAAATTATTAGCTAATAGACTTAAAGAGGCTCTGTCACCAGATTTTCAAACCCCTATCTCCTATTGCAGCAGATCGGCGCTGCAATGGAGATAACAGTAACGTTGTTTTTTTTTCAAAAACGAGCATTTTGGGCCAAGTTATGACCATTTTTATATTTATGCAAATGAGCCTTTCTTAAGTACAACTGGGCGTGTTTAAAGTTTTTTTGAAAAAAACAACGTTACTGTAATCTACATTGCAGCGCCGATCTGCTGCAATAGGAGATAGGGGTTTGAAAATCTGGTGACAGAGCCTCTTTAAGTCTATTAGCTAATAATTTAGCATAGAGCTAAATGTCTACATTTAATAAGGAGATGGGTCTTTAATTACCACAATCTGTCTCATCCCTGCCGTCTTTGCGTAGAATAGAGATGTGTGCTTCTTTGGATTGTTTAGAGAATCCTTCAGAATGTAAAAGGGAATTAAAAAGCCATGATCTGAGCAATGAGAGAATCTGGGAGTCTAAAATTTTTCAGTGTTAATTTCATAAATAGCCAATCAAATGCTTTTTCCGCATCGGTAGAGAGAAAAGCCATCGGTAAATTTTTTGGACTTAGCATACTGTACTAGGTTAAGAATTATCTTTACCCTCTCTACTGGAAACAAAGACAACTTGCTGTGGATGGACCAAGCTAGGCAACAAGGGCTTAAAGAGGCTCTGTCACCAGATTTTCAAACCCCTATCTCCTATTGCAGCAGATCGGCGCTGCAATGTAGATAACAGTAACGTGTTTTTTTTTTTCAAAAACGAGCATTTTTGGCCAAGTTATGACCATTTTTATATTTATGCAAATGAGCCTTTCACTTTGACAGAATTAGAACTTGCATTGAAAGACTCTCCCACAGGGAAATGCCCTGGACCAGATAGACTTCCATTTATAAACTATAAAACTTTTAAAAATGTACTTCTACCTCAAATGTTAAACACTTTTCATTCCCTTTTACATTCTAAAGGATTCTCTAAACAATCCAAAGAAGCACACATCTCTATTCTACGCAAAGACGGTAGGGATGAGACAGATTGTGGTAATTAAAGACCCATCTCCTTATTAAATGTAGACATTTAGCTCTATGCTAAATTATTAGCTAATAGACTTAAAGAGGCTCTGTCACCAGATTTTCAAACCCCTATCTCCTATTGCAGCAGATCGGCGCTGCAATGGAGATAACAGTAACGTTGTTTTTTTTTCAAAAACGAGCATTTTGGGCCAAGTTATGACCATTTTTATATTTATGCAAATGAGCCTTTCTTAAGTACAACTGGGCGTGTTTAAAGTTTTTTTGAAAAAAACAACGTTACTGTAATCTACATTGCAGCGCCGATCTGCTGCAATAGGAGATAGGGGTTTGAAAATCTGGTGACAGAGCCTCTTTAAGTCTATTAGCTAATAATTTAGCATAGAGCTAAATGTCTACATTTAATAAGGAGATGGGTCTTTAATTACCACAATCTGTCTCATCCCTGCCGTCTTTGCGTAGAATAGAGATGTGTGCTTCTTTGGATTGTTTAGAGAATCCTTCAGAATGTAAAAGGGAATTAAAAGTTTTAACATTTGAGGTAGAAGTACATTTTTAAACGTTTTATAGTTTATAAATGGAAGTCTATCTGGTCCAGGGCATTTCCCTGTGGGAGAGTCTTTCAATGCAAGTTCTAATTCTGTCAAAGTGAATGGGTTAGAGAGGAGGTCTCGTTGGGGATCTGAAAGAGAAGGTAGCTGTAAAGCTGGTAGAAAATTGTTAATACATATTTCTCTCTCAAGCGTGTCCTCACCAGATTCTTTGTTCCTAATATTATATAGTAGTTTATAATATTTCTTAAATTGCTCGGCAATGTCTGCAGTGTCTGAGACCACATCACCCCATCTGCACAGATACCCTTAATGTATGTTTGTTCTCTCCTCTTTTTGGCCATTTTGGCCATTGTCGCCATTAGTTTTGAGCCCCTGTTTCCATGGATATACATTTTATGCTGGTTGTTAAGATAAGCTTTAGCTGCCTTAACCGGTTCCCGACCGCTGGCTATGTGTTTATTGCCAGCTGTCAGGGTCCTTAACCCCTTCCCTCTTTAGCCACTTTTGACCTTCCTGACAGAGCCTCATTTTTCAAATCTGAAATTTTTCACTTTATGTAGTAATAACTTCGGAATGCTTTTACCTATCCAAGCGATTCTGAGATTGTTTTCTCGTGACACATTGGACTTTATGTTACTGGCAAAATTTGCTCGATACATTCAGTATTTAAATGTGAAAAACACCAAAATGTTGCGAAAAATTGCAAAAATTAGTATTTTTCTAAATTGAAATGTATCTGCTTGTAAGACAGGCAGTTATACCACACAAAATAGTCCCTAATTAACATCCCCATATGTCTACATTAGATTGACATAGTTTTTTGAACATCCTTTTATTTTTCTATGACGTTACAAGGCTTAGAACTTTAGCAGCAATTTCTCACATTTTCAAGAAAATTTCAAAAGGCTATTTTTACAGGGGCCAGTTCAGTTGTGAAGTGGCTTTTAGGGCCTTATATATTAGAAACCTCCAAAAATTTACCCCATTTTAAAAACTTCACCCCTCAAAGTATTCAAAACAGCATTTAGAAAGTTTCTTAACCCTTTAGACGTTTCACAGGAATTAAACCAATGTAGAGGTGAAATTTACAAATTAAATTTTTTGTTGTTGCAGAAATTTATTTTTAATCCATTTTTTTTGTAACACAAAGTTTTACCAGAGAATCAAAACTCAATATTTATTGCCCAGGTTCTGCAGTTTTAGGAAATATTCCACATGTAGCCCTAGTATGTTAATGGACTGAAGCACCATCCTCAGAAGCAAAGGAGCACCTAGAGGATTTTGGGCCTCCTTTTTATTAGAATATATTTTAGACCCCATGTCGGGTTTGAAGGGCTTTGCGGTGCCAAAACAGTGGAAATCCCCCAAGAGTAACCCCATTTTGGAAAATATACCCCTTAAGGAAATTATCTAGTGGTATAGTGAGCATTTTGACCCTACAGGTTTATTGCAGAAATTATTGGAAGTAGGCCGTGAAAATGGAAATCTACATTCTTTCAAAGAAAATGTAGGTTTAGTTAATTTTTTCTCATTTCAATAAGGACTAAAGGAGAAAAAGAACCACAACATTTGTAAAGCAATTTCTCCCGAGTAAAACAGTACCCCATATGTGGTAATATACGGCTGTTTGGACACACGGCAGGGCTCAGAAGGGAAAGAGCGCCATTTGGCTTTTGGAGCTCAAATTTAGCAGGAATGGTTTGCGGAGGCCATGACACATTTGCAGAGCCCCTGAGGGGACAAAACAATGAAAACGCCCAAAAAGTTACTCCATTTAGGAAACTACACCCCTTGAGGAATTCATCTAGGGGTGTAGTGATCATTTTGACCCCACAGGTGTTTCATAGAAATTATTAGAATTGGGCAGTGAAAATAAAAACAATCCTTTTTCTTCAATAAGACGTAGCTTTAGCTCAAAATGTTTAATTTTCTGAACAAATAAAGGAAAAAAAGAACCCCAACATTTGTAAAGCAACTTCTCTGGAGTTCCGAAATACCCCATATGTGGTCATAAACTGCTGTTTGGGCACATGGCAAGGAACAGCAGAGAAGGAGTGGCATTTGGCTTTTGGAGCACAGATTTTGCTGGATTGGTTTCTTGACACCATGTCGCTTTTGCAAAGCCCCTAAGGTACCAATACAGTGGAAACTGCCCAAAACGGATTCCATTTGTGATACTACGCCCCTTGAGGAATTAATCTAGGGGTGTAGTGAGCATTTTGACCCCACAGCTGTTTCATAGATTTAATTTGAATTGGGCAGTGAAAATAAAAATGTAATTTTTTTTCCAATAAGACGTAGCTTTAGCGCAACATTTTTTATTTTCTCAAAAAATAAAGCAGAAAAAGAACCCCAACATTTGTTAAGCAATTTCTCCCGAGTATGGCAATACCCCATATGTGGTTATAAACACATTTTTGGGCACACGGCAGGGCTCAGAAATGAAGTAGTGCCATTTGGCTTTCGGACTACAGATTTTGCTGGATTGGTTTCTGGTCGCTATGTAGCATTTGCAAAACCCCTGTGGGACCAAAACAGTGGAAACCCCCCAAAAGTGACCCCCATTTTGGAAGCTACACCCCTCAAGGTATTCACCTAGGGGTGTAGTGAGCATGTTAACCCTACAGGTGTTTTGCATAAATTAGTGTGCACTCGATATTGCAGAGTGACTGCCGGGGACCCTGGGGAGAAGATAGAAGCAGCTTTTGCTGCTTCTTCCTTCTCTGATTTAATTTACACAGCGCTCAATGAACGCTGTGTATATGAATAGAAGCAGCGGCAGCACCGCTGTCTCTATTGGTACCGGTGATCATGTGACTGGTCACATGATCGCCGGCATGCCATTAGTGGCAGGCTGCTGCTGGGTCTTACTAGACACAGCACAGCCCTATTAGTGAAAATAGTCACTATGAAAGGGCTGATTTCCCCTGTAACTGGGGCTGCTGTGCAGCTCCAGTTACAGTGCAAAAGAGATTGTAAAAGAAAGAAAAAATATATATAAAGTTCCCCAATGGTCTTTTCTGACCCTTGCGGGACAGACCACAGTAATAAAAGAATAAAAGTAAAGTAAAGTGCAAAAAATATTAATAATAATACACATAAAATACCCACCCCAAAAAAAAACTTCCCCCGACAATCATTGTCATAACGCTAGCCCTAAGTCAATTACCCTAAAATAGACATGTAATATATTAAAATTTATGGTAGACAATGATGATCACAAATAAAAGGTCTATTTTAGGGTAAAACTATGTTATTATAAAAAAAAAAGCTAAAAATTAACTAAAAAAACTTTAAGCCTAAAAATGCTAAAATAGCAAAAAGGATGTGTATAAAAATGATAAAAAAATAAATAAACCTGCATTGTCTATGAAAAAAAACATTGCAAAATCACGTTGCTAGCACAACAAATAAAAAAGTTATAGCCGTTTAACCCCTTCCCGACATTTGACGTATCCATACGCCAAAGTCGGGTAGGGGAAGTATGGAACGGGCTCACGGAGTAAACTCGCTCCATACAATGCGGGTGTTGGCTGTTTGTTACAGCCGACACTTCAGAGTAACGAGTGGCATCGCGCCCGAGCACGATCCCGCTCGTTTAACTCGTTAAATGCTGCGGTCAATTACAACCGCAGAATTTATATCGTTAGAAAGAGGAGGGGCGACCACCTATAACAGCTCATCGCGTCCCCCGCAATGCAATTGCAGGGGGGGGGTGTTAGATGGTTGCTATGGCTGCCTGGGATTCTAATGAAGGCCCCCAGGTCCGCCATCTTTGTGCATCTATTAAGCCCTGCCTCCGTCAGAATCACGATATACTGCAATACATTAGTATTGTAGTATTTCGTGCAAGCAATCGCTGGTTAAATTCCCCTAGGGGGACTAATAAAAAAAGTGAAAATGAGTTAAATAAAGTTGTTTTTTTTGTATAAAAAAAATATATATATTAAAAGTTCAAAAAACCCCCCTTTTCCCATTTTCGAACATAGTAAAAAAATAAATAAATAAACATAATTGGTATCGCCGTGTTCATAAAAGTCTGAACTATCATAATATATCATTATTTAACACGCATGGTGAACGCCGTAAAAAAAAAATTCTAAACGCCAATACCTCTATTTTTTGGTCAGCTAATCTCCCACAAAAAATGAAAGAAGAAGTGATCAAAATGTTGCATGTACACCAACATGGTATTATTAAAAACTACAGCTTATCCTGCAAAACATAAGCCCTCATATCACTTAATCGACAGAAAAATAAAAAAGTTATGGCTCTCGGAATTTGGCGACACAAAATATATTTTATTTTTTACACTTAGGTTTTTACTTGTAAAAGTAGTAAAATATAAAAAAAACTATATATATTTGATATCCCGGTAATTGTATTGACCCACAGAATAAAGTTAACATGTTGTTTTAATTGCACAGTGAATTCCGTAAAAACGGCGTGCAAAAAACCATGGAGGAATCACAGTTTTTTTCATTTTCTATCCCACAAATAATTATTTTCCCATTTCCTAGTACATTATATGGCAAAATAAATGATGCTACGAAAAACTACAACTCGTCCCGCAAAAATAAAGCCCTCATAGTACTATATCAACGGAAAAATAAAGACGATATGGCTTTTGGAAGGTGGGGAGGAAAAAACAAAAATGAAAATCTGAAAAAGGGCTGCGACAGGAAGGGAGTAACTAACGAGTGTTAAAAAGGACTAAACGGTGTCTGGTCCTGAAGGATCAAAATAGCCCGGTCCTGAACCCGTTAAGGTTCAACATTTGTCTAAATTTTTCTCTCTGAACAGTAAGCTCCCATTAAACATCAATCGCCAATGATCTTTTATGGGATACCTCCAATTGTAAGATCCTATTCATAAAAGCATCCATTTCTTTTTTACACAATTTGTTGACGGGCATTGTCAGTTTTTAACCCCTTAGTGACCAACAGTACGCCTTTTTACGTTCCTCACTAATGGGCTTTAGGCTAATGCGACGCCTTTTAACGTGATCGCATTAGCCTAAAGTAGCGCCGAAATTAAAGATCGGGGGTTCCGTTCTCTCAGCTACCGGAGGTAGCTGAGAGTTCGGGGAAACGACCAGAGACCATAACGAGTGGTCTCTGGTCACGTGATCGCCGTGAATCGCTATTTCACGGCGTTCACGCTAAACCGGCGGATAATCGCCATTTCTCTCTCCTCTCATGGAATAACTCCTTAGAGAGGAGAGAGAACGGGTAAATAGTGCGCCCCCCCCTCCCACGTCCATTCCCCCCCCGTCCGATTCCCCTTCATGTCCGATTCCCCCCCCCCCGGTCCGATCCCCCCCCCACGGTCCGATTCCCCCCCCCCCAAAATGGCGCCCGAGTGCGCTTTGCATAACTTACCTGTGTCGTCATCTGGCACAGCAACAATCAGGGACCGTTGTGACTGGTCCCTGATCAGGTGATCTCTGTGATAAAACCTATCACAGAGATCACTGACAGTTATTTTCAAAACACAGCCAGGACATGGGCTGTGTTTCTCTCTCCTCCCATTGTAGTTGTTCTGAGAGGAGAGAGAAATCAGTCTAAGTCCTGTGCTGTGAAGAAAGAAAGTGATAAAAAATCATAGTTCTTATACACACACATATATATATATATATAATATATCAAATCTATATTAGCGTCAGCGCTAGATTAGCGTCAGCGCTAGTTTAGCGTTAGTGCTAGTTTACCGTTAGTTCTAGTTTAGCGTTAGTGCTAGTTTAGCGTTAGTTCTAGTTTAGCGTTAGTGCTAGTTTAGCGTTAGTTTAGCGTTACTTTAGGGTTAGGGCTAGTTTAGCGTTCGTGTTTAGGGCCGTTTAGAATTAATTTTACGTCTGTTATATAAAAAAAAAATATATTAAAAAAAAATATATATAAAAAAAAAAAAAAATAATTTGTGTCGTTTTTAGGATTTTAGGTTTACTTTAGGGTTAGGACTTATAGGGCATATATATATATATATATATATATATATATATATATATATACATACACATCTATAAATATGTCTCAGCGTATGTACAGCGCGGAGCAAGCCTACGCCTTGCTATGTTCCGACACTTCTGAAAGCGAAACAGACACCGCTTCAGAATTTTTTCCAGACAGTGACAGTGACGATTCTAATTCCACCGCTGAACCCCATAGTCCTATGGTGGTGGATACGTCAGTCGCTGTAGAGGTGTCAAGTGCAGGGCCGAGTGTTGCAGTCCCTCCCGTGATGTGGGATCCTGCACTATCATTTTCCCCCCAAGTACCCCAATTTGAAGCGACCCCAGGAATTAGTGTCGACGTCCAAAATTTTACCCCCTATAATTTTTTTAATTTATTTATATGTGATACGGTCCTAGACTTGATAGTCCAGCAGACTAATCTGTATGCTAGGCAGTTTGTTCTACAAAAGCCTGCGTCTATGTACTCCAGAATGTGGAGCCCCACAAGTGTCCCAGAAATAAAAAATTTTTTAGGCATTACCCTCAATATGGGTTTGGTTAAAAAACCCTCTGTCCGGTCCTACTGGACTTGTAGTGCTGTCCACGCTACCCCTGTATTTGCAGCAGTGATGTCCAGAAACCGCTATGAGGCCCTAATGCGATTCATGCATTTTACTGATAATTCCCAAGTCCCCCCAAGAAGTGACCCAGCTTATGATCGGTTTAATAAATTAAGGCCATTAATTACCCTTCTAAATGATTTATTTTTAAAGTTGTACACCCCTGACAAAAATTTGTCAGTAGATGAATCGCTCATGAGCTTCAAAGGGCGTCTTTCCTTTCGTCAATTCATCCCTTCCAAACGAGCCAGATATGGGGTGAAATTGTACAAAGTTTGCGAGAGCACAACGGGTTACACCTGTGGTTTCAAAATCTATGAAGGCAGGGACTGCCAAATTTATACCCCAGGCTGCCCAGAAACTATTGGCACCTCTGGCAAAATTGTGTGGAACCTAATGGAGCCATTTCTGCACAAGGGGTACCACGTCTATACAGACAATTTTTATACCAGCGTTGCCCTTTATAAAGCCCTCCATGCTGCAAATACAGGGGCCTGTGGGACAGTACGGAAGAACAGAGTGGGACTCCCACAACAGTTGGTGTCCAGGCGTTTGGGAAAGGGAACATCCATGGCCCTTGCAAGTCAGGAATTGCTTGCAGTGAAGTGGGCCGACAAGAAGGATGTCTACATGCTGTCCACCGTACACACGGACACCACTGTGGCAATTACGGAGAGGGGGGCTACCACTGCAAAGCAGAAACCTGTCTGTGTAACAGACTACAACAAATTTATGGGGGGTGTAGACCTTTCCGACCAGGTGCTTCAGCCTTACCTGGTGAAGCGCAAAAATAAGGCCTGGTACAAAAAGGTAGCAATCTACCTCATCCAGGTTGCTACCTATAACAGTTTTGTTATTTTCAAAAAAGCCCAAGGAACGCTCACTTTCCTTCAATTTCAGGAGAAGGTCATTGAGCATCTCCTTTTTGAGTCCACTATACCGGCACAATCCTGCGAATCTGAGGATGTGCGCAGGCTTTCAGAGCGCCACTTTTTACACCCTATTCCCTCCACTGAGACCCAAAAATATCCCCAAAAAAGGTGTCGGGTATGTAGCAGGCATGGCAGGAGGAGGGATACCCGCTTTTATTGCCCCATGTGTCCATCAAAACCAGCCCTTTGTAACTACCCCTGTTTCGAAACCTTTCACACGGTTGCAAATTACTAGAATTTAACACAAAAAAAAATAATGGGTTGGGGGCCTTTTTAGGGAGTCAATTTCTTTATATTTTCTTTTTAGTTCGTGGGCTTTCCAAGTAGGGATTATTTCTTGTGGGAGAGGTTGTAGAGCACATTTTTTTCAGACCGTGAAACTAATTTTACCCCTTATGATTTTTTTTATTTATTTGTGGGTGATCAAGTGCTGGAATTAATTGTCCAGTACAAAATCCCACATCCACAATTTTTTTATTTTGACTGTTCTTATGACTATGTCCTGCCACATACAACTGTTACATTCCTAATTCTGTACCGTGATACGGGCATGATCTTTTTTTTTTATTTGGAGGATCTCTAATAATTGAGCTGTTCCTTATCAATACACCATGGGCTTTGTTACGGTTCTTCTGGAAATACTGACATCATTTTGGGGATTAGTGATCCTTTACTGTTCCTATAGATGGTTTTGGACACTGTCCTTTTATATATTCTGTAGGTGATTGGTTGTTTTGTGCACATAGCGGTTCCTACCTTGCCGGGCAGGGGTCTGTTATGGTGTACCGCGTCACTTGGCACACTCGTCCCTCATAAGGATTGATGGAGCTAAAGAGACGTTGTACAACCAGTCACTGAAAAAAAAAATCCTTGTCATGACAGCCCTGCAGGTGTTCTTCTATCTAGTGAACAGACTCGAGTTTGCAACATAGTTGGATACATTTTCCTCCATTTGTTTGAAGATATTGCCCGTCACTCCAGTACAGTTTATTTTTTCCTCTCTGACTGATTTTATATTAGGACAGAATTCTGTCCACAATGACATCATAATGGCACCAACTGCTTCTTCAGCAAGACATAGTCATAAGTACAGGCAAATACGTCTATAGCAACATGTATCCGTTATGAATACACGGCTTCACTTCTATTCTGTGCCGCACAAATTTATTAATGCGGCGTATTTCTAACAAAATAACCTTCTACCACGTCTCCTCTATTTCATGTGGAAACGTAATAAAAGCTTGAAGAAAACATTATATACCCATAGTGTCTGAAATGATACCCATTATTTCCTCCTTTAAAAAATGCCCACTACACCACTAGATGAATACCTTTAGGGGTTTAGTTTTTAAAATGGGGTCATTTCTGCGTGGTTTTTTTTTGTTCAGGCAGCTCAATGCCTCTAAATGCATGATATGGGGCCTAGAATTTATTCAATTGTGCCCTGAAAGCCAAAGGGTGCTCCCTCTCTTTTTGGCCCAGCCACACGTCTAATAAGCAGATTATGGCAACAATGAGAGTATTTTTGAAAACAGGAGAAACGGGGTGATAGATTTTGGGGTGTTTTTCTTCATTTTCATGTTCGCTTTACAAAGAAATCGGTCTTCAAAGTGATACTTTTATATAAAAAGTGATTTTTTTATTTTATTTCACCATCTATGCATTAAATTTAGCAAAAAACTGTGGGGTCAAAATACTCACTGCACCCCTAGATAAATACCTTAAGGAGTCTAGTTTTCTAAATGGGGTCGTTTATGGGGAGTTTCTATCGTTCTGGTAGTTCAAAACCTCTCCAAATGTACAGTGGGGCCTAAAACAATTTCAAGCAAAATAGGAGTCCTGAAAGCCTCCGGGTGCTCCCTTTCTTTCGGGCCCTGCTGTGTGTCCAGGCAACACATTAGGGTCACAATGGGGGCATTTTTGAAAACAGGAGAAACAGGGTGATAGATTTTGGCATGTGTTTCTTCATTCTTATAGTTGCTTTACACAGAAATCGGTCTTCAAAGTGATACTTTTATTAAAAAAGTGAATTTTTATTTTTTTTCACCTGCTATGCATTAAATTTAGCAAAAAACTGTGGTGTCAAAATACTCACTACACCCCTAGATAAATACCTTAAGGGGTCTAGTTTTCTAAATGGGGTCGTTTATGGGGAGTTTCTATCGTTCTGGTAGTTCAAAACCTCTCCAAATGTACAGTGGGGCCTAAAACATTTTCAAGCAAAATAGGAGTCCTGAAAGCCTCCGGGTGCTCCCTTTCTTTCGGGCCCTGCTGTGTGTCCAGGCAACACATTAGGGTCACAATGGGGGAATTTTTGAAAACAGGAGAAACAGGGTGATCGATTTTGGCATGTGTTTCTTCATTCTTATAGTCGCTTTACATAGAAATCGGTCTTCAAAGTGATACTTTTATTAAAAAAGTGAATTTTTATTTTTTTTCACCTGCTATGCATTAAATTTAGCAAAAAACTGTGGGGTCAAAATACTCACTACACCCCTAGATAAATACCTTAAGGGGTCTAGTTTTCTAAATGGTGTCGTTTATGGGGAGTTTCTATCGTTCTGGTAGTTCAAAACCTCTCCAAATATACAGTGGGACCTAAAACATTTTCAAGCAAAATATGAGTCCTGAAAGCTTCTGGGTGCTCCCTTCCTTTCAAGCCCTGCTGTGTGTCCAGGCAATGCATTAGAGTCACAATGGGGGCATTTTTGAAAACAGGAGAAACAGGGTGATAGATTTTGGGGTGTGTTTCTTCATTCTTATGGTCGCTTTACACAGAAATCGGTCTTCAAAGTGATACTTTTATGAAAAAAGTGAATTTTTATTTTTTTTCACCTGCTATGCATTAAATTTAGCAAAAAACTGTGGGGTCAAAATACTCACTACACCCCTAGATAAATACCTTAAGGGGTCTAGTTTTCTAAATGGGGTCGTTTATGGGGAGTTTCTATCGTTCTGGTAGTTCAAAACCTCTCCAAATGTACAGTGGGGCCTAAAACATTTTCAAGCAAAATATGAGTCCTGAAAGCCTCTGGGTGCTTCCTCCCTTTCGGGCCCTGTCGTGTGTCCAGGCAACGCATTAGGGTCACAATGGGGCATTTTTGAAAACAGGAGAAACAGGGTGATAGATTTTGGCATGTGATTCTTCATTCTTATTGTCACTTTACACAGAAATCGGTCTTCAAAGTGATACTTTTATTAAAAAAGTGAATTTTTATTTTTTTTCACCTGCTATGCATTAAATTTAGCAAAAAACTGTGGGGTCAAAATACTCACTACACCCCTATATAAATACCTTAAGGGGTCTAGTTTTCTAAATGGGGTCGTTTATGGGGAGTTTCTATCGTTCTGGTAGTTCAAAACCTCTCCAAATATACAGTGGGGCCTAAAACATTTTCAAGCAAAATATGAGTCCTGAAAGCCTCTGGGTGCTCCCTTCCTTTCAAGCCCTGCTGTGTGTCCAGGCAATGCATTAGAGTCACAATGGGGGCATTTTTGAAAACAGGAGAAACAGGGTGATAGATTTTGCGGTGTGTTTCTTCATTCTTATGGTCTCTTTACACAGAAATCGGTCTTCAAAGTGATACTTTTATGAAAAAAGTGAATTTTTATTTTTTTTCACCTGCTATGCATTAAATTTAGCAAAAAACTGTGGGGTCAAAATACTCACTACACCCCTAGATAAATACCTTAAGGGGTCTAGTTTTCTAAATGGGGTCGTTTATGGGGAGTTTCTATCGTTCTGGTAGTTCAAAACCTCTCCAAATGTACAGTGGGGCCTAAAACATTTTCAAGCAAAATATGAGTCCTGAAAGCCTCCGGGTGCTCCCTCCCTTTCGGGCCCTGTCGTGTGTCCAGGCAACGCATTAGGGTCACAATGGGGGCATTTTTGAAAACAGGAGAAACAGGGTGATAGATTTTTGGGTGTGTTTCTTCATTCTCATGGTCGCTTTACAAAGAAATCGGTCTTCAAAGTGATACTTTTATGAAAAAAGTTAAATTATATTTTTTTATGCCTGCTTTGCATGAATTCTTACAAAGAAACTGTGGGGTCAAAATACTTACAACACCCCTTAATAAATACCTTAAGGGGTCTAGTTTTCAAAATGGGGTCACTTGTGGGGGTTTTCACCATTCTGACACCTATGAGCCTATGAAAACCTGGCTTGGTGCAGGAAAACAAAATGTACTACAAAATTTATAAAATTATTACTTAACTTGTAAGTCCTCTAAATTGCTCAAAAATTATTTTTTTTTTCAAAAGTGCTGCCAAAATAGAGTAAAGAGTTGGAAATATATATTTAATAAAAAAAATTGTACAGTATGTGTGTACATATGTGACATATTGCAGTTAAAAATAGGGAAAAATGATAATTTTTACAAAATTTCTTCAATTTTTCTATTTTTTAAGTTATTTCCGCAAATCGTATCAGTCTACTTTTACCACTAAAATAAAGTACAACATGTGACGAAAAAACAATGTCAGAATTACTTGGATATTCAAAACTTTCACAGAGTTATTCTCTGATAAAGTCACACATACCAGATTTGACAAATTTGGCTTGGTCATTAAGGTCCAAACAAGCTTGGTCACTAAGGGGTTAACATGAAAGATTTAACCGAAAAAAATAAATATTACTTTCCCAAAAATCACAGCAGTCAATGAGTGTAATTCACTAAGAAATCCTTTACATGAAATCAAAAATTATTCCAAAAGCCTAAGGCTGGGTTCACACGAGCACATTAACGTCCGTAATGGACGGACGTATTTCGGCCGGAAGTCCCGGACCGAACTCAGTGCAGGGAGCCGGGCTCCTAGCATCATAGTTATGTACGATACTAGGAGTCCCTGCCTCTCTGCAGGACAACTGTCCCGTACTGTAATCATGTTTTCAGTACGGGACAGTAGTTCCACGGAGAGGCAGGGACTCCTAGCGTCGTACATAACTACGACGCTAGGAGCCCGGCTCCCTGCACTGAGTTCGGTGCGGGACTTCCGGCCGAAATACGTCCGTCCATTACGGACGTTAATGTGCTCGTGTGAACCCAGCCTTAGAGCTCATATCTCGATGATGCTTCTATATGAAACGACTGCAATCAGGAACAAGTATTTTATTGTGAAAGTTCATTCAGTTCAGTCTTTCAAAAGCACATTCATTTAAATAATAAAAAAAACAGATAACCACTAATCTTTAATGAATCGTCAGATATTCACTTTCTTTTAAAACTGGATGAAGAGATAAACAAAACAGGACAGGGCGAATGAGACATATGAAGGCTTTTTTCACACTTCCGTTAGAGGCTTGAACCTTGACCCAGCAGTTCCGTCAGATTCCACTGCAAAAATAGCGCTGCATGCACTAAAAAGTCAATGGGTTCTATTGGGCGCCGCTGGGATACATTGTAAAATGAATCCGGAATAGCGTTGTCGCTTTTGTTATAAACAGGAGTCACAATGCAGATGTGAACATTGTCTAACAGAAGATGTTTTTTTTTGGTTTCACAAAGATTTTGGAAATTCTTGGTATTATAATTTTTATGAAGTGTTAAAGCGCACAAGATGGTAGCTTGTTATGTCCTTTAGAGGTTATCTTTCCCTATGGTCTTCTAGTGGCAAAATGTGAATTGTGAATATATTGCCATATCTCAAGGGCTCTTTTCTGCCCTCTGCAGAGTAACAATTCAGATTCAACTAAAGTGAAGTTAGCCATCTACAAGGACCCTGTATGGTATCACATGGAGTCCCTAAAGGTTTGCATTATGTAGCCATTATCACTCTGCGTGTAACCATCTGGGGCAACCATGAAACACTGTATTCCCTTCTACAATCAATTCTTCTAGGGGAGAATACCTTTGTAATATGGCATACAATGGAGAAGGCCACATGGGGGTACAGTATTGGCTCATAGAATACTATGGACACCATATTTTGGATCCGTTTAGGGATTGATACGTCGTAAGCATGAATCCTGTCTAAAATTACGTGAACTCAACTGACTTGCACTATGCAGAGAGCAGAAAATAGATAAACAGCCTAGTGACGTTCAAACCATGACAATCTAATAATAATAATAATAATAATAAATTTAGGACATTGAAAACTCATTTATTGATCGAAACAACATTTTTGGTTTGGGAATTTGCTTGTTTTATTGCTTATTGGGTTATTTATAAGCAGACACTTGCTTATCGGCTGATCGTATTGTTTATGCAGCAAGAAATATTACCATTGTCGGCAGCACATCTCTGTGCAAACGGAGATGTGCTGTCGACATGGCGAAAATGTGTGAGGATGAGTGATCGTAGCAACGGGAGCTCATACCCATTCATTACTGATCATTGCTCCTTGTGGAAGGAGCAGACGAGCGCTGATCAACGAGCTGCCTCGTTGATCGGTGCTCGTTTTCACGACCTATATCGGGACGTGTAATAGGATCTTTACAATAGTGTCTATTTCAAAGATATTTTATTTCTATCTTATCTTTCCCAAAGACAAAGCAAAAAAATCTTTGTGTGACTATAGGGTAAGCAAATGTCTAATAAAATAAAAGACATTATCACTCGCATTTGGTTGTTGATAGAAAAAATGGAGTTGGCACTCTTCCTGCATACACTGAAAGTCAAATACCTAACTATAGATGTACAACTGAATGAGACTATATTCGAATATATTTATTTCTTTCAATTTATTTTATTCTTCTGTTATTTTAATACGGTCTAACCTTGCAACCAAGACTTTTCAAAGGTACAGTGTGTTGAGTGATTTTAAGCAATATAAAATGTCATTGATTAGAAAGAAAAGGTTTCGTAAAAAGACAAGAGGAATAGATTAACATTTAAGTTTGCATAATTCAGATTGAAATATTCACCATTAGAACTTCCTATGAGAATTAAATCAAGGTCAAAGTTTGTATAGTGTTATATATTTCAAAGACATACACATACCTTATGCTGAGCTAAGCACCATATTTGAAGAATAGCATTTGATGGTAAGTTTATTTTAACATTAGAAAAGACCTGATCAATGTAATTAGCCAATGATGTGATTTATTACATGCTTTATGACATTGAAATACCTCATTAAAAGGTGTAATGGTCATACAAGGTCTCCACAAAAACTAATAAGGATTTTTGCTTGCCAAATACTATACCCATTAACCTATTCCAAGAAACAGGGAAGTACTTCAATATACAGTTACCAAGCTCAAACAAACGCACACGCGCCCACACACATTTAGGCTTTTACCTGTGCGGTACATTTTGGGGAATGCTAACATCGGCAGTAGCCGATAATGAAGATGATAACTTTAACGTTAAATATCTCAGCGAAAAAAAATCCCATCTCAAAATCATTTACCGCATCGTTTTGGTATTGAATAGAGCTTTCAAATGAGCCCCCACTCGACCCCCCCATGCCATTTAAGATTTTGCTGCCCCCGCCCACCCCACCGCCCCTAAGGGGCTGGGGGTGTTTTTTTTGGGCGTTAACTGGTAGATTTTATGACTCCATTAAATCCCAACAAATTTCAACCTTCTACCTCGAGCCGTTTAAAAGTTGAGGGTGTTCCGGAACTTTTGGTGGGCACTGTACATTATTGATGTCTAAGGCTACGTTCAAACAGAGTTTTTTGCAGGCGGAATTTCTGCCTCAAAATTCAGTTTGGAAGTTTGAGGCAGATTTTCCTCTCCCTGCACGCCGATTTTAGTTGCGTTTTTTGCACGCGGCCATTGAGCGCCGCGGGCATAAAACGCAGCGAAATACACTTTCTCTGCCTTCCATTGATGTCAATGGGAGGCATTTTCAGGCCGTTTTTGACGAGATTTGCGGCGCGGTTTCCACGTAAAAAAACTCGTAAAAAAACTCTGGGTGAACATACCCTAAAGCTGAAGATACAATGCCTTGCAAAGTTACAAAGTTATTTTATTTCATTAGAAATCCACTCATTTTAGAGCATAGAAGATTATATACTATACTGTATGAAGTTTTTCTTTCAAAGCAAAGGATAAATTATTTTTCGACTTACAAAAAAGGGCAATAAATAGTAAACCTTATTGGAGAAACACTATTATATTTATTCTGCAAACAGATCCAGTGACTTTCCACCTTTTACAGATGTAGCAATCTTTAACTTGACTTTTAACGCGATAAATACACAGTGACAAAAAACTTTAAAGGCATTGTCCAGTCCCTAAAAATGTATGCCGTATCCTCAGGATAGGTCATCAATAGCTGATGGGTCGGGATACGACTCCTGGGACCCCGCTGATCAGCTGTTTGGAAGGGGGTGCAGTGCTCGTACGAGCGCTGCTTCCCCTTCATTTCTATTTGCTCACTGTGAATCGTCGACACACATGTAGCAGTGATTCAAAGGTATTGCAGCCTTTTTCCCCATTCACTTCATTGGGAGAAGGCTGCAATACCTGTGAACGTCACATCCGTGATGACGACTGACTCACAGTGAACAAGTACAAATGAAGGGGAAGCCGCACTCGTACGAGCACTGCACCCCTTTAAAACAGCTGATCAGCGGGGTTCCCAGGAGTAAGACCCCAACCCATCAGCTATCCTGAGGATAGGCCATCAATTTTTAGGGACTGGACAACCCCTTTAACTTTAACTTTATGTTAAAGCTATCACACAGAAGCAAGTTATCAGAGTCAAGATAAGGCTGGGTTCACACAACCTATTTTCAGACGTAAACGAGGCGTATTATGCCTCGTTTTACATCTGAAAATAGGGCTACAATACGTCGGCAAACATCTGCCCATTCATTTGAATGGGTTTGCCGACGTACTGTGCAGACGACCTGTCATTTACGCGTCGTCGTTTGACAGCTGTCAAACGACGACGCGTAAAAATACAGCCTCGTCAAAAGAAGTGCAGGACACTTCTTTCAGACAGAATTTGAGCCGTTCTTCATTGAACTCAATGAAGAGCAGCTCAAAATTTACGGCTGTCAGAGAAGCCTTGCAAAATGCGAGGAGGAGCATTTACGTCTGAAAGGAGGCAGCTGTTTTCTCCTGAAAACAGTCTGTCTTTTCAGACGTAAATGCCTGCTATCGTGTGCACATACCCTAAGGATTGCTACTTCTGTATCATCATGTACGGATGTAGCCATCTTTATTTTGACTTTTAACACATTAAATACACAGTAGCAAGATACTTTATCTTGACTTATTCAATGACTTTTCAATGGATTTTGTTGTGTGATATCACACTGCAGCAAGTTATCAGAGTCAAGATAAAGATGGCTGCATACGTTTTAAGGTTCAAAATTCTGTGCTGACTATATTTTTTATTGTATCTTTATAGCAGACAGAGCTTTGTTTTTCTGATGAAGAGCTCCAAGGGATCTTTATAGGAGAAGATTCTCGTACCTTATGGTTGCCTAGACAAACAGGATAACTGAATATAATATCCTTTAAAGAGGAGCTGTCACCTCTCCTGACATGTCTGTCTTAGTTATTAATTAGAGTCCCTATGAAATAACAATTCTGGAGAATCTTTTCTGGAGAATCTTTTCTTGTGCCATTCCTCTAGAAATGTATGAATAAATTGACAACTGGGTGTTACCTGTTGGGGGGGGTGTTCCCTAACAAACTGACAATGTCCAATCATTGCACACAGTCTCATGCTATGTAGGGGACACACCCCTTTGATAAGAGGAATAGTAACACCTGAAGAATAATCATGTAGCTTTTTAGTCTAGTTGAATAACTTTTTCTTAGCTTAGAAATTTGCATTATTTTTTGATATAGCACCATCTGACTCTTTCCATAGCATAATGCTGAAGTAAGCGCACAGTAACTATTATAAAATTACAGCATGATAGAAAAATTGCAAACAATTTGCACAGGATACATTAGGTAGGAGCTATGTCTATACACGCTTATAATCAAGATACAATACTGTTAACAACGTGTGCAATTCAGGACCCTTTTCACATCATGTTTTGTAAAGTACAGCACTTCTTAATGAAAGGTTGTCAAAAAGATTATGTATATATATACAGTGAAGGAAATAAGTATTTGATCCCTTGCTGATTTTGTAAGTTTGCCCACTGTCAAAGACATGAACAGTCTAGAATTTTTAGGCTAGGTTAATTTTACCAGTGAGAGATAGATTATATAAAAATCACATAGTCAAAATGATATATATTTATTTGCATTGTGCACAGAGAAATAAGTATTTGATCCCCTACCAACCATTAAGAGTTCAGCCTCCTCCAGACCAGTTACACGCTCCAAATCAACTTGGTGCCTGCATTAAAGACAGCTGTCTTACATGGTCACCTGTATAAAAGACTCCTGTTCACAGACTCAATTAATCAGTCTGACTCTAACCTCTACAACATGGGCAAGACCAAAGAACTTTCTAAGGATGTCAGGGACAAGATCATAGACCTGCACAAGGCTGGAATGGGCTACAAAACCATAGGTAAGACGGTGGGTGAGAAGGAGACAACTGTTGGTGCAATAGTAAGAAAATGGAAGACATACAAAATGACTGTCAATCGACATCGATCTGGGGCTCCATGCAAAATCTCACCTCGTGGGGTATACTTGATCCTGAGGAAGGTGAGAGTGCAGCCGAAAACTACACGGGGTGAACTTGTTAATGATCTCAAGGCAGCTGAGACCACAGTCACCAAGAAAACCATTGGTAACACATTACGCCGTAATGGATTAAAATCCTGCAGTGCCCGCAAGGTCCCCCTGAAGGCACATGTACAGGCCCATCTGAAGTTTGCAAATGAACATCTGGATGATTCTGAGAGTGATTGGGAGAAGGTGCTGTGGTCAGATGAGACTAAAATTGAGCTCTTTGGCATTAACTCAACTCGCCGTGTTTGGAGGAAGAGAAATGCTGCCTATGACCCAAAGAACACCATCCCCACTGTCAAGCATGGAGGTGGAAACATTATGTTTTGGGGGTGTTTCTCTGCTAAGGGCACAGGACTACTTCACCGCATCAATGGGAGAATGGATGGAGCCATGTACCATCAAATCCTGAGTGCCAACCTCCTTCCCTCCACCAGGACATTAAAAATGGCTCGTGGCTGGGTCTTCCAGCACGACAATGACCCGAAACATACAGCCAAGGCAACAAAGGAGTGGCTCAAAAAGAAGCACATTAAGGTCATGGAGTGGCCTAGGCAGTCTCCAGACCTTAATCCCATCGAAAACTTATGGAGGGAACTGAAGATCTGAGTTGCCAAGCGACAGCCTCGAAATCTTAATGATTTACAGATGATGTGCAAAGAGGAGTGGGCCAAAATTCCATCTAACATGTGTGCAAACCTCATCATCAACTACAGAAAATGTCTGACTGCTGTACTTGCCCACAAGGGTTTTGGCACCAAGTATTAAGTCTTGTTCGCCAAAGGGATCTGTATTAAATCACCTGGAACGCAATCAAAAACATATGTGAGACCGGATACAAAAACCCAGCCAATAATGTCAGTAGCTCCAACATAGGCCATGAATAAGGACGCAGCTAGCGTTCGAAACGCGTAGGCTACTTACCTCATTGAAAACTCTCTGCATTCCAGGACACCTTGATTTCCTTTCCCCTGATCCTGTTTTAAAAACCGATGCCATTAAAACTTGGAAATAGTTTCTTTTTAACCTCTAACAGCGCTGGATCCAACTTTTCTCTTTTTTGCAATCAGCTTTATGCACACCTGCAAACCTCTGGAGGATCCTACACCTTGAGGTTCGCGGGACTCCAGAGGCACCAGCGGCTTCAAATACCTGTTTGCTGCTTTGCAATGGCATTTTAGCAGCTGCTCTCCTAATCCTATTAATTTGTCTGGCAGAAACCTTCCGCATTATGCCTTTATCTGAACGAACTCGTCTGTGCTTTGAATCAGCCAAAAGTCTTTTCACAGTACGATGATCACGCTTACGTTTTCTTGAAATATCCAATGTTTTCATACCTTGTCCAAGGTATTGCACTATTTCACGCTTTTCGGCAGCAGAGAGATCCTTTTTCTTTCCCATATTGCTTAAAAACTGTGGCCTGCTTAATAATGTGGAACGTCCTTCTTAAGTAGTTTTCCTTTGATTGGGCACACCTGGCAAACTAATTATCACAGGTGTCTGAGATTGATTACAATAATCCAAAGAGCCCTAAGACACAATACCATCCATGAGTTTAATTGAAAAACTAATAATTAAATGTTTATGACACTTAAATCCAATATGCATAATAATTTGGAACACGGTGTAAGTCTGCGGTTCTCCAAGCAGTGGATTGCATGAAAAAGCAAGCCAAAATTCCTCCTTAATTCTCCCCTGACTTCAAAGTCTGGCTATCCTCGAGAAACATTCGACTCAAGATTCCTTCTCACAAATTTGCTCACTGGTTCCTTGTTCCTTTCCAGGTTCTGCAACAGAAGAACCCTGTATCCTATAAACTTCGGTTGCCTCCTACTGTCAAAATTTCCAACTCATTCCACGTGTCCTTCCTTAAGTCTGTGGCTCTAAACCACTTTAGTAAAGCTCCTAGTTCTGCAGTGTCTCTCAGCGGTTCTTCTGATGTGTTTGAGGTGAAGGAGATTCAGGACTACAAGAGAAGAAGGAAGAACTTTCTATTTAGTGCACTGGAAAGGGTTTGGTCCTGAGGAGAGGTCCTGGGAGCCAGAAGAGAATCTTAATGCCCCTACCCACATTAAAAAAAAATCCTCTTACACTCTGGAATTAAGAAGAGGGGGGTACTGGTAAGGGGGGGGAGTACTGTAACCACTATGGCCGCAGACCGCCGCCGCTCCCCATCGTCGGACAGCCGTGACCGCAGTTTCCTGGCCGCCTCCCAGCGTCACCCTCATCGGAGACGCCAGCTCGTGCGGCCTTCCCATCCTGGACTTAGTATTAGGGTGCACGTGCGCACTCGTCCCCACTCTTAAAGGGCCAGCGTGTGCACTTACTAGAGTTTGCCAAACCTATCCCCAGATTGCCCTCTTAGTTGTATCCTGCTCTCAGTATTACCGTATCCTGTTGCTGTATTCTCTCCTGTACCTAAGCCTTTAGTTGGAGTCATGTGTATCATCTGCCACGTCTGTTGTCATCTGCCACGTCTGCTGTCATCTGCCACACCTGGTGTTATCTGCCACGTCTGCCATCATCTGCCACGTCAAGTACTACCCATGTCTAAGCCTCTGCTACTTTATGAACTCTTACAGGTACTCTTGTGCTAAGAACTTTGCATAGACTGTTTAGACTGTTGTTTGGCCAGCTGCCACTCCGCTACGGCGGAGTGGCCTAGTGGGTACACATACCCCTAGATTGTGACAGTGGCAAAGAGTGAGAGTCATTTTGAACCCCGGTTGTAATGCTACAACTCTTCTAATGAGTCTTGCCAGATCTCTTAGAGAGAGAATATCTGTGGGGAGAATTATGTTCACTCTCTCTAAGTCCAACCACTTTTTTGCTGGAACTTGTATGTGAAACATCTTTGTATCTAGGTGAAAACCTAAGTAAGTCAAACTCATTATGGGCTGAAAAATTTCTACATTTATGTGGAAACCTGTGTCTGATAGGGGAGAAATTAGCATGTCTCTGTGTGTAATCAAGATCTCCTTGTCCTGATGAAATAAAAGTATGTTGTCTAGGTATATTATGCATAGAATACCTTTCTCTCCCAGAAAAGCTATGATAGCTTTCATTACCCTCGTGAATGCATACAGACCATTTGAAAGGCCAAATACCATTACATTCCATTGGTAAATGCAACTTCTCCACTTGAATTGGAGGCGCCGTCTGTGCTTTGGAGCCATATATATAGATTGGAATGCAACCTTGAGGTCTATTTTAAAAAGTAAAAATTTATTTTGCAAAAGAAGTTTCATGTTGGCTTTATTCTCTAAATGTAAACTCTTTTCCTATAAGAACCTGTTTAAAGGTTTTACATTGAGGACCGGTCTGACTGATCCATCCTGTTCCAGCCTTTCTGTTCCAGATGAGCTAGGTAAATCTTCCCTTCTGCTAATGCCTGTTCTAGGACAATGTCTAGACTCCCGTCTTTCCTGAATCTGGGTATCCACCTTTGAAACATAATTTTTTTTAGTGGAAGGCATAAGCCATTTTTTGTTTAAAGGGAATGTGTCGCAAATTAAAGCTTTTTTTTTTAAGTAAGTTACTTATTTCTATTATATATTTTAAGTTTTTTGCTGTATTTTTTTTTTCTTCCACATGGTGGAAAGTATTAAAAATTAAATAATAATTTGACATGTTTTCCTATGTTGGCCACCAGAGGGAGCACTTCCCAGAATTACAGCAAGGTGAATAAGGCAAAGCAACCTGACTCACAGCTGCCGTAAATGTGTGAGGGAATCTCAACCCCTCTCCTACAAGCCAAGAAAAGGTGTCTTCAAATTGCTAATTAGTGTCCGGCTGCCATTTTGGGTGTGATTGTTGAAATGCAGCTCGCAGAACCTATAGGACACACCAAAAGGCTAAGGGTATGTTCACACGCTTACTAAACAAAGGGAAAACAGCTCCTGATTTTCAGCCATTTTTTTAATCAAACTCGCGTTTTTGGCGGCGTTTTTTACAGTTGTTTTTGGAGTTGTTTTTCTATAGAGTCAATGAAAAATGGCTCCAAAAACGTCCCAAGAAGTGACATGCACTTCTTTTTGGCGGGCGTCTTTTTATGTGCCGTTTTTGGAAAGTGGACGCGTAAAAAAACGCCCCGTCGTAACAGAACGCCGTATTTCCCATGGAAACCAATGGGCAGATGTTTGGAGGTGTTCTGCTCCCGATTTTTCAGCCATTTTTCGGGACGTTTACGGCCAGAAAAACGGCTGAAAACACTGCGTGTGAACATACCCTTAGAATGATTAAAGTGAAGTGAGTGACTTAACAGTTGACAGGTTCACACGGCGTGTATTTGAAATGTTTTTTTTTGCGCATTTTACATGCCTCTCCTGCTAAATGTCTTTATCCCTCCATCCTGCTGACAGTCTCCTCCAGGATCACCACCCAATACTGCTGACAGTTTCCTCCAGCATCACCATACAATCCTGCTGACAGTCTCCTCCAGTCGGGTGGGGGAGCCCATCGGCGGTCACGAGAGTGGGGGTCTGTGAGAGAGGGACAGACAGAGGCACACACCTTATCTGCAGTGCAGCTGGTCTTCATAATGGTGCCTGCTATCTCTCTACAAACCGTCTTCTCTGCTGTGTGACTCTGACCTGCGTCTGCGCAGTACAGAGCCAGATAGCAGAAGCAATGAACGGCTCACGTTCATTGTGCCCTATGCCCTGTGACTGCCGTATTCCATCTGTGTATGTGTCGTTAATCGACACATACAGAGATGAAAAAAAATGGCAGCTCCCATAGAGAAGTAAAAGTATGAATACATTAAAAAGTAGAAAGTGACAACACAAATAAATAAAATTTTTGTTTACATTATATTAAAAGCAATATAATAAAAAAAAATAAAAGATCATGACACCTTCCCTTTAAGACCCAACGGTCTGAGGTAATCATCTGCAAATCTTGCAAATATGTTTTTGACTGTATTAGAGTAATATCTCTTACCTGACTGTTTTTTCTTGTTATAGGACCTGGAATAACCACCTTTTGCTGAGGAAGAACCTTGTCCTCTATTGGATGATCTCCTAAAGTGTCCCTGTTCATATTCACAGACCTGTCTTTGGGCTTGTAGGACTGGCCCTCTGTCCGAAAAGACAGTTTAAATGAATACGCATGTCTCTTACTCTGCAAAGGACTTTCGAGCTCTATATTGTCTTTTAACATCCTGAACGAACTCAGGGCCAAATAAGACCACTATTCAGAAGTAATATTAGCCCATTTCCCTAGGCAGATCCTGGTTTTGATTTAGTTCTATAGTGGTCAGGTTAGTATGATGATGTTTATGCACTGCATTTTTAATATAGTGCCACAGTTTAATTTAGGTCAGATCATGTATCTGAATCAACATTAACCTATTGGGCTCATATTTGGGATCATTGCCTACTGAAATATAGACTATTTTTCTTTATTTTGTACTATATATTTTTTATTTTATTTTATAAATCCAGGTATAGCCTAATTTACAAAACATGAAGAAATAGCACAGCATATATAGCAGGTTTTGAGATACAACATGCATTAATGTATATTCCCATTGGCCATCATAGAATCATTGTAGTATATGTTTTCAATAATTATATTATCTGCTCTACTTGTGATTTCCCCTTGAGTATAAAAAACTCTTCTTTCATGTTATCTTTGTCTTGCAGCTTCTTTTAGGATTCAAATATTTCCAAGTATAAAGTGTTATTTTTCATGACAGAATGGGAAATACTCTCTTATGTTTAATTCTCTCTCTGGTGTTTGCATATTTTGTTTAATCTCTTCATGTCCTACTTTGAAAATCAGCAGCACCCACAGTACAGTAAAGAGGCTTGGCACATTATTTAGAGAACAGCAAAGAAAATTGTTTTAAGGATGTAGTCTAACAAATAAACATAACACATGCTGAATAAGGTGCTCCATCTTATCCATACTTTTAGAAGGATTTCAGTATTATCAAGACGTTTAACAAGTGAAGATTAACATCAAGTGTGATAAAAAAAAATCTAATTACTATTTATAGCTACTGGTAAATTATACTTTCCCTTAAAGGACACACACATTATATATATAAATGAACATGTTGAATATTAATTAACATAGTAGAAATATTTACAGAACTCAGACAATTAAATTAATGGCGTATTCCATCTTAGAAGGTTATGCCATATTGTGGGGATATTCCATAACTTTACAGTTAGTGGGGTCCTTTCCTGAGACCCCTACTGACTCATTTTTCTTTAATGTTTATATGAGCCTCTGTACCCACACAATCAGCCCCATTATTGTCGGCTGCCTATATGGCATTTTATGAGTTTATTTACAACTGGGCGGCTTCCATCACCCAGTGTCAACGTCAACTTTAGCAACAATCTAAAAATGATTGATACATGTAAATGAGCCTTTAATCAGGCTGGCAGGTTTGGAAATTACTTCTTGTTAGAAGGGTCTAACGATGATAAACTGATCTTAGTTTGTGGATCCTCCGGCGATCAGCTGTAACCTAGGGGGTATCTTGTTACCATGTGTTTGATTCCCCTCAGCACTACTAGGGGGAAATTAATTTTAAATTAATGGGCTATCTAATGTATTAAAAAAGTACCATGAGAAACATTTTAAATGGAATGTATCCCCTAGTTTTTTCCTAACTAAAACCAGTTAGTGAAGCATAATCTTATTTTCTAATCTGTTTTAATTTTTTGATTGTAGATTTTTTTTATTCTATTTTCTGTACATGATTATGGGGGCAGCCATCTTGCATGAGCTCCTGTTAACAGCATTTAGAAATATGCTTTACAACAGTCACATGGACCGTAGGAGCCTGTGAACAGGAGGGGGCCCATTGACTTCTATGGTAAAGTTTTCTAGGTATGCTCTGTGACCTGTGCAGAGGCCATTGTGCAGGAAGGGATAGGACAGGAGCTGTGTCCATTACCTATTGTCAATGGTGGATACTGTGTTATCTACAGTATATAGAGGTGTTACTTTTCAATGTTATCCTGCCTGTGATGATAATGAGATGACTGCTGAGAAGTGATCTCTACAGAACAGGAAGTGTCAGTCTAATGTGAGGCTCAGTGGCCAGAGTGAAAACTGCAATATTTTAGGTTTATTTAGGATTACTTTTTATTATAGATAAAGAGATAGAAAATAAAGAAAACAATCACCCAACATTTAAAAAAAAAATATGTTTAATATAAATGCTTCATTTAAACATAGGTTATTTTCTGATGACGCATTCCCTTTAAGTACATAGATGTAATTAAACTTTAAAGAGGTATACCCAACTGAGACATTGGTGGCATATTCATGGATTTGGAACCCAAACCTGACCCCTATCCAACCTGGTGAGGTGGCCACCACATCCAGGCAGAGAATGAAGGGAGAGCAGGGATATGCCATAACTGATGGGAAGCATAGTATTTTGGCCTTTTTTTCTATTAAAACACAATTTCTGGTCATTTTTATTTTATTAATACAAAGCATTTAATTGAGGTCATACAGTATCTATAACAATGTCATTACAAAATAAGATTCCCCCTTCTGTCGCTTTGTTTTAGGAGCCATTTAAGCAGAAATCTAGATAACCCTAAAGCAAAAAAAAAATATGTAACAATAAATTAATACATTAATTTCTATAATGTATAATCAACTTGTTCTAGCCAAGATTTCCAGATTTGTCACTACGGTGCAACAGACTTTGTTAATTTAATAAGTGAGCAATTATACAGACTTTTCTCATACTCTCATAAGTCGAAAATTGCAGGATTGTTGGACACACATTTAATCAATTTAATACACTAACATTGTTGGCACCAATAATAAAAAAATATTGATATTGATACTCTGGCACTTGTTTCTGACACCTCACTGTAAAATAATCTCTAACTTCACATGACGACGCAAATAGATAACCAATTATTAAGACGGATTATTAAAAGATTGTGGGATTATTAAAAGATTGTTTTCGTGGGATCCACTGACATATGAAGTAACAATTAGATAAGAAGGGTTTTAATCAGACCAATCTAATTGTTTCTCCAGAGATAAGAGGTACCAGTGGCGTGTCACAGCCAGATATAACTGAAATAACATATGCAATTGGTTGAAAATGTAGGTTAATGGAGTTGGTACTGACAGCTGTCAGCAAAGTAAACTTTTTTAACATTTGTGACCTAATTAACCCCTTAACGCACCATGACGTAACTGTACGTCATGGTGAGCAGTAAGTTCGCGCACCTTGACGTACAGTTACGTCAGTGCTTTGACAGTTAACCGCCGCGCGGCGCTACACCGCAGCGGCGGTTAACTGTGCAGGGTGTCAGCCCTGCTCTCCCCGTTGCCGATCAGCGGCCTGTCGCCGCTGATATCGGCAGTTAACCCCTTAATTGCGGCGCTCGATTTTGAACGCCACAATTAAGGTCTTTAGCGCCGATCGGCAGCCCCCATGTGAAATCACGGGGGCTGGCGATGGTACCCATGGCAACCGGACGCCAGACAATGGCTTCCGGGTTGCCATGTACAGAAGCCTATGAGGACCACCCCGAGGGTGGTCGTCGTAGGCTTCCTGTCAGTGTGACTGTCACGTCACAATGACAGTTGAAATGCATTACACTACGTGTGTAGTGTAATGTATTCCAGCAGCGATCAGAGCTGCAGGTCTAAGTGTCCCCTAGTGGGACAAGTGAAAAAAGTAAAAAAAAGAATAAAAATGTTTTAAAAAAAGTGTAAAAATAAAAGTTATAAGTGACATAAACAAGAACTGCTTTTTTTTCCTATAAGTCTTTCATTATAGGAAAAAAAATGAACACGTAAAAAAAAAGTACACATATTTGGTATCACCGCGTTCGTAACGACCCCAACTATAAAACTATAATATTATTTTTCCCGCACGGTGAACGCCGCAAAAAAAATAAACGAAAAACAATGCCAAAATCACTATTTTTTGGTCACCACCCCTCACAAAATATGTAATAAAAAGTGATCAAAAAGTCGCATGTACGCCAAAATAGTACCGATACAAACTACAACCCGTCCCGCAAAAAACAAGCCCTTACACAGCTTTTTTGACTGAAAAATAAAAAAGTTATGGCTCTCAGAATATGGTGACACAGAAAATACATTATTTTCTAAATAAGTTATTTTATTGCTCAAACGCTGCAAAACATAAAAAAACGTATATACATATGGTATCGCCGTAATCGTACCGACCCGCAGAATAAAGTATAATAGTCATTTATAGCCCAGGGTAAACGCCGTCAAAAATAAATAAAAATCATTGTCAGAATTTATGGTTTTTGGTCACCTGGCTTGCTGAAAAATTGAATAAAAAGTGATCAACAAAATCGCATGTACCCCAAAATGGTACCAATGAAAATTACAGATTGTCCCGCAACAAATAAGCCCTCACACGGCTCCGGTGGTGAAAAAATAAAAAAAGTTCCGGCTCCCAGATTATGGCGATGCAAAATGTGCAGAGCGTTCCAAAAGTGGATAAGATCGGGCGCCATTTATCAGTGCGACACCGGCCACATATCTGTGAATTATTATTTATTTACCCCATTATTATACCCTCTTATTATGCCCCTGATGTACTCTGCCCAGCCTACATGTGCCCCCACATTCTAAACTGAAATACCAGCAAAACGGCAGAGCTACTACCAAGCAAAATATACGCTCCAAAAGCCAAATGGCGTCCCTCCCTTCTGAGCCCTACAGCGTGCCCAAACAGCCGTTTATGTCCACCGATATGGCATCGTACCAAAAAATGGTACCAATAAAAACGACAGCTCGTCCCGCAAAAAATAAGCCCCCACACCGCTCTATTGACAGAAAAATAAAAAAGTAGTGGCTCTTGGAAAGCGGGGAGGAAAAACGAAAAAGCAAAACATGAATCAGTTCGTAAAGGGTTAATTACTTTCTAATGAAAAAACATTTATGACCACATGTGGGGTATTGCCGTACTCGGGAGAAATTGCTTTACAAACGTTGGGGTGCATTTTCTCGTTTATCCTTTGTGAAATTGAAAAAATTCAACATTTTAGTGGAAATAATGTTGATATTAATTTTCACGGCCTAATTCTAATAAATTCTGCAAAAGACGTGTGGGGCCTAAATGCTCACTATACCCCTAGATAGATTCCTTAAGTGGTGTAGTTTCCCAAATGGGGTTACTTTTGGGGGGCTTCCACTGTTTCGGTTCAGTGGCTTTGCAAATTCGACATGACACCCAAACATTCCAGCTAAATTTGAGCTCCAAAAGCCAAATAGCGCTCCTTCCGTTCTAAGCCCCGGTGTGGGTCCAAACAGTAGTTTATTACCACATATGGGGTATTTACGTAATCAGGAGAAATTGTTTTACAAATGTTGGGGCGCTTTTTCTCCTTTATTCCTTGTAAAAATTAAAAATGGCTACCTTTTTTCAGAAAAAAAGTAGATTTTCATCTTCACATACTAATTCAAATAAATTTAGCAAACAAACTGTGGGTTCAAAATGCTAACTATACCCCTAGATAAATTCCTTGAGGGGTATAGTTTCCAAAATGGGGTCACTATTGGGGGGTTTCCACGGTTTTATTCCCTCCAGTGCATTGCAAACGCGACACGGCACTGAAAACTATTCCAGCAAAATCAGAAATCCAAAATCCAAATGGTGCTCCTTCTCTTCTGAGGCCTGCTGTGGGTCCAAACAGCAATTTATTACCACATATGGGGTATTGCTATAATCGGAAGACATTGCTTTACATATGTTGGGGTGTTTTTTCTACTTTATTCCTTGTAAAAATTTAAAATTTCCTAATTTTTTCACAAAAAAAGTAGATTTTCACCTTCACATACTAATTCAAATAAATTTAGCAAAAAAACTGTGGGTTCAAAATGCTAACTATACCCATAGATAAATTCCTTGAGGGGTATAGTTTCCAAAATGGGGTCACTTTTGGGGTGTTTCCACTGTTTTGGCAGCACAAGGCCTCCTCACACCTGACATGGTACCTATAATATATTCTAATAAAATAGAGGCCCAAAATCCACTAGGTGCTCCTTTGCTTCTGAGGCCTGTGTTTCAGTCCATGACCGCGCTAGGGCCACATGTAGGGTATTTCTAAAAACTGCAGAATCTGGGCAATAAACATTGAGTTGCATTTCTTGGGTAAAACCTTCTGTGGTACAGAAAAAATGTATTACAAATGAATTTTTGAAGAAAAAAAATGAAATTTGTAAATTTCACCTCTACATTGCTTTAATTCCTGTGAAACGCCTAAAGGGCTAAAATACTTTGTGAATGCTGTTTTGAATACTTTGATGGGTGCAGTTTTCAAAATGGGGTGATTTATGGTGACTTTCTAATATATAAGGCCCTCAAAGCCATTTCAGAACTGAACTGGTCCCTGAAAAAATAGCCTTTTGAAATTTTCTTGAAAATATGAGAAATTGCTGCTAAAGTTCTAAGCCTTGTGAGGTCATAGAAAAATAAAAGAATGTTCAAAAAACGACGCAAACATAAAGTAGACATATGGGAAATATAAACTAGTATGTATTTTGTGTGGTATTACTATCTGTTTTACAAGTAAATACATTAAAATTTAGAAAAATGCTAATTTTTGCTAATTTTCTCTAAATCTTGGCGTTTCTTACAAATAAATATTGAATTTAATGACAAAATTTTTTCAGTATCATAAAGTACAACATGTCACGAGAAAACAATCCCAGAATCGCTTGGATAGGTAAAAGCATTCTGGAGTTATTACCACATAAAGTGACACATGTCAGATTTGCAAAAATGGGGCTGGTCCTGAAGGCCAAAACAGGCTTAGTCACTAAGGGGTTAGGACTCCTCCGTCTCACATACATAGCAATACTTAGTGCTACATAATGATACTTATGGTTGTGTTTTTTGGGTTTATGTATCAGGAGACTCTCTACCTCTAGAATAATGCCTATTCATTTTCCCAAAACAAAAAGTTAGGTACACAACAATGCCAATGATACTACATTACCACCTAAATAAATCAGGAGCATAAACAACTGCACTATGGTGCAATACCATTTCATCTTTATTTAAGTATTATGACTAAAATAAAATAACATGTTAAAAAAGGTGAATCCTCAACAAGACAGATATGGGAGCGTGAAAGTTAATTACAGTGCATTCAGAAAGTCTTCAGACCCTTTCACTTTTTTCACATTTTGTTATGTTGAGGCATTGTGCTTAAATAAAATAAAAAAAATCTGTATTTCCCCATCATTCTGCGCTCAATACCCCATAATGACAAAGTGAAAACAGTATTTTAGAAATTTTTGCAAATGTATTAAAAATGAAAAACTCAAATTTCACATGAACATAAGTATTCAGACCCTTTGCTATGACACTTGAAATTTAACTCTGGGGGCCTCCTATTTCTCTAGATCATCTTTGATATGTCTCTAAACTTTGATTGGAGTCCACCTGTGGTCAATTCATTTTATCGGACATGATTTGCAAAGACTCACTCCTGTCTACATTAAGTCTCAGAGCTGACAATTCATATCAGAGCAAAAACAAGTCATGAGGGGGAAATAACTGCCTCTATAGCTCAGAGACAGGAGTGTGTGGAGGTACAGATCTGGAGAAGGGTACAATTTTTTTTCTGATGCACTGAAAGTTCCCAAGCTTATAGTGGCTTCCGTAATTCTTAAATGGAAGAAGTTTGGAACAACCAGGACACTTCCTAGAGCTGGCCGCCCCACCAAACTAAGTAATTGAGGGAGAAGGGCCTTGCTAAGATTGGTGACAAAATGGGCATGTTCACTTCAGCGTTGCCCTTCCATTGAGGGGTTCCGTCGACTGCGCTATTGATTCCGTCAAACAACGGAACCCGTTGACAACGGTGACAAACGGAAACCATTAGCAAAGTTTGCGTCACCATTGAGAACAATGGTGATGCAAACGACGGAAGCTAAGGTTTGTGTTTGCCTTTCCGTTGAGCGATTAACCCGACGGAAACCTCTGATGGAACCCCTCAATGGAAGGGCAATGCTGATGTGAAAAGGGCCTTAGTTACTTCCCTTTAAGTAATGTATGTTCACATGTATGTTTACTTTTTACCTAGAAACAACATATTTGCATTATTCTTAATAGGACTGAATAAATATACAAAAAAATAATAATCCACATACTTGCTAAAAATAAATATACTGTACGTGTACCACATCAGAAGCAAGGATCCAAGCAATGCACTTTTGATATGTTGAAATGTGTCCTTTCAGAGGTCATTAATAAACACATTTCTTAAATTCTAATTTTCCTACAGCTCCCTGGTGCAATGGAAACAGAATGTTTTAATAAGTGATTTAAAAATGGTCAGCTTGAAACTGGCCCATAGGGAATATGTGTTTTCATCTCAGTGATATCGCTATTTTGCAATTGTTCCTACCACTAAGTAAGAAGTTTTGCTTTTATAAATAATAATCCTGGACTATTTTGTTACAGGCCCTTCTGCTTAACATTTAATTACCGTAATGGATAAGACTGGAAATCCTGGACATATCAGTAATGCCCTTGACACTAATTGTAGAATATTACTTTACATCAGCTGAATGCTAAATATATTGCCTTTGATAGTACCTGGCTGTTATGAATCGAGATAAAATATGAATCAAAAGCTATCAAGCAAAAGCAAAAGATATCAGTCCAATAATTTATATTTTAATTTTCTTTTAAGTATATTAGAATTGACAAAACAGATTATAAAGATGGGAATTCATGTAGGTCAGGTCACATTTCAAAACTCCTTTATATCATTCAATGGAGTTAAATCAATGAACTGACTGTGACATTGCTAAGAGGTATAGAAGTGACAATTTTACATTTCTGACTAACCTTCCGTTAGCATAATTCATATTAACCGTAAATACAAACCGTCTTGTAAATAAAAATGACAGGAGCTGTCAAATGCAATTAGCTTGGACTTTACAGTATGTAATCAGACCTTCAAATAACCAAATATACAATGAAATGTTAAGCAGGGGTTACACTTCAAGTACAAAAACACGCAGATGCATAACTTGGAGCTCCTAGGCCATAATGCAATATCTGTAACAGAGGACCCCAGTGTGCCAATGTGCCATTAAAAAATTGGTTTCTTATGTGGCAGAGGGGCCCAGGTGCTACTGCTCCCTTTGCAAGTCCTGTAACTACGATACTGAACATAGATGTTAACTGGTTTTCCTTTGCAAAATATTTTTTTTTGAAGTTTTGCTTCTTTGCGGCCTTCAGGTCAGAATAAGGTGTGAATGGAGCCCTTTTCCTTGAAAGGTAAAAGTGATGCTTGCTCTGTGAAAGTAAATTAACATAAAGGGGTGTGTTCCAGAAGCTGTTCACTGTTTCTACATGCGTTACTATGGAAGCTACAGCTGTTTGCAGTTTAAAAGAACGCCTCCAGCAGTGACGTACTAGGTCAGAAGAAGTGCAATCTCCAGCGCGAAACAGGCTGTAACCTACAACTAGCTGTCCTCCCTGTAATGTTTTTACCCTCGCCAAGGTGACACAATAAAGTTAAGAAGATTTGCAAACGGGTGAGTGCCGCATTTTCATTTCTTTCATCTATATTATACTACAAGACCGTCTGTTTTTATGCTGAGCACCGCCCGAAGTTTGCTTAAAGGAAAGGTGTCACGAAAAAAAATATTTTGATATGAATTTGCATTTAGTGTTTTATTATAAAATCTTTTATTTATGTGTGTGTTTGTTTTTTACTTTTTTTCTTTTTTCTAACTTTTACTTCACTATGGGGCTGCCATTTTGTTTTTCATCTCTGTATGTGTCGATTAACGACACATACAGAGATGGAATACGGCAGCTACAGTGCATAGGAGTCAATGAACGGGAGCCGTTCCATTGACTTTGCTCTATGACTCTGTCCTGCGCAGACGCAGGTCAGAGTCACACAGAGCAGAGCAGCTGTTTGCAGGGAGAGAGCAGGCGCCATCTTGAAGACCAGCTGCACTGCAGGTAAGATGTGTGTCTCTGCATGTCCCACTCTCTACCTCACAGACCGCCGCTCTCATGACCCCCGACGGGCCCCCCCACCCGACGGCCCCCCCACCCGACGGCCCCCCCACCCGACGTCCCCCCCGACGCCCCCCCCCCCCCGAAACGGCCCCCCCTCCCTCCCTTGTGTGAAGGACACACAATGAAACTGTACTGGGAAAGCCCTGAACGGTAAATCTCTCTAGTTGTGCTGAGACTGTTTGGGGATGTGACTAATGAACCTCTAAGTCTCAGCACAATTAGAGAGATTTACCGTTCAGGGGTCTGGGAAAGCTGGGTGACCACCATTACCCCTCCTACTGGAGTGTGAGAGGTTCATTAGTCACATCCCCAAACACACTCCACTAGGAGGAGTAATGGTGGTCACCCAGCTTTCCCAGACCCCTGAATGATAAATCTCTCTAGTTGTGCTGAGACTGAGAGGTTCATTAGTCACATCCCCAAACAGTCTCAGCACAACTAGAGAGATTTACCGTTCAGGGGTCTGGGAAAGCTGGGTGACCACCATTACCCCTCCTACTGGAGTGTGAGAGGTTCATTAGTCACATCCCTAAACACTCCAGTATGAGGGGTAATGGTGGTCACCAAGCTTTCCCAGACGCAGATATAACCAGGAAAGGGCTGGATGGACGGGCTGAGGGTGCAGAGGGTTTTTGGTGACCCCCTCTGTCATGTGATCGGACCTAGGTTACCGGTTCATCAGACGGGGTTCATGTGACTATAACTCTGTCCATAACAAGAGACAGTGCACTCAGGACAAGCCCTGCCCTCATGCCGTAGTTGTGGTTCTGTCTGCGGTGATGGCGGTGGGTGGCTCTGACACCCGCCTCCCCCATCGGGTCATCTCAGGACAGAAGGGGTGTCCGGATTGGAGACACAGCGCCGCACCTGTCCTCAGGTTTTGTCTGGTATTGCAGTTCACCTCCATTGAAGTGAATAGGACAGAGCTGTAATACCACACACGACCTGAGGACAGGTGCGGCGCCATGTTTTCCTGGACGACCCCTTTAAGACTTTTCCCGTGTGTGTGTGGCAGAGCGGAGTGTGCACGGGTGCCGCTGATACTTCATAGCCGCTTATCAGCTGTTTTTAAGAATCAGCGGCGAGAACGCCCCCCCCCCCACACACACACAAATCCCCCAAACACGCAAAATCAAGTGTAATCAAGCATTTTTTATGTGTTTTTTTTGCACGTAAAATGTGCAAAAAAAAAAACATGTCAAATACACGGTGTGTGAACCGGTCAACTGAAAAGTCATTCACTTCACTTTCATCATTCTAAGGCTGGGTTCACACGACCTATTTTCAGGCGTAAACGAGCCGTTTTACGCCTCGATTTACGCCTGAAAAGACGGCTCCAATACGTCGGCAAACATCTGCCCATTCATTTGAATGGGTTTGCCGACGTACTGTGCCGACGACCTGTAATTTTACGCGTCGCTGTCAAAAGACGGCGCGTAAAATAACAGCCTCGGCAAAGAAGTGCAGGACACTTCTTGGGACGTAATTTGTGCCGTTTTTCATTGAATTCAATGAAGAACAGCTCCAAATTACGTCCGTAATTGACGCCTCGCAAAACGCGAGTACGAGCAATTACGTCTGAAATGACGGAGCTGTTTTCTCCTGAAAACAGCTCCGTCATTTCAGACGTAAATGCAGTTAGCGTGTGCACATACCCTAGGGGTATGTTCACACACAATGTTTTCAGCTGAAAAATCGGAAGCAGAACGCCTACAAGCATCTGCCCATTGATTTCAATGGGAAATACGGCGTTCTTTTCCGACAGGGCGTTTTTTACGTGGTAGTTTTCCAAAAACGGCACGTAAAAAGATGCCCGACCAAAATGAAGTGCACATCACTTCTTGGGACGTTTTTGGAGCCGTTTTTCATTGACTTTATAGAAAAACAGCTCCAAAAACGTCCGTTAAAAAAACGCGAGTTTGATTAAAAAATGGCTGAAAATCAGGAGCGGTTTTCCCTTTGTTTAGTAAGTGTCTGAACATACACTTAGCCTTTTGGTGTGTCCTATAACTTCTTCCAGATGCAGAATCACACCCAATATGGCTGCCGGATACTGCTTAGCAATTTGAAGACACCTTTACCTGGCTTGTGAGAGAGGGGGTGAGGTTCCCTCCCACATTTACAGCAGCTGTGAGTCAGGTTGCTTTGCCTTATTCACCTTGCTGTAATTCTGGGAAGTGCTCCCCCTGGTGGCCAACATTGGAAAACATGTCAAATTATTATTTAATTTTTAATACTTTCCACCATACGGAAAAAAAATAAAAATACAGCGAAAAACGTAAAAAATATAATAGAAATAAGTAACGACACTTAAAAAAAAAGGTTTAATTTGCGACACATTCCCTTTAAATGAGGAAACCCTGACTCCACTTGCATCTATCTGCCTGTTCCATGCTGTGAAGATTGAGAGTGGTGCTGACTTCCTTCTACTGTGCTTGATTTATTCTGATTGACTACTTCTTAAAGTCTTGAGCACACTCTATTTATAAGCATGGACAAAGGAGAAAATCTGGATAGCAATATGGAAGTAGCAGGAAGTTCCAATGAATCTGCTTTTAAAGCTGGAAGGGAGGACGCAGTTGCGTTTTTTGCACTTTGTAACTCGAGAGAGGAACTACAAGTGATAAGCACAAAATCTTTGCATGGCAGAATCCATCAACTTGCTGAAAAGGAAGTTTGTCTATTCTGGACTATAAATTCTTTAACCCCTTAGTGACCAAGCTTGTTTGGACCTTAATGACCAAGCCAAATTTGTCAAATCTGGTATGTGTGACTTTATCAGAGAATAACTCTGTGAAAGTTTTGAATATCCAAGTAATTCTGACATTGTTTTTTCGTCACATGTTGTACTTTATTTTAGTGGTAAAAGTAGACTGATACGATTTGCGGAAATAACTTAAAAAATAGAAAAATTGAAGAAATTTTGTAAAAATTATCATTTTTCCCTATTTTTAACTGCAATATGTCACATATGTACACACATACTGTACAATTTTTTTCATTAAATATATATTTCCATCTCTTTACTCTATTTTGGCAGCACTTTTGAAAAAAAAAAATAATTTTTGAGCAATTTAGAGGACTTACAAGTTAAGTAATAATTTTATAAATTTTGTAGTACATTTTGTTTTCCTGCACCAAGCCAGGTTTTCATAGGCTCATAGGTGTCAGAATGGTGGAAACCCCCACAAGTGACCCCATTTTGAAAACTAGACCCCTTAAGGTATTTATTAAGGGGTGTTGTAAGTATTTTGACCCCACAGTTTTTTTGTAAGAATTCATGCAAAGCAGGCATAAAAAAATATAATTTAACATTTTTCATAAAAGTATCACTTTGAAGACCGATTTCTTTGTAAAGCGACCATGAGAATGAAGAAACACACCCAAAAATCTATCACCCTGTTTCTCCTGTTTTCAAAAATGCCCCCATTGTGACCCTAATGCGTTGCCTGGACACACGACAGGGCCCGAAAGGGAGGGAGCACCCGGAGGCTTTCAGGACTCCTATTTTGCTTGAAAATGTTTTAGGCCCCACTGTACATTTGGAGAGGTTTTGAACTACCAGAACGATAGAAACTCCCCATAAACGACCCCATTTAGAAAACTAGACCCCTTAAGGTATTTATCTAGGGGTGTAGTGAGTATTTTGACCCCACAGTTTTTTGCTAAATTTAATGCATAGCAGGTGAAAAAAAATAAAAATTCACTTTTGTAATAAAAGTATCACTTTGAAGACCGATTTCTGTGTAAAGCGACTATAAGAATGAAGAAACACACGCCAAAATCTATCACCCTGTTTCTCCTGTTTTTAAAAATGCCCCCATTGTGACCCTAATGCGTTGCCTGGACACACGACAGGGCCCGAAAGGGAGGGAGCACCCAGAGGCTTTCAGAACTCATATTTTGCTTGAAAATGTTTTAGGCCCCACTGTATATTTGGAGAGGTTTTGAACTACCAGAACGATAGAAACTCCCCATAAACGACCCCATTTAGAAAACTAGACCCCTTAAGGTATTTATCTAGGGGTGTAGTGAGTATTTTGACCCCACAGTGTTTTGCTAAATTTAATGCATAGCAGGTGAAAAAAAATAAAAATTTACTTTTTTAATAAAAGTATCACTTTGAAGACCGATTTCTGTGTAAAGCGACTATAAGAATGAAGAAACACATGCCAAAATCTATCACCCTGTTTCTCCTGTTTTCAAAAATTCCCCCATTGTGACCCTAATGTGTTGCCTGGACACACAGCAGGGCCCGAAAGAAAGGGAGCACCCGGAGGCTTTCAGGACTCCTATTTTGCTTGAAAATGTTTTAGGCCCCACTGTATATTTGGAGAGGTTTTGAACTACCAGAACGATAGAAACTCCCCATAAACGACCCCATTTAGAAAACTAGACCCCTTAAGGTATTTATCTAGGGGTGTAGTGAGTATTTTGACCCCACAGTTTTTTGCTAAATTTAATGCATAGCAGGTGAAAAAAAATAAAAATTCACTTTTTTCATAAAAGTATCACTTTGAAGACCGATTTCTGTGTAAAGCGACCATAAGAATGAAGAAACACACCCCAAAATCTATCACCCTGTTTCTCCTGTTTTCAAAAATGCCCCCATTGTGACTCTAATGCATTGCCTGGACACACAGCAGGGCTTGAAAGGAAGGGAGCACCCAGAGGCTTTCAGGACTCATATTTTGCTTGAAAATGTTTTAGCCCCCACTGTATATTTGGAGAGGTTTTGAACTACCAGAACGATAGAAACTCCCCATAAACGACCCCATTTAGAAAACTAGACCCCTTAAGGTATTTATCTAGGGGTGTAGTGAGTATTTTGACCCCACAGTTTTTTGCTAAATTGAATGCATAGCAGGTGAAAAAAAATAGAAATTCACTTTTTTAATAAAAGTATCACTTTGAAGACCGATTTCTGTGTAAAGCGACTATAAGAATGAAGAAACACACGCCAAAATCTATCACCCTGTTTCTCCTGTTTTCAAAAATGCCCCCATTGTGACCCTAATGTGTTGCCTGGACACACAGCAGGGCCCGAAAGAAAGGGAGCACCCGGTGGCTTTCAGGACTCCTATTTTGCTTGAAATTGTTTTAGGCCCCACTGTACATTTGGAGAGGTTTTGAACTACCAGAACGATAGAAACTCCCCATAAACGACCCCATTTAGAAAACTAGACCCCTTAAGGTATTTATCTAGGGGTGTAGTGAGTATTTTGACCCCACAGTTTTTTGCTAAATTTAATGCATAGCTGGTGAAATAAAATAAAAAAAACACTTTTTATATAAAAGTATCACTTTGAAGACCGATTTCTTTGTAAAGCGAACATGAAAATGAAGAAACACACCCCAAAATCTATCACCCTGTTTCTCCTGTTTTCAAAATTACTCTCATTGTTGCCATAATCTGCTTATTAGACCTGTGGCTGGGCCAAAAAGAGAGGGAGCACCCTTTGGCTTTCAGGGCACAATTGAATAAATTCTAGGCCCCATATCATGCATTTAGAGGCATTGAGCTGCCTGAACAAAAAAAAACCACGCAGAAATGACCCCATTTTAAAAACTAAACCCCTAAAGGTATTCATCTAGTGGTGTAGTGGGCATGCGGACCAAAAATGTTTTAAATGAGGAAATAATGGGTATCATTTCAGACACTATGGGTATATAATGTTTTCTTCAAGCTTTTATTACGTTTCCACATGAAATAGAGGAGACGTGGTAGAAGGTTATTTTGTTAGAAATACGCCACATTAATAAATTTGTGCGGCACAGAATAGAAGTGAAGCCGTGTATTCATAACGGATACATGTTGCTATAGACGTATTTGCCTGTACTTATGACTATGTCTTGCTGAAGAAGCAGTTGGTGCCATTATGATGTCATTGTGGACAGAATTCTGTCCTAATATAAAATCAGTCAGAGAGGAAAAAATAAACTGTACTGGAGTGACGGGCAATATCTTCAAACAAATGGAGGAAAATGTATCCAACTATGTTGCAAACTCGAGTCTGTTCACTAGATAGAAGAACACCTGCAGGGCTGTCATGACAAGGATTTTTTTTTTCAGTGACTGGTTGTACAACGTCTCTTTAGCTCCATCAATCCTTATGAGGGACGAATGTGCCAAGTGACGCGGTACACCATAACAGACCCCTGCCCGGCAAGGTAGGAACCGCTATGTGCACAAAACAACCAATCACCTACAGAATATATAAAAGGACAGTGTCCAAAACCATCTATAGGAACAGTAAAGGATCACTAATCCCCAAAATGATGTCAGTATTTCCAGAAGAACCGTAACAAAGCCCATGGTGTATTGATAAGGAACAGCTCAATTATTAGAGATCCTCCAAATAAAAAAAAAAGATCATGCCCGTATCACGGTACAGAATTAGGAATGTAACAGCTGTATGTGGCAGTACATAGTCATAAGAACAGTCAAAATAAAAAAATTGTGGATGTGGGATTTTGTACTGGACAATTAATTCCAGCACTTGATCACCCACAAATAAATTAAAAAAATCATAAGGGGTAAAATTAGTTTCACGGTCTGAAAAAAATGTGCTCTACAACCTCTCCCACAAGAAATAATCCCTACTTGGAAAGCCCACGAACTAAAAAGAAAATATAAAGAAATTGACTCCCTAAAAAGGCCCCCAACCCATTATTTTTTTTTGTGTTAAATTCTAGTAATTTGCAACCGTGTGAAAGGTTTCGAAACAGGGATAGTTACAAAGGGCTGGTTTTGATGGACACATGGGGCAATAAAAGCGGGTATCCCTCCTCCTGCCATGCCTGCTACATACCCGACACCTTTTTTGGGGATATTTTTGGGTCTCAGTGGAGGGAATAGGGTGTAAAAAGTGGCGCTCTGAAAGCCTGCGCACATCCTCAGATTCGCAGGATTGTGCCGGTATAGTGGACTCAAAAAGGAGATGCTCAATGACCTTCTCCTGAAATTGAAGGAAAGTGAGCGTTCCTTGGGCTTTTTTGAAAATAACAAAACTGTTATAGGTAGCAACCTGGATGAGGTAGATTGCTACCTTTTTGTACCAGGCCTTATTTTTGCGCTTCACCAGGTAAGGCTGAAGCACCTGGTCGGAAAGGTCTACACCCCCCATAAATTTGTTGTAGTCTGTTACACAGACAGGTTTCTGCTTTGCAGTGGTAGCCCCCCTCTCCGTAATTGCCACAGTGGTGTCCGTGTGTACGGTGGACAGCATGTAGACATCCTTCTTGTCGGCCCACTTCACTGCAAGCAATTCCTGACTTGCAAGGGCCATGGATGTTCCCTTTCCCAAACGCCTGGACACCAACTGTTGTGGGAGTCCCACTCTGTTCTTCCGTACTGTCCCACAGGCCCCTGTATTTGCAGCATGGAGGGCTTTATAAAGGGCAACGCTGGTATAAAAATTGTCTGTATAGACGTGGTACCCCTTGTGCAGAAATGGCTCCATTAGGTTCCACACAATTTTGCCAGAGGTGCCAATAGTTTCTGGGCAGCCTGGGGTATAAATTTGGCAGTCCCTGCCTTCATAGATTTTGAAACCGCAGGTGTAACCCGTTGTGCTCTCGCAAACTTTGTACAATTTCACCCCATATCTGGCTTGTTTGGAAGGGATGAATTGACGAAAGGAAAGACGCCCTTTGAAGCTCATGAGCGATTCATCTACTGACAAATTTTTGTCAGGGGTGTACAACTTTAAAAATAAATCATTTAGAAGGGTGATTAATGGCCTTAATTTATTAAGCCGATCATAAGCTGGGTCACTTCTTGGGGGGACTTGGGAATTATCAGTAAAATGCATGAATCGCATTAGGGCCTCATAGCGGTTTCTGGACATCACTGCTGCAAATACAGGGGTAGCGTGGACAGCACTACAAGTCCAGTAGGACCGGACAGAGGGTTTTTTAACCAAACCCATATTGAGGGTAATGCCTAAATTTTTTTTTTTATTTCTGGGACACTTGTGGGGCTCCACATTCTGGAGTACATAGATGCAGGCTTTTGTAGAACAAACTGCCTAGCATACAGATTAGTCTGCTGGACTATCAAGTCTAGGACCGTATCACATATAAATAAATTAAAAAAATTATAACAGCTCTGGATTTTCAGATGTTTTTGTTGACTACGTGTGAACATACCCTTATTTTCAGACGTAAAACGAGGCATAATACGCCTCGTTTACGTCTGAAAATAGGTCGTGTGAACCCAGCCTCAGGGTATGTGCGCACGTAGTGACCAAAAACGTCTGAAAATCCAGAGCTGTTTTCAAGGGAAAACAGACCCTGCTTTTCAGACGTTTTTTGACCAACTCGCATTTTTCGCGGCGTTTTTCGCGCCGTTTTCGCGGCGTTTTTTACGTCCGTTTTTGGAGCTGTTTTAATTGGAGTCTATGAGAAAACAGCTCCAAAAACGTCCAAAGAAGTGTCCTGCACTTCTTTTGACGAGGCTGTATTTTTACGAGTCGTCGTTTGACAGCTGTCAAGTCACACATAATGCCTTTAAAATTAATGATAAATGGTATATACAAAATAACGGAACAGCCATGGGAACCCCAGTAGCTTGTACGTTGGCTAATATTTTTTTAGGGGTTTTTGAGGATAGATATATCATTACACATTTGAATTCATTCCTAACTAAGATTAAATTATTTGTCAGATTTGTTGACGATATTTTTATGGTTTGGTCCGGTACAAAATCAGAATTCAAACTTTTTGTCCAATACTTGAATGATTCTAATAAAATGAACATGAAGTTTACAAGTAAAATTGACCCTGTGGAGTTAGACTTTCTTGACGTAAAATTAACAATCAAGGGGAATATATTACATATGGAAGGTTTTAGGAAACCAACTGCTACAAATTATTTACTACGTTACGATAGTTTCCACCCCCTACACGTCAGGAAAGCAATTCCATACGGTCAATTTATAAGGCTAAGACGCATAAATGACACAGATGAATCTTTTCTTAAACAGGCAAACGCCCTAAAAAAACGATTACTAGAAAGAGGTTTCCCGCCTGATATATTAAATAAAGCCATGAATACTGCATTTATGAAAAATCAGAACGATTTGTTAAAACCAAAGAAATATAAAAATAGGAATGAAAAGGAGGGAAAAAGATTAATCTTTACTTTCAAATATACTGGTCAAGCACAAATCATCAAAAATGTGATTTATAAATATTGGCATTTAATCGAAGAAGATTCAAGTCTGAGAAATATAGCCATAAAAAAACCTTTGATCTCGTTCAGACGAAGTACCACACTAAAAGACAATCTAGTACATAGTAGATTTTCTGAAATTAAACATAATTGGCTTGACAAACAAATCCCGAAAGGGAACCATCGATGTGGAAATTGCGCCTTCTGCAGGTTTAACCTCCAGGCAAAAATATTGAATTTTGGGGGTATCACACAAAAATAGAACAATTTATTAGTTGCAAAACTAAATTCGTAGTCTATATCATTTTTTGTCCTTGTGGACAATTTTATATAGGAAAACCCATCAGATGCCTATATGTTAGATTCAGAGAACACTGTAAATCTATAACAACAAATGAGGGAGCTCCCAGATTAATCCACCATATGAATAAAGCCCATGGTGGAGACTCTAATCTATTGAGGTTCACAGGTATTGAACATGTCCCAATTCCTGAAAATGGGGGGGATAGACACAGGATATTATTGAGAAAAGAATCAAGATGGATTATCCGTACCAATGCAATGGGACCTGCCGGCCTAAATGATAAAAATGACATGGCAGTCTTTCTATAACAATCTTTATATTTGTGCTTATAGTTTTTGTTTTTACTTTGCCACACATATGATGTATGTGTTGCTTTTTATCCTCAATTATGTGTACAACAGTGTTAGGCTGGGTTCACACGTGGCGGAATTTCACTTAAATTCCGCTGCGGACACTCCGCAGCGTTAATCCGCAGCGGAGCCGTTTCTCCATTGACTTCCACTTTAATTTAGCAGTGTTCGTTTAGACGATGCGTAAAATTCCGCTGCGGAGCATAGGCTGCGGAGCGGAATTTGGTGTCCGCAGCATGCTCTGTCTGTTGCGGAGCAGTGGCGGACTCATGGCGGAATTTCTCCATTGACTTCAATGGAGATTCTAATTTCCGCAATGAAGTCCGCAGCTGTCATGCACATGTTATGTGTGCTGCGGATGCGTCTTGCTTTTTTAACTTGACATTTCTTCATTCTGGCTGAACCTATGTATTTCTAGGTCTACAGCCAGACTGAGGAAGTCAATGGGGCTCCCGTAATGACGGGAGCGTTGCTAGGAGACGTCAGTAAATAGTCACTGTCCAGGGTGCTGAAAGAGTTAAGCGATCGGCAGTAACTGTTTCTGCACCCGGGACAGTGACTACCGATCCCAATATACAGCAACCTGTCAAAAAAAATAGAAGTTCATACTTACCGAGAACTCCCTGCTTCTGTCTCCAGTCCGGCCTCCCAGGATGACGTTTCAGTCTAAGTGACGGCTGCAGCCAATCACAGGCCAATAACAGGCTGCAGCGGTCACATGGACTGCCGCGTCATCCAGGGAGGTCGGGCTGGATGCCGAAGGAGGGACGCGTCACCAAGACAACGCCGGTAAGTATGAATTTCTTTGACTTTCACAAGGGAAAGTGCTGTCCCTTCTCTCTATCCTGCACTGATAGGGAGAAGGGAAGTACTTTTCCCGCAGTCCGCAGCAGCTAGTCCGCATCAATTTACTGCACATTTTGTGCAGATCCGCAGCAGAATCTGCAACGCAGATTCTGTGCGGCATTGATGCGGACAGTTGCGGAGGAAATCCGCCACGTGTGAACATGCCCTTACTATGCTTTCTGTAAAGGAACAATGAACGGCTTCCTATATCATATCCATTATGGTGTACAAACAAAAATGGCTATGTAAGGATAAAACTATTTATTTATAGTGTATTTAATTGAATACAGTTCTTTGCTCCATCCCCCGATAATTCATCAAAAGGTTCCATTCTAATTAATCTACATATATATGTATATATTTTCTTAAAATCATACTCCCCTATCGTTGTCTGATGTGTCCGTGATGGAAGTTTTGCTTCTTTGCGGCCTTCAGGTCAGAATAAGGTGTGAATGGAGCCCTTTTCCTTGAAAGGTAAAAGTGATGCTTGCTCTGTGAAAAGAAATTAACATAAAGGGGTGTGTTCCAGAAGCTGTTCACTGTTGCTACATGCGTTACTATGGAAGCTACAGCTGTTGGCAGTTTAAAAGAACGCCTCCAGCAGTGAAGTACTAGATCAGAAGAAGTGCGATCTCCAGCGCGAAACAGGCAGTAACCTACAACTAGCTGTCCTCCCTGTAATGCTTTTACCCTCGCCAAGGTGACACAATAAAGTTAAGAAGATTTGCTAACGGGTGAGTGCTGCATTTTCATTTCTTTCATTTATATTATACTACAAGACCGTCTGTTTTTATGCTGAGCACCGCCCGAAGTTTGCTTAACTGGTTGCCGACACAGGACGAGTATGCTCGTCCTGAGCGGCGAGCACTTCGCGCATTAGGACGAGCATACTCGTCCTGTGAGACAGCCGTCTCTGCGCGCGTCTGTGCACGCGATCGAGAGCGGGGCAACGGCTGTAATACACAGCGACGGCCCCGCTCTGACAGCGGAGAGGAGAGAAACATCTTCTCTCCGCTGTTAACCCTTTGAACGCCGCGATGACAGCTGATCGCGGCGTTTAAAGAGGGGGGACTGCACATTGATCGCGTCACAGAAAATAACTGTGACGCGATCAAAGCCCACAACTCGTATGGGCAGACAGCCCAGGGTCCAGTGAAGGACCCCAGGGCTGTCTGAACATATTTCCTGTTGTTAGGGCATACTGAGGTATGCCCTAACAACTGCCTGTGTACAATCAGTACACAGGCTAATGTACTGGCATATAGATCTATGCCAGTACATTACAGTTACAAAATCAAAATCAAAATGATAAATCCCTTTATGGGATTAAAAAAAAAAGATAAATGAATGTAAAAAAAAAATAATGGTAAATAAATAAATAAAAAGTAAATAAAATACACAAACACACATTTTTTATAATAAATAAACTTTTTAAAATATAAGTCCCAAGACATGAAATAATATAGACATATTTGGTATCGCCACGACCGTAACAAACTGTACAACAAATGTATAACATTATTTATGATGATCGGTGTATGGTGTAAAAAAAAAAATATTAAAACTGCTGCGCAACTGCTTTTTATCTGCATTTTAATCTAATTAAAAATGTATAGAAATTAAACGATAATGTATTTGTACCAAAAAATGGTACGTACATAAAGTACAACTCGTCCCGCAAAAAACAAAGTCTCATACAACTACGTCGTACAAAAAATAAAAGCGTTATGAGCGTCGGGATGCAAAGAGGGAAATGTAAAAAAAATTGCTCTGTCCTCAAGGCCAAAATTGGCCGTGTCCTTAAGGGGTTAAATGAGGAAACCCTGACTCCACTTGCATCTATCTGCCTGTTCCATGCTGTGAAGATTGAGAGTGGTGCCGACTTCCTTTTACTGTGCTTGATTTATTATTATTTTAGCACAGTATGGTAGTTTTAGGCTGGTTTCACATCCCATTTGTGAGATTTCCTTGTGTTGGAGACTATTCTCACAACAGTGGGAACGCAGATCTCCCAAACGTGTTCTAAAACCAGTTTCATTTGGTTACCAAATGGCAATATTATTTGGTTGCGGTATTATTTTAGCAATTTATGGTGATTGTAGTTGGCTGTGATATGATGTTATTTGAGAAATGTATTGTGGTATTATTTGAGCAGCGGATAACAGTATATTACAGTGGTAGTGGCATTCTAGTACTCAATATAGCGAGGACAGAAAAATATCCCCATCACTGACTTTGGGCCCCTCTGCTTCCCTGTCTGTGAAGAGGAGGAAAGAGTTTATATTAAAATGAGGCCTTGAAGGGGCGGGAATAGAGATGAGCGAACTTATGAAAAGTTCGGTTCGGCTAGTTCGCCGAATTTCACGAAAAAGTTCGATTCGGACCGAACTAGTTCTGACCGAACCTGTAATTTCCGTGCGCCGAGCATGGTACTGTCCAGGGTGCTGAAAGAGTTAATGGGCTGCACTAACTCTTTCAGCAACCTTGACAGTACATGCTCGGCGCACGGAAAATACAATTTTAATGTAATAAAAAAAAAAATAAAATACGTTCATACTTACTTTCCTTCTGTCCGGCCTCCAGCGATGACGTTTCATCCACGTCGCCGCTGCAGCCAATCACAGGCTGTAGTGGCGGTCACGCACGTCAGGATGACGTCAGAAGGCCGACCTCCAGGGATGACGCTTCATCCCACGTGACCGCCTTTGCAGCCAATCACAGGCTGCAGCGGCCTCTGCAGCCAATTACAGGCTGCAGCAGCCTCTGCAGCCAATCACACGCTCCTCTCCTGAAATACTCTGTGCTGCGCTGGCCTTAAACTCTGTGGACAGGTCAGGATCCTGTTTCTTTTAAATGCTGCTGGGGAACCCGCTCGATCCACTATATAAGGCTGCGCTACAGTGCAGCATTTAAAAGAAACAGGATCCTGACCTGTCCACAGAGTTTAAGGCAGCACAAAGTATTTCAGGAGATGAGCGTGCAGATTCAGTGCTGCTGTGAACTCTGCTCTTACCATTACGTAGCTCTCAGTCTGTTACCTCTCCTCCACTCCTGTCCTCAATAACACCTTCACATGATTGGCAAGTCACCACGTAATGGTAAGAGCAGAGTTCACAGCAGCACAGAGTATTTCAGGAGATGAGCATGCGGATCTTGTGCGGGGTGGTGACTTGCCAATCATGTGAAGGTGTTATTGAGGACAGGAGTGGAGGAGAGGTAACAGACTGAGCTACGTAATGGTAAGAGCAGAGTTCACAGCAGCACAGAATCTGCCCGCGCCTCTCCTGAAATACTCTGTGCTGCTGTGGCAAGTCACCACCCCGCACAAGATCCGCACACTCATCTCCTGAAATACTGCAATTTAGCACAGCCTTATATAGTGGATCGAGCGGGTTCCCCATCAGAATTTAAAAGAAACAGGATCCTGACCTGTCCACAGAGTTTAAGGCAGCACAGAGTATTTCAGGAGATGAGCACGGCCGGCCACGGGCAGCCGGTCGTTTTTCTGAGCCGTGCTCCCATTATAAAGTATAGGAGCACGGCCCGTAAAATAAAAAAATAGAACATGTTCTATCTTTTTAACGGCACGGGCACCTTCCCGTGAGAAAACGGGAAGGTACCCGTGGCTAACAGAAGTCTATGGGCCCGCTATTTCGGGTCGTAATTACTTTCTGCTTCCTCTAGTCCGGTCTCCCGGCCGTTGCCTTGGTGACGCGTCCCTCTCGACATCCGGCCCGACATTCCTGGATGACGTTACAGCCCATGTGACCAATACAGCCAATCACTGGCTGCCGCGGCCTCTGCAGCCAATCACAGGCTGCAGAGGCCTCTGCAGCCAATCACAGGCTGCCGCGTCAGAAAAGAAGGTCGGACTGGAGGAAGAAGAGGGACTCGTCACCAAGACAACGACCGGGTACGTATGAAATGCTTTTTATTTTATTTTTAATCAGCAGCCTCTTTTCTCTATCAGTGACTGATAGAGACAAGTGGCTGCTGATTTGTATAATATTTTTGACCGGGTTCAGTCAAAACGGGTTCGGCCGAACCCGGTGAAGTTCGGATTCGCTGCGAACCGAACTTTTCCTGATGTTCGGACCGAAACCGGGTTCGGTTGTCCCGGTTCCCTTAATCTATAGGCGGGAAGTCTGTTCTGGTGAGGGGAGGCCAAATTGACCTGTTGCACCAGAGCCTATATACTTTTAGCTACGCCTCTGCTGTTCACACTTGCCTATTTATGATTTTTTTATGACAAGAATACCACAATCTGCAGCAATATTTTTTCAGAAAAAAATACCAGAACCACAACGTATCCCCGACAGATTCCAAGTTAGTGAGGTCTGTCTGTGACTAGACCCTTTGGACAACAGATCTGTCCCAACGTCATTGCTTCCCAAAAATAAGCAATAAAGCAAGTGTAAACAGAGCCTAATCAAAGAGTGAGACCCTAAATAAAAAAAAAAAAGAATAATTTCATAAATGTTGTGTATTAAAAGTTTATGAAAGAACTTTACTCCCTAAAAAGAGTCTAATACAACTAAACCAGAACACACTACAGATGAATTATCAATGCTAAAATGTAAATTTGGAATATGAAATTAAACTGCAGGCTGCTTGGCAATTCTCTGATTTATGATGATTACTGCCAAGAGCATAACTATAGGGGGTATAGAGGTTTCAGTTGTACCTGGGTTCTAAAGCCACTGTGCCACATAAGGAAATACCAATGTTTACTTTCTGTACTGTGACATCTCGATGTGCATTATACTTATATTCTGTTGCTGTGTCTATTATCCATGTTCTATGACATCACTTTGTGCATTATTTCTACATTGTGACATCAGTGTGTGCAGTAACACTTTCCTATGCCTTGATAGTTTACTATTCATGTACAGTGCCATCCTTATGTTTGTTGTTGCTGTTTTGTGACATCACTCTGTCCACTACCCTCGTACAATGATATACTGTGACCATAATCACAGTTTGCATTATACTTTCAATGTGACACCACTGTGACTGTTATCCCTGTGCTACAACCCCACTTTGTTCATTATCCATGTGACATCACTATCTTTATATTGATTGAACATAGATATTATTGTTTAATATCTATATATTATGACATTATATTTATTATAATTATGTTATGCCTAATCACTGTGTGCATCATCCTTGCACTGTGACATTTTTATTGTCCCTGTGTAGTGACACCACCGTATTTATTGTTCCTATTCTGTAATGGGAGATCATTGTGTGTGTTTTCCAGGTTCTATGACATTGCTGTAAGAATTATCCCTGTGCAGTGACATCATTGTGTGCAATGGAGGCTCACAGGCATATAGCCGCTGAGCCAGGGACTGTTGCAGTGAAGGGGTTAATTGTGTGGGTAGTAGTCTCCCTCCCCCTCCCCTTTCCATGGGGGGTGGGTGAGTCAGAAGTTAGGTAGGGGCATTAAGGGAGGAAAAGGGGTGGGTTTAGGGTTATGGGGTAGGGTATATAGGGGCCGCATACCTGTGTGTGTGGCCTCTTTCCTGATTTTTCCCTTCCTCCCTCCCTCCCTTATGTATTGTTTGGTTATTTGTATCTCACTTGGTTGGTTGGTGGTGGAATGTATATATTTTTTTTAAAAAACTACAAACTTTACGTTTTATATGGAAGGTGTTTTTTTGAAAAAAAATAAAAATGGAAAATGAGAAAGGATATAAATAACAAAAAAAAAAAGAGAGAAACGAGCAGGTGATACTGTTCTGTGTACTGTAAAAGAGTGTTTTCTAAAAAAAAAAAGAGAAAAGGGGAAAAGAGACTTGTTTACTGTGTTGTTTTGGACACAATGGTGTCTTGTTGGGATATTTTGTATTATGGTTGTTTTATCTTACAGCGGGCGGTAGTAGAAGGGGATTTACCTACATGTCCTACCTTGGGATAGGCAGGCATACGGGCTGTTTATTGACCTTTGTTAAGGTCATTTAGTGCTTATATATTTTGTCAATATGTTATTTACATTTTTATTGTATTAATAAAGCTGTGGCCGACCCCCGGGTCAACCCCACTTTAAAAGAGAGTTACGTGTCGGTCGTTATATTATTTTAGATAATGGGGGAGACTAATAGGGTTTATATATGTTGCTATATGCATACAGTCTTTTCAGGGGTGTGAGTATATCAGCTGCAGAGGCTGCACCTGCACCTGGGAACTGGATCCTTATGTGACAGAACCATTCAACCACCTAAGAGCTTATCAGTTCTATAGATAATTTTATTTACATGTTCTCTTGATATTTGAGACTCCCCTGCCAAAACGTATCACTTTTGTGTGGCATTAATCCAAGTTTGTCTTCAAAAATGCAAATAGCTGCCAAAACTTCCAGCAATTTTTTTGACAATGATGTGAGGATTTTGTTTTGCATACCTGACCAGTCTACAAGCGGATTTGTCTTGGTCTTCTAGTTCTTGTTTTGACTGACATTTCCGAGTGAAAACTGCAAGCAATGAACCTTTAGAAAACCTCTCTCCAGCTATGTGATGCAAATCTCCTCAGAGGAACCATAGCTTTGAGTGTAAACACAACTTCCTGAAAGGCTTCACAAAAGGGTCACAAAATGTATTAAGTTCTAAAAGTAATTCTACATATACACAGCAATGATGCAATCACATTTAGGCCTTATTCACACAAACGTGTTATACGTCCGGACGGACCTATGTTAGTGAATGGGGCCGTTCAGACTGTCAGTGAATTTCACGCAGCATATGTGCGCTGCGTGAAACTCACGACATGTACTATACTTGCCCGTGTTTCGCGCAGCACGCACCCATTGAAGTCAATGGGTGCGTGCAAATCGCGCACGGCACACGGAAACACTTCTGGGTGCCGCGCGTGATGTGCGCTACAGTAGTAAAATAAATGAATGAAAACGAAAATCACCTCGTGCTTTTTTGTTTGTAAACATAAAAACAGAGTGTCATAATTATGCTGGCTGCGCGAAAATCACGCAGCCACGCACCATATGCTGATGCCACACGGACCTTTTGCGCACGCAAAATGCAGCGTTTTTTGCGTGCGTAAAATGGACACGTTCGTGTGAATAAGGCCTTAAAGAAATGAATACCTTTTGGACGTTTCTACTCTGATTTCCAGAGTATTACATATTCTCACTACCCTTACTCCAGATCTTGGCCTGCTCCGCCTCAAAATACTGCACAGTCCTATTCACCCCAACATAGGACCATAATTTGGCACATATTAACTACTGATGTATCCTCTTTGGCAAGGAACTTAAAACCAGTAGTTGTCTCCTTCATACACTACATAGTCCAAAAAGTCAATATCAGCTAGATAGCAGGCAAATTCCTAGATACTTGGACTGCATGGACATCCGCAGGTTTAGCTGACTCCCTCCCCTAGTTCCTTCTCATTTCCTCCCCATCAATACCCTGCTCCACTGTCTGGTATGTCCTAGGAAGCATAACATGTTTTATATGTTCGCATATTTTTTATTTTTTTTTGCCGTTATGTTTATCCTTCACTTGTCTTATCTCTCATACTTGCATCTCTAGTATAAATCTATACAGTGTTCGATGCAACACGTATATTGTATGACCTAAAAAAACGTAATAAAGAAAAATTGTTTAAAACAAAAAAAATTCAAGAAATTTGGCGTATTTCAGTTCCTTGAGCTTAACCACTTTTTGCAACAACTGTAGACGCAGCCAACAGATATAATGTTACTGTTGCTGAGGCAATCTTAGGAGGGGCTTCTGGCGTTGAGCAACTCTGGATGAATACTTTAAGTGAAGAAATTCTACAAACTCATTCGCATCTTGTTAGCCTCATTAAAATTCTGGTTACTTTTCTCCTGGTTTATTTAAAAGAAACTAAAAAAAACAACAGATTTTATACTTGATCTGAGCCAAAAGGCCAAGTAGTGATATGACATCAATATTTTTATTATTAAAAAGAGATGAAGAAAAAAAAACTCTGATTTTGACAGCAGCTTAACTTTTCATTCTTATTTAATCTGTTACCATCACAAGACATCTTTTACAAAATCCAATCTGGAGCACATATACTAGACCCTTTCAGAATGGTGAAGTGTGAAATAAATTATTTATCAATGTGCCAAGTTACTGCAGAGACCACTTCAAATTATGAGAATTTTATGCAAATTTCTGGAGGTCACAAAGATTTCTCTACATTTTATGGTTTTGAAAAATAAAAGATATATGTACATATAAAATGCCCTTGTTAGCAAGAAAAAACTTATAATCCAGAGTCAGGGCTCAGTTGTCCCAAATCCCCCTTACAATTCCTTAGTGATCAGGCAGAACAATCATAAAGAGCAGTGCCCTATATTGCGAGAGCTGTGTACGGTTCACAGTCCTTCCTGTCCATGTGGAATTTATGAAGATGGCAATGTCTATGCTGATGGCAAAGTATGCAGAATAGTCAGAAGGTGCAGTGGTAAGAGGGCTGAAATAATGGAGGAGACCTAAAGAGGAAGTGGTGTGCACCGTTAGTTCTGGTAAAAAGATGGGAGTACAGCTCGGGTGCGTTGACAGATAGTTTAGCAGCAAGGAGAGCAGGAGCTTGCTGCAAAGAGCAAATAGAAAGAGATACCACCAAGAGTCTGTCTATCTGAGGGAATGTGCTGTTAAGTAGCTACCAGCCAGAGCCCGATATAAGGATACAAGAAAGGAAGCCAAAAGAGGGATCATTCGAAGTGAGTACTGGAATGCTGTGTGGAAAGAGAATCTAAGCAAATGCCCAAAGAGAATTTATAAAGAACGGGCCACCAGGGTGGAATAAGTGAGGGGTTAAATATCAGTATATCGGAGTGAAAGACTGTGGTGCATTATAACAGGACTAGGATAGTATACAATACCACAGTTTTGGAAGACTTATAAGAGAAGTTTAAAACATTTCTGCTAGTTCTAGAGCAATACCGCATGTTTGTTGTTATATTACTGTTCCAAGTTATATGCAACTTCTGCATAAGTAAAAGTAAGAAGGGCGGGGCTAATGCGGCAGAGTGATCGGATGCACTTCCATCGTGCTCCTGCTGCAATATATTAATCTGCTTCCATCCTTATGCAGGTGGGCTTCTCTCCTCCTCCCCACTACCTTACCTTGCGCTCCCGTTACTTTAGGGGTAGAACCGAACATGTTCCACACTCGCGCCCTACACACGCGGCCGGACAGAGGTCCAGTCCCGACCGGATACACTTTTTCCATAGACCAGAGGAATAGTATCTGCCTCACCATCCCCTGTCGGTGGCCGATACACTCCCCGGGCTTTCTCCCATATTTGGACTGGAGGAAGTACACACATGTGGATCTCTGGGGCCTATACTAGCGGCTGAAGCAGCGGTCTAAATTTTCTACCCGACATACGACCAGGCCTGAGGTTGAATTCCCCCTGCCGGATGGGTGCCCTGGACCCCCTCCATTTTGGGATCGTAGGATCTGCATTGACCTGAGGTTCCACAGCATCTATCTATACAGAGCTGGTCACATACTGCATCACCCTGCACCATATTGCCTACCTGGGCCTTTGAGCCCTACTTGCAAAACCCCACGACTCCCTGGCTATTAGCTTGATCCGCCATCACCACCAACACTCGCAATTTGCAACCTGCAATTCAAGTATTGGGTCACTTAAGGCCATAAGTCTGGTCAGTATATCTTCAGTATGCCTTTATACAAAATCTGATTTGACAATTTTTAGTATTTAACTATTGTATTTGGGCTCCTGACCTTTCCAAGTTACTATATATACATGGGACAGTTTGCTTTGAATACCTTTATTTCACCTATTGCTCACATCAGCTTCATAATGAAAATTTGATCTTTGCGCCAAATATCTGTGTTCCTCATCGAACAAGCACTTTGACTTTACAAATTGGGGAAATTTGGAAAAGGTGCTCAGAAAGACGTACCTGAAACTCCTAAGCAGAAGAAACATCAATCTGAGTTAGATAAATACCTACACAAGAAAAGGGCAACTCTCCCACCTAGCCACTCGAAAATTGCAATGGCAAATCTTCATGACCATGAAATGCAAGATGACTCGGATGATCATAGCTCTTGTGCCACTTCTGAAGGTCACTGCGGGACCTTCTTCTGCGATTCCTTGCTCTTTCCTGACAAAAGCACTCTGTAAGACTCTATCATCTGTCTTGAAAGAATTAGCAGACATAAAAGCGGACACTAAACACATCGAACATTGTGTGGAAGAGTTGGAAACTATTCAAGCTGCTCATCTACAACAAACGCAAATATTGCAATCTAACCTCACAGCTCAAGTACCCCACCTTAATAGTACCTATTTAATGCTAGAGTATCAGGAAAACAAGAGTCAGCGAAAAAACATTGGCTTGCCCGAATCGGTTGCAATTGAAGCACTACCCACCCAGCTCGCCATATTTTTGCCTCACTACTAGGTCAAGACAGAGTTAAGCAGATTGTTATTGAAAGAATCCACAGGGCCCTCAGACCCAAACCTGGGATCTGTGAGATGTCAGTTGTGACTTACTTCGTTTTGTGGATACAGCTGAAATACAACGTAAAGCAAGGGAATCTGCGGAGATCCTCTTTGAAAACACAAAGATACAGCTATATAGCTATATCAGGACATTTCAGCCTCCACATTTGCTAAAAGGAAGATTCTTAAACCGCTGACAGACACACTACCCAACAGGAATATACTGTTCAGGTGGTTGTATCCATTTGGCCTCATAGTATCAAAAGATGGTCGAACAGTCACTATTAGTCACCCTGATGATCTCAAAGTTCTCTGGTTTAATTTAGATATTGCTCCACTAGACATTCCCTCTTGGCTGCCTGTCTCTTGTGACAACCCTATGTCTAACGTGCCTACCACACCACTGTGGTCAAGCCGTCCTAGTGGTAAAGCTCCTAAGTCCAGGAAAGCCTCATCTGACTTCCTGACCACCTGAAACTGCAAAAATTGTGCTTAGTGCAGTTAATTTCTTAGGAATGTCATTTAGTTCAGTTCTGTTTTTTCTACCTTCCTGGTGCAATTGTGAAACATCATGGACTACCGACTTTAGACTGTGAGTTTTTCTTGCTGCTTTGTTTATGTGATCAATGGTCTTGTTAACTTTTCTTTTTCAGATCCATTGCGTCTGATTCAGAGTGAGACAGATATATCCTCTGGTTATGACATGTATAAGCTTGATCATCTTCATTTATGCTTTTAACCTTTTCTCCTCTTTGGGAACACAGATAGTGGCCATATCTACTGTAGTGTTTAAAAAAATAGCAGTCCAACATCATTAACCTGATAAATCAATGTTTTTGGTAAAAGTGATATTCCTACATAGGAAATAATTTACTTGTAAGTGTAGTACAAAAAAAACCAGAGCCAACTATTAGGACATGCATGCCGCTCATTCTGAGTAATTGAATCATTAATTGAAAGGGGCTTGTTCAAAATAATAGCAGTGAGGAGTTAAATTGGTGAAGTCCTTCAACTTGTTGAATAACAGGCATGAATTTCGGACCTTAGGAAAGGCAGGAGGGTGGCAAATGTTGCACATGTTGGTTATAGTGCATTTCCTTCTGAAATACTGGGGAAAATGGGTCGTTCAAGCAGTGCTCTGATGAAAAACGTACTTTGATTAAAAAGTGGATTTGAAAGGGAAAAACATATAGAGACCTACAGCAAATCATAGGCTGCTTAGCTAAAATTATCTCAAATGCCTTGAAGTAGCAACCAAAACCTGAAAGACGCGGAAGGAAGCGAGGAACTACTGTTCGAATATATAGAAGAATAGCCAAAATGACAAAGGCTCAGCCAATGATCACCTACAGAAAGATCAAAGAAGATCTGAAGTTAACAGTGAGCACTGCTACAATCTGTACAGGATTAAGTGAAGCCAAGTTATCAGCAAGATCTCCCCGCAAAGTCCCGTTGTTTAAAAAAAGAAGTCTTGAATAAGTTAAAAATTGCGCAGAAACACATTGACTGGCCCGAAGAGAAATGGTGAAACATTTTGTGGACTGATGAAAGCAAAATTGTTCTTTTTTAGTCTAGTGGTCGCAGACAGTATGTTAGACGACCCCAAGCACTGAATACAAGCCATAGTACACTGTGAAGACCGTAAGGCATGGTGGTGCAAAAATCATGATTATGGGGATGTTTCTCATACCATGGTGTTGGAATTATTTATCACATACGAGGGATCATGGATGAGTTTGAATATTTCAAAATACTTTAGGAGATCATGTATGCTGAAGAAGAAATGCCCTTAAAATGGGTGTCTCAACACGACAATGACCCAAAACACACCATTAAGCAAACATCTTTGTTACAGACAAACAAGACTGAGGTAATGGAGTGGCCAGCCCAATCCACTGACCACAATCCCATAGAGAACTTGTGGGGTGACATAAAAAATGTGATTTATGAGGCAAACCCCAAAAATGCAGAACTGTGGAATGTCGTCCAATCTTCCTGGACTGGAATACCTTTTCAGAGGTGCCAGAAGTTGGTTGACTCCATGCAACACAGATGTCTAGCAATTCTCAGAAACAATGGTTATGCCACTAAATATTAGTTTAGTAAAGTCAAATCTGAATATTTTTCAGTTTACACATTAGATTTTTGAGTTTTTAAAGAAAAATGCTGGCACTGCTATATTTTTCAACAGCCTAATATTCCTTTTCCGGCACTTTATGTAAAGGATTAACACAAACTGGATAAATGTTGTTATTGTTTTGATTTGGAATTGAATGTGTAATATTTTCAGTCTATTTGCATTTAGGCAAATAAAAGTTACTATAATGATTTTGCGCTTTATTTGCTTTTTTAAACACTTCTATTTTTTTAAAAAACTACTGTATATGGTACTCTATCTATTCTTCCACTTATATTACCTCCCCCCCATATATATATATATATATTCATTCTAGGCTGTTCACCTAATTCACTACTCGACAAATGCTATTACTCAAACTCTTTGTTGCAGTGGCTCGCATACTAAGGAGTCGTCGTTTTATAGTTACATTTATATGGTTTTCACTGTTTGTTATGTTATTGGTGGTAAATGCTGAGACTGGTCCACTAGTATTACTAGCAATTACGCTGTTTATCAATTATGGATTCTCTTAAAGTTACATCCTTTAATGTCCGTGGTTTCAATACGCCTAAAAACTTAGTCAAGTTTTTACTTTCCTTAGGAGGTCCAAGGTGGATGTAGTCTTTTTACAACAGACACACATCCGCCTCAACCACATAGCTCATTTCTCGCACGCTTTGTTTCCTACATGGTATCTTAGTACCTTCTCCACAGTTTCTAGAGGAACTAGCATTGCCTTTTCACAGTATATCCAGTTTAAGCTGCTAGTAACTCAACAAGACCCCGAGGGACATTACTTGTTTCTTAAGAGGACTATTGCGAATCAGTTGTTCACCCGTGTTAATTTATATGCCCCCAAAATTAAGCCGATCTCTTGGCTTCTAAGGTTTTTGGAAAATCTTCCCTCTTTACTGAGGGCATTTTAGTAATGGGAGGTGACCTGAATAAAGTTTTGGACCTTACCTTGGACTCTAAAAGCACTCGCTCCCCTCCACATAAACTGTTACGTAAACTGAAAATTTCATTGTCATCACTACACCACAGAGACGTCTGGAGAAACTTACATGCGGACATGAAAGATTATACCTTCTACTCAGGTAGACATCAAACTTAGCATAGAGTAAATAATTTGTTCTTGTCTGAACGTATGATACCAACTGTCACTAAAGCTGAAATAGGGGTGATTTCGGTCTCAGACAATGCCCCTGTCTCTGTAACATCTTACCCTGATTTTCTACTAAAGCGTGCAACTCAATGGGTCCTTAACAAAACTTTGTTACGGGACTCTAGGATTTCCCACACTATATGAAACTCTCTAGACTTCTTTTCTATTAATAGCACTCCTAACATCTCTGAGAACGTTGTTTGGGAGGCACATAAAGCAGTGCTTCTGGGAACATGTATTAGTGTAAGTTCGGGTTTGAAGAAACAGTGGGAGAAATGTATTAACGCCCAGGGGTATCTCTTGCAGTGGCGTAACTACCGCCGTAGCAGCAGTAGCGGCTGCTACAGGGCCCGCGGCATGAGGGGGCCCGTGTTGCCCGCCGGTACGGGCCCCCACCATGGCCGGAGGCTCCGCTAGCAGCCGCTATGGCTGCTACAGCGCGACACCACTGAACAGTACGGCAGAGCAGGGAGGTATCTCCCCGCTCTGCCATTAAACAAAAGACATGTATCCCCTATCCACAGGATAGGGGATACATGTGTGATCGCTGGCAGCGATAGGGAGGACGGGGGACTGAAAGTCCCCTGAAGTTCTCCATCACAAACCTCGGACTTCCAGGGTCTGTGTCGGCAGCTCCGGAGAAATGACTGGAGCGCCGGTCCCGCTTGTGCGCATGCGTGACCAGCGCTCCTTTCATTTTTAGTGAGCTGCGCAGACGCCGGAAGTCAGAGGTTAGTCATGGAGAACTTCAAGGGGACTTTTAGTCCCCCGTTCTCCTTATCGCTGCCAGCGTCACACATGTATCCCCTATTTTGGGAGGGGGGATGCTGTATGGCGTTCCCTACAGGGGGGGCTGTATGGCGTTCCCTACAGGGGGGACGCTGTATGGCGTTCCCTACAGGGGGGCTGTATGGCGTTCCCTACAGGGGGGGCTGTATGGTGTTCCCTACAGGGGGGCTGTATGGCGTTCCCTACAGGGGGGGGCTGTATGGCGTTCCCTACAGGGGGGGCTGTATGGCATTCCCTACAGACCCCCCCTGTAGGGAATGCCATACAGACTCCCTGTAGGTAACGCCATACAGTCCCCCCTGTAAATAACGCCAGACAGCCCCCTCTGTAGGGAACACCATACAGCCCCCCCGTAGATAACGCCATACAGTCCCCCCTCTAGATAACGCCATACAGCCCCCTCTGTAGATAGCGCCATACAGTCCCCCCTGTAGATAGTGCCATACAGTCCCCCTGTAGATAACGCCATACAGCCCCCCTGTAGATAGCGCCATACAGCCCCCCTGTAGATAGCGACATACAGCCCCCCCTGTAGGGAACGCCATACAGTCCCCCCTGTAGGGAATGCCATACAGTCCCCCCCTGTAGGGAACGCCATACAGTCCCCCCTGTAGGTAACGCCATACAGTGCCCCCCTGTAGGGAACGCCATACACCCCCCCTGTAGGGAACGCCATACAGCCCCCCTGTAAATAGTGCCATACAGCCCACCTGTAGGGAACGCCATACAGCCCCCTGTAGGGAACGCCATACAGTCCCCCCCTGTAGGGAACGCCATACAGTCCCCCTTTAGGGAACGCCATACAGTCCCCCTCTGTAGGGAACGCCATACAGTCCACCCTGTAGGGAACGTCATACACCCCCCTGTAGGGAACGCCATACAGTCCCCCGTAGATAACACCATACAGCCCCCCTGTAGATAACGCCATACAGCCCCCTCTGTAGATAGCGCCATACAGCCCCCTCTGTAGATATCTACAAAGGGGGCTGTATGGCGTTATCTACAGGGGGGCTGTATGGCGTTATCAAAAGGGGGGGTTTGTAAAAAAGGCACTATCTACAAGGGGGGGGGTTGTGTGACACCAAGGGGAGGGGGGGCCCCAGTCAAAAGTTTGCTATGGGGCCCAGTCTTTCCTAGTTACGCCCCTGATCTCTTGCTTCTCCGACAGCAACCGAAGGACTTGCTAAATGTCAAGGCGGCTAGGGCACTACATTTGTGTAAATTATTATGTTCATGGGGATAAGGGCTCTAAGATGACGACATTACTGCTTAAAAAGCAGAAGGTACGATCCTTTGTTCAGGCAGTGAAATCCCACTCTGGGTTGCGCTTTACTGACACTGAAAAGCTCTTTACAATATCTCATCATCTAAAGACTGTACGAACACAATTCGAGTCCTGACCCTGTTTCTTCCTTTCCAGAATCAGTTAATTTACCTATACTATCGGAAGAAGCTAAAGTTAAACTGTCCGCCCCTGTAACAGCCTCCGAACTCACAATATTTCTTTCCCCTATCCCTAATGATATTAGCCCAGGTCCAGATGGTTATCCAACAGCTTGCTACAAAAAGTTTTCAGATATTCTAGTTCCCAGATTTGTACAGTTGTGTAATTCTCTCTTAGCGGGGGCTTCCTGGCCCAAACAGGCCCTTTAGGTACATATTTCCATTATCCCTAAAGATGGTAAGGATCCGGAACTGTGTTCTAGCTATCGGCCCATATCGTTGCTTAATACTGACTTAAAATGGCGGTCAAAACTTTTGGCGACTAGGATTTCTGGGGTTTTGCACAATTTAATTGGTCCTGAGCAGCTGGGATTCATCCCTGGAGGAGAGGGTAAATTTAACACCACTAGGATCATACATACAGTAGTTTATGCAAGACATCACAAAATATCACTTGTCCTTCTTAGCACAGATGCTGAGAAGGCTTTTGACCGTTTGTATTAGCACTTCATGCATGCTACCTTAGAGAGATTTGATTTTCCTCCCAGTTTTGTCACAGAAATTTTCTCCCTCTACTCACATCCGGCTGCACAGTTTAGGGGTAATGGTACGTTATCTGACCAGTTCTACATTAAAAATTGTACTGGACAAGGGTGTCCCCTTTCTCCAGCTCTTTTTATTTTGACTATGGAGAAGCTCATTCAATAAATTAGGCAGACCCCAGAGATACATGGGCTAAAGATGGGTAATCACACCCATACAACAGCAGTTTTTGCAGACGACTTGGTCGGCCTGCTCACTAATTCAAACTGTGGATGTCCCATCAATCTCGCATTTATTGACTTTTTTGGTGAAGCTTCCTATTTAAAATTAATCTGGATAAATCAGAAATGTTAAATGTCTTTGCCTCCCACTCATTTTTTGCTCCCTTAAAACATATCACACCCTTCAAGTGGCCTGAGAAATCTATAAAAGTACTGGAAACAGAATCCGTCTAACCCTGACCTCCTATACTCCCTTAATTACACCCCCCTGCTCTCTAATTTTAGAACACAAATAGACAATATGACTCTGCGGTTCAACTCTTGGGGGGGGGGGGGACACCTATTAAAGAACTATGTTTTGCCCAAAATCCTTTACTTATTACACACAATTCCGATTGCTCTACCTAAACTCTTTTTTGACCAACTTCGCAGTTTGTTGACCTCATTCTTATGGAAGGGCAAACACCCCAGGTTAGCTTATTCTCTCCTGAACCGGAAAAAATCACAAGGGGGTTTTGCATTACCTGAGATTTACACGTATTATAGAGCGAATCATATCTCTCACTGGCTGGACCGTGTTTCGCCATCTCCTGCCCCTATACATATAGAGATTGAAAAGACGCTTCTAGGTTTACGTGCCACTTATTTTTTGTGGACTTTAAGCATAGCATCTCGGAAACTGGAAGTTATTAGCACAATTACTATGGTCATGATCAGAGTTTACCAAGCCTTTATTGTCTCCCATACAGCTGGTGACTTTCCGTCACCTTTAATGCCAATAGGATTTATTCCCTTCTGGCTAAATAGGGAAAAAGCTTTGAGACGGATTCTCCTGAAAAAAGTGGTCATATCAATTTTGCATTGGAACCAGTCAAAGTGGCTATCAGGACGATGACAATATATGAGAGCCCTCTTGTAAAGGATCTGCCAGGCACAACTTCTGTGTATACGCCCATAGGTAATCAGTCTGCACCTAAGTCTATGTCTCTGAGACTGACTTCATCTTCCACCACTCAGGATGGCAGGCTTAGGAGTGGGAGAGCCTATCGCAGCCTGGCCAGACGGAGCTAGCTCCCGCCCTCTGTCTATTTATACCTGCCTTTCCTGTTCCTCCTTTGCTTGTGATTCTTTTCGTGTGGTTTCCTGGCCCAGCTACAGCTTCTAAATATTTGATCCTGCTCCATACTGACCCTGGCTTACTGACTACTCTCCTGCTCTGCGTTTGGTACCTTGTGCACTCCAGGTTTGACTCGGCTCGTTCACCACTTTTGGCTGCTCACGGTGTTGCCGTGGGCAACTGCCCCTTTCCCTTTGCTTGTGTTCCCTTGTCTGTTTGTCTCCTGCACTTACTGAGCGTAGGGACCGCCGCCCAGTTGTACCCCGTCGCCTAGGGCGGGTTGTTGCAAGTAGGCAGGGACAGAGTGGCGGGTAGATTAGGGCTCACTTGTCCGTTTCCCTACCCCCGTCATTAAATAATCACAAGCCCATATACCTAGTCTACCCTGGTCCCTGACACTACTATGGACCCCCTTGAGACCCTGGCCCAGCAAATGCAGGGTCTCTCCCTACAGGTCCAGGCCCTGGTTCAGAGGGTCAACCAGCCTGACGCTACTACGGTAGTGCCCCTCACCTCACCTCTTGAACCCCACCTCAAGTTGCCTGACCGGTTCTCAGGGAACCGGAGGACTTTTCTCTCCTTTCGGGAGAGTTGTAGGCTCTACTTTCGCTTAAAGCCTCATTCCTCAGGTTCTGAGAGCCAGCGGGTGGGTATAATTATGTCCCGGTTCCAGGAAGGGCCCCAAGAGTGGGCCTTCTCCTTGGCTCCTGACGCCCCTGAACTTTCCTCCGTTGATCGTTTCTTTTCTGCTCTCGGACTCATTTATGACGAGACTGACAGGACTGCCTTTGCCGAGAGTCAGCTGGTGACCTTACGTCAGGGTAAGAGACCTGTTGAGGAGTATTGTTCTGACTTTAGGAAGTGGTGCGTAGCTTCTCGGTGGAATGACCCTGCCTTAAGGTGCCAGTTTAGGTTTGGTCTGTCGAACGCCCTGAAAGACCTGTTAGTTAGCTATCCCTCTTCTGACTCCCTAGACCAGGTTATGGCTTTACCGGTACGACTTGACCGACGTCTCAGGGAACGACAACTTGAACGTTTTTGTGTTTTCCCCTCTGACTCCTCCATGATGCCTCCCGAGGTCCCGTTGCTTCGCTCTTCCACAGAAGACTCGGAGGTACCTATGCAACTCGGGGCCTCCGTGTCCCCCCGACAACGTAGAGAGTTCCGCAGGAAGAATGGTCTCTGCTTCTATTGTGGGGATGACAAGCATCAAGTGAACACCTGTCCTAGGCGTAAGAATAAGCAGAGGGAAAACTTCTGCGCCTAAGTGATCATCGGGGAGGTCACTTGGGCGCACAGGTATTTCCCGTAAATATGAAACGTAATAAAATCTTGCTTCCCTTTCAGGTCTCTTTTGGTGGTAGGTCTGCTAACGGCAGTGCCTTCGTGAATTCAGGGTCTTCTGCTAATATCATGTCTGTAGAATTTGCTATGTCTCTAGCTATGCCTTTGATTGATTTGCCTAAACCTGTCCCGGTAGTGGGTATCGACTCCACTCCTCTTGCTAATGGTTATTTTACACAGCATACTCCTGTTTTCGAACACCTTGTTGGCTCCATGCATTTGGAGCAGTGCTCTGTACTGTTGATGCAGGGATTATCGTCCGATTTGGTTTTAGGCCTTCCCTGGTTGAAGTTGCATAATCCCACGTTTGACTGGAATACTGGGGAGCTTACCAAATGGGGTAATGAATGCTTGATGTCATGTTTTTCTGTTAATTCTATTTCTCCACCTGAGGAGGTGAACACGCTACCTAAGTTTGTTCAGGACTTCGCTGATGTTTTCTCTAAGGAGGCCTCCGAAGTGTTACCTCCTCATAGAGAATACGATTGCGCTATCGAATTGGTACCAGGAGCTAAGCTTCCTAAGGGTAGGATATTTAATCTTTCTTGTCCCGAACATGAAGCCATGAGAGAGTATATCCAGGAATGCCTGGCCAAGGGTTACATTCGCCCCTCTACTTCTCCGGTAGGTGCTGGCTTCTTCTTCGTAGGGAAGAAGGATGGTGGTCTTAGGCCATGCATTGACTACCATAACTTGAATAAGGTCACTGTAAGGAACCAGTATCCCCTTCCTTTGATTCCTGATCTCTTTAATCAGGTTCAGGGGGCCCAATGGTTCTCTAAGTTTGATCTACGGGGGGCGTATAACCTTATCAGCATCAAAGAGGGGGATGAGTGGAAGACTGCGTTTAACACGCCCGAAGGTCATTTCGAATACCTCGTCATGCCCTTTGGGTTGTGTAATGCTCCTGCGGTCTTCCAGAATTTCATAAATGAGATTTTGAGAGATTACCTGGGGATATTTCTTGTAGTGTACCTTGATGACATACTGGTGTTTTCCAAGGACTGGTCCTCCCACATTGAGCATGTCAGGAAGGTGCTCCAGGTCCTTCGGGAAAACAAACTGTTTGCGAAAACCGAAAAATGTGTGTTTGGGGTGCAGGAGATATAATTTTTGGGTCAAATCCTCACTCCTCATGAATTCCGCATGGACCCCGCCAAGGTCCAGGCTGTGGCGGAATGGGTCCAACCTGCCTCCCTGAAGGCGTTACAGTGTTTCTTGGGGTTCGCTAATTATTACAGGAGATTTATTGCTAACTTCTCGGTCATCGCTAAGCCTCTTACGGACCTCACTCGCAAAGGTGCTGATCTCCTCCACTGGCCTCCTGAGGCTGTCCAGGCTTTTGAGGTCCTTAAGAAGTGCTTTATCTCGGCCCCGGTGCTGGTTCAGCCCAACCAAATGGAGCCATTTATCGTGGAAGTTGACGCATCCGAGGTGGGAGTGGGGGCTGTCTTGTCCCAGGGTACCAGGTCCCTCACCCATCTCCGTCCCTGTGCCTACTTCTCCAGGAAATTTTCGCCCACTGAGAGTAACTATGATATTGGCAACCGCGAACTCTTAGCCATTAAATGGGCATTTGAAGAGTGGTGCCACTTCCTGGAGGGGGCTAGGCACCAGGTAACAGTCCTTACCGACCACAAGAATCTGGTTTTCCTAGAATCTGCCCGGAGGCTAAACCCGAGAAGCTCGATGGGCGCTATTTTTTAATAGATTTAACTTTTTGGTTACCTATAGGGCTGGGTCTAAAAATATTAAGGCCGATGCACTGTCGCGTAGCTTCATGGCCAGCCCTCCTTCGGAGGAAGATCCTGCTTGTATTTTGCCTCCTGGTATAATCATTTCTTCTATTGATTCTGATTTAGTCTCTGAAATTGCGGCTGATGAAGGTTCATCTCCCGGGAACCTTCCTGAGGACAAGCTGTTTGTTCCCCTGCAATACTGGCTAAGGGTACTTAGGGAAAATCATGACTCCGCACTATATGGTCATCCAGGCATCCTGGGTACCAAACACCTCATTGCCAGAAACTATTGGTGGCCTGGGTTGCCTAAAGACGTTAAGGCCTACGTCGCCGCTTGTGAGGTTTGTGCTAGGTCCAAGACTCCCAGGTCCCGACCAGCGGGCTTACTACGTTCTTTGCCCATTCCCCAGAGACCTTGGACCCATATCTCCATGGATTTTATCACAGATTTTCCTCCATCTCAAGGCAAGTCGGTGGTGTGGGTGGTAGTAGACCGCTTCAGTAAGATGTGCCACTTTGTGCCCCTCAAGAAACTACCCAATGCCAAGACGTTAGCTACCTTGTTTGTCAAACACATCCTGCGTCTCCATGGGGTCCCTGTCAATATTGTTTCGGATAGAGGGGTACGGTTTGTTTCATTGTTTTGGAGAGCCTTCTGTAAAAAGTTGGAGATTGATCTGTCCTTCTCCTCTGCCTTCCATCCTGAAACTAATGGCCAAACTGAGAGGACTAATCAATCTCTAGAACAATATTTAAGGTGTTTTATCTCTGACTGTCAATATGATTGGGTCTCATTCATTCCCCTCGCCGAATTTTCCCTTAATAACCGGGTCAGTAACTCGTCAGGGGTCTCCCCCTTTTTCAGTAATTTTGGGTTTAATCCACGGTTCTCCTCCGTTTCATCTGGTAGTTCCAACAATCCCGAGGTAGAGGTCGTTCATCGGGAACTGTGCACAGTCTGGGCCCAGGTTCAGAAGAACATAGAGGCGTCCCAGAGCGTACAAAAAACTCAGGCTGATAGAAGACGTTCTGCTAACCCCTTGTTTATGGTCGGGGATCTGGTGTGGTTATCTTCTAGGAACTTGCGCCTTAAGGTCCCGTCCAAGAAGTTTGCTCCCCGGTTTATTGGGCCGTATAAGGTCATTGAAGTCCTCAATCCTGTCTCCTTCTGACTGGAGTTGCCCCCATCTTTTCGAATACACGACGTGTTTCATGCCTCCCTCCTTAAACGCTGCTCCCCGTCCTTGGCTCCCTTGAGGAAACCTCCTGTTCCCTTTCTCACCCCTGAGGGGGTGAAATTTGAGGTGGCCAAGATTGTGGACAGCAAGATGGTCCAAGGCTCCCTCCAGTACCTTGTTCATTGTAGAGGATACAGGCCTGAGGAGAGGACTTGGGTACCCGCCCGGGATGTTCACGCTGGGGTATAGGTCAGCAAGTTCCACCTTCGTTTCCCCAATAAACCAGTTCCACTTAGAAAGGGTCCGGTGGCCCCTCATAAAAGGGGGGGTACTGTAAAGGATCTGCCAGGCACAACTTCTGTGTATACCCCCATAGGTAATCAGTCTGCACCTGAGTCTATGTCTCTGAGACTGACTTCATCTTCCACCACTCAGGATGGCAGGCTTTGGAGTGGGAGAGCCTATCGCAGCCTGGCCAGACGGAGCTAGCTCCCGCCCTCTGTCTATTTATACCTGCCTTTCCTGTTCCTCCTTTGCTTGTGATTATTTTCGTGTGGTTTCCTGGCCCAGCTACAGCTTCTAAATATTTGATCCTGCTCCATACTGACCCTGGCTTACTGACTACTCTCCTGCTCTGCGTTTGGTACCTTGTGCACTCCTTGTTTGACTCGGGTCGTTCACCACTCTTGTTGCTCACGATGTTGCCGTGGGCAACTGCCCCTTTCCCTTTGCTTGTGTTCCCTTGTCTGTTTGTCTCCTGCACTTACTGAGCGTAGGGACCGCCGCCCAGTTGTACCCCGTCACCTAGGGCGGGTCGCTGCAAGTAGGTAGGGACAGAGTGGCAGGTAGATTAGGGCTCACTTGTCCGTTTCCCTACCCCCGTCATTACACCTCTATTTAACAAATTTATCTCAGCATCAGATAGATCCACAGACGAGATGTTCACCAGCAAATTATTTCTTTCCTTCCACTCTTAGGTGGATTCCTCCCTGTTGGTGGCAGCTTGGATCTCGTGAATCTATCTTTTCCATTCTCTTTGGTGTTTTGCAACGCCCCTCCTCCAGTGTCTTCTTTTCTTCATACTTGCATAAAAAAACGTGTTTGACTCAAAGTTACAGAGCCCTGGGGATTTGAGGGTTCATCAGATGATTCAGTCTCAGATACAGGATTAGTCAACCCTATCTTCTCCGTCTAAACATTTGTTTTGATGGATAACCCATAAAGGGGTGATCGTTCATCTGCCATTTATAGATGGACCCTTGTTTATAATCTTCCAAGTCTCTGTGCTATTTTTGGCATTTAGCTGCTTCTGTATCCGCTCTGCGAGAACACAAATGTAATGTCACTTTATTATTGAGCTCCTGATAATAATATCAAGTGAGAATTTATTCCAGACATTCTGATATCCTGACATTAAGCATTACCCCAATTGTTAATACTAATTTAGATAAGTAATCGTGTATTGGAAAGATGATTTCTCTTAAATACTGTTTGATATGTTGAACGGCTCTGCAGATGTGGGTTGTGTGAGCTATTGATTCCGTGATCTTATGATTTTATATATGTTGTCCTTTAGTTTGATTAGTAAACAGCCCCCTTTATTTTTTTACCTCCCGCGATACTTTTTGTACACGTTCCCTTTGGACATTCTTTTGTCCCGTATTATGAGTTGATACAAAATCAGGGCTATTTAAACTCTAACGGAATAATGAAATTGGGATGTTTAGAAAAAATTGGTAGCTAGTTTGCAACCTAATTGGCTCTGATACTCCAGTTTGCAACCCAGTCTGCTCTGCTATTCCAGTATGTGGACTTCAAATACTATTGCGCATGCGTGGCTATCATTATCGTTCTTAACTACCCTATTTACTCTGGGACGCAGCGCCCCTGGTAATTGGTTAAACATGTGCCCAGCATGGCTTATGGAGTTGGGTTGAAGCATCTGCAGGTTCCTTGTAGCAACCTGACATGCGCATTGATAGGGCACTGTGTTCAATCAATGGATGGAGAGGGGAAGGTATGTATGTCATAACATTACATGATTTAATAGGGAACTAAGGACACTTGATCCAGTTACCAGTAGGCTGTGAGCATGTGCAGTGGATAAGGTCCAACGCCGAGACAAATTATTTTTTTTTTTGTTACATTATTACAAAGGCCAGCAAAATATTGTCGTGTATCAAAAGAGGCATGGACTCGCGGGACAGGGATGTAATATTACCACTTTACAAAGCATTAGTGAGGCCTCATCTAGAATATGCAGTTCAGTTCTGGGCTCCAGTTCATAGAAAGGATGCCCTGGAGTTGGAAAAAATACAAAGAAGCAACGAAGCTAATAAGGGGCATGGAGAATCTAAGTTATGAGGAAAGATTAAAAAAACTAAACCTATTTAGCCTTGAGAAAAGACGACTAAGGGGGGACATGATTAACTTATATAAATATATGAATGGCACATACAAAAAATATGGTGAAATCCTGTTCCATGTAAAACCCCCTCAAAAAACAAGGGGGCACTCCCTCCGTCTGGAGAAAAAAAGGTTCAACCTGCGGAGACGACAAGCCTTCTTTACTATGAGAACTGTGAATTTATGGAATAGCCTACCACAGGAGCTGGTCACAGCAGGGACAGTAGATGGCTTCAAAAAAGGCTTAGATAATTTCCTAGAACAAAAAAAATTAGCTCCTATGTGTAGACATTTTTTACTTCCACTTTCCCATCCCTTGGTTGAACTTGATGGACATGTGTCTTTTTTCAACCGTACAAACTATGTAAAACTATGTAACTATGTAATGTAGCACTTCCTATGAAGACACCAGGAGTTTCACTGTTATTGTGTTTTTATTTATTTGTCACGTATACAAATTAGGATTATATGTGGATTTTTTTTACCACTTTATTTATTATACCACTGTGTTGCAAATTAACTCGACACAGGATGTGATGTCATTGAACACTAATTATAAAAGGTGTGCTCCTGATGCATGTATTTTATGCTTGAAAAAGACCCGGTGAGGGTTGAAACGTTGCAGGTGATGTGTTGGTGAATTAAAGAAAACATTTTCCACTGGAGTGCTACGGTTTCCTTCTCTTTATTTGGATCTGCTATTTCCCCTGGACTGGGACTATCTTCTGCGAGCACCCCCCTGAAGTTGGGATTTCTATGTGGTCCATATGATCTGGTTGCTGGTTGTGCTGCTCATATTTATTTTCTCTGTATGGCGATATGCATCCCGCCACAATTCTTATATCTGTTACAGTGTTCTGGTCTCAACATTAAGTTACATTATATATTCTTTTGAGTATTCTTATGTTTTGGAATACTCTCTTGTACAATTGTTTATTTGTATTTATTTATATATGTCTTAAAATACACGCTGGTATATATGTTTTTCTTATCTCTGCGAGGTATGCCTTTTATACTTGACGTTATTCACTGTCACATTGCCTGTATGTTGTGAAAAATTCAATAAAAATGTATTTAAAAAAAAAGTAAAAGTAAGAAGAATCGTTCTATTAGTCTCTGCCTCATTGTTACACATATTAAACCTGTGTGTGAGACAGGAAACTACATGACACATTGTTGGAACCTGTGGAGGTGAGGAAAGCACTAAACCACCAGGTACTAACACTCTCTTATAACCCTTTTATTATCATAGAACTCGTTTAAAGCAAATATAAACCCCTCCACTACCATATATGACCAAGTAAGGAAGCAGCAACCGTTCAATTAGCCTAGACCGCCAAGGAAGAGGGCATTAAGCTTTTCATTACCCTAGACTAGCAGGGAATAAAATATTAACCTGTCCACTACCTAAGAACACCAAGGAAGGGAAATTAAAAGGGTTGTTCAATGAAAATCATTTATCACCTATTCACAATATAGGGGATAAATGTATAATCGTTGCGGGTCCCACCTCTGGGTCCCCTATCGATCACGAGAATGAGGGTCCCGTGTAAATAGAAAAGAGAATGTTCCATTAGATTTAAAGAAACTTTCCACCTAAAATTAAATTATTTGGGGCTAAAAGTAACAGATCTTCATTGTTAACCAATAATGGTAGCCATTACAGAGCTTAAAGGGGTTGTCCAGTTTGGGGGATTTTTTTTTTTATACTGATGACCTATCCACAGGATAGGTCATCAGTATATCATCAGTGGTGGTCTGACACCCAGACTCCACTACGATCAGTTGTTGGAAATGCGACAATGCAGCACCTCTGGCTGTGATCTAAGAGAGCCTGATGGAATAACTCCTAAAAATAGTTTTGTCTACACATTAAGAAATAATCTTAATTTCACACTTAAATAAATATATAATTCAATTATAACATCAAAACTATATTAGAAAAGAAACTTAAATATCCAGTAATGTAATATTTTTAAAATCATAGGTATTTATGGATTGGATGCCTCTAATGGCACATGGAAATTAAATAAAGCACTGCATTTCCTTAGAGATTTTTTTCACATAAACTATTTATAATAAAATATATGGTAATAAGTACAGTTCTAAGTAGACATAATTTAACTCAGATGTAGTATGATTCAATCTCTTTTATAATGAGCAGAATGCAAAAAATGAAGCTTGTCTGGTACATTTTAACAGTTCAATATGTCTGAAAACTAGTCTGCAACACATTAGCACATTGAAAATGTATTTCTTGCCCGTTTGCTCAGTCGCCAGTGATTTTATTACTTTGTCATCTCTCCCTCCAATTGTGATTAAAAAGTAAAATTGATATGCTGATTAAAATCTAAGGTGGCAAATAAGTGCAACTAACATAATGAAAATAAAAACCTTATGAAAACATGTGTAGCTTGTTTATAGAGTAATAGGCGGAATATTCAGTATATATATATATATATATATATATATATATATATGTGTGTGTATATATATATATATATATATATATATAAATAAAAATATTATTTTATATATATATATATATATACTGTGTTTGTATATATATATATATATATATATATATATATATACTGTGTGTATATATATATATATATATATATATATATATATATATATATATATATTTATAGTGGATATATTAAATGTCTACATAACCCTGTTAAAATGCCAGGTTTTTGTCATGTCAAAAAATCAGTACAAGTGGAATCATTCATAACTTTTTCCACCTTTAATGCGACCCCTAATCTGTATAATTCCATTGCAAAACAAACTGAAATCATTTAGAGGGGAAAAATAATAATAACATAGTTACATAGTTACATAGTTAGTACGGCTGAAAAAAGACACATGTCCATCAAGTTCAACCAAGGGAAGGGAAAAGGGAAGGAAACATTTCTACACATAGGAGCTAATATTTTTTTGTTCTAGGAAATTATCTAACCCTTTTTTAAAGCCATCTACTGTCCCTGCTGTGACCAGCTCCTGCGGTAGGCTATTCCATAGATTCACAGTTCTCACTGTAAAGAAGCCTTGTCGCCTCTGCAGCTTGAACCTTTTTTTCTCCAGACGGAGGGAGTGCCCCCTTGTTTTTTGAGGGGGTTTTACAAGGAACAGGATTTCACCATATTTTTTGTATGTGCCATTAATATATTTATATAAGTTAATCATGTCCTCCCTTAGTCGTCTTTTTTCAAGGCTAAATAGGTTTAATTCTTTCAATCTTTCCTCATAACTTAAATTCTCCATGCCCCTAATTAGCTTCGTTGCTCTTCTTTGTATTTTTTCCAACTCCAGGGCATCCTTTCTATGAACTGGAGCCCAGAACTGAACTGCATATTCTAGATGAGGCCTCACTAATGCTTTGTAAAGTGGTAATATTACATCCCTGTCCCGCGAGTCCATGCCTCTTTTAAGAAAGAAATGTGCCAAAGCACAGAGGTCCCAATTTCCCAGCCACCATAGAATTGGTGTCAATGGTAGCAGTTAAAATATAACTTTTATTAATGGATCAAACAGACAGACAGCAACACAAAGTTAAAATTGTATCAAAAGACGGCTCATGTGTATCATAAAGATCAATGTGCACACACCCAGCACATCGCTGGACGCAATGAGTGAAACTGATTCGGCAGCTGCAGACTGCCGTTCGTAGGATCAGTCCCACACAATTAGAGAAAGTGACAAAGCCGTCAGTGATTATTAAGATGGCGATAGCCCCCCCGACATGAAATTGGGACCTCTGTGCTTTGGCACATTTCTTTCTCATTGTTTATTCATCCCTGCCAGCCACTAGGGGTCTTCCTTTTGCTTTTCATGCCTCTTTTAATACACGACAATATCCTGCTGGCCTTTGAAGCAGCTGATTGACACTGCATGCTGTTATTGAGTTTATGATTTACAAGTACACCCAGATCCTTCTCAACAAGTGAATCCGCCAGTGTAGCTCCCCCTAGGACATATGATGCACCCAGGTGCATAACTTTACATTTATCTACATTAAACTTCATCTGCCAAGTGGACGCCCAAACACTTAGTTTGTTTAAATCTGCCTGTAATTCATGAACATCTTCCATAGACTGAACTATATTACATAGCATGGTGTCATCTGCAAAAATATAAATAGTGCTATTAATCCCATCCTCTATATCATTAATAAATAAGTTGAATAATAGTGGTCCCAGCACTGAACCCTGGGGTACACCACTTATAACTGGGGACCATTCAGAGTAGGAATCATTGACCACAACTCTCTGGATACGGTCCTTGAGCCAATTCTCAATCCAATTACAAACTATATTTTCTAAACCTATAGTCCTTAATTTACCCATTAGGCGTCTATGGGGGACAGTGTCAAATGCCTTTGCAAAGTCCAAAAACACTAAATCCACAGCGGCCCCTCTGTCTAGACTTCTGCTCACCTCTTGATAAAAACAGATTAGGTTAGTTTGACAACTTCTGTCCTTAGTAAAACCGTGCTGGCTGTCACTTATAATGCTATTTATTGTCACATAATCCTGTATATAGTCCCTCAATAGCCCCTCAAACATTTTCCCCACGATGGATGTTAAGCTTACTGGTCTATAATTACCTGGGGAAGACCTAGAGCCCTTTTTGAAAATAGGCACCACATTTGCCCTGCGCCAGTCCCTTGGCACTATACCAGTCACTAGAGATTCTCTGAATATTATGAAAAGGGGGACAGAAATAACTGAACTAAGCTCTTTAACAAAACTACAATTCTGCGGTTGCATAGCTGTGGACACCCTCTTATAATTGGGATGTGGTTGTGTTCAGCAGTAAATGGAAGTGTCCCATATATATATATATATATATATATATATAAAAATATATGTACATATATATTTATATATATATAGATATATATTGTATATATATATATTGTCTCATGAGCCATGGCTGTAGAGACACAGCTCTGGTCATGAGAAACGTCCTAAAACACAGCTTGACAATTAGTCATTGTCCTGCTTTGCTTAAGACTGATGGAGACAGGAGATAATGCTTTTGATCTCCTGTCTCCAATTAAACTTCCTGCACGTGCGCTCGCGCAGGCTCTCGCACTCATGAGTCGTACCTTACCTTAGGGACAAGTAAGATACACACACATCCTTGTAGGTAATTGTCACCTCAACCTTAGAACTGGTATGGTCCATTCGATGATGGACTGAAGGTTAGGTAGAGGGGAAATGTAAGACGATGCTCCGCCCCACAATTAGATTCCTAGGTACAAAGACATCACCTCCTCCTCAGGGATGTTAACCTGCCATGATATGGGCCCACAAAGATTGTTTCATGTTCAATAAAGATGCTGGGAAGATTTGAAAAGGTAACGGACTGTGTATTGAGGAAGGCTGTTGAAAGGAAAGGCTAAGCCATTCCAAGGCTGACCGTGTGAGGGCATAAGTAGCCTTACACGGGTCGGCATGCTAAAATTGTATCGGCTGCTGGAAAGACCCATTGATGCCTCTAAAGAGGAAGGAATTCCAAGCAAGAAAGTAAAAGAACTCTGAGGTTTCGTATGAGCTTCGTTCATTTGATGGACTTTGAGACTTCATTTTATGGACTGTGAGGATTCGTTTCAACTTCATAATATGGACTGTGAGGTTTCGTTTCAACTTCATCCTTTGAACTATGAGGTTTCATTTTAACTTCATTCTATGGACTATGAGGTTTCATCAACTTCGTTCTATGGACTGTGAGGTTTCGTTTCTATGGACTGTGAGGTGTCACGTAGTGGGTTAGCGGACCCACTAGGCCGTACCGCTGTAGTGGGGAGGCAGCTGGCCAAACAACGGGAGACCCCAGCAATACAATGTCCCACACAAGGATACCTGGATAGTCCAGACAGTGGCCGCAGCTCTGGTATAGATGGAGAAGGACGCAGCAGGTGACGCCAAACGTGGCGGATGACACGGGTGCCGCAGATTGCAGAGTTCCTCCGGATGTGGCAGATGACACAGGATGTGGCGGATTCCTCCGGACGCAGCAGATGACACAGGACGTGGCACGTGGCACGACTCCGACACTAATAGGCACAAGAACAAGAACAGCACGGGATACAGGAACAGTTAACAAGGCACGGGTAACAACTGGAACGGGAAACACTAAGGGACCATTTGAAAGACAGACTGGGAAAACAATGCTCAGGCAAGCTCGATGGCTTGAGAAAGGTTCCTGTTGAACCGAAACGTTGCTGTGTTGGCTGTGTTGAGGTGAATAAATCCACTTTTTGCTTTCATCTATCTTGAAGTCCTGGTGCCGTTACTGCGCTCTATATTTTTCTCTATTGGATGTTGGGGAATTGATTCACCCCCTGGTAACGAGCACATGGCCTGATTTTTGTAACCATTGGAGTGCTGTGTTCATCTACCCTTGGACTATATATATATATATATATATATATATATATATAACCGGTACTGAATATAAAATCAAACAATTTCTCACCTGATCTCAATGGTGACGGAAACATTGCTAATGGTTTCCGTTCGTCACCATTCCGGCTGGTTTTCGGACGGAATCAATAGCGTAGTCGACTGCGCTAATGATGACGGAAGCTGTGCTGTCACTTTCACTTTCCGTTGCGGGGTTCACCCGACGGAAACCTCACACGGAACCCCAGAACGGAAGCGAACGGTGATGTGAACAGGCCCTAACACAAAAGTTTTGTATTTTTTTAAGCTGGTCCACAAAAACAAAAAAAATCCAAATTCTACTGGACCAATTGCCTATTTAGAGACAGGCAGCAGCTCCAGGAGCGACATCATAAGGGTAGGAACACGCTAGGCGGATATGCTGAATAAAACTACACAGCTTATCCGGGCCCGGTAGCCCCAGGGAATTCTGCCAGCAAAACCGCACCAAATAGTGGCGCAGGTTTCGTGAGGCATGTCCACTGCGGGAATCCTGCAGGGAAAAAAAAGTTTCGACTTACCCCGGCCGTATTTTAGGTGACGCATCTCTCTCTTCTGAACGTAGCCCTGCCTCCTGGTATGACGCTGTAGACCATGTGACCGCTGCAGCAGTCACATGGGATGAAACGTCATGACAGGAGGCCGGGCTGCGCTAAGAATAGAGGATCGCGTCACCAGGACTACGGCCGGGGCAAGTCTAAACTTTTTTATCAATTTAAAAAAGTACCTTTTTTTTTTTCTCATTTGTCATTTTTGAGGCAGAACCGCAGCATTTCCGCAACAGAGGAGCAGCGATCCTATTGGGAAGGTGGTGAATAGTGCCCGGTTTCCTCCAGCTGTGACGCTTAGAATTAAGGCCAAAAAGTTCAATCTTAGCTTCATCAGACCACAGAATCTTGTTTCTTACAGTCTGAGAGTCCTTTAGGTGCTTTTTTGCAAAGTCCAGGCGGGCTTTTGTAATGTCTGCGGGCTTTAGTAATGTCTCACTTAAACCCCGACGGCTTTGACCGCAGAACTCCATGTCTGGGCCGGCATCTCCTCCCCAGGAGATGCCAGCACTGGCATTCCCCCGACTCTGCACTGGTCTTTAGGGTGCGCTCGTTCCCGGCCTTAAAGGGCCAGCGCGCACACATTAAATTAATTACAAAATCGTCCCCAGGTCCTTGGACTATAGAAAGGGCTTTGCCCTTTCACTAATTGCCTGAGCATTGTTGTGTATTTCCATGTTAGTCTTAGCAAATGGTACCCTAGTCATATCCTGTTCCCAGTGTTCCCGCGTCCTGCTACCTGTATCCTGTATCCCGTGCTGTGTTTGTTCCTGTGCCTTATATAGTGTTAAAGTCATGTTGTGCCACCTGTCATGCCTGCTGTCATACAACACGTCTGGTGTCATCTGCCACATCTGATATCATCCGCCACGTGTGGCGTCATCTACCTTACAGTTCCATCTGTGCCTAAGCTGCTGCTACTGTCTGGACTATTTCAGGTACTCTTGTGCTAGGACTTTGTATAGACTGTTGTTTGGCCAGCTGCTACTCCGCTACGGCAGTGCGGCCTAGTGGATCCACATATCCATGGATCATGACAGTACTCTCAGGCCATGGACCCCGATGGTCAACCCAGGACCATAACGACGTCACATGTCATGCAGGCAGACATGCAGGACCTCCGATCACAACAGGACCAACTCCTCCATGCGGTGAAAGCTATTGCACATTGGCTGGATGCGCAAGCTGCAGTCTTCACGGCACCTGCTCCTATTGCTCCTGCTGTTCCTCCTGCTACACCTTCTGTCAGTACCAGTGTCGATCCCCGATTCTCTCTGCCACTACCTCCTCGCTATGATGGAGATGCGAGGACCTGCAGGGGATTTCTGAACCAATGCCAGATCCACTTCAGACTGCATGCAAAGGCCTTTCCTTCTGATGACGTAAGGATCACCTTCATAATCTCTCCCCTTACTAGCAAGGCCCTGGTATGGGCGAACCCCATTTGGGAACGTCAGAGAACAGAGACCCGTGACTTACAGTGTTTCTAACAGACTTTCCGTACAGTATTGGAGGAATTTGGGAGAGTTTCTTCTGCAGCTGCATCTCTGCTGACCCTTTGCCAGGGAGTACGCCATTCAGTTCTGTACCCTGGCTGCAGAACTAGCCTGGAACAACTAGGCTTTGCTGTCTACATTCTGGCAGGGACTGTCTTCTGAGCTTAAAGATGAGCTTGCCGCTCGAGATCTGCCACCTACCCTGGATGATCTCCACCCGGATTGACATAAGGATCCAGGAACAGTCCCGAGAGGTTCGCCGGGAAAGGAGATTCCCTAGGCTGGCTCCTACTTTCCAGCAGCCCCTGCTGCCCTCATCAGTTGTTCCACCAGAGGAGGCTAGGCAAGTGGACCAGCTCAAATTGTCTGTCCAGGAGAGACAACGCCAGTGGAGTAGCTATAGGGGTCGCAGCAGTCGTACTTGCGACCAGGCCCCTAAGCCTGGGAGGCCCACGGGCCTCCATTGTCAAACAGCACGCTTCCTAGAGAAATCTTCTGTGCCAAGCCAGCACTTCCTGGTTACGGTTACATGGTGCACTTAGTGTACCATGTGACCGTGTTGTCACTTGACACGACTTCCAGACAGTGGAATGGAAGAGTCGGTGTGGAGGACTCCAGGTAAGCTGCAGTCTGGAATGTAATGTAATGTCTTGTGTTGTAATGAAATGTCTTGTAATGTATTGTGTTGTATTGTGCTGTTTGCGGTGGAGAGCGTGTAATGTATTGTGATGTAATGTAATGTCTTGTGTTGTAATGAAATGTCTTGTAATGTATTGTGTTGTATTGTGCTGTTTGCGGTGGAGAGGGGGGGGGGGGCGTTAAATCACAGCCCCCCCCTCTCTCCACCGCAAACTGCACAATCCATCACAATACAGTATAGTACACATGACTGTATGAGAGCGGGGCTGCGGCTGTGTAATACAGTCACTGCCCCGCTCCTGAGTCCTGACATGTGCGCGGGGTCAGGATGATACGATGCGGCCGGCACTGCACTAATGATCTGCGGCACTAAAGACAGAACATGGCAGGCGCGCTACAAAACACCCCCATGTTCTGTCTTCAGTGCCTCATTAGTGCAGCGCCGGCCGTATCTCCTCATGCTGACCGCGCGCACACTTCCTATCAGGAGCGGGGCAATGTATTACACAGCCGCAGCCCCGCTCTATAACAGCGGAGATCAGAGAAACCTCCCATCTCCGCCGTTATTCACCTGAATGCTGAAATCACAGTGGACTGCAGCAATCATGGGAAAATGAGAAGGGGGGATGCCCCTGGATCGTGTCACAGGGAATTCCTGTGACGCGATCGAGGGCCATACCATATATGGGCAGACAACCCAGGGTCCATTGAAGGACCCCAGGGCTGTCTTACCATATTTCCTGTTGTTAGGGCATACTTAGGTATGTCCTAACAACTGCCTGTGTACTATCAGTACACAGGCTAATGTACTGGCTTATATCGGATATATGCCAGTACATTAAAGTTTAAAAATAAAGTAAAAACAAAGTAATGTTAAATTAAAAAAATACACATTAACCTTTTTTATAATAAACATTAAAATAAGTCTCAATACATAAACATACACATAATCAGTATTGGCGCGGCCGTAATAACCTGCACAACATTTTTTTTGCATAATTTATGATGTGTGCGCTGTAAAAAAAATAAAATAAAAACTGCTTTCTATCACTTATTGTGGGGCACGAAGTGCGATGATAAATTTAACCTCCATGAATGTTACTCACATTCAGGGCTTATTTACACGAGCGTGTTATACGTCCGTGTGACGCGCGGGACCTATATTAGTCTATGGGGCAGTGCAGACATGTACGTGATTTTCACGCAGCGTACGTCCGCTGCGTGAAACGCATGACATGTCCTATATTTGTGCGCTGTTCGCGCATCACGCACCCATTGAAGTCAATGGGTGCGTGAAAACCACGCATGTCACACGGAAGCACTTCCGTGGGACGCGCGTGATTCGAGCTACAGCACTGTAAAGGATGAATGAAAACAGAAAAGCACCACGTGCTTTTCTGTTTACAAACATCCAAACAGAGTGTCATAATGATGGCGGCTGCGTGAAAATCACGCAGCCACGCATCATACCCTGATGACACCCGGAGCTGCTAAGTGCCTTTTGAGCACGCAAAACGCCGCAATTTTTGCGTGCGCAAAACGCACACACTCATGTAAACCCGGCCTAATAGTAATTAACCCCATCATATACCTCACACATTAACCCATTATGACTGAGAAAAATGATGGGGTTAATTACTATTAAGGTGAGGCACATTCAAAATTCAGCATCAGTTTTTTTTTTTATTACTGTTCACAAAGTAAACGAAGTATCGGTATCAAAGTCCAAATTTTGGTATCGTGACATCCCTACACTGTGGGTCGCATCCCCCTGGGTGTTCGTGTGAAGACCGCCGGGGGGTCGCGAGTCACTCACCAAGTTCCCGGTTCCATTCAATCCTGGAGCAAGGAGCTGACATCTCCTTGATCCAGCATTCCCTGTGCCCAGAGCGGCTCGACACAGGCTGGCGGGATGTAGCGACATCATCACGCCTGTCTGCGCCGAGTCACTCATAGGCGAAGGATCCTCCACTCGACGTGGGAACGGGGATAGGTAAGTAATTATGCTATTTTTCTATTATGCACATATTGGGGCATTATACTGTATGGGGAGCATTATACGATATGGGGCTGTGATTGGGGGGCATTATACGTTATGGGGCATTATACTGTGTGGGGGCATTATACTATGGGGGCTGTTGGGCAAGGCGTCTGGGCATAGGCGCGCGCAGGGGCCTGATGATGGTGGTGTTGGGGAGTGGTAGGGGGGCCCAAGCTGAATTCTTGCACCCGGGCCCATGAGCCTTTAGCTATGCCCCTGGACAACGCAGACGCATTTTGGGACACTGTATTGCGGCCTCGGAGGTCATTTTGTGCATTTGTGTCCCCAAAATCCAAAAAACTCCAGTGCCTAGGATTGGTTGGAGAGACAACCCTAGGCAGAACGGCGCTAAATAAAAAATTCTCTCCCAAATTGTCCCTTCCCGAGACCATAGTGTCCAGCGAGAAGACACACTGGGTCTCTCCCTACCTGGACTCAGGGTCCGTGGCAAACTTTATCCAACAAGACCTAGTGGATCATCTCCAGTTGCCCACAGTCCGTCTGGAGATGTCTCTGGCTGTTGCTTCAGTGAATGGACTTCCTCTGCCCGATCCAATCATGTTTGAGACCAAGCCACTGAAGCTCCAAGTTGGAGACCTTCATACTGAATTGATTACATTTCTTTTCTTGCCTAAAACCGTCAATCCTGTACTGCTGAGTCTGCCTTGACTCCGTTTACATGCCCCAGTCCTGGACTGAAATTCAGGAGAAGTTCTCCAATGGGGCTCCAAATGTTTCCACCACTGCCTGTTACAGATCCGTCCTGCCCGGCCTCTTCTGCCTCCGTTATTAGAGGGAATACCTACTCATTGTTTCCTCCACACTGGTCTTACGACTGTCCGATTGAACTGGTTCCAAATGCTTCACTTCTCCGTGGACAGGTATATCCTCTCTCCTTGCCAGAGACTCAGTCCATGTCAGCCTATATCAAGGAGAATCTGGAGAGGGGTTTCATACGAAAATTCTTCTCTCCTCTCTTTGACCCTGCATTGACTACCGTGGTCTCAACCAGATCATGGTCATGGTCCCATGGATCATGGTGATTTGCAAATTATTTGACCGTATACGAGGAACCAGGATTTTCTCTAAACTGGACTTGCGTGGGGCTTAAAACTTGATACGAATCTGTCAAGGTGATGGGTGGAAGACGGCATTCAACACTTGAGACGGGCACTACGAATACCTGGTGATGCCCTTTGGTCTGTGTAACGCTCTAGCGGTCTTACAGAAATTTGTGAATGATATCTTCCTAGATTTCCTCTATGTCTGTGTTGTGGTCTATCTCGATGATATTTGTATCTTCTCCCCAGATCTGACGACACATAGGAGGCATGTCCATAAAGTTCTGTTTCAAATAAGGAAGAATCATCTGTATGCCAAGCTGCCCCTGCCCTTCCTGGGCTACATCATCTTGGATCAAGGCCTCAAGATGGATCCTGAGAAAGTAAAGTCCATCCTGGAGTGGACACGTACTCAGGGCCTGCGGTCCATACAGCGTTTTTTGCGATCCACTAACTTCTACCGGCAGTTTATCCCAAATTTCTCCCCTCTGATGGCTCCCATCTCTACCCTTACCAAGAAAGCTATGAATGCCAAGGTGTGGACTCCAGAAGCAGAATCAGCATTTTATAGCCTCAAGAGTGCCTTCGCTTCAGCCCCAATCCTCCATCATCCTGACGTGTCTCGACAGTTCTCGTTGGAGGTGGACGCTTCCTCTGTTTGTGCAGGTGTACTTCTGTTCTGGAGAAGTATCAAAGGAAAGGCAGTAGTGTGTGGCTATTACTCGAGACTTTTTTTCTCTCGCAGAGCGCAATTACTCTATTGGGGATCGGGGGTTACTGGCCATCAAGTTGGCATTTAAGGGAATAGTGGCGGAGATGAGAGGTTTCTCTGATCTCTGCCTTTAGAGCGGGGCTGCAGCTGTGTAATACAGCCATTGCCCTGCTCCTGACAACGAGTGTGCGCATGTGGTCAGCATGATGTGATGTGGTCGGTGTTGCACTAATGAGCGGCGGCGCCGGCACTGTAGACAGACCATGGGGGTGTTTTGCAGTGCGCCTGCCATGTTCTGTCTTCAGTGCTGACGCTTATCAGCGCAGTGTCGGCCGCATTACATCATGCTGACCGCGCATGCACACTTGTCAGAAGCGGGGCAATGACTGTATTACACAGCCGCAGCCTCGTTGACTACATTATTGTCTAACAATACTAAGCTGTGCATGAATTTATATTATTGAACATTTACTTACCTGAACTGCTGCGGTGCCGTCCTGTCCTGCTCTGCTCTGCCGTCCGAGTCATGAGCCATTCCAAGCCTTCTCCATACTTTCTTCCTCCCATCATTCTGATACAGCTTGATCTTCTGTCCAAAGAATGCTGTTCCAGAACTGGGCTGGCTTCTTTAGATGTTGTTTGGCAAAGTCTAATGTGGCCTTTCTATTTTTGAGGCTGATTAATGGTTTGCAGGTTGTGGTGAACCCTCTGTATTTGCTCTCATGAAGTCGCCTCTTTAAATACGGATACACCTACTTCCAGGAGAGTGTTCTTCTCTTTGGTAGATGTTGTGAAGGGGTTTTTCTTCACCACGGAAAGGATTCTGTGATCATCCACCACTGTTGTCTTCTGTGGATGTCCAGGCCTTTTGGAGTTAATGAGATCACCAGTGCGTTCTTTCTTTTTTTCAAGAATGTACCAAACTGTTGATTTTCCCACTCCTAACATTTGTGCTATCAATCTGATGGATTTCTTCATTGTTTTCAGACTAACGATTGTCTGTTTCACTTGCATTGAAAGCTCCTTTGACTTCATGTTGTGGGTTCACAGCAACAGCTTCCAAATGAAAATGACAAACCTGAAATCAACACCAGACCTTTTACCTGCTTAATTGATGATGGATTAACGAGGGAATAGCCCATGCAGCCCATCAAAATCACGATATACTGCAATACATTAGTATTGCAGTATATAGTGCAGGCGATCCAACGATAGTGTAAAGGATCTGCCAGGCACTGCTGGGTTAACTCCCAGAACTAATCAGTCAGCACCTGAGAATACATCCCTGAGACTGACTCCTGCTTCCACCATTCAGGCTGGCAGGCTTAGGAGTGGGAGAGCCTATCGTAACCTGGCCAGACTCAGCTAGCTCCCGCCCTCGGTCTATTTAAGCCTGCACTTCCTGTCCCTCGGTGCTTGTTATTGCTTTGGTTTCCTTCCTTGTGGTTCCTGGCCCAGCTACAGCTCCTGCTATTTTTGATCCTGCTCCATACCGACCCTGGCTTACCGACTACTCTTCTGCTGTTCGTTTTGTACCTCGCACACTCCTGGCTTGACTCGGCTCGTTCACCACTCTGGTTGCTCACGGTGTTGCCGTGGGCAACGGCCCCTTTTCCTTGCTTGTGTTCCTTGTATGTTTGTCGTGTTTGTCGTGCACTTACTGAGCGCAGGGACCGCCGCCCAGTTGTACCCCGTCGCCTAGGGCGGGTCGTTGCAAGTAGGCAGGGACAGAGTGGCGGGTAGATTAGGGCTCACTTGTCCGTCTCCCTACCCCCTGCCGTTACATAATAACAAGCCATACCTAGTCTACCCCTGGTCCCTGACACCACTATGGATCCCCGTGAGACCCTGGCTCAGCAAATGCAGGGTCTCTCCCTACAGGTCCAGGCCCTGGCTCAGAGGGTCAACCAGCCTGATGCTACCCTGGTAGTTCCCCGCACCGCACCTCTTGAACCCCACCTCAAGTTGCCCGACCGGTTCTCAGGGGACCGGAGGACTTTTCTCTCCTTTCGGGAGAGTTGTAGGCTTTACTTTCGTTTAAAGCCTCATTCCTCAGGTTCTGAGAGCCAGCGGGTGGGTATAATTATGTCCCGGCTCCAGGAAGGGCCCCAAGAGTGGGCCTTCTCCTTGGCTCCTGACGCCCCTGAACTTTCCTCCGTTGATTGTTTCTTTTCTGCTCTCGGACTTATTTATGACGAGACTGACAGGACTGCCTTTGCCGAGAGTCAGCTGGTGACCTTAAGTCAGGGTAAGAGACCTGTTGAGGAGTATTGCTCTGACTTTCGGAAGTGGTGCGTAGCTTCTCGGTGGAATGACCCTGCCTTAAGGTGCCAGTTTAGGTTGGGTCTGTCGAATGCCCTGAAAGACCTGCTAGTTAGCTATCCCTCTTGTGACTCCCTAGACCAGGTTATGGCTTTAGCGATACGACTTGACCGACGTCTCAGGGAACGACAACGTGAACGTTTATGTGTTTTCTCCTCCGACTCCCCCATGATGCCTCCCGAAGCTCCGTTGCTTCGTTCCTCCCCGAAAGATTCAGAGATACCTATGCAACTCGGGGCCTCCGTGTCCCCCCAACAACGTAGAGAATTCCGCAGGAAGAATGGTCTCTGCTTCTACTGTGGGGACGACAAGCATCAAGTGAACAACTGTCCTAAGCGTAAGGTTGCAGCCAGAGAACTTCCGCGTCTAAGTGATCATCGGGGAGGTCACTTGGGCGCACAGGTATTTCCCGTAAATATGAAACGTACTAGGATCTTGCTTCCCTTTCAGGTCTCTTTTGGTGGTAGGTCTGCTACCGGCAGTGCTTTCGTGGATTCAGGGTCCTCTACTAATATCATGTCTGTGGAATTTGCTATGTCCCTTGCTATGCCTCTTATTGATTTGCCTAAACCTGTCCCGGTAGTGGGTATCGACGCCACTCCTCTTGCTAATGGTTATTTTACACAGCATACCCCTGTTTTTGAACTCCTTGTTGGCTCCATGCATTTGGAGCAATGCTCTGTACTGTTGATGCAGGGATTATCGTACGATTTGGTGCTAGGTCTTCCCTGGTTGCAGTTGCATAATCCTACGTTTGACTGGAATACTGGGGAGCTAACCAAATGGGGTAATGAATGTTGTACGTCATGTTTTTCTGTTAATTCTATTTCTCCCCCTAAGGAGGCGAATACGCTACCCGAGTTTGTTCAGGACTTCGCTGATGTTTTCTCTAGGGAGGCCTCCGAAGTGTTACCTCCTCATAGAGAATACGATTGCGCTATCGAATTGGTACCAGGAGCTAAGCTTCCTAAGGGTAGGATATTTAATCTTTCTTGTCCCGAACGTGAAGCTATGAGAGTGTATATCCAGGAATCCCTGGCCAAGGGTTACATTCGTCCCTCTTCTTCTCCGGTAGGTGCTGGCTTCTTCTTCGTGGGGAAGAAGGATGGTGGTCTTAGGCCATGCATTGACTACCGTAGCCTGAATAAGGTCACGGTAAGGAACCAGTATCCCCTTCCTTTGATTCCTGATCTCTTTAATCAGGTTCAGGGGGCCCAATGGTTTTCTAAATTGGATCTACGGGGGGCGTATAACCTTATTCGCATCAAAGAGGGGGATGAGTGGAAGACTGCGTTTAACACGCCCGAAGGCCATTTCGAATACCTCGTCATGCCCTTTGGGTTGTGTAATGCCCCTGCGGTCTTCCAGAATTTCATAAATGAGATTTTGAGAAATTACCTGGGGATTTTTCTGGTAGTGTACCTTGATGACATACTGGTGTTTTCCAAGGACTGGTCCTCCCACGTGGAGCATGTCAGGAAGGTGCTCCAGGTCCTTCGGGAAAATAAACTGTTTGCCAAAACCGAAAAATGTGTGTTTGGGGTACAGGAGATTCCATTTTTGGGTCAAATCCTCACTCCTCATGAATTCCGCATGGACCCCGCCAAGGTTCAGGCTGTGGCGGAATGGGTCCAACCTGCCTCCCTGAAGGCGTTACAGTGTTTTTTGGGATTTGCTAATTATTACAGGAGATTTATTGCTAACTTCTCGGTCATCGCTAAGCCCCTTACGGACCTCACTCGCAAAGGTGCTGATCTCCTCCACTGGCCTCCTGAGGCTGTCCAGGCTTTTGAGGTCCTTAAGAAGTGCTTTGTCTCGGCCCCGGTGCTGGTTCAGCCCAACCAAATGGAGCCATTTATCGTGGAAGTTGACGCATCTGAGGTGGGAGTGGGGGCTGTCTTGTCCCAGGGTACCAGGTCCCTCACCCATCTCCGCCCCTGTGCCTACTTCTCCAGGAAGTTTTCGCCAACTGAAAGTAACTATGATATTGGCAACCGCGAACTCTTAGCCATTAAATGGGCATTTGAAGAGTGGCGCCACTTCCTGGAGGGGGCTAGGCACCAGGTAACGGTCCTTACCGACCACAAGAATCTGGTGTTCCTAGAATCTGCCCGGAGGCTAAACCCGAGACAAGCTCGATGGGCGTTATTTTTTACCAGATTCAATTTTTTGGTTACCTATAGGGCTGGGTCTAAAAATATTAAGGCTGATGCACTGTCGCGTAGCTTCATGGCCAGCCCTCCTTCGGAGGAAGATCCTGCTTGTATTTTGCCTCCAGGTATAATCATTTCCTCGATCGATTCTGATTTAGTTTCTGAAATTGCTGCTGATCAAGGTGCAGCTCCCGGGAACCTTCCTGAGAACAAGCTGTTTGTTCCCCTGCAATTCCGGCTAAGGGTACTTAGGGAAAATCATGACTCCGCACTATCTGGCCATCCAGGCATCCTGGGTACCAAACACCTCATTACCAGAAATTATTGGTGGCCTGGGTTGCCTAAAGACGTTAAGGCCTACGTCGCCGCTTGTGAGGTTTGTGCTAGGTCCAAGACTCCCAGGTCCCGACCAGCGGGCTTACTGCGTTCGTTGCCCATTCCCCAGAGACCTTGGACACATATCTCCATGGATTTTATCACCGATTTGCCTCCATCCCAAGGCAAGTCGGTGGTGTGGGTGGTGGTGGACCGCTTCAGTAAGATGTGCCACTTTGTGCCCCTCAAGAAACTACCCAACGCCAAAACGTTGGCTACCTTGTTTGTCAAACACATCCTGCGTCTCCATGGGGTCCCTGTCAATATTGTTTCGGACAGAGGGGTACAATTTGTTTCATTGTTTTGGAGAGCCTTCTGTATGAAGTTGGGGATTGATCTGTCCTTCTCCTCTGCCTTCCATCCTGAAACCAATGGCCAAACGGAGAGGACTAATCAGTCCCTAGAACAATACTTAAGGTGTTTTGTCTCTGACTGTCAATTTGATTGGGTCTCTTTCATTCCCCTCGCCGAATTTTCCCTTAATAACCGGGTCAGTAACTCGTCTGGGGTCTCTCCTTTTTTTTGTAATTTTGGGTTTAATCCACGGTTCTCCTCCGTTTCACCTGGTAGTTCCAACAATCCTGAGGTAGAGGTCGTTCATCGGGAACTGTGCACAGTCTGGGCCCAGGTTCAGAAAAACCTAGAGGTGTCCCAGAGCGTACAAAAAACTCAGGCTGATAAAAAACGTTCTGCTAACCCCCTGTTTATGGTCGGGGATCTGGTGTGGTTGTCGTCTAGGAACTTGCGTCTCAAGGTTCCGTCCAAGAAGTTTGCTCCCCGGTTTATTGGGCCGTATAAGGTCATTGAGGTCCTCAATCCTGTCTCCTTCCGGCTGGAGTTACCCCCGTCTTTTCGGATACACGACGTGTTTCATGCCTCCCTCCTCAAACGCTGCTCCCCGTCCTTGGCTCCCTCGAGGAGACCTCCTGTTCCCATCCTCACCCCTGAGGGGGTGGAATTCGAGGTGGCCAGGATTGTGGACAGCAAGATGGTCCAAGGCTCCCTCCAGTACCTGGTCCATTGGAGAGGATACGGGCCCGAGGAGAGGACTTGGGTACCCGCCCGGGATGTTCACGCTGGGGTATTGGTCAGGAGGTTCCACCTGCGTTTCCCCAGTAAGCCAGGTCCACTTAGAAAGGGTCCGGTGGCCCCTCATAAAAGGGGGGGTACTGTAAAGGATCTGCCAGGCACTGCTGGGTTAACTCCCATAACTAATCAGTCAGCACCTGAGAATACATCCCTGAGACTGACTCCTGCTTCCACCATTCAGGCTGGCAGGCTTAGGAGTGGGAGAGCCTATCGTAACCTGGCCAGACTCAGCTAGCTCCCGCCCTCGGTCTATTTAAGCCTGCACTTCCTGTCCCTCGGTGCTTGTTATTGCTTTGGTTTCCTTCCTTGTGGTTCCTGGCCCAGCTACAGCTCCTGCTATTTTTGATCCTGCTCCATACCGACCCTGGCTTACCGACTACTCTTCTGCTGTTCGTTTTGTACCTCGCACACTCCTGGCTTGACTCGGCTCGTTCACCACTCTGGTTGCTCACGGTGTTGCCGTGGGCAACGGCCCCTTTTCCTTGCTTGTGTTCCTTGTATGTTTGTCGTGTTTGTCGTGCACTTACTGAGCGCAGGGACCGCCGCCCAGTTGTACCCCGTCGCCTAGGGCGGGTCGTTGCAAGTAGGCAGGGACAGAGTGGCGGGTAGATTAGGGCTCACTTGTCCGTCTCCCTACCCCCTGCCGTTACAGATAGCTGGTTTAAGTCGCCTATGGGAACTGGTTAAAAAAGTTTAACACAGTTTATAAAACATTTTTAACATATAAATAAAAAATATATTCAAAATTCAAAAACCCACCTTTTCCATTTTTCCCCAAACCCAAGGTAAAAAAAATACAAATTAACATAGCTCTATCGCCACGTCCGTAAAAGTACAAAATATTACATTATAAGATTATTTAAACCCGCATGGTAAATGCCGTAAAAAATAAAAATTAATATGCCAGAATCCTTGTTTTTTGGTCACTTCATCTCCCACAAAAAAATTATTCAAAAGTGATCAAAAAGTCTCATGTACATAAAAATGTTACCAATAGAAACTACAGCTCGCCCCCGCAAAAAAATAAGCTCTCATACCGCCATTCAATTAAAAAAAAAATTTAGCTCTCAGAATATGGCGTCACAAAACAAATACGGCGACACAATACAGCTATATTGATGGGAAAATAAAAAAGTTATGGCTTTTGGAAGGTGGGGAGGAATAAACGAAAGTGAAAATCCAAATAATGGCTGTAGCGGGAAGGAATTATTTAAAAAAAAAAAACAATACATTTATAAAAATCCAATGTTACGTGAAACAAAACACACAAGAAGTTTTATAAGACACTTTTCAATGGCTCTTAACAATAATTTCATTTTCAAGAACATAACTGCAGTGATATATACTGAACCGTGAAAAATAATTAGACTTATGTTGTATAGAGGTGAATAGAAATATAATTAAAGGTGAGCTCTTCAGACAATTTAATAAGAAAATTTTAAATAGGAATAAAGCATCTCATTCACGCCTTACTGTACAACTATTAGAAAGTGATTTATAATTGTTTCTATCAAAATCATTGAATTTGAGTTAATAAATGTGGCACCAGCAGAATAATAAGATATCCTTCCAAATAATTGTGATATAGCTCTAACAATATGATTAATATTAAGTTATGATCTCTAAAAGCACAATTATTGAAGCCCAAATTTTTTTTTCTATGATGGCCAATAGGATTGGTTGTTCTTAAGGTGAATCAATGTGTTGAATGTTATGGCATATCTAGGCCCGTTCTAGCTTTTCTGCTGCCTGAGGCAAAAATTGAAATGGCGCCCCCAGATCTTGATTGGCATCCCCCTGGCTGTTCTACATCACATACCACCCATTATCTCGCTGCAGATCATACAGTGACTACAGTACTGCTTAGAGGCAGAATAAACATTTACATTAAGCAGGGGCGTAGCTAGGGGGGAACGCGGGGCATGTGCCCCGGGCGCAACTAAGAGGGATGGTGGGGGCGCCAGGAGCGCACCATCCATGATGGCGGTCTGCTGCCTCTCTGAGGGTCGGCGGCGCCACTGAAACCAGCAGCCGCCGCCCCCTCCTGCACAGTAGGCGATGAACGGCTGGGTACGTTCCGTGCCTGGCGATTCAGCACCTTTCAACGACTCAAGCGGCGAGATTACCTCTTTGCGCAGCTTGTATCGTTGAAAGGAGCTGATTGACAGGGCGAGTCATAGTGCCCTGCCAATCAGCGCCTTTCATAGACGCAAGCGGCGTAATGACGGCATCGTGCCGCTGGCGTATATGAAAGGTGCTGATTGACAGGGCAGAATGACTTGCCCTGTATGTCATCTTCTTTCAACACTGCAAGCGGCGCGAGAATGTTAGAATAGAGCAGATCTGCATTGACACCGGTTTGCTCAGGAATGGGATTAAGGTGAGTATGTAAAGTTTTATTTTTTTTATTTTTTTTACATTTGAACATAAAATATACAAAAGCAAAACATGGCATTGCCCACATTTTGAGAAAGTGTACATTGATACAGAGTATGTAATTTAAATTTTGTCAAATAGATACATGTTATCCATACATTGTTTCCCAGAAGTATTCATCTCGATCCAAGCTTGACAATGTAGACAAAGTAAACATAATAAGAACTGAAAACAGTTAACATTTTAACTTTGGCGGACATTTTACAGTTCGTTCGGTATTCTCATACCTTCTCCCATATCGCACCCTTCAGCTACCTATTTTTTTTTATCCTAATAAAAATGTAAGGGACATTATCTACAGGGGGGGGGGCTCTATCTACAGAGGGCAGGCTCTATCTTCAGTGGGGGGCTATATACGGAGGTCAGCTCTATCTACAGGGGGGCTATATGCAGAGGTCTGCTCTATCTGCAGGGGTGGGCTATATGTGGAGCACTATCTACAGGGGGGATATATGTGGGGCACTATCTACTTGGGGGGCTACATGTGGGGAACTATCTACAGGGGTGCCTATATGTTTTTCCCCCTTGTCCATTGCATTGTTATTGGATCCTTCATGTATATATGTATATGTATATGTCACCATACCCATTTATTATGGACACAAGTATAGAGATTTATAGGGTCATATAGGGCATCCATCTTTTGATATTGTATCTTATCCTTGTTTGTATATGTTACATTGATATTCTGCTGGCATTGCATCACGTTTCACATGATCCTATCGTTTTATTTTATTTTTGTTTTGCTGTGTCCATTTTCACACTTTTGCATTTATGTCACTTTGCATCCTTCACATTATGTTTTTACTATGTGTACTTACCTTATTACTCAGGTTTCACGTTTTGCATAATTTACACTAGTAGTGTGCGTCTATGACCTTTTTATGATATTTATTAATTATTACCTTATTGTGATATTGCTTATTACGTTTTTTGTTTGATCATCACTTTATATCGTTATTATGAAATATTTTATCATTGCTATATAAATATAGTATATGTTTTGCACACAGCACTTTATCACCTCTTTTGCTACAGTAAATAGTTTTATTTGTCACTAGCTCCTCGCTTTTTCCATTCCCTCCTTCCCTTTTTCTCCCTCCTGCCCACTTCCTGGACCTCCCTCTTGGACGGTGTCTGCACAGCTGAATTCCTGCGCATGCCCCGTTCGGTATGGAGGTTTCCCTCCCCACTTTTGGTGACATTGTCACCGCCCTTTTTATTGATAGAAACACTGCTTGACCAATTGATTAGTTTTTCGCTATATGATGTATTTCTGTTTAATCTCCATTTTGGATTCATCATTTGCTATATTGACCTTCTTCCAGTCGTTTGATTGACACTTATTCCACCCAATCCCGGTGGTTTTTACATTGATTTCTGCTCTCACCGAGTCTGTTATGAAGTCTCCTATTGGATATGGGGAGTTACCGCCCAATTACCTCACTTCCGGTTTTGTCTTGACCCACGTCCGGTCGCTAGATTTGATTGACACTTACCTCATCCAATCATTGTGGTTTTTAGACCTACCCCCATTCTTACTGAGTCTTTTACAAAATTTCTTATTGGATATGGGGAGTGTCTGCCCCAAACTAGTTCACTTCCGGTTTTCACGATCATACCAACCATGCCTCCTGTAAATCCAATTAAATGAAGATTTGTAGACATATACATACACCTTATCCTGTCAAAGAGCCTTCCTTTTCCCCCTGACGAAGCCTGGTGGCGAAACCCGTTGGGTGTGAGTTGGATCCTGGCACATCGCTACTCTTTACCCCATTGTATATCTGCATGGTCTGTAAACTTCTATTCTATTATTTTTTTGGCTACCTTGCCATTTCTGTCTATCGATTCTGATGGTCTATTTCACAGTTGTTTATTATTTTTGTTATGTGACTCACCATGGCTGTTTATTTACAATGTACTTCTGTATGGTATATATGTTATGGCCAGTAGCCCACTCAGTATTTTCTTTACTGTGATGACTTATATTTTAATCCATTTTTTGATGCTATTAACTGTATTTTGTATTTTTATCATGTCTCAATAAAAACTAATTATTTTGAAAATGTTTGGGTCATTTACCACTGATTTTCGGCATATGTGTTTAAACTATGACTTTGGTGTTTGACCAAATTATTCCATTGAGGCACTTTTTTGGTGTTAGGGGTGCCTATATCTGGGCACTATCTACAGGGATGGCTATATGTGGGACACTATCTACTGGGGGATCTATGTAGGGCACTATTTACATGGGGCTCTATGGGGGGCACTATCTACAGGGGGTACGGTGTGTGTGTGTGTTTGTGTGTATGTGTGTGGGACACAGTGTATGGTTCTATTATAATTAGAGGGGGAGTGTATGGTGCTATTATAATCAGGGACAGTGTATGGTGCTATTATAATTAGAGGTACAGTGTATGGTGCTATTATATCTAAGTATAGTTAAGTGTCTGACACCATGATAACTTTATATTTGTTTATAAGTGCAGAAATGTTTGAACAGAGAGAAGATGAAGACATCTGAGTTGCAAACTGCAGAAATGGGCTGTGGTCAGGAGAAGTCATCATAGAGGTCTTGACCGGTGTCATGTCCATGGCTGCGGGCCGTCAGGCTCACTCACCTCCTGACGGCCGCAGCCATGGGTCTGCGAGCGCTGGCCCCAGTCTCCTACTCAGGAAACGCCAGTGCTCAATTCCCCTTACCTCTGCCGGTTATCATAGTTTAATGTAAAATTAGCCCATGAGTACCCTGGAGTATAAGAAGTGCCCAGCCCCTTCCTCGCATGCCTGAGCATTGTTGTCGTACCCAAAGTTTGTTTATGTAAATGGTCTTCTAGTGTTTTCCAGTTCCCACTGTACCTGTATCCTGTATCCTGTGCTATCCTGGTCAAGTGCCGTGCTGAGCTGTAGTTGTGCTGTGCTGTATTCAACGCCTGTCCTGCTACACCATGCCTGACGTCTGCCTGCTGCCTAGTCCCAGCCGAGCCTGCCTTGATACTGTCCGAGCTGCCACAGGTACACTATACGAACTATAGACTGTAACCTGCGCCCTGTTGGCCAGCTGCCATACCGTCAAGCGGTACAGCCCAATGGGTCCACGAACCCAATGTGACAGTACGTTCAGGCCATGGACCCTGCTCGTCGATCCAAGACCAAGATGACGTCACAAGAGATGCGGACGGATATGCTAGACCTCCGGTCTCGACAGGACCAACTCCTCAAGGCCTTGAACATTATTGCACGTAGCTAGCTGCCGTTCCTCCAACTACACCTCCTGTTAGTGTTGATCCTCAGACTACACCTTCTGGCAGTTTTGTTCCCCATTTTTATTTGCCACTTCCTGACCGCTATGATGGAGACGCAGGTACCTGTAATGGATTTTTGAACCAGTGCCAGATACACTTCAGTCTGTATGCAAGTGCATTTTTTTCAGATGGCGCAAGGGTCACTTTCATTATCTCTCTCCTCACTGGCAAGGCCCTTGCATGGGCGAATCCTATCTAAAAGAGACAAGGACCAGAGACCCGTGACTTCCAGGGGTTTCTCCGGACATTTCGCACTGTGTTTGAGGAGCCTGGCCAAGTCTCATCTGCAGCGGCTTCCTTGCTGAACCTATGCCAAGGAGACACCTCCATGGGCGAGTACGCCATCCACTTCCGCAGCCTGGGGGGAGAACTGTTGTGGAACAATGAGGCCCTGGTGGCTACATTTTGGCAGGGACTGTCTCCTAAGTTTAAGGACAAACTTGCCGTTCGAAATCTATCGTCTACCCTGGATGACCTCATCCTTCTGGCCGCCTGGATTGCTATAAGGATCCGAGAACGGCTCCAAGAAGCTCGTCGGGAGGGAGCCCTTACTAGTCCGGACCCTACCTTGCAGCAACCTCTGCTGTCCTCAGATGCCAATCCTCCTAAGGAGTCTGTGAGGATGGACCAGTGTAAGCTATCTACCCAGGAGAGACAATGCAGACGCACTTCGGGACTCTGTCTATATTGCGACCTCGGAGGCCATCTTGTGCGTCTGTGTCCCCAAAAGCCCCAAAGCCTAGGGTTGGTAAGAGAGACAACCTTCGGTAAATAAGGACTTCCGTCTAAATTGTCCATACCCGTGACCATAGTGTCCGGCGAGAAAACGCATTGGGTCTATGCGTATCTGGATTCTGGACCCGCTGCTAATTTCATTTGTAGAGACCTGTTAGATCTCCTTCAATTACCCACTACCCCCCTGGAGAGGCCGTTTATGGTTGCATCGGTAAATGGACTACCTCTGCCAGACCCAGTTATAGCTGTGACCAAGCCGCTGAGGCTCCAAGTGGGAGCTCTCCACTCCGAGCTGCTATCGTTCTTTGTCTTGTCCAAGGCCATTAACCTCGTGCTCCTGGGCCTGCCTTGGCTCCGACTACTTGCCCCAGTCCTGGACTTGAACTCTGGAGAGGTTCTCCAGTGGGGCCCATGAGTGTCAAAACTGTTGCCTGGGACAGATTACTTCGGCTCAGCCTCCTCTGCCTCAGTAATTGGCAGGATTGCCTGGTCATTATGCTGCATTTTCAGACGTCTTCAGCAAGAGAGAGGCGGAGATGCTGCCCCCACACCGGGTGTATGACTGTCCTATCGAGCTGATTCCTGGTTTATCCCTTCCAAGTGGTAGGGTATATCCTCTCTCCTTACCAGAGACTCTGTCCATGTCCGCCTATGTTAAAGAGAACTTGGAGAGGGGCTTCATATGGAGGTCTTCCTCCCCGGCAGGAGCCGGGTCCTTCTTCGTCAAGAAAAAGGATGGTTCCCTGTATCGACTACCGGGGTCTCAACCAGATCATGGTGAAAAATAAGTATCCGTTGCCATTGATCTCAGAACTGTTTGATCGTATACGCGGTGCAAAGATTTTTTCCAAACTAGACCTGCATGGCGCTTACAATCTAATCCGGATTTGCCGGGGTGACGAATGGAAGACTGCATTTAACACCCGTGACGGACACTATGAATATCTAGCAATGCCCTTCAGCCTGTCCAATGCTCCCACGATCTTCCAGGAGTTCGTTAATGGCATCTTCCATAACCTCCTCTATGTTTGTGTAGTAGTTTATCTTGATGACATCTTGATTTTTTTCTCCAGATCCTATGACTAATTAGAGACATGTCCGTCAAGTTTTGCTGCGGTTAAGGGAGAATCGTATGTACGCCAAGTTGGAGAAGTGCGTGTTTGAGAAAAATGCTCTACCATTCCTGGGCTACATCGTCTCGAATCGAGGTCTCAAGATGGATCCTGAAAAGGTAAAGTCCGTCCTGGAATGGCCACGCCCTCAAGGCTTGAGGGCCATACAGCGCTTTCTGGGATTCGCCAATTTTTACAGACCGTTCATCCCAAACTTATCCTCACTGACATCTCCTATCTCTAACCTCACCAAGAAGGGCATGAACGCCAAGGTGTGGACTCCTGAGGCAGAGTCCGCATTCAATAGCCTGAAGAGTGCATTCACGTCAGCCTCTATCCTCCATCATCCAGATGTTTCTCTACAGTTCTCGTTGGAGGTGTACACCTCCTCTGTCGGTGCTGGTGCACTCCTGTTCCAGAGAGGTTCCAAAGGCAAGTCAATGGTATGTGGATATTTCTCTAAGCTCTTCTCTTCCGCAGAACGCAACTACTTGATTGGGGATCGGGAGATACTGGCCATCAAATTGGCTTTGGAGGAGTAAAGACATCTACTAGAGGGCGCAGCTTATCCCATCCTAATTTTTACGGACCACAAGAATCTCACCTATCTCCAGACGGCCCAACGGCTAAATCCTTGTCAGGCCAGGTGGTTGCTGTTCTTTACCAGGTTCCAGTTTGAGCTCCAATATCGCCCAGCTGACAAAAATGTGAGGGCCGATGCCTTGTCAGGTCTTTCGAGACAGAAGACATCATGGAAATTCCACAGAACATTATTGACCCGTCTTGCATTGTCTCTGTCAACCCCCTGCAAGTTTGGGACATTCCACCACGGAGGACTTTTGTGCGCCTGGCTGACAGAGGGAGAATCCTCCATTGGGGACACTCCTCTAGACTGGCAGGTCACGCGGGGACCCGTAAGACCCGAGATCTGGTGGCCCACGCTGCCCAAAGACATTATGGACTTTGTTTCTTCCTGCTCAGTGTGTGCAGCTAACAAGGTCTCTCACTCCAGACCTGCTGGCCTGCTCCAGCCATTGCCTGTGCCCGATGCTCCCTCTCAACATATATCTATGGACTTTATCACTGACCTGCCTCTCTCTGTGGGATGCAGTACTGTCTGGGTGGTGGTGGATCGATTTTCAAAGACGGCAAGCTTTTCATCCAACACATCTTCCGCCTGCACGGCTTGCCACAACATATTGTGTCTGATCGGGGGGTTCAGTTCACCTCGAAGTTCTGGAGAGCCCTCTGCGGACTCCTCGGTGTGAAGTTGGACTTTTCCTCAACCTACCATCCTCAGTCCAATGGTAAGGTCGAGAGGATCAATCAGATCTTGGAGAACTACCTATGCCACTTCATCTCCAAGCAGCATGATGACTGGGTGCAATTGCTCCCTTGAGCTGAATTCTCATACAATAATCACATCAGTGATTGCACAAGGAATACACTGTTCTTCATTGTCTATGGCCAACACCCACGAATTCTGATCCCGGTGCCTGATACGTCTGAGCTACCAGCAGCTGACACTGCTTTTAGGGACTCACTACTGATCTGGCAGCAGACTCGATCCTCATCCTACTGGCAGTCGACCGCATAAAACGTAAGGCAGACACAAGGAGAAGAGAACATCCGCAATTTCTCCCTGGCACAAAGGTTTGGCTGTCCTCTAGGATTATCCGACTGAGGTTGCCATCATGCAAATTTGCTCCCAGGTTCCTCAGACCCTTCGAGATCCTACAGCAGATCAACCCTGTCGCCTACAAGCTTCTGCTGCCTCCTACCCTCAAGATCGTCAGCTCCTTCCATGTCTCCCTCCTGAAGCCTATACCAAGACTCCTAGCCCTGCGGTTGCCTCCACCGCGCCTCCAGACACCTTCAAGGTTAAGGAGATCTTAGACACCAAGAAAGTAAGAGGATAGACTTTTTATTTGGTGGATTGGAGGGGTCTGGTCCTGAAGAGAGGTCCTGGGAGCCAGAGAAGAAGTACTCTTCTGAAGAAGTTTCTCTCTCGTTCTGGCTCCAAGAAGAGGGGGCGATAGAGCGGGGATACTGTCATGTCCATGGCCGTGGGCCGTCAGGCTCACTCACCTCCTGACGGCCGCAGCCATGGGTCTGCGAGTGCTGGCCCCAGTCTCCTCCTCAGGAGACGCCAGCGCTCACTTCCGCTTACCTCTGCCGGGTCCTGGAGTTTAATGTAAAATTAGCCCATGAGTACCCTGGGCTATAAGAAGGGCCCAGCCCCTTCCTCCCACACCTGAGCATTGTTGTTGTACCCAAAGTTTGTCTATGCAAATGGTCTCCTAGTGTTTTCCAGTTCCCAGTGTTCCCGTACCTGTATCCTGTATCCTGTGCTATCCTGGTCAAGTGCGGTGCTGAGCTATAGTCGTGCTGTGCTGTATTCCACGCCTGTCCTTCTACACCTCGCCTGACGTCTGCCTGCTGCCTAGTACCAGCCGAACCTGCCTTGCTACTGTCCGAGCTGCCACAGGTACACTATACGAACTATAGACTGTGACCTGCGCCCTGTTGGCCAGCTGCCATACCGTCAAGGCGGTACGGCCCAGTGGGTCCATGAACCCAACATAACAACCGGATGGAGAAAAAAAAGAGAAAAAGAACAACTAGAATCTGAGATCGTCACCGGTGAGTCACTTATTGTAAATGTTTATTCAGCCTCTAATCAGTATTGTAGTTACTGTATGATCTGCAGCGAGATGATGGGGGGGTATGATTTTTTTTTTTTGTGAAACAGCAACTCATAGCATATCCCTATCATTGTTTGGGACATGCTGGGAACTGTAGGATGTTGACTGTACACAATGTGAAATGGAGTGGAAGTGGTGGGCTCACTTGTGTGGTTGTTTTATGAGAACTCGGCCCATGGAAGAAGCTGTACCCAGTTATTGTGCTGTGAAGAGATGAAGTGGTGGAGATAATTCTCCATGATCTGGTTGATCCTCTCAACTTGCCCATTTGACTGGGGGGTGATAAGCTGACGAAAAGTCCAATCTAACATCCAGGAGTTTACAGAGGGCTCTCCAGAACTTTGAAGTAAACTGAACCCACCGGTCGGATACAATGTGAAGAGGCAAGCCATGCAAGCGAAAGATGTGTAGAATGAAGAGACTCGCCAGTCGAGGAGCAGAAGGTAGGCCGGTAAGCGGGATAAAATGTGCGATCTTAGAGAACCGGTCCACCACCACCCAGACGGTGTTGCATCCTGATGAGGGGCGAAGGTCTGTGACAAGTCCATCGCAATGTGCTGCCAGGGGGCATTGGGTACAGGCAGAGGTTGAAGCAGGCCGGCAGGCTTGGAGTGAGTATCTTTGTTAGAGGCACACACCATGCAAGAAGAGACAAAGTCCAGAACATCTTTAGGTAGCGTGGGCCACCAGAAGTGACGAGCAATCAGGTCTCCGGTCTTACGGACACCAGCGTGCCCTGCCAGTTTTGAACTGTCTGCCAACCGAACAAAAGTCTTCCCAGGAGGGATGTCTCTAACCTGCAGAGGATTAGCAGTGACAATGCAGGACGGGTCTATGATAGTATAAATGGACTCTACCGTGTCTTCCGTCTCAAACGATCTGGACAGGTGATCGGCCCTCACATTCTTGTCCGCGGGACGGTAGTGGAGCACAAACTGAAAACTTGCGAAGAACAGCGACCACCTGGCTTGACGGGGATTCAGTCGTGCAGACTGAAGGTAGGTAAGGTTTTTGTGGTCGGTGAAGATCAGGATGGTGTGAGCAGCGCCCTCTAGAAGATGTCTCCACTCCTCCAGAGCCAATTTGATGGCCAGCAGCTCCCGATCTCCAATAGAGTAATTGCGCTCAGCAGAAGAAAAAAGTCTTGAGTAGTAGTCACATACTACTGCCTTTCCTTTGGAGCTCCTCTGGAACAGAAGTGCACCTGCACCAACAGAGGATGCGTCCACTTCCAGTGAGAACTGCCGAGATACATCAGGATGATGGAGGATCGAAGCTGAAGTGAAGGCTTTCTTGCGGCTAATAAATGCGGACTGGTGTCCACACCTTGGCGTTCACACCCTTCTTGGTAAGGGTAGAGATGGGAGCAGTCAGAGAAGACATGGTTTGAGCAAGCAGCCGATGGTCTATGGCGTTCACCGACAGGAGAAGCTGGTCTTGTCGTGACTGGAGATCCTCCATCTCGGCCAGCATGGCTTGTGTCGTCAAAGCCTCAGGTTGACCAGTGGGGTCCATGGCCTTAGCGTACTGTCACCAAACAACAGGAAACCCCAGCAATACAATGTCCCGCACAAGGGTACCTGATAGTCTACACGGTGGCCACAGCTCTGGCACTGATGAAGACGGTTGCAGCAGATAACGCCAAACGTGGCGGATGACACAGGTGCCGTAGGTTGCGCCAGACGTGGCGGATTACTCTGGACGTGGAAGATGATACAGGACGTGGCGGATTCCTCCGGATGTGGCAGATGACACTGGACGTGGCACGACTTGATACTAAAGGCGCAGCACGGGAAACAGGAACAGGGAACAAGGCACGGGTAACAACTGGAACGGGAAACACTAAGGGACCATTTGCAAGACAGACTGGGAAATCTAACAATGCTCAGGCAAGGATCAGAAGGCCTGGGGCCTTCTTATAGACCAGGAAATCATAGCAGTTGATGACGATTTCCTTGGTGCGCGCGCTGGCCCTTTAAGGCCGGGCACGAGCGTGTGCGCGCACCCTACGGGACTCAGCAGACCGGAGCAGAAGTGAGCGCTGGCGTCTCCTAGGAAGGAGATGGGGACCCTGGATCCACGGATCCATGGCTGCGGGTGTCGGGAAGTGAGTAAACCCGACGGCCCGCGGCCATGGACGCTACATAGCCCCCCTGTAGATAGTGCCCCACATATGGCCCCCCTTTAGATAGTGCCCCACATATGAACACCCCTCTAGATAGTGCTCCACATATAGCCCCCCCTGTAGATATTGCTCCACATATGGCCTCCACATACGGCCCCCCTTGTGGACAATCCTCCACATACAGCCTCCACATATAGCCCTCACATACAGCCCCCCTGTAGGTAGCTCTAAACATATAGCCCCTCACACTTTTAACAGAAAAAAAAACCTTTACATACTCACCTAAATCCGTTCCCAAGCCATCCTTTTGCAATGCAGGCCTGCTCTCTTCTGAGCAGGTCTGGTGGGGCTGAACGACGCTAGCGACGCAATGACGTCATCGAGCCGCTTGCGTTGCTAAAAGGTACTAAGTGACAGGGCAAGTCATTCTGCCCGGCCAATCAGTGCCTTTTAACATTGCATCATTGAAATGCGCTTATTGGCAGGCTGCCTTGCCCTGTCATTCAATTATGCAAGCGGCGCGATGACATCATTGCGCCGCTTGCATCATTAAAATGAGCTGAGTGGCAAGGCAAGTCATTCTACCCGGCCAATCAGTGCCTTTCAACATTGCATGGTTGAAACGCACCGATTGGCAGGCTGCCTTACCCTATAAATCAACTAAGCAAGTGGCGCGATGATGACATCATGCCGCTTACATCATTGAAAAGTGCTGAATAGCGGGGCATGGAACATGCCCTGCCATTCAGCGCTTATAGACGCAGGTACAAAACACAGGAGGGGGGGTGGTGGCAGCTGGTTTCAGTGGCGCTGTGCCCCCTCAGAGAGGCAGCAGGCCGCCACCTGAGGCGAGATTCTCATCTCCCCTCATGGATGGTGCGGCTCCGGCCATATCACCTGGAAAGCCCTAACATTATGAATGGTGATGATCAGACCTCTAGGAGCCCTGTCATAACCTAGGCTTTTTTCCTGCAAGGCGGTGCTCCAGACCAATCTACTGTGCAAGGAATAGCTAGAAATCCCAATTCATTTTGTACACCATGTTCCAAATTATTATGCAAATGTTATTTTTCGCTGATTTTCCTAAATAGTCGATGCAAATGACAGTTAGTATAATCTTCAAGCCATCAACCGTTGGAGTATAATGCAAATTTTATTGAACAAATCTCCTAATGATAACAGATTTTTTTTAGAAGTAAAAAACTCAAAATGCACTGTTTCAAATTATTATGCACAACAGAGATCAAAACATTTTAAAGGATGTAAAGAGAACTAAAATAGTAATTTGTTGAATTTGCAGCATCAGGAGGTCATATTTACAGAAATCAAAAGCTCTTTCAATAAAAAAAAAATTAACAGGCCAAGTTACATGTTAACATAGGACCCCTTCTTTGATATCACCTTCACAATTCTTGCATCCATTGAATTTGTGAGTATTTGGACAGTTTCTGCTTGAATATCTTTGCAGGATGTCAGAATAGCCTCCCAGAGCTTCTGTTTTGATGTGAACTGCCACCCACCCTCATAGATATTTTGCTTGAGGATGCTCCAAAGATTCTCAATAGGGTTGAGGTCAGGGGAACATGGGGGCCACACCATGAGTTTCTCTCCTTTTATAACCATAGCAGCCAATGACACAGAGGTATTCTTTGCAGCATGAGATGGTGCATTGTCATGCATGAAGATAATTTTGCTACGGAAGGCACTGTTCTTCTTTTTGTACCATGGAAGAAAGTGGTCAGTCATAAACTCTACATACTTTGCAGAGGTCATTTTCACACCATCAGGGACCCTAAAGGGGCCTACCAGATCTCTCCCTATGATTCCAGTCCAAAACGTGACTCTGTCACCTCCTTGCTGAGGTCACAGCCCTGTTGGGACATGGTGGCTATTCACCAACCTTCCACTACTCCATCCATCTGGACCATCCAGGGTTGCACGGCACTCATCAGTAAACAACATTGTTTTTCTATGCCCACTGCAACCGTTTCAGCTTGTGAGCATTGTTTAGGGGTGGCCATATAATAGATTATGCACACTTGCAAACCTCTGGAGGATCCTACACCTTGAGGTTTCGGGACTCCAGAGGCACCAGCGGCTTCAAATACCTGTTTGCTCCTTTACAATGGCATTTTAGCAGCTGCTCTCCTAATTCTATTAATTTGTCTGGCAGAAACCTTCCTCATTGCGCCTTTATCTGAACAAACCCGTGTGTGCTCTGAATCAGACACAAATCTTTTCACAGTACGATGATCACGCTTCCGTTTTCTTGAAATATCCAGTGTTTTCATACCTTGTCCAAGGTATTGCACTATTTCACGCTTTTCCGCAGCAGAGAGATTGTAAAGAATCTGCCAGACACAGCTTCTGTGTCGACGCCCGTGGTTACTCACTCTGCACCTGCTTCTAAGTCTGGTCGAGTGACCCCTTCTTCCACCAATCAGCCTGGGAGGCTGAGGAGTGGGAGAGCCTATCACAGCCTGGCCAGATGGAGCTAGCTCCAGCACTCTGTCTATTTATACCTTCACTTCCTGCTCCTCCTTTGCCTGTGATTTCTTTCAGTCTGTTTCCTGGCTCCGCTGCTGCTGCTTACTACTTGTCTTCTGCTTCATATTGACCCTGGCTTGACTGACTATTCTCCTGCTCTGCGTTTTGTACCTCGTCCACTCCTGGTTTGACTCGGCTCGTTCACTATTCTCCTGCTCTGCGTTTTGTACCTCGTCCACTACTGGTTTGACTCGGCTCGTTCACTATTCTTGTTGATCACGGGGTAGCCATGGGCAACAGTCCATTTCCCTTAGCTTCTGTGTACCCTTGTCTGTTTGTCTGTCGTGCACTTAGTGAGCGTAGGGACCGTCGCCCAGTTGTACGCCGTCGATTAGGACGGGCCGTTGCAAGTAGGCAGGGACTGAGTGGCGTGTAGATTAGGGCTCACCTGTCTCCCTACCCCACCATTACATAATCACAGGCCAATATACCTTTTCTACCCTGGTCCCTGTCACAACTATGGACCCCCTTGAGACCCTGGCTCAGCAAATGCAGGGCCTCTCCCTACAGGTCCAAGCCCTGGCTCAGAGCGGTAACCAGCAAGATGCTACCCTGGTAGTAACCCCCACCTCACCTCTTAAACCCCACCTCAAGTTGCCTGACCGGTTCTCAGGGGACCGGAAGACTTTTTTCTCCTTTCGGGAGAGTTGTAGGCTCTATTTCCGTCTAAAGCCCCACTCCTCAGATTCCGAGAGCCAGCGAGTGGGTATAATTATGTCCCGGCTCCAGGAAGGGCCCCAAGAATGGGCCTTCTCCTTGGCTCCCGACGCCCCTGAACTTTCCTCTGTTGACCTTTTTTTTTCTGCTCTCGGGCTCATACAGTGAAGGAAATAAGTATTTGATCCCTTGCTGATTTTGTAAGTTTGCCCACTGTCAAAGACATGAACAGTCTAGAATTTTTAGGCTAGGTTAATTTTACCAGTGAGAGATAGATTATATAAAAAAAAAAAAGAAAATCACATAGTCAAAATTATACATATTTATTTGCATTGTGCACAGAGAAATAAGTATTTGATCCCCTACCAACCATTAAGAGTTCAGCCTCCTCCAGACCAGTTACACGCTCCAAATCAACTTGGTGCCTGCATTAAAGACAGCTGTCTTAAATGGTCACCTGTATAAAAGACTCCTGTCCACAGACTCAATTAATCAGTCTGACTCTAACCTCTACAACATGGTCAAGACCAAAGAGCTTTCTAAGGATGTCAGGGACAAGATCATAGACCTGCACAAGGCTGGAATGGGCTACAAAACCATAAGTAAGACGCTGGGTGAGAAGGAGACAACTGTTGGGGCAATAGTAAGAAAATGGAAGACATACAAAATGACTGTCAATCGACATCGATCTGGGGCTCCATGCAAAATCTCACCTCGTGGGGTATCCTTGATCCTGAGGAAGGTGAGCGCTCAGCCGAAAACTACACGGGGGAACTTGTTAATGATCTCAAGGCAGCTGGGACCACAGACACCAAGAAAACCATTGGTAACACATTACGCCGTAATGGATTAAAATCCTGCAGTGCCCGCAAGGTCCCCCTGCTCAAGAAGGCACATGTACAGGTCCGTCTGAAGTTTGCAAATGAACATCTGGATGATTCTGAGAGTGTTTGTAAGAAGGTGCTGTGGTCAGATGAGACTAAAATTGAGCTCTTTGGCATTAACTCAACTCGCCGTGTTTGGAGGAAGAGAAATGCTGCCTATGACCCAAAGAACACCGTCCCCACTGTCAAGCATGGAGGTGGAAACATTATAATTTGGGGGTGTTTCTCTGCTAAGGGCACAGAACTACTTCACCGCATCAATGGGAGAATGGATGGGGCCATGTACCGTCAAATCCTGAGTGACAACCTCCTTCCCTCCACCAGGACATTAAAAATGGCTCGTGGCTGGGTCTTCCAGCACGACAATGACCCGAAACATACAGCCAAGGCAACAAAGGAGTGGCTCAAAAAGAAGCACATTAAGGTCATGGAGTGGCCTAGCCAGTCTCCAGACCTTAATCCCATCGAAAACTTATGGAGAGAGCTGAAGATCCGAGTTGCCAAGCGACAGCCTCGAAATCTTAATGATTTACAGATGATCTGCAAAGAGGAGTGGGCCAAAATTCCATCTAACATGTGTGCAAACCTCATCATCAACTACAAAAAACGTCTGACTGCTGTGCTTGCCAACAAGGGTTTTGCCACCAAGTATTAAGTCTTGTTTGCCAAAGGGATCAAATACTTATTTCTCTGTGCACAATGCAAATAAATATATATAATTTTGACTGTGTGATTTTCTGTTTTTTTTTTTTTGTATAATCTACCTCTCACTGGTAAAATTAACCTAGCCTAAAAATTCTAGACTGTTCATGTCTTTGACAGTGGGCAAACTTACAAAATCAGCAAGGGATCAAATACTTATTTCCTTCACTGTATATGACGAGACTGACAAGACTGCCTTTGCCGAGAGTCAGCTGGTGACCTTACGTCAGGGTAAGAGACCCGTTGAGGAGTACTGTTCGGACTTTAGGAAGTGGTGTGTAGCTTCTCGGTGGAATGACCCTGCCTTGAGGTGCCAGTTTAGATTGGGTCTGTCGAACGCCCTGAAGGACCTGTTAGTTAGCTACCCCTCTTCTGACTCTTTAGATCAGGTTATGGCTTTAGCGGTACGACTTGACCGACGTCTCAGGGAACGACGACTTGAACGTTTTTGTGCCTTCTCTTCTGGCTCCCCCATGATGGCTCCCGAAGTTCCGTTGCTTCGTTCTTTCACGGAAAACTCGAATGAACCAATGTAACTCGGGGCCTCCGTGTCTCCCCAACAACGTAGAGACTTCCGCAGGAAGAATGGTCTCTGCTTCTACTGTTGGGAGGACAAGCATCAAGTGAACAACTGTCCTAGGCGTAAGAATAAGCATCCGGAAGAACTTCCGCGCCTAAGTGACCATCGGGGAGGTCACTTGGGTTCACAGGCATTTCCCGTAAATATGAAACCTAGTAAGATCTTGCTTCCCTTTCAGGTCTCTTTTGGTGGTAGGTCTGCTACCGGCAGTGCCTTCGTGGATTCAGGGTCTTCTGCTAATATTATGTCTGTGGAATTTGCTATGTCTCTAGCTGTGCCATTGATTGATTTGCCTAAACCTGTCCCGGTAGTGGGTATCAACTCCACTCCACTTGCTAATGGTTATTTTACACAGCATACCCCTGTATTTGAACTCCTTGTTGGCTCCATGCATTTGGAGCAGTGCTCTGTACTGGTTATGCAGGGATTATCGTCCGATTTGATTTTAGGCCTTCCCTGTTTGCAGTTTCATAATCCCACGTTTAACTGGAATACTGGGGATCTTACCAAATGGGGTAATGAATGCATGACGTCATGTTTTTCTGTTAATTTTATTTCTCTACCTGAGGAGGTGAACACTCTACCTGAGTTTATTCAGGACTTCGCTGATGTTTTTTCTAAAAAGGCTTCTGAAGCGTTACCTCCTCATAGAGAATATGATTGCGCAATCGATTTGGTACCAGTAGCTAAGCTACCTAAGGGTAGGATATTTAATCTCTCTTGTCCCGAACGTGAAGCCATGAGAGAGTATATCCAGGAATGCCTGGCCAAGGGTTACATTCGCCCCTCTACTTCGCCGGTAGGTGCTGGCTTCTTCTTCGTAGGGAAGAAGAATGGTGGTCTTAGGCCGTGCATTGATTACCAAAACTTGAATAAGGTCACTGTAAGGAACCAGTATCCCCTTCCTTTGATTCCTGATCTCTTCAATCAGGTTCAGGGGGCCCAATGGTTCTCTAAGTTTGATCTACGGGGGGGCTTATAACCTTATCTGCATCAAAGAGGGGGATGAGTGGAAGACTGCGTTTAACACGCCCGAAGGTAATTTCGAATACCTTGTCATGCCCTTTGGGTTGTGTAATGCTCCCGCGGTCTTCCATAATTTCATAAATTAGATTTTAAGAGACTACCTGGGGGTATTTCTTGTAGTGTACCTTGATGACATCCTAGTGTTTTCCAAGGACTGGTCCTCCCACATTGAGCATGTCAGGAAGGTGCTCCAGGTCCTTCGGGAAAACAAACTGTTTGCTAAAACCGAAAAATGTGTGTTTGGGGTGCAGGAGATACCATTTTTGGGTCAAATCCTCACTCCTCATGAATTCCGCATGGACCCTGCCAAGGTTCAGGTTGTGGCGGAATGGGTCCAACCTGCCTCTCTGAAGGCATTACAGTGCTTCCTGGGGTTCGCTAATTATTACAGGAGATTTATTGCTAACTTCTCGGTCATCGCTAAGCCTCTTACGGATCTCACTCGCAAAGGTGCTGATCTCCTCCATTGGCCTCCAGAGGCGGTCCAGGCTTTTGAGATCCTTAAGAAGTGCTTTGTCTCGGCCCCAGTGCTGATTCAGCCTCACCAAATGGAACCATTTATCGCGGAGGTTGACGCCTCCAAGGTGGGAGTGGGTGCTGTCTTGTCCCAGGGTACCAGGTCTCTCATCCATCTCCGTCCCTGTGCCTACTTCTCCAGGAAGTTCTCACCCACTTTGAGTAACTACGTCATTGGCAACCGCAAACTCTTAGCCATTAAATGGGCATTTGAAGAGTGGCGCCACTTCCTGGAGGGGGCTAGGCACCAGGTTACAGTCCTTACCGACCACAAGAATCTGGTTTTCCTAGAATCTGCCCGGAGGCTAAACCCAAGACAAGCTCGATGGGCGTTATTTTTTACTAGATTCAACTTTTTGGTCACCTATAGGGCTGGGTCTAAAAATATTAAGGCTGATGCACTGTCGCGTAGCTTCATGGCCAGTCCTCCTTCGGAGGAAGATCCTGCTTGTGTTTTTCCCCCAGGTATAATCATTTCCTCTGTTGATTCTGACTTTGTCTCCGAAATTGCGACTGATCAAGGTTCAGCTCCCGGGAACCTTCCTGAGAACAAGCTGTTTGTTCCCCTGCAATTCCGGCTAAGGGTACACAGGGAAAATCATGACTCTGCACTATCTGGCCATCCAGGCATCCTGGGTACCAAGCACCTCATTGCCAGAGACTATTGGTGGCCTGGGTTGCTTAAAGACGTTAAGGCCTATGTCGCCGCTTGTGAAATTTGTGCTAGGTCCAAGACTCCCAGGTCCCGACCAGCGCGCTTACTATGTTCTTTGCCCATTCCCCAGAGACCTTGGACCCATATCTCCATGGATTTTATCACCGATCTGCCTCCATCTCAAGGCAAGTCGGTGGTATGGGTGGTTGTGGACCGCTTCAGTAAGATGTGCCACTTTGTGCCCCTCAAGAAACTACCCAATGCTAAGACGTTAGCTACCTTGTTTATCAAACATATCCTGCGTCTCCATGGGGTTCCTGTCAATATTGTTTCTGACAGAGGGGTACAATTTGTTTCATTGTTTTGGAGAGCCTTCTGTAAAAAGTTGGAGATTGATCTGTCCTTCTCCTCGGCCTTCCATCCTGAAACTAATGGCCAAACTGAGAGAACTAATCAGTCTCTAGAACAATATTTAAAGTGTTTTATCTCTGACTGTCAATATGATTGGGTCTCCTTCATTTCCCTTGCTGAATTTTCCCTTAATAACCGGGTCAGTAACTCGTCAGGGGTCTCCCCCTTTTTCTGTAATTTTGGGTTCAATCCACGGTTCTCCTCCGTTTCACCTGGTGGTTCCAACAATCCTGAGGTAGATGTCGTTCATCGGGAACTGTTCACAGTCTGGGCCCAGGTTCAGAAGAACCTAGAGGTGTCCCGGAGCATACAAAAGACCCAGGCAGATAGAAGACGTTCTGCTAACCCCTTGTTTGCGGTCGGGGATCTGGTGTTTCTGTCTTCAAGAAATTTGCGCCTTAAAGTCCCGTCCAAAAAATTTGCTCCCAGGTATATAGGGCCATACAAGGTCATTGAGTCCTTAACCCTGTCTCCTTCCGACTGGAGTTACCCCCGTCTTTTCGAATACACAACGTGTTTCATGCCTCCTTCCTGAAACGCTGCTCCCCGTCCTTGGCTCCCTCGAGGAAACCTCCGGTCCCTGTTCTCACCCCTGAAGGTGTAGAATTCGAGGTGGCCAAGATTTTGGGGACAGCAGGATGGTCCAAGGCTCTCTCCAGTACCTGGTCCATTGGAGAGGATACGGGCCTGAGGAGAGGACTTGCGTACCCGCCCGGGATGTTCATGCTGCAGTATTGCTCAGGAGGTTCCATCTTCGGTTCCCCTATAAGTCAGGTCCACCTTGAAAGGGTCCAGTGGCCCCTCATAAAAGGGGGGGTACTGTAAAGAATCTGCCAGACACAGCTTCTGTGTCGACGCCCGTGGTTACTCACTCTGCACCTGCTTCTAAGTCTGGTTGAGTGACCCCTTCTTCCACCAATCAGCCTGGGAGGCTGAGGAGTGGGAGAGCCTATCACAGCCTGGCCAGATGGAGCTAGCTCCCACCCCCTGTCTATTTATACCTTCACTTCCTGCTCCTCCTTTGCCTGTGATTTCTTTCAGTCTTTTTCCTGGCTCCGCTGCTGCTGCTTACTACTTGTCTTCTGCTTCATATTGACCCTGGCTTGACTGACTATTCTCCTGCTCTGCGTTTTGTACCTCGTCCACTCCTGGTTTGATTCGGCTCGTTCACTATTCTTGTTGCTCACGGGGTTGCCCATTTCCCTTAGCTTCTGTGTACCCTTGTCTGTTGTCTGTCGTGCACTTAGTGAGCGTAGGGACCGTCGCCCAGTTGTACGCTGTGAGACAGTTTGAAAAAATATTTTGCAAACATTGCTCAAATCGGTGTCATATTTACATATTTGCCTCAGCGATATTAGTGACACATGAGTCCTGACATGCAATGGTATAAAACCCTGGAATTAACTACTGTTGTAAAATATTTCCACCCAGCATTCATGGTTCTAGTCATAAGTAATGTCTAACTTTAGAATACAATTGATCAAATCTAGGGATCTAGTCTAATATTTGATAGACATCCCAGTTAAATTTTGTCCTGATACTGTCTTATTTTTTTGTGTTTGTGTGAGTCTCTATCTTTATAAATTCTCTACTGCACTCACAGAGACATATTTTTCCGATTGCATTAAGGAGAGCAAGCGTTGAAAAGATTCTTTGTTCAATTACTCTGAGTCTTCCAATCAGATAAGTAATCCTGTATATTAATGCATATGGAGGACAGATATTGCTTTTCATTATGCTCTGTGTATTTTTCTCACTAGACTTGAATAGACTTTTTGGTGCTTTTGATTATAGTTTGCTAAGGTAATGTAAAGATATGTAAATCATCTTTATCTTAAATGCATGCAGGAAGCATTTAAATATTACATACCTCAGCTATATATGTAATGCCTAATTAGAATTTGTTATCAGAATAGCAATTGGAACCTCCATGAAAATCAACAGTCAGTCCTAATTGCAAGACACCAAAGGCTAGATTTGGGGTTGTAACTCTGGAGCTCTGGCTCTGAGCAGCCTGGTTTTTCATCAAAGGACAGTCATTTACAGTATTGGGTCATGCTGTTTGCCACATCTGATGCCCAAAAAAAACAGGTGTGGGGAGTTGGAATGAGGGGAGTAAACAACTCACTATGATATCACTATGCAGCGCCACTATCCAGTAGGCAAGTGACCACAGAAGACATCCCATTTCCAAGGTTAGAGCAGCACTGACAAGTGAGTATCTAATCTGTAAGTATGTCTGTATGCCATTTATGTATTTGCGAGTGTATGTGCATAGGTTTGTATGTGTATGTATGTACCGCCATTAGGGCAGTACAGATGGTTCTATAGTCAGGGGCCTAAGCTAATGAGTACAAAAAAGGGGCCCACGTTCACCTGTTTCTTGCACCTATCTGCCTAAAGTCACTGTATGGGGCTCTGACAGTAAGGACTGGTCCACGCGTAACCGATTTGCAGTAAAAAAAAATCTGCAGAAAATCCTTGCATATTTTGTTGCGCGCGTATTTCCAACTTACTGAAAAATCAAAGGAAACAGTGTCACTCCTCGATGATGGTTCCCTGGTCCCCCCAGACTCTTTTCACCCAGCTCCAGTGTTGAAGTGTCGACACACGTGACCGCTGCAGTCTGTGACATACCATCACTGGAGTCAAGTAAACATGGACTGAGGGAGTGTGACCACAGGAGTGGCGGGAATTGGTAAATGAGTATACTGCCTTTTTTGTTTTTTAAAACTGTAGAGTGTGAATCCACCCTTACATTTTGTTGCCTTTATTGCCTGTTTAAATATTCTGAGTTTTCACGGGCGGACACAGATAGTAGGGGGCCCCTGTGAAAGAACTGTATATGAGCCTCCTGCTCTCCAACATCTCATCATAGAGCACTCCTTTTAGGTCCAGTAATCGTGAGCCATGACATTTATTAGCTCAATCCCTTACATGCAATCTAATAGACAGTAGGAAGCTGCTTTTAGGTTGACAGTGAGACCTTACCTACACGGCCTCCGTGTATCTGCACAGGTTGCACATATGTTATGTTCGTCTCTGTGAGTTTTACATAAAAAGCCATAACTTCTCTGTGGTTAGGCTTTTTATGCCAGTTGTGCATTCTGCAGGTGCTGCTGTTTTTTCCTGAAGATAATCAATTATTAAGCAAGAAACATTGATTTATGACCCCTTTGGGTGTGTTTGCAAGGGTTTTTAGCAGAGGAATAGTTTACAAGAGCATCTGACTGGAACAATGCCATGCCTACTGTTGTGGTTTATTCATTTTTATATTAATGTTTAATATTGTTAAAAAGTCATCTTTGACTGCAATGTGATAAAAAATATGTACTACGGCGTGTATAAATATATTAGAGAAAAAAAATATCTTCAGGATTGGAATGAATGGAAATACATAACAGCTAATCTGTTGTTATCATTTAGTGTTAATCTACCACACATAATTAGAATGCTGATTATAACATGATAATATAAGAAACATAATGTAATAATATATTTTTATAACACATCTTTAACAGATTAAGAATATAATGGTCAAATAAATCCTAGACATATGCACAATGCACAATGATTGTAGAGATTTTTGTCCAATGTGCTAGTATGTCATAAATAATTGCGTTTCACTAGAAGAAAAAGGGAATACAAACCGGCGCAGGTGTAAAACAGATGATATGGTGATAAATATGCTCACCTGGTGATGTCCTGCTTCTGATACTGCCTGAGGAAGGCGCCGGTTCGACTCCGAAACGCGTCACCTGTATCTATTAAAGACAATTTGACCTACACAGTGTCTGCTTCTTCACTATTTGACACTAGGAACCAACAGTGAATTACGTTCTAAGGGACCAGCGCCGTTTCAAGGGTTGGTTTTGGAGTTTTTTCACCTACACAAGGTGTTATTCTCACAATCCCACTATCCATAAATAATTGCGTGTTATAGCTTTATGGAAGTACACTTACACTTTAGCACTAGAATTAAGGTTATTTAAGTATTAGGCTTCTTTCACGCTACCGTTATTATATACGTTTACCTCTCTTCTGTCAGAGGAAGAGAGGGTCTAAAAATTAGATGGAAAGTATTGGTTCCGTTCAAATTAACATTTATTTCAATGGTAATTTATTTGTTTCAGTTGCTTTCCGTTTATCTCCGTTCGCTAAGTTTCCGTTTTTTGACGGAAGCAAAAGTGCAGTCTGCAAAAATTTGGTTTTCATAAAAAAAAAACGGAAACCTAGCGAACGGAGACAAACGGAAAGCAGCTGAAACAAAATAATTACCATTGAAATCATTAGTAATTCCAACGGAACCGTTGCTTTCCATTTAATTTTTCGATCCTCTCCTCCTCTGATGGAAGAGAGGTAAACATATACTAACGGTCGTGTGAACTTAGCCTCAGGATCTATCCACATCTGCGCCGGAGTCTGAGTCAAGGATTCCATCATATTTGCAGGACAAAATAATGCAGCATGCAGTGTCGCAGGGCGAAATCCCTGGATAATAAATGCAGACTGTGCTAATTGAACGTCTCTTATGCCATGATGTACCCTGATATGCTACTGGTTGCTGCTCTGGGTGGAACCCATTTCTTCGCTGCACCGAATGACGCTGCAGAATGATTAGAACACCATGAATAGAGAGAATGGAATAGTACTTTATTTTTCAGTATAAGTAAATTCCTTTTACAGAAATCTTCACTTTGAAAAATGTTAAAGTACTATGGGGTAGTGCACATACAGCAAAAACTGACATACAAATACATTTAAAAAAATTAAAACATATTTAAAAAACACACTGCAGTAGGATAAAAACATTCTTTAAACCTACATGTACGTGCCCTAACATTATACCTTCTACCTGCTGGTAACTAATCCTACAGACCATGCGCTGGGTGTGACGGGTCCTTCAGAATTCTATTTGCAGTACCGACACATCTTTCCTCGAAGAAACCCAACAAATCACGAACATCACAACCAATTATAGTCCCAGCCATTTTAACCACTCTACCCAACAAACTCTATTCCTTTACCGTTGCCATGCCAAACCAAGTAGTGATCACATACAGTAAGTTAAAATACTTTCAATTGCTGTCAGATAAACATTCTGCAATACTTCAACACTAAAACTATTTCTTGTTGAAGAGTCATGAAATAAATCTGCTGTTGGTCCTTTTTCACTAAAACAATTATTGTACTGGACCATGTCAGATCATGAGAAACAAGAGAATAAATTCTATTACCACACACACTAGATTCCCATCCAAGCCAATTTGAGAATGTACCTGTTGATTTTTCCTGAAATCAATAATCATCTCTTTAGTTTTTTCCACATTCAAGACTATATTGTTCTCTCTGAAGCGCATCTCCAGTCGCTGAATGTCTGATTAGTGTCAAGTCATCAGCATATTTTAGTAGAATGGTATTATTATGACATTTTACACAATTCTTTCCAAGGATTTCACAAAGGACATGAGGATATTCATTGCTTGTGGAGGAAAGGCGATATAAACATCAATATAGAAAAGGGTTATTTACAGCTAAAGTTGTCAAAGTGTTATAGCCAACACATCACTGTAATGGCCGGGATTGGATATAACTCAAATTACAGCTGTTTAACCACTTAGATGCAATAGGGACTGCAGAATTTAAGCCATGATAACAAAGGGGGAGCCCCCTCTATCATCTTATCGCCCCCTCCTTGATGTCATTATGGGGGTCAAAGTTAGCCAGGCCCCCAGGTCCGCCATCTTTGTACTCCTATATTTCTGTCAATATAGCAATATAAGGTAGTGTTTTTGCAGGACGAGTTGGAGTTTTTCATGGATTCATTTATTGTACCATATAATGTACTGGGAAACTGGAAAACAATTCTTTGTGAAGTGAAATTGGAAAATAAATGTGATTCTTCTATTGCTTTTTGGGAATAGATTTTACGGCATTCACTGTGAGGTAAATACAAAATCTTAACTTTATTCTGCTGGTCAATATGAATATGAAAATGTATATAGTTTTTTTATGTTTTACTATTTCTACAAGGAAAAAAATTATTGTTCAAAATAAAATTTGTTTTGTTTCGCCATATTTTAAGTGCCATAACTTTTTATTTTTTCATTGATTGAGCAGTGTAGGGGCTAATTTTTTTGTGGAGGCGAGCTGTAGGTTTTTTTTGTAACATTTTGGCATACATAAGAATTTTTGAGAACTTTTTATTCCATTTTTTGTGGGAGTTGAGGTAACCAAAAAATGCCATTCTGTCTATGTATATAAGTAAAAAACTTTATTTTACTTTTTTTATTAATCCCCCTAGGGGACTTGAACCAGCGACCGTTGGTTTGCTTGCACGATATACAGCAATACTAACATTTTGGAGCATATTGTGATTTTTACAGGCTCCTATTGAGCCCTGCCTCTGGGCTTAATAGGAACACAAATATGGCAGACTTGGGGGCTTTCATTAGGCCCACAGGCTGCTATGAAAAATGTTGGCACCATTGGGAAGCCTTGCCTCTGCCAGTAAAATATCCAAAACACTGCAAAATGTAAGTATTGAAGTGTATTGTACCAGTCAATTGCTTGTTCAAGACACCTAGGGGAACTAATTAAAAATGTAAAAAAATGTTAAATATCGTTTATTGTAATATCCCAAAAATAAAACCTTTTGCCATTTTCCCCCCAAAGTAGTGTAAAAGACATAAAAAACATAATTGGTAGTACTGCCACACTCATAAAAATCGGAACTATTCTAATGTAATATTATTTAACCCACAGGTGAATACCTAAAAAAAAATAAAAAATAAAAATGCCAGAATCCCTGTTTTTTGGTCACCTTAGCTTCCAAAAAAAATAAAACATGGAACAAAAAGTTATGTCAAAAAGTCATATGTACCCAAATATTGTACCAATAAAAACTACAGATCAACCGGCAAAAATACAAGCCCTTACACCGCTCCATAGACAGAAAAATAAAAATGTTATGGCTCACAGACTATGGCGACACAAACATTTTTTTGAACAAATTGTTTTTCCATTTTAAATGTAGTAAAAATAAATAAATATAAAGACATTTGGTGTCGCCAATTGTATTGACCTGCAGAAACAATGTATATCTGTATGTCGAGAGAAAAATAAAAAAGTTATGGCTTTTGGAAGGCGAGGAGGAAAAAACGAAAATGAAAAAATGAAAATGAAATACAAAAAAATGGTCGTAGTGGCAAGAGGTTAACCCCTAGGCGTACCACGACACAACTGTACGTCCTGGTGGCCAGTGTCTTAGCGCACCACGACGTACAGTTACTGTGCGGTTCCCGGTGCACACAGTCAGTGACAGTGTGCACCGGGAACCGGGAAGTAAGCTGTCTAACACTCCCCAATCACCGGCAATTGACCCGTAAAAGTTGTCCAATGCTAGCGATCGCTGTAATCTGTGGATCTGTAAAGATCCACTGATTACATTGTTTCTGCATTTAAAGTGTTAAAAACCGTTCCCGGGATTTGTAATTAAGCCCCATGCACCATGTGACCAGCAATGGACCAATAGCAGTGTTCCATTGCCGGCAATTGCTGTGATTGCTGGCTCTGTTCAGATCCACCAATCATAGCGGGTGAAAAATACCGGACACAGGCTCTGATCTCTTTTTTGGTGAAGAGAAAATGGAAAGATCAGAGCCTGTGTCGAGTTGTGTGAAAAAAATAAGAATAAACCCCAATCTTCAGTTTCCCTGTTCCTAGTGTGTGACCCCACAAACCTCCCAGTGTATAAAGAAGATTTTCTTTTTTTTGTCCATCATAAATCTCTAAAAATAATTTAGTTGTTAGGTAGTTGTCTAGGTCGTCTACGTCAATTCTTCGTGTCAGTTGTCAGTTAGTCAGCGTCAATCCGTTGTGTCAGTTGTCAGTGTCAATCCATAATGTCCGTTGCGTCACTTGTCAGTTAGTCAGCATCAATCCGTCACTGTCAGTCGCGTGACTTGTCACTCAGTGTCAATCCATCACTGTCAGTCTCGTCACTTGTCAAAAGTGTCAGTCTATCTGTCAGTCGCGTCACATCAGTTACTGTCAATCAGTCACTGTCAGTCGCGTCACTTGTCAGTTAGTGTCCTTCCGTCACTGTCAGTTGCGTCACTTGTCAGTCAGTGTCAATCTGTCACTGTCAGTTGCGCCACTTGTCAGTTAGCGTAAATCCGACACTGTCAGTCGCACCACTTGCCAGTTAGTCAGCGTCAGTAAGTGTCAGTAAGTATTACTAAGTGTTATAAAAAAATAATAATAACAATTTGAGTTTGTCAGTGTTAGTGTTTAGTGTTTTACGTGAAAAAAAAACAAAAAACTTAGTGCCAGTGTTATCGTTAGCAAGTGTTAGTTAGTGCTTTTAGTGTTTTATGTGAAAAAACTAAAACAAATCTTTTGTTCTACATCTGTTTTTTACAGCTATGTCTGTATAAACGATATATATATATATATATATATATATATATATATATATATATATATATATATATATATATCCAAATTAATACAATGGCTGCAAAGCGTTATACCGCTGAAGAGGCGTATGCCATGATCGTGTCTGGTACGGACTCAGCGAGCGGTGAGGAACCATAGTTCTTTCTCTCGTCCTCCTCCTCCGCCAGTGACAGTGGGTAACCTCCTCGTAGTCGCAGGAGGGTTAGTGCCCAGTTTCTGCCTAACCCTGAAACTGCCGTTCTGCCTGACCCTGGTGCTGCCAGCAGTGATTGGTCACCCCCAACCAATTACCCCCCCCCAAATCCCAGAATTTACTGCTGTGGCAGGAATCCATGTGCAGACGGAAGGGCTGTCTGTAATTGGGTTTTCAAATTGTTCTTTGCCGACAATTTGATAGAGCTTGTGGGGGACCTAACTAATATTTACACCGAACAATTTATAGCCGAACACCCCAACTCCTTTTATGCCCAGCCTAATCGTTGGCAACCGACTAATTGTGCAGAAATGCAAAAATATTGGGGGTTAGTCCACAACATGGGTCTCACTAAAAAGCCCAAATTAAAATCCTACTGGTCCACAGACATTTTATATCATTGTTCGTTGTACCGAAATACTACGACTAGACCCTGCTTTGAGGCCCTCCAAAAATGTCTGCACTTTAGTAGCAACTCCCAATGCCCCCCCCACAGAATGACCCCAATTCCGACAGACTTTTAAAATTAGGCCCCTTCCTGAAAATTTTCAGAAATCTACACCCCCGACAAAGAAATTTCAGTTGATGAATCCCTAGTGCACTTCAAGGGCCGGCTGAATTTTCACCAGTATTTGTCCAATAAGCAATCCAGGTACAGGATCAAGGTCTACAAACTGTGTGAGTCTGAGACTGGATAGATATACAAAACAAATGGGACATAGAATATAATTAAAAACACAGAAAAAGCCATACTCACAGATTAGGAGGGTAAAAACCCGTTCCAACAGGACGCGAACAGGTCAGAGAATGGTACTGAAGGGAACCATTATTATTCAACTTATTTATTAATGATATAGAGGAAGGGATTAATAGCACTATTTCTATTTTTGCAGATGACACCAAGCTATGTAATATAGTTCAGACTATGGAAGATGTTCATGAATTACAGGCAGATTTAAACAAACTAAGTGTTTGGGCGTCCACTTGGCAAATGAAGTTTAATGTAGATAAATGTAAAGTTATGCATCTTGGTACCAACAACCTGCATGCATCATATGTCCTAGGGGGCGCTACACTGGCGGATTCACTTGTTGAGAAGGATCTGGGTGTACTTGTAAATCATAAACTCAATAACAGCATGCAGTGTCAATCAGCTGCTTCAAAGGCCAGCAGGATATTGTCGTGTATTAAAAGAGGCATGGACTCGCGGGACAGGGATGTAATAATGCCACTTTACAAAGCATTAGTGAGGCCTCATCTAGAATATGCAGTTCAGTTCTGGGCTCCAGTTCATAGAAAGGATGCCCTGGAGTTGGAAAAAATACAAAGAAGAGCAACGAAGCTAATAAGGGGTATGGAGAATTTAAGTTATGAGGAAAGATTGAAAGAATTAAACCTATTTAGCCTTGAAAAAAGAAGACTAAGGGGGGACATGATTAACTTATATAAATATATTAATGGCACATACAAAAAATATGGTGAAATCCTGTTCCTTGTAAAACCCCCTCAAAAAACAAGGGGGCACTCCCTCCGTCTGGAGAAAAAAAGGTTCAAGCTGCAGAGGCGACAAGGCTTCTTTACAGTGAGAACTGTGAATTTATGGAATAGCCTACCGCAGGAGCTGGTCACAGCAGGGACAGTAGATGGCTTTAAAAAAGGGTTAGATAATTTCCTAGAACAAAAAAATATTAGCTCCTATGTGTAGAAATTTTTCCTTCCCTTTTCCCTTCCCATGGTTGAACTTGATGGACATGTGTCTTTTTTCAGCCGTACTAACTATGTAACTATGTAACTATGTAACTAAGTGCCCATGTGTGTTAAATAATGATAACCACTCCCACTAACCTTGAGGGGAGTGGTGTGTGGGGCATGGAAGTAAATGTGTAATGGAAAAAAAAATTCACACATGGGCACTTCCCTTCAGAAGCATTCTCTGACCTGGTCGCGTCCTGTTGGAATGGGTTTTTACCCTCCTAATCTGTGAGTATGGCCTTTTCTGTGTTTTTAATGAGACTGGATAGACACACGCTTTCCGGATCTATGAGGGGAAGGCCAGGACTATACAGTCCCCAAATTATCCCCCGTCCTGTCCACAACAGGGAAGATAGTGTAGGACCTTCTGCATCCACTGTTAGATCAGGAGCACAACTTGTACTTGGACAACGGGTACACAAGTGTATCCCTGTCAAATGTCTAAAAGTAAAAAAAATTTGACGTGTGGTACGGTCCAAAAAAAACAGCGGCACCTTCCCAAGACCCTCATCGGCCTATCCATGCAAATTGGAGATAGCAGGGCATTTCTGTAGGAGGGGTCCTGTGTCTAAAATACAGGGACAAAAAAGATGTATGCATGCTGGCATCTATGCATGAAGCCAGCTCCACCCCTGTCCCCACACGTGGATTCACAACGTCCACGATAAAGCCTATATGAATTCAGACATATAATAAATTCAAGGGAGAGTTGACATTAACGATCAGGTTTTAAAACCCTACAGTACTATGTGAAAAGTAAAATATGTCACAGAAAATTGGCAGTGTATGGATGTAGCCGTCTTTAACTTGAATCTGATAACTTGCTGCAGCGTGATATCACACAACAAAATCCATTGAAAAGTCATTGAAAGAGTCAAGATACGGGATCTAGTCACTGTTTATTTAATGTGTTAAAAGTCAAGGTAAAAACGGCTACATCTGTACCTTATACAGATGGCACTGTACAATTAATTTTAAATTTTCTGGAAAGTGGGCCGCCCGGGTACCTACTTGGAGTACCAAGAAAAAATTATACGGCTCCATCAACTGAAAAATAAAAAAGTTATGACACTAGTAATGCAGTGATGAAAAAATATCCTGATGTGCAGGCCAGAGGGGAACATTCCTACAGTTTCAGGAAGTGGTTATCAAGGCCCTAGTTTTTAGGAACCAGGAAGGGAAGAGACATAGCACATCTGCTGGAAGCGAGGGTGCCCGTATTGAACCAGGGCAACCCTTTCCCAGCAAAATTTCCCAAACTACAAAAGAAAAAGAGCACAAAAAAGGTGCAGAGGGTTACAAAAAGGGGATAAGAAAGGAAACCGTTTATCAGTGCGACACTGGCCTGTGCATAACGGATTGTTTCACAGCGTACCACACATCTATGATAATTGTAATATTTACCCTATTATTATACCCTCTTATTATGCCCTGATGTACTCCACACAGATTACATATGCCTCCACATTATAAACTGAACTACCAGTAAAACTCCAAACAAAACTACTACCAAGCAAAATCCACACTCCAAATGGCGGTCCTTTACTTCTAAGCCCTACAGTGTGCCCAAACAGCAGTTTACGTCCACATGTATGGCATTTCCATACCCGGGAGAACCCACTTAACAATTTATGTGGTAAGATTTTCCAGTGGCACATGCTGGGACAACATGTTGTGCGGTAAAATGACATATCAGTGGAAAAATTTCTGAAAAACAGCTCTGGGGTCTAAATGCTCATTACACCCCTTGATAAATGCCTTTAGAAGTGTAATTTCTAAAACGCTCCAGAAATTGAATACCACTCCTTTTCTTCTGAACCCCACAATATGTACAAACAACAGTTTATAACCACATATGGGATATTACCATACTCGTTAGACATTGCTTTAGAAATGTTGGGGTGGATTTTCTTCTTTATTCCTTGTGAAAATGAAAAATGTTGATCGAAAACTACATCTTATTTTTTATTTTCATGGCTTAATTCTAATTAAGTCAGCAAAAAACCTTTGGGGTCAAAATTCTCACTATACCCCTAGATGAATTCCTCATGGGTGTAGTTTCAAAAATGGAGTCCCTTTTGGGGAGTTTCCACTGTACTAGTACTACAGGGGCCAAGCAAATGCGATATGGCTCCCAAAAACCAATCCAGCAAAATCCACATTCCAAAATCCAAATGGCACTCCTTCCCTTCTGAGCCCTGCCGTCAATGTTCCCTCTAAGTCTTGGCAGGTCCTGAGCGGAGCAGTTAGGGAGCAGGGCAAGGCTCAATCAATGATTGGCGACCAAACTTAATACCCCCAGTAAACGCTAATGTAGCGTACTAAATAAGAGAATAAGAAAACGTATTTTAAATTAGTCTTAATAACTTTTTTAAGTACTATAATATTACAAGCACACCAGTAAAATAGACAGTTATAAACACCAATTATAGGCATCAATGAAAAAATCCCTCTCTGACACCACTGTTCCTGTAGTTAGGGCCACACAGCCCCTTATAGATAGCGCCACACAGCCCCCCCCCCCTGTAGATAGCGCCACATACAGCCCCCTATAGATAGCATTAGACACAGACTCCCTGTTGATAGCACCACACAGCCCCCTGTAGATAGCACCACACAGACCCCCTGTAGATACTGCCACACACAGACCCCCTGTAGATAACCCCACACACAGCCCCCTGCAGATTGAAGCACACACAGTCCTCCTGTAGATAGTGCCACACAGCCCTCCCCCTCTGGTAAATAGTGCCACACAGCCCCCCTTGTATATAGTGCCACACAGCCCCCTTATATATTGTGCCACACAGCCCCCTTGTATATAGTGACACACAGCCCCCCTTGTATATAGTACCACACAGCCCCCCTCTCGTATATAGTGCCACATAGCTCCCCCGTGTATATAGTGCCACACAGCCCCCTTGTGTATAGTGTCACACAGCCCCCTCTTTTGTATATAGTGCCACACAGCTCCCCATGTGTATATAGTGTCACACAGCCCCCTCTCTTTTATATAGTGCCACACAGATCCCCCCGTGTATATAGTGCTACACAGCAACCCCCCATGCATATAGTGCCACATAGCCCCCCTCAAAAAATATTGTACTTACCTTGCCCCGTTCCCGCGGCAGACGGAGCGCTGCACTGCCTTGTGGGTGGGACGCATGCACAGACCAGCGTGATACAGTCATGACATTATGCTGACCTACACAGGGAGTCTTCCCAGCACCTTATGTGGCCTAATGAGGCCTGCAGCCTAGAGTATTCATTTATATCTGCGTCCAGAGGATGCAGATTCAAGTAAATGCGGCTTTCACTAGCAATGGGGCCCCTCCGGTGCTAGTGACGCCACTGCATTCACTCGCCGCCCGTGACAGTGCGTGGGCTTTAAAAATTAGTGAGCGGGGGGACCGTGGAAGGTGTGCGGCCACACAGCTGAAGGGAACACTCCCTGTTGTGTGTCCTAATAGCAGTTTATGACCACATATGGGGTATTGCCGTACTCGGGAGAAATTGCTTTATAAATGTTGGGGTGCTTTTTCTCCTTTATTTTTTGAGAAAATTAAAAACATTTTGAGCCAAAACTAAATCTTATTGAAAAAAAAAATCAATTCTGAAAAAACTTGTGGGGTCAAAATGCTCACTATAGCCCTAGATGAATTCCTCAATGGGTGTAGTTTCCCAAATGGAGTCACTTTTTTAGGGATTTCCACTGTACTGGTATCTCAAGGGCTCTGACTATGTGACATGGCACCCAGAAACCAATACAGCAAAATCTGCGCTCAAAAAGCCAAATGGCACTCCTTCACTTCTGAATACTGCCGTGTGTCCAAACAGCAGTTTATGATCACATATGGGATATTTCCATACTTTGGAGAAGTTGATTTACAAAAAGTCAGAGTGCTTTTTGTTTATTCTCTGTGGGAATAAAACAAAAATTAGCTAAATCTACATCTTATTGGAAAAAAATAAAAATTTTCATTTTCATGGCCCAATTCTAATAAAATCTATGAAACACTTGTAGGGTCAAAATACTAACTTCACCTCAATATGAATGCCCTGGGGGTGTAGTTTCCAAAATGGTATTTTTTGGGGGGGTTTCCTATGTTTTGGCACCGCAAGACCTCTTCAAACCTGACATGGTGCCTAAAATATATTCTAATAAAAATAAGGCCCCAAAGTCCACAAGGTGCTCCTTAATTCTTGAGGCCTGAGTTTCAGACAAGTAGCACACTAGGGCCATATGTGGGATATTTCTAAAAACTTCAGAATCAGGGTAATAAATATTGAGTTGTATTTCTCTGCTAACACTTGCTGTGTTACAGAAAGAAAGGATTAAAATGATAAATCTGCAAATATCAATATCTTTTGAGATTTCACTTTTACATTGCTTTCATTTTTGTGAAATGTCTGAAGGGTTAAGAAACTTTCTAAATGCTGTTTTAAATACTTCTAGGGGTGCAGTTTTTAAAATGGGGTGATTTATTGTGGTTTCTAATATATATAAGCCCCTCAAAGCCACTTCAGAACTTAACTGGCCCCTAAAAAAATAGGCTCTTGTAATTTTCTTGAAAATGTGAGAAATTACTGCTAAACTTATAATCCTACAAAAATAAAAGGATAACTTCAAAACCACCAAAACGGCCATACTTACTAAGTGGGTGGGTGAAAACCCGTTCCCAGCAGGACGCAGAATAAAAGGATGTTTAAAAAACAATTCCAACAGGGGGCGTGGCTTGGACGCTGCAGTGACCGGACGCAACTCCGGTGAGCTCCGCCGAAATAGAACTCAGTCTGCTTCATACACCGGATAATCTGGCTCTGATTGAGCTCGAGCAGCACCGTCCTTTCTCCCTGCTGACTCAGTGAGGACCGGACACCCGCTCGAACCCGTAAACCGGCGATTTAAGAAGGAGGAGCAAGTGAGGCCTTGCCTCGTGGCGGACCGGGACCTAAATTTCTGGCGAGACGGCTCGGAGGGACCAGCAGAGCTGTCGCAGGTACCATTAACAGCTGCACATAACGGAGACGCAGCTACATTAAGGACGCTGATCTAAGGAAAACATATTAGAGATATTTGCCTGAGTTTTGTTAGCAGCTGGAGCCTCACTGTGACGTCTGGGGAGACTAGGCCTGGGCCTGAACCTGCAGACAAGCGTCCATAGACTTAGGAGTAAGTGCCACTTATACCCCCAAGCCCCATATTTTTATTTTTACACTACCTATGAGAGCACCGCTCTAATATTTTATTGCTGGGAACACACCTAGTGTATATGTTCTATCTCTGATCTGCTATATACTGCAGTCATCTGGACTTCAATATCAAATTTTTGCCAGGTGACCTTCTCCTCCCCTCCATTACTAGGGAGGTAGCTGGGAAGCTGTAAGCGCGGTTCTTAATGAGCCACATGTAACTACCATTGGAGAGACACGCACTTTCTTTTTTCTTTGGTACCACAAGCTAATACAAAATGGTGAAAACGGGCAAAGATAAGCTCAAGGACATACAACACACACCTAAAAAGCACAAGAATCAACATGAGGTTGATCGTTTCTTTAACAAAAAGCACTCTGCCACCTCATCTGCTGGGAGTCACCCTTCCGCACATGAAGAAGATACTGAAATGTCACAAGATGGGGATTCGGATAGAGAGAGCAGTACAGCTCAGCCTACCACATACGATGATTCAGATGCATGCCATATCTCTAGAGCCTTTCTCAAGAAATGTTTGGCGCAAGCCTTGTCACCAGTGCTGAAAGAACTTTCTGATATCAAAATGGATGTTAAGCACATTGGACACAGAGTAGATGAGCTGGAAAATGTCCATGCCGCTTTATTATCTCACAGTACAGTGACACAACAGACGGTTGTCTCCCAGCAGGAACAACTTTATGCTGCATTTCTCCAGCTGGAAGATCAGGAGAACCGTAATAGGAGGAAGAATATTAGGCTCAGAGGGATGCCGGAGAGTGTGGCACCGGAGGCTTTGAGGGCAGCAGCCGTATCAATCTTCGCAGACCTACTGGGGGTTGAACGGGCCTCCCAAGTGGTTATTGAACGCATACACAGAGCGTTAAGGCCTAAAACTGCACCTGGAGAACCGCCGAGAGATGTAGTGTGTGGGTGCCTGAGTTTTGTCGACACAGCTGCCCTTTTGCAGAGGGCCAGGGACTCTCAAGGAATTTACTATGACAAATGTAAAATCTTGTTTTTCCAAGATGTAGCAGCAAGCACTCTAACCAAACGACGGATCTTGAAGCCACTCACAGACATTCTGAGGGATCGTCATATCCCCTACAGATGGCTATACCCCTTTGGACTTTCTGTGATGAATAATGGTAAACCCCTAATGGTGAGATAACCTGAAGACCTACAAAAAATGTGGACTGTACTACACGTTACCCCACTGGATATACCATCGTGGCTGCCAGTCCACCTACCTGCTCCGTTCCCGGAATTACCGCCTTCAGATGGTTGGTCCCTACAAACCAAAGCTAAGTACCCGAGGAGGGCACCCACCTGAACTTTGGGACTTAGACACCTGAAGAATATCTGTAGAGGCGAACCTGCCTTGAAGTTGCCTTGAATGGGCCCCTGCCTTATTGCTATAGAAAAATTATTATTGTGTGTTGGAGGCTTCCAACTAGCACCTTGTGTATCCTTTTAAGAGTCATACCATAATGGTACCATCAGTTTTGCAGCTATTAACAGAGAGTGCGTCTCTTCTTTCTTTTATATTCTTTTTCTCCCTACAGAATGGTTCGGATATATTCATCTTGAATTGTGCATATGAGTATTGTGATATGTATAATTGTTTCCAGAGCTAATTTCCTACCCATGGGAGCTGGGATTTGCGAGATCTCAGACCCTCCAGTCCGGTTATTATGTGATATGTTTTACAATATCTGTAATGTTTTTCTTTCTCCTACAATTTGTTTTGAGTTTGAAGTTGTGGTGACACCTCATGAGTTCCTTCACACTATCATTAACCCATTAGACATCTGTAAGTATGGCTGAGGTAAATATTGTGTCACTAAACGCGAGAGGGCTTAATACTCCTCAAAAACGCAGCCAAGTGTTTGCTATAACCAGGAAAGCTTGGTCAGACATACTATTCTTGCAAGAAACCCATTTCAGACACGCACACACACCTTCACTAGCTCACACCTCATTCTCACAGTGGTTTCACAGCACACACTCTTCTGCATCAAGAGGTGCCAGCATTGCCATTGGTAGATCGGTTCCCTTCACCCTGATAGCTCAACAAATTGATCCTGCTGCTAGATATGTGTTTGTTAAAGGAACAATAGGGAATACAATGATTACTTTAGCTAACATCTATGCTCCTAACAGAAATCAAGCTAAATGGCTAACTGGTACTTTAAATAAGCTACAAATCTTTAAGGAAGGAATTCTGGTTCTGGGAGGGGAATTCAATTGTGTCTTAGAACACAACCTTGACACTACTTCCAAAACTGCGGCTATATCTAACAAAGCGATCAGGAAGATGAAGAGAGCACTAGCTGACCTTTCGCTTGTTGATGTATGGAGAACAGCCCATCCAGACACAAAAGATTTCACATACTACTCTACAGTACACGGGACATACCATAGATTAGACCGCATATATATCTCCAATAGACACCTTGGCAAAGCTACGGCCTCAGAAATAGGGTCCATACTAATATCTGATCACGCGTTAATTTCCATGTCCTTATCTATTTTATCCTTCCCTAGAAAAACGTTGACCTGGTCACTAAATGAAATGTTGTTGGGTTCCCCAGATGATATTTTGAAGATAGACAACAAACTCCAGGAGTATTTTCACTTTAATAGCATTCCGGAGACCCATTTGCCGATCATATGGGAGGCTCACAAGGCCTGTATTAGAGGCGAATTCATCGCTTTGGGCTCTAGAGTCAAAAAAGCCAGGGATGCCACAATGACCTCCCTCTTGAATGGAATCTCAGCCTTGGAAACACTGAGAAAACAATCTACTATACAGAAATCTCAACCTGAACTTGCAAAACTGAGAAATGATCTTCGGGATCTCCTGAATGTTAAAGCTGCCAAAATTCTCCAGCGATGTAAATTTAAATACTATGCCCATGGAGATAAGGGGTCCAAAATTATGTCAGGACTTCATAAAAAACAAAACGAAAAATCCTATATTACCAAATTGAAAACAGTAAAAGCTGAGGTGATTTCCTCCACGGAAGATATTGCGGCAGAGTTTCACAGATTTTATTCCTCTCTTTATAATCAGCGGTCCAACCTCAAGTATAGGGGATCGTTCTGCCCCCATTGAATCTTTCCTTAATTCCATCTCCCTACCTAAACTAGATGAGGCAGATCTGGAGGGACTGATGGCCCCTTTTACAGAACAAGAAGTTAGGGAGGTACTTGCCTCCATACCAAGTGGTAAAAGCCCTGGCCCTGATGGGTTCCCCATATCTTACTACAAAACATTCACCGCAACTCTGTTGCCGCATTTTGTGAAACTTAGCAATTCACTATTGGAGGGAGAGGGTCTCTCCAAACGAATGTGTAATGATGGAGGTAGGGAAACGGACAAGTGAGCCCTAATCTACCCGCCACTCTGTCCCTGTCTACTTGCAATGACCCGCCCTAGGCGACGGGGTACAACTTGGCAGCGGTCCCTACGCTCAGTAAGTGCACAAGACAGACAAGGGAACACAAAGCAAAGGGAAAGGGGCAGTTGCCCACGGCAACACAGTGAGCAACAAGAATGGTGAACGAGCCGAGTAAAAAACCAGGAGTGCACGAGGTACCAAACGGAGAGCAGGAGAGTAGTCAGCAAGCCAGGGCCAGTATGGAGCAGGATCAAATAGTCAGAAGCTGTAGCTGGGCCAGGAAACCACACGAGAAGAATCACAAGCAAAGGAGGAACAGGAAAGGCAGGTATAAATAGACAGAGGGCGGGAGCTAGCTCCGTCTGGCCAGGCTGCAATAGGCTCTCCCACTCCTAAGCCTGCCATTCTGAGTGGTGGAAGATGGAGTCAGTCTCAGAGACACAGACTCAGGTGCAGACTGATTACCTATGGGAGTATCCACAGAAGTTGTGCCTAGCAGATCCTTTACAGAATGCTTGATGCACATATCACAGTTATCCCAAAAGAAGGAAAGGACCCTATGGTATGTGGAAGTTATAGGCCTATTTCCCTCCTGAACACAGATATCAAATAGTGGGCAAAGTTACTGGCACATCGCATAAATTTATTGCTCCCCAAACTCATCAACCCAGAACAGACAGGTTTTGTACCACAAAGGGAAGGGAAATTTAACACTACCAGAGTAATTAATGTAATATCTTGGGCCACAAAACAAAAACTCCCCTTAGTTCTCCTCAGCACTGACGCAGAAAAGGCGTTCGATCGTGTTGCATGGGACTTTATGGCAGCGACACTCATTAGGTATGGATTCCCTCCCGCCTTCATTAGAGCCATCTTCACGCTTTATCACCAACCATCTGCTAGGATCAGAATAAAAGGTACCCTCTCAACATCCTTTGATATCCACAATGGAACGCGACAGGGTTGCCCGTTGTCCCCATCCCTATTTGTATTAACTATAGAACCTCTAATCCAGAAATTTATACAGTCCCAAGAGGTTGAGGGCCTTAAGATTGGGGAAGTCATTCATTCAATGGCAGCATTCATTCATTCAATGGCAGCATTCGCAGATGACCTACTTTTATTTATATCAAACCCCCTCCAAGCTTTTCCAGTGATTCTTGCAATTCTAGAGGATTTTGGAAAAGTTTCCAATTTCAGGATCAACCTGGGAAAATCTGTAGCCTTAAATATCACGGCGCCGAAATCAGTAATCCAACGTCTCAAAGTGTCTACACCTTTCACCTGGAATTCAACTGACATAACATATCTGGGTGTCCGCATCCCCTCAGACCCTGCTAGGCTGTTTGAGTACAACTATAAAACGCTGTATAAGAAAATTAGTTCGCATCTCTCAGGATTAAGAATCCCATATGTCTCTTGGATGGGAAGAAAGAATATACTAAAGTGTTATATAATGCCACGAATTTTGTATGTGATGCAGACAATTCCAATTTGGCTTCCGCAATCCTTCTTTATCCAAATACACCGCCTATTCTCAAAGTTTATTTGGAATTCTGCTTACCCTAGGCTTGCATACGCTCAGCTGCGACTTGGCAGACGGCAGGGGGGATGTGGATTACCAGATGTTCAGGCCTACTATAGAGCTAATCATCTAGCTAGATGGCTGACGCTAGTGCACGCACAGCAACCTGTGTGGCCTCACATACACGTTGAATGTCACATTCTTGGGGAGGAGGGGATCATACACCTTTGGTCCAATGTCCCAATAAAGGCAGCTCAGTTGAGTAACACATTGAGGGGCACGGTTGCTGTGTGGCAGAACCTCTTTATAAAACCAGAATCAGATACGAGACCCTCTCCACTTATGCCTCTCAAGGTTCTCCCGGCCTTCTTGAAAGCGGAAGTCACACCTATTCACTTTCCTTGGTCTCACTTATTACGAACCTCAGTGTATCCTACTCTACAAAATGTCTCGGTCTTGCCAAAACTAGCTGACTTATTACCCCCACTAGAATCTACCTCTATCTCATTCATACATGAATTTGCATTCACTAAGGTATGAAGATAATTTTGTACAAGGTATACACAACCTTTACGGGACATTAATTGCTAGAACATTATTTGCTATTCCCAAGCTTACCCAAAGGCCTTCTATCTAAAATATATACTAAACTCCTGCAATTAGCTGCCCCGCTTAAACCTAGATATCTGTTGGCATGGGAAAAGGAGTTTTCCACCACTTTTACCCCTTCTGAAGTCTCCACGGTTCTGTCCAACTCGCATGGATTCTCTCGCTGTGTCAAGATCCAAGAGAACTCCTTCAAGACACTTACGAGATGGTATAGAACTCCCCAGCTCCTCCATAAATGGCGGCTTACCACTGACGAATTGTGCTGGAGGTGTAGATTAGATGTGGGGACCATCTCACATAGATGGTATCACTGTTCAGTACTGAAGAAATTTTGGTCTGAGGTTGGGAGACTTATTAATGTCATATGTGGGGTGAATGTATGCTTAACCCCTGAATTAGTGGTGCTGTGGTTACCTAACACTTCATTTCGACCAACTAAGCATTCACTAGTAACCCATCTGTTGACGGCAGCTAAACTTCTCATCCCCTTGCAATGGAAATCGCAGTCCCCGCCTATAATCCCTCAATGGCTGGAAAAGATTAGACAGATTTTTAGAATGGAAGAACTTGCTGGATGGGAGAGCGGAACCCATGTAAAATTCCTAAAAACGTGGCAGAAATGGCAAGATTTCACTAAAAGTTCATTATACAGCCAGGCCCTGGCCTCTTCTCCTCTGGCCTGATTTCAACACCTATTATTATCTCACATACAGAAGTTGAGCATTCTAGTACTCACAACCGCTTGTACACTGGTCTCATGTTAGTCACCTGTTATTGTTCGTTCTTGTTTATTGTTTGTTCTTGTTATGTTTCTCCGATAACTAAGAGTTAGGCCCCATGCACACGACCGTGTTTTTGCGTCCGCAATTCCCCCGCAAATCCACGGGAGAATTGCGGACCCATTCATTTCTATGGGCCCATACACACTATCCGTGTTTTCACGGGTCTCCGCATGTCCGCAAATCTGTGCCGCAGAAACTCAGGACATGTCTTATTACGGGCCGCAAATTCGATGCGGACATGCCAATAGAAGTCAATGGGCCCGTGGAAATTGCGGATACACCTCCGTGTGTCATCCGCAGTTTGCGGATTTGCGGAAGTGTTGCTAGGCGACGACCGGGAATGACTTCTGTCGTCGTGAAGGCTGGAGACAGTGCAGGAAAGCAGCAGAGAGCAGCAGAGAGCAGCAGAGAGCAGCATGGCTTCAATTATAAGCGTGGAGAAGCTAATCATCCTGGTCCAGCACAAGCCCTGTCTATGGAATAAGCGCCTGGAAGAATATGCTGACAGGAATCTGAAAGATCTTGCCTGGCAGGAGGTCTGCAGTGAGGTGCATCTTACAGAGTGGGAGAAGGCTACGAAAGTGCAAAAGAAACGCATGGGTAAGTTTCACACCTTGATGCAGTTTCTGAGTACTTTACCTGTCATGTCATAATGACATGCCTGAAGTTTTGATTGGTGGGGGTTGGATCACTGAAATACCCACCAATCTCTGAAATGAAGCTGCAGAAGTGCATGTGAGATTGTGGGGGTCTCATGGCTTGGACCACCACCGATCAAAACGTGACATGTCACTATAAGGGTATGTTCACACACACAAATTACGGCGCGTAAATAGACGCCCGCGTCAAAGAAGTGACCTGTCACTTCTTGTGCCGTAATTGGAGCCGTTATTCATTGACTCCAATGAAAAGCAGCGCCAATTACGCCCGTAATGGACGCGGCGTTCAAGCGCCTGCACATGCCTTTACGGCTGAAATTACGGGGGTGTTTTCTCCTGAAAACATCAACGTAATTTCAGCCGTTACGGACGCTGTCGTGTGGGCACGGGCAGACGTGGTGGAATTGATGTTGAATTCAATGAGAAAACAAAAAACTGTGGCAAGTACGCAGTCGTTTCTGCAACGTCTGAATTACTTGTCAAATATGCAAATGTTGGTGCAGATTTGTTGCGTAAACACCCATTTTCATCGAAAAAACAACATTTCCTAAGATCTAGTAATGTACACTTCAAATATGTTGATCTGTGATTGTTTTATTTTATATCATAGTTGATCACGTGAAAACACGCTGGAACACGTGCCGTGACCAATTCAAGCGTGAGCTGAATGACAAGGGGAAGAGCGGAGACGGACGTCAGAGAAAAAGACCATACATGTACACCAAACAGCTGTCGTTCCTTCTGGATGTCATGCAGGTTGGCCCGTAAGTATTGCTTATATACTTTGATCATTGTAGTCTGGCCATGTAGTCAGTGGCGTAACTACCGCCGTAGCAGCCGTAGCGACTGCTACGGGGACCGCGGCATGAGGGGGCTCCACCATGTCCGGAGGCTCCGCTAGCAGCCGCTATGACTGCTACAGCGGGACGCAACTGAACACTACGGCTGAGCAGGGAGGTATCTCCCCACTCTGCCATTAAACAACAGACATGTATCCCCTATCCACAGGTTAGGGGATACATGTGTTATCGCTGGCATTGACAGGGAGAACAGGGGACTGAAAGTACCCTGAACTTCTCCATCACAAACCTCGTACTTCCGGCAGCTCCGTAGAAATGAATGGAGCGACGGTCGCGCTTGTGCGTATGCGTAACCAGCGCTCCTTTCTCTTTTATTGAGCTGCGCAGACGCCGGAACTCAGAGGTTAGTCATGTAGAACTTCAGGGGACTTTCAGTCCCCCGTTCTCCCTATCGCTGCCAGCGATCACGCATGTATTTGTAGGACACACTATAGGTGGCATTTTTTAGGGGGGGTGGGGGGGAGGGTGGACTGTATGGCGTTAGCGCAATACAGCCCCCTCTGTAGATAACGCCATACAGTCCCCCTATAGATAACGCCATACAGTCCCCCGGTATATAATGCCATACAGTGTACAGTGGGGCGCTGTATGGCGTTATCTACAGGGGTGGGGGGGCTGTAAAAAAGGCACTATCTACAAGGGGGGGGGGTTGTGTGACACCCAGTGGAGGGTGGGCCCCAGTCAAAAGTTTGCTATGCGGCCAAGTCTTTCCTAGTTATGGCCCTGCATGTAGTGATGCATGTGAGTATGTTCAAAGAGTACGTATTGTTGTGGCCAATTATACGATATATTCAAGCACATAATTCCCTGTAGGCAGCCCATCGGATAAGCTGCATATGTTTACATAGTGTATTTGCCCTGCTGTAGACATGACGTTAAATTACTACTAAAATTCCCTAACATTATGTTTTCATTTTCCAACAGAACCAAGGATAATCTGGAGGCAGAAGACGACTCTGATGCCACTCAAATAGAAGAGGCTGACGTAGCTTTGGGGATTGCTAGGTCCACTTCCACTCCTGTGCCTGCGGAACATACACCAGTGGATAATCCAGTCTGTGCCACGGAACCGGAAGACTAAATTATACCCCGAGGTAAACGCCGACGTTCTGCCAATAAAGGTCCAACCCGTACAGAGCCAAGGCAGGAGGTCGACTTTCGTGTTTTAGAACACCTGGAAAAAAGAGCTACAGAAACCGAAGAGGGCACCTTCTGTCGCGCTCTCTCAAATATTCTAAAAAGAGTGCCAATTGAGAGGCAGATAAGATGCCAAACAGCACTAATGGAAGTAGTCGAAATTTTTGCTGCACATCCTGACCCACGTGCAATGCATCATGCCATCGAGTTTCATAGACGGGGGTGTGATGGAAGCACCTTCCACTCTGTCCCTCCAGCACCTGCAGCAACCGCTCAAGCCAGCCAGCAGCCACCATATGAAGCCTCAATGCCACTATTCAGTGAAGATCGTCCAGGGTATGGCATGCCAGGACCTTCGCAACAGCAGTATCGGCACATGCAGCAGGGGGAGGCTGTTCCACGACCCCATCATGACTCTGCACCTTCTCAATCATTTTACAATTTATAATTTTGTAATATTATATAGTTTTGTTTTTGTTTGATGACACTGTTTTGTGCAAAGAATAAAAGAAGTTTATAGTTAATTATGTGTTTGTATTTATTAATATTGAAAAACATAATGAGGTATTGGTTTGCATTTCTGCCAAATGCAAAGAATCAAATATTTTTTTTTTAAAATAATAAATAATTAAAAAAAAAAACGACAGAAATACATTAGCTCGCAACCCGCGTCAAGGGTCCTCATTCTCTTGCGAGTCCCTACTCTACTACTGCAACTTTAACTACTAACATTTGTAACATAAACAGGAAATACAACAGTCCCTATTAAATTTTAAGGTGTTGGACCAAGCTTTTGACATCCAGCTTAAGTTTTTCTTCTTTTTTTTTTTTTTTTTTCATCCGCATTTTGCGGATTACATACGGATGAACTGTGGATTACATACGGATGAACTGCGGATGACATTTCACGGAACACGGTCCTGGAATTTGCGGACCGGAAAAACACTACGGTCGTGTGCATGAGGCCTAAGGCCTCTGCCGAAAAAAGCAGAAATGCCCGAGCAGGCATCCACTTGATATAATGAGAAGGTTATTAATTATGTCATGTATGGTCTGGTTCTCTCTTTTTCTTTTTTCTTTAAAGAACTGATTTAAAATTGCCTTTGATTGTGTACAAGTACTTCCTTGCACAGACCTGTGAGCCGCAGATTATATATATTGTAAATGTACTACCTGTACTGTGTTTATATTGTTACAAATTTCCCAATAAAAATATATTGAAATAAAAAACAATTCCAACATAAAGTAGACATATGGAAAATGTTATCTAATGTGTAAAATAACTATTTGTCCTACAAGCAGATACATTTAATTTTAGAAAAATGCTAATTTTTCAAAATTTTATCAAAATGTTGGTGTATTTCACAAATAAAAACTGAATTCATAGAACAAATTTTAACACTAACATAAAGTACAATTTGTCACAAAAAACAATCTCAGAATCGCTTGGAAAAGTAAAATCACATGTAAAGCGACAAGTGTGAAATCGGAAAAATGAGGCTCTGTCAGGATGGTCAAAACTGGCTGCATTGGGAAGAGGTTAATGTTATAGCTAAATGGTGTAGAAGTTGCACTAGTAAACATTTTTTTTTGAATTTACACAATCTACATTGAATACTGAAAGATTTGAAAATCATTCTATAATTTCACCAATTTTTTCAACACTTACATTCTTATTTATAAAGATGTCCAATAAAATTGTACTTTCTTTTAACTGGGTTTGTAAGTGCTCAATTATTTGATCATTATAATTATTTTCCATATGACTCGTGTGATAGCCAATAACAGTAGAATGGCCATTCAAAGAAGTCTATCTTTATCAATAAACCATTATAAAGTTTGGATTAAAGAATTATTACTTTTGTTTTTTTTAAAACAAAGACAAAATCCATTTCTGGCGCAGATACATTTTTCTTTCTTTTTTTATTATATGCAAATTAGTGGCCTATACTTAGGATGTAAGAGGCCACAGTGCTCCACTGGGGTAGTTGACCCCATCAATGTTTTTTTAGACACTGCATCTTGTTCGTACAAGAAACTGTGCCTGGTGCTGTAGCTAACCCTTATTTAGGTAAATGGGGCTGAGTGGCAGGTTCCTATCCATGTGGACATTGTTCTTTCTGCCCTTTTATGCCAAAAATGAAGACATTTGTCAATCCCTTTGATGGGAAGTCTTATGAAATGAGACAATTTATTACTTGCCAGAGTATGGGAGTTGTATATATTGCCCAATGTCCATGCCCTAAAGTTTATGTAGGCAAAACCATCCAACAGTTTAGAAGAAGAATCTCTAAACATTTAAGTTCTATTAAGCGACAAGAAGATTACCCATTATCTAGACACATGAGATGTGTGCATAATGATACTAGATCCATTCAATTTTGGGGTGTCATGCTGTTGAAACCTGGTCCCAGAGGAGGTAATTTAGACCGTAGGTTGTTACAGGAAGAAGCACGGTGGATTTACCGCCTAAATAGCCTTAGTCCTGGTGGACTCAATGAGGGTTTTACTTTTGTGGCCTTCCTGTGACTAATAATATAAATAAAGATGAGCCATGGATCTTGAACTTCCTATGAGCCCTGCAGACAACTTTTGTATTTTCAAATAATTCTTGTTCTGTCAAATATTGTTAACACTGATTTAACCCTATAAACACTTTTCAATATGGTCGCGTTCGCATATGAAAACTCTACTGATATCTTGTCTTGAGATATATATATATATATATATATATATATACATATATACATTGCTGGCGTTTCAATTCTTTTGAGATTATTCTCAGATCCTCTCAAATTTTTTTTATACATATACATCCATATAAAGTTCCTTTTTTCATCTATATGTCATAATCTACTGTGGATATGGTTGTTATTATTATTGAGCAATATTTTCGCTCATTGATATGTATAATGGTCTCTCCTTATATTCCTGGCAGTCTTCCCATCAAGTTGAGTTCTGTTCGTACATTGACTAATATTTTCTATATTGCCTTGCTAAGCATCGTAAGATATTCTACCATTGAGATGGATATTGATATGAATTTATTGACAGTGGAATATTGTTATTTCTCATTATAATCTATTTTTCCAATAAACCTAAATCTGTATTCTCCACTGTCTTTTGTCATTTAAGTCCACTGACACTTACAGTGGCTTTATTTCTTTCTATCTACTTGGTGTTCTTGTGATACATATCTTCGCTATACTTGTAATACGGTCGTGCTTCAAGTTCTAAGTTCACTGACATGCGCAGTGAACTGATTTTCATACTATCTATCCGGCGTAATCTTTTTCCACGGTGCAGGCACGAAAGCGAGTTCCCGATTGGCCGGGCAGTAGCGCTGTGGGATTGGAGCATATTGCTATCAATCATTCTTACCACAAAAGCAATAGCGAGTCCCTCATTGGTTGGGCGCTAGCTGTGCTTGATTGGATCACATCTTACCATCCAGGGGCCGTTTTTATGAGGATCACCGTGAGTGGCAGTACATAACATCAGTTTATATGACGTCAAAAGTGAGGTCATAAATAAGATACTCAGTCGCGTTCGCCGCCATTAGCCCCATTTTCCCCTGAGGACACCACTTCAGTGGTGAAACATGTCGGGGGGGGGGGGGGGCTATTTCTTCTTTTTTTAAATTCAAATAGGTATCTGGGAAACAAGGGCTAATCTTTTTGCCTCTGGTGATATTGATGTGTTTTTGTGTGTACCTCAGCCCACCAGATATCTGGGTCCTCTTTTTTGTTTTTTGAGCGGCAGTACTCAGCACAGCTACAGTATAATTCTGCTGATCAATGGGAGTCCCGGGGGCAGGAACTCAATCAATCACACAGAATGGGCCAGTAATGTGTATTATCAGAAAACCCCTCTAACATCATATAATGTAATGCACTGTGCAGCACAACAACAGATTAATATATTTTATATTACAGTACTTCTGATTCATTGACACACAGTTTCTCTTTTCAATGGACTTTGAAAGTCAAGCATGGTCCTTCAATAAAACACTGACATTAGCTTATGTAAAAATGTAAGTTTATCCCCGCTCCTTGAGCATGATTATATTTCAGCTGTGCACACAGTATATAGAAAAATTAACTACTACAGATCAGTGAATTTTTCTAAATTGCTGTAAAATGCGCAACATCCTTTACTTAAACGTTTCCCCACATTTCATCAGGGGATTGAATGATAAAAGTGTTGTAGCACTGTCCGTAAAATATATCCCAGATACCGGAACAGTCTGGAATGTAATTATATGAAAGTTGACTTTAGTTATACAAATTTTTTATGAACGTTACATAGATCCAATTTAATAATAATTCATATCCCAATGACACTATATAGGCAAAAGAAAATTTACAATTTATGATGTACGTACAAAACTTAGTTGTGAAATCATTACAGTTGGATCCTGCGCGTCAGAGACACGCAGGACCCGCTTTCACTAAACCCGTCAGTCCCATGGACCTGACAGATTCAGGTCTTAGCACACGATACAGCTGCTCTGTATACAGAACACAAAGCAGCTCTATCTCAAAACGTAAAAATAATTTTTAATGAAAAGCATTTTGAAAGTTGCACCAAACACACTGATAGACATTATTATTAAAAAAACAAACAAAAAAAAGATTTCAAAAGTGTACATAGTGTTTAAGCATATTAAATATTAACTGGTTGCGGACACAGGATGAGTATGCTCGTCCTGAGCGGCGAGCACTACGCACATTAGGATGAGCATACTCGTCCTGTGTGACAGCCGTCTGTGCGCGTCTGTGCGCGTCTGTGCGCGCGATCGAGAGCGGGGCAACGGCTGTAATACACAGCCACGGCCCCGCTCTGACAGCGGAGAGGAGAGAAACATCTTCTCTCCGCCGTTAACCCTTTGAACGCCGCGATGAAAGCTGATCGCGGCGTTCAAAGAGGGGGGACTGTACATTGATCGCGTCACAGAAAATAACTGTGACGCGATCAAAGCCCACAACTCGTATGGCCAGATAGCCCAGGGTCCATTGAAGGACCCCAGGGCTGTCTGAACATATTTCCTGTTGTTAGGGCATACTGAGGTATACCCTAACAACTGCCTGTGTACGATCAGTAACAGGCTAATGTACTGGCATATAGATCTATGCCAGTACATTGCAGTTACAAAATAAAAATCAAAATGATAAATCCCTTTATGGGATTAAAAAAAAAAAAGTTAAATTAATGTAAAATTTTTTTATGATAAATAAATAAATAAATAAAAAGTTTAAAAAATACACAGAAACACACATTTTTTATAATAAATAAACTTTTTTAAAATATAAGTCCCAAAACATGAAATAATATAGACATATTTGGTATCGCCACGACCGTAACAACCTGTACAACAAATGTATAACATTATTTATGATGATTGGTGTATGGTGTAAAAAAAAAATATTAAAACTGCAGCGGAACTGCTTTTTTTTCTGCATTTTCGCCAAAATAAAAATTTATAGAAATTAAACGATAATGTATTTGTACCAAAAAATGGTACGTACATAAAGTACAACTTGTCCCGCAAAAAACAAAGTCTCATACAACTACGTCGTACAAAAAATAAAAGAGTTATGAGCGTCGGGATGCAAAGAGGGGAAATGTAAAAAAATTGCTCTGTCCTCAAGGCCAAAATTGGCCGTGTCCTTAATGGGGTTAAATAGAATAGTTGACCATGATCTGTTTCTTTGTGCCTCTCGGAGGGAAATGATTTATCGTTTCATATTTTACTTTTGCTTATTTATCATAATAGTTCAGATGTTTGAAGGATGATTTCCATTATTTCCACTATTTGCTGCATATTAGTAAAATATTCCTTCTCAGCTGGGTTTTCTCTCTTTTTAAGTAATTAAAAAAAAATATAGAACTATTTATCTCTGTATTCTGAGCATGCAATGACTGTAATTTAAATGTTTATAGATAATGTATCATTAATGAAATATAAGGAATCAGTATTAAAAGTGGGAAATATGTTGAATGTGTATAGGCTTTGCACTAGCACTCATGTGAAGAGCATACAAGTATACAAAACAAGTAACCGATCTTATGTGCATATTAACCCCTTCCCAACATTTGCCGTATGGGTACGCCATGGAAAGCCATGACTTCCCGCAAATTGCCGTATCCATATGCCAAATGTTTGGCACCGGCTCAGAAGCTGAGCCAGTGCCATCATCGCCGGATCTCAGTGGTATCTTACAGCTGACATCCGGCTGTAATAGCGGGGACCGAAATTAGCTTTGATCTCCGCCATTAACCGCTCAAGCGCGATCGTTGCACTTAAGGTGCTTGCAGCTCATCGGAACGCCAACAATGAAATTGCCGGGGTTCCGGTGGCTGTAATGGCAATCGGAGGCCTAATACTGGCCTCCCGGTCTGCCTAGCACGGAAGCCGGTCAGGACCCGCCCGGCGGCGGAGCCTGATCTGCTTCTGTAGCCGCCGGCAATATGGCGGCGGCTCAGGAGCTGATCCGGCGTAATCAGCGGTGGAAGTCAGCTGTATGTTACAGCTGACATCCGCCTGTAATGGCAGGAACCGGAGCTACCTCCGATCCCTGCCAATAACCCCTTTGATGCAGCAATCGAAAGCGATCGCTGCATCGTAGCGGTTACTAGCAGATCGCCAGCCCTGACAGGCAATCAGGACTGTCAACTGCTGCTTTGGCAACAGGAGACTCAATAGCCTCCTACTCTGCCATTACGGAAGTCGATTAGGCCTCGCCGGGAGGCGAAGCCTAATCGGCTTGCTGTCAGTGAATAACTGACCGATATAATACATTGCACTACGTAGGTAGTGCAATGTATTAGAAAAAAAACATCAGACAGTTGGACCTTCAAGTCCCCTAGTGGGACTTGAAAAAAAGTGTAAAAGAAGTATAAAAAAGTGTAAAAAAAAGTGAAAAAAATAAGTTTGAAAATAATAAAAGTTTCAAGTAATAAAATAAAACACAATCGCCCTTTTTCTCTTATCAAGTCCTTTATTATTGAAAAAAATAATAAACCATAAGTTTTTGGTATCACCGCGACTGTAACAACCTGAGGTATCAAAATATTATATTATTTACTGCACACGGTGAACAGCATAAAAAAAAACGTAAAAAACTATACCAGAGTTTCTGTTTTTTGGTCACTTTGCCCTACAAATAATGCAATAAAAAGTGATCAAATAGTCGCACGTGTCCAAAAATGGTACCTATAAAAACTATAGCTCGTCTCGCAAAAAACAAGCCCTCATACAGCTCCGTCGACAAAAAAGTTAAAAAGTTATGGTTCTCACAACAATTTTATTAAGAAGTTGTAAAACATAAAAAAGTTCTATAAATTAGGTATCGCCGGAATCATACTGACCCGCAGAATAAAGTTAACATGTAATTTATAACGCATGGTGAACGCTGTATAAAAAAAACCTAAAAAAACTATGCCAGAATTGCCTTTTTTTTGGTTTACCTGGCCTCCCAAAAAATAGGATAAAAGATGATCAAAAAGTCGCATGTACCCCAAAATGGTACCAATAATAACTACAGCTCGTCTCGCAAAGAAAAAGCCCTCATACCACTACGTCTATGAAAAAATAAAATTAGTTATGGCTCCAATAAGTCAGGAAATAAAAAATATGCAGTTGTGCCGGCCCGAGGGGAATATTTCTTCTGTTTCAAGAGGCGATTTATCAAGGACCTAAAATTAGGGAACCAGGAAATGGAGGGCCCAAACATATCCGCTGGAAGCAACGGTGCCCGTATCATACCAGGACAACCCTTTCCCAGCAAAATTCCCCAAACTGCAAAGGTGCGGAGTGTGGACCAAAAGGGGAATAAGAAAGGACATTTATCAGCGCGTCACCGGCCTGTGCAGAAAGGATTGCTCCACAGCGTAACACACATCTATGATGGATCATTTTATAGTTTTTTACCCCATTATTATACCACCTGACTATGCCCTTGATGTACTCTGCCCAGCTTACATGTACCCCCACATTATAAATGGAAACACAAGCAATACTCAAACAAATCTACTACCAAGCAAAATCCGCTCTCCAAAAGCAAAATGGCGTTCCCTCCGCTCTGAACCCTATAGCGTGCTCAAACAGCAGTTTCCTTCCACATATATGGCAATATATGGCAATTTTTGGGGGGGTCTCTCTCCAGTGGCATAAGCTGGGCATGACATATTTGCCACTGAAATGGCATATCTAGGGGAAAATATAAATTTTTAATTTGCATCATCCGCAGCACATTCATTTATGGAAAAGACCTGTGGGGTGAAAATGCTCCCTACACCCCTTAATAAATGCCTTGAGGGGTGTAGTTTCCAAATGGGGTCACTTCTCAGGGGTTTCTTTTTATTATTTCACATCTTAGCCTCTGCAATTGTGAACCAATACTTTGTAAATCGCCAAATTAGGCCTCAATTTTACATGGTACGCTTTCACTCCTGAGCCTGGTCGAATGACTAGGCAAAAGATTAGGTCCACATGAAGGGTGTTTCTAAAACCAGGAAACACTGCATAATAATTAGAGAGCTGTCTTGTTATGGTGGCACAAGCTGGGTACCACATATTGGCATATCTATGGAGAACATACCATTTTCACTCTGCAACATCGAGTGCACACTAATTTTTACAAAACACCTGCAGGGTTAACATGCTTACTACACCACTAGGTAAATGCATTGAGGGGTGTAGTTTCCAAAATGGGGTCACTTCTGGGGGTTTCCACTGTTTTGGTCCCACAGGCGCCTAGAAACCAATCCAGCAAAATCTGCACTCCAAATGGCGCTCTTTCCCTTCTGAGCCCTGCCATGTGCCCAAACAGCAGTTTATGAACACATATGGGGTACTGCCGTAGTCTGGAGAAATTGCTTTACAAATGTTGGGTTCTTTTTTTCCTTTATTTGTTGAGAAAATGAAAAATTTTGCGCTAAAGCTACGTCTTATTGAAGAAAAAGGATTGTTTTTATTTTCACTGCCCAATTCTAATAAATTATATGAAACATATATGGGGTCAAAATGCTTACTACATCCATAGATGAATTCCTGAAGGGGTGTTGTTTCCTAAATGGAGTCACTTTTTGGGCATTTTCATTGTTTTGTTCCCTCAGGGGCTCTGCAAATGTGACATAGCCTCTGCAAACCATTTCTGCTAAATGTGATCTCCAAAAGTCAAATAGCGCTCTTTCCCTTCTAAGCCCTGCCGTGTGTCCAAACAACCGTTTATTACCACATGTGGGGTATTATTTTACTCGGTAGAAATTGCTTTACAAATTGTGTGGTGCATTTTCTCCTTCAGTCCTTGTGGAAATGAGAAAAATGAGCTAAACCTACATTTTCTTTGAAAAAATATAGATTTTTATTTTCAGGGCCTACTTCCAATAATTTCTGCAAAAAATCTGTGGGGTCAAAACGCTCACTATACCCCTAGATAATTTCCTCAATGGGTTTAGTTTCCAAAATGGGGTCACTTGTGGGGGGTTTCCACTGTTTTGTCCCCTCAGGGACTTTGTAAATGTGACAGGGCCTCGGCAAACCATTACTGCTAAATTTGAGCTCCAAAAGCCAAATAGCGCTCTTTCTCTTCTAATCCTTGCCATGTGTCCAAACAGCTGTTTATTACCACATGTTTTACTCGGGAGAAATTGCTTTACAAATTTGGTTGTGCTTTTTCTCCTTCAGTCCTTATGGAAATGAGAAAAATTCGCTAAGCCTACATTTTCTTTGAAAAAATGTAGATTTTAATTTTCATGGCCTACTTCCAATAATTTCTGTAAAAAACCTGTGCGGTCAGAATGCTCACTATACCCCTAGATAATTTCCTTGAGATGTGTGGTTTCCCAAATGGGGTCACTTTTGGGGAATTTCCACTGTTTTGGCACCGCAAGAGCCCTTCAAACCTGACATGGTGCCTAAAATATATTGTAATAAAAATAAGGCCCCAAAATCCACTAGGTGCTGCTTTGCTTCTGAGGCCGGTGCTTCAGTTCAGTAGCACGCTACGGCCACATGTGGGATATATCCTAAAACTGCAGAACCTGGGCAATAAATATTGAGTTGCATTTCTCTGGTAAAACTTTCTGTGTTATAAAGAAAATTGGATTAATAATTAATTTCTGCAAAAAAATATTTGTCAATTTGTAAATTTCACCTCTACATTGCTTTAATTTCTGTGAAATGTCTAAAGGGTTAAAAAAAAACATTAATGCTGTTTTGAATACTTTGAGGGGTGAAGTTTTTAACCCCTTAGTGACCAGCCCATTTTAGGCCCTAATGACCAAGCTATTTTATTCGTTTTTCTATAGTCGCATTCAAAGAGCTATAACGTTTTTATTTTTTCGTCTACATAGCTGTATGAGGACTTGTTTTTTGCGGGATTAGTTGTGCTTTTTAATGGCACCATTTTTGGGTACATATAATTTTTATATTAACTTTTATTAACCTTTTAGGGGGAGATTATAAAAAAAAACTGAAATTTCGCCATTGTTCTATGCGTTTTTAAATTGACGCCGTTCACTATGCGACGTAAATAACATGTTACCTTTATTCTATGGGTCGGTACGATTACGGCGATACCACATATGTAGAGGTTTTTTTATGTTTTACGACTTTTGCACAATAAAAACACTTTTGAACTAAAATTATTTGTTTTTGCATCGTCGCTTTTTATCAAGCCCCCGGCTGCCATGACACCCCATCGGAGACCCGCGATTTAATTCGCGGGCCGCCGATGGGTGACAGAGGGAGCTCACTCCCTCTGTAAACAAAGTTAAATGCCGCGGTCGCTATTGACGGCGGCATTTAACGGGTTAAACGGCCGCGATCGAAGTAAACTTCGATCGCGGGCGTTGGAGCAGGAGCTCAGCTGTCATCAGACAGCAGAGCCCCGGCTCCTGCCTGCACGGGAGACCCGTGCAGCACTTAGACTAGGCTGACGTGAAAAGGCGTCAGCCTAGCCTAAAGCCCATTAGTGACCGACGTAAAAAGGCGTATTAGTGGTCACTAAGGGGTTAAAATGGGGTGACTTTTTGGGAGTTTCTAATATATAAGGCCCTCAAAGCCACTTCACAACTGAACTGGCCCCTGTAATAATTGCCTTTTGAAATTTTCTTGAAAATGTGAGAAATTGCTGCTAAAGTTCAAAGCCTTGTAACGTCCTAGAAAAATAAAAGGATGTTCAAAAAACAATGCAAATCTAAAGTAGACATATGGGGGATGTTAGATAGCAACAATTTTGTGTGTTATAACTGTTTTTCACAATTAAATACTGAAGATATCGAGCAAATTTCGCCAGTAACATAAAGTTCAATGTGTCACGAGAAAACAGTCTCAGAATCGCTTGGATAGGTAAAAGCATTCCGACGTTATTACCACATAAAGTGAAACATGTAAGATTTGAAAAATGAGGCTCTGTCAGGAAGGTCAAAAGTGGCTAAAGAGGGAAGGGGTTAAAGAGGCTCTGTCACCAGATTATAAGTGCCCTATCTCCTACATAATGTGATCGGCTGTAATGTAGATAATAACAGTGGTTTTTATTTTGAAAAACGATCATTTTTGAGCAAGTTATGAGCAATTTTAGATTTATGCTAATTAGTTTCTTAATAGACAACTGGGTGTGTTTTTACTTTTTACCAACTGGGCGTTGTAAAGAGGAGTGTATGACGCTGACCAATCAGTGACCAATCAGTGCCATGCACTTCTCATTGTTCCAGCCCAGCTTCTTTCACTGCACAGCGTGATTGTGCACAGTGTGATTGTGGAGTGTACTATCCAGGAAAAGGACTAAATCGCACATTCAAGCTATTAAATCCCTTTTCCCACACATTTAGTTAGGATCTGCACTCCAAGGATTAACAGTTTCCGCAATAAAGCTTAATTATTGTGCCATAAAAAGTTACGGCATTTTCTAGGATACTTTGTGTATCCATGCTGCACCATTTTCAAGATCTCTACTTGCAGTTATTGAATGGGAACTTTTATTGTTTACTTCTGAGGGATAAAAATTTGCCCTGTTCTTTTGATGATTACATAGGTGCTCAGCTCATTACAAGAAAGAGCTCTAATAATTGCGCTGTAACAAGTAGTTCACCTTCTGTATGGGAGCGTCAGATGACCAGGGCACGTTTTTATGATAAGCAGGAGATAAATAAAATAAATAAATTCCCTGAAAGCAACCAATTGTATAACTGCAAGTATAAATCTTAAAAATCATGATTAAGTAATACAGAAAGTATATAGAAAATTGTATAACCTTTCATTATTTCATAAATAAGCTTTATTTACAGAAACCCTTTCATTGTGTAATGGTTATCTGGTAATTGCCTCTCGGAGAAATTTAGGTGGAATCCAGGCATAAAAAAAGTAGTGGGAGGCAGCAGGAATGCCTAATGGATTAACTATAAATCCGCTGTATTCTTTGTTAGGCTCTATTAGCCAAACCACACAATATTTTGTTGTTCAAGTTGGGCTAATAATCCCTGTAATATGTACAATGGGATCAGATCTACTTTAACTTTACATTAACTATTTGATGTAGTTCATTAAAAAAAAGGGACAATAGCTATTCAGAGACATTTCTATCAGACATTTAGGCAATTTTTTATATTTTATTTTCTTTCTGTCATTTTTGTGACAGGTAAATCTATTTTACATATATATTGCCTCTTCTTGTTTTTTTTGTGAGCAGTAAAGAACTATGTGTACTGCTTGTTTGTTTTTTTCCCCCACTGAACACAAATGCTAGGTTTGACTTCCAATCAATTTACATTGGGTTTTAATGGTTAGAAGTTTTTAAATTTTTCAATCAAGTTTAAAACACCTTGTCTAATTACATAATTTAATCTTACAAAAATGGAGCACATCTACGCCATGTTAGACTTAGCCTAAAGCTTATGTCAAATGACATTTAAGCTGTTTCTTAATAAACTATATACAATGTTACTGTCCATCTTTGAGAGACCAGGTAGTTTACCAATGGCAATATTGATAAAAGTGACCACACGTCAAGAAACCCTTAAAGTCACTAGGTAACTCATTGTGGATGCATTGCTAGTTGTTGAACATAAGTTTGTTATACATATTTCCTTTAGACAAATGACAGATAATGTTGGGAACTCTTTCTGTGCAGACAACCTGTCATTTACGCGTCGTCGTTTGACAGCTGTCAAACGACGACGCGTAAAAATACAGCCTCGTCAAAAGAAGTTCAGGACACTTCTTTGGACGTTTTTGGAGCCGTTTTCTCATAGACTCCAATGAAAACAGCTCCAAAAACGGACGTAAAAAACGCAGCGAAAACGCTGCGAAAAACGCAGCGAAAAACGCAGCGAAAAACGTGAGTTACTCAAAAAACGTCTGAAAATCAGGGGCTGTTTTCCCTTGAAAACAGCTCCGTATTTTCAGACGTTTTTGGTCACTACGTGTGCACATACCCTAAGAGTGGGCTACACAACACACTAAATTGCTCGGAGTTGATTTGATCCATGACACACCAGATTATACCTACTGCTGTGTACTTAATGCTACTATATCTTTATGCATACAAGACAGGCATGCAATCTGTCTCTAAGCTGCTTGTCGATGCACTTAAATTTATTCATTGTCCTACTGCTTCAAAATGTATTGACTGAAACAGCACTGATTCCCATTATAATTTTCAATTTGTATTTTCTATTTTATCTATCCTTTTTGACATACATTGCCAATTGCATTCTCATTTCAAGAACCAGAAAATATCAAACTACAGTGCAAAAAGTGTAAATGAATACAGTCTATACATGTTGATTATACAATTGTACCAAGCATGTCATTGATATATGATGATCTAGGTTAATTTCAGTACTCAACATTTTAGAGGGTCACATTACATTCTTAAAGGATAGTGCACATAAGGAACGAGGGTAACCTTATGGATTGCAGGGTTTGAGAGAGAAACAGGAATGTGTGTAGTTAAAGCCATTAAGACTTCTACAGGATAAGCCCCCAGCAGATCAAAAGGGATCAACATTCAAAGTAGTAATAAGTTTCACTAAAGCACTAGCACATGAACTTCTGTACTTTCAATGTCTAAACATGAGATTAAGGCAACATATGCGGCTTTGACTGTGACTGCTGTGTTTAGCCTGAAACTCTTAACCAAAACGTAAAAAAAAAAGAAATAAGAAGTCAAAAAGGGAAAAGATCAAGATTACAACATACAAGAAAGCCTTTTTACTGCCAAATGCCGTCCAATCAGATTAAAATAAATAGACACTAGAACAATACATAACTATCGCTTAAGAAAAAAACTTTAACATGAAGGAAAAAAGTTCTGGTAAGCCAAAGTATATTCAGTGCCAACATGCAAAAATCTAAACTTTTTTTCTTCACAAAATAATTGAAATGTGATTAATGATAATGTGACAATATTTAATATTCCCATTTTTTTTAAAGTCATAGGACTTTAAGGGCATGCCCCCACGTGGCGGTTTTCCTCCGCAGCTGTCCGCATCAATGCCGCACAGAATCTGCGTTGCAGATTCTGTGGCGGATCTGCCCAAAATGTGCAGTAAATTGATGCGGACTAGCGTACTTCCCTTCTCTCTATCAGTGCAGGATAGAGAGAAGGGACAGCACTTTCCCTAGTGAAAGTAAACAAATTTCATACTTACCCGGCCGTTGTCTTGGTGACGCGTCCCTCTTTCGGCATCTAGCCCGACCTCCCTGGATGACATGGCAGTCCATGTGACCGCTGCAGCCTGTGATTGGCTGCAGCCGTCACTTAGACTGAAACGTCATCCTGGGAAGCCGGACTGGAGACAGAAGCAGGGAGTTCTCGGTAAGTATGAACTTCTATTTTTTTTACAGGTTGCTGCATATTGTGATCGGTAGTCACTGTCCAGGGTGCAGAAACAGTTACTGCCGATCGCTTAACTCTTTCAGCACCCTGGACAGTGACTATTTACTGACGTCTCGTAATTACGGGAGCCCCATTGACTTCCTCAGTCTGGCTGTAGACCTAGAAATACACAGGTCCAGCCAGAATGAAGAAATGTCATGTAAAAAAAGCAATACGCATCCGCAGTACACATAACATGTGCATGACATCTGCGGACTTCATTGCGGAATTTAGAATCTCCATTGAAGTCAATGGAGAACTTCCGCAATGAGTCCGCAACCAGTTCGCCACTGGTCCGCAACATCCATTGTATGCTGCGGACACCAAATTCCGCACCGCAGCCTATGCTCCGCAGCGGAATTTTCAGCCTCGTCTAAACGAAGCCTACTAAAAAGAAGTGGAAGGCAATGGAAAAACGCGTCCGCTGCGGATTAACGCTGCGGAGTGTCCGCAGCGGAATTCAAGAGAAATTCCGCCACGTGGGGCTTTGCCCTAAAGCCTCTTTAGGACTGAAGAACAAATCCAAAGAAAAGTTACAGGTGATATCATCGGCTGGGGTAAAGCCTGGAAGATTTAAATTGGCTGTGCGCAGTAGATTTTTTTTATCTAGTGTATCCTGTAAATTTCAGTAGACTCTTTAAATTCTGTACTGTCAGTGGGAAACACCAGTCAGTCCTCAGACGTCTACTTAAAGTGGTTCTCTCACCACATTATAAGTGCCCTATCTTCTAGATAATGTGCTTGGTGCTGTAATGTAGATTACAGCAGTGTTATTTATTTAGAAAAACTATCAATTTTGACGGAGTTATGGCCTATTTTAGATTTATGCTAATGTCTGTCTTAATAGACAATTGGGTGTGTTTTACTTTTTGACCAAGTGGGCGTTGTAGAAAGAAGTGTTTGACGCTGACCAATCAGCGTCATACACTTCTCTCCATTTATTTATTCAGCACATAGTGATCTTGCTAGATCATGATATGCAGTCACATACTCACACATTAACGTTACTGAAGTGTCTTGAGAATTAATAGACTTCACCTCCAGCCAGGACACGATGTCTATTCACAATCCCAACACTTTGGTAAGGTTTGTGTGGGCTTTACAGCACAGCAAGCGTAATCTCGTGATATCACGCTGTAAGCTGTCATTTACAGCATGATCTCGCGCGATTAAGCTTGCTGTGCTGTAAGTCCCACAAAAATGTTACCGAAGTGTCGGGAGTGTGAATAGACATTGCGTCCTGGCTGGAGGCGATGTCTACTAACTCTCAAGACCCTTCAGTAATGTTAATGTGCGAGTATGTGACTGCACATCATGATCTAGCAAGATCACTATGTGCTGAATAAATGAATGGAGAGAAGTGTATGATGCTGATTGGTCAGCGTCATACACTTCTCTCTACAACGCCCACTTGGTCAAAAAGTAAAAACACGCCCAGTTGTCTTTTAAGAAAGTCATTAGAATAAAGCTAAATTAGGTCATAACTTTTTCTAAATAAAAAACACTGCTGTGATCTACATTACAGCGCCTATCACATTATGTCAAAGATTGGGCACTTATAATGTGGTGACAGAGTCTCTTTAAGGGGAAAAAGCAACTTGTCAAATCCTAAAAGAGGATTTTCACCCAAAATGAAAACTCTCCATTCACAAGAAATTGATAGGCTATCCTCAGGACTGAGTCCCAGCACCCCCACTGATCAGCTTCTTCCCCTTCATTCCCTGCACCTACTATTAATCGCTGTTACGCTTGTAGTGGCAATTCACAGTATTACAGCCTTCACTTGAATGGGAGAAGGCTGTAATACTGTGAACCACCACTACAAGCATAATGGTGATTCACAGTAGGAACAGGGAATGATTTTGTTAGCACGATAGAAGGTCATGAGCATACTATGTTAAGCACGTGTAATGTTACTTCACTATACACATGTATTCCTCATAATCAGGGTTTATCAGCAATTACAAAAATATTACTTAGGGGTGAGAACCTACCTTTGGAACATGCAAAGTTGCTTCTGGAACGTAATAAATTTGCTTTAGAGAGAGGTTATTTTTGGTTCGATGACTGTTTTTCCCTCCAGACTGCCGGAACTGCGATGGGTGAGAAATTCTCACCCAGTTACGCAAATTTGTAACTGACAGTCTGGAAGGAAAATTTTATTTTCAATCATTGTAATCCCTTCCTGCCTAGAGCTGCATTATACTTGACAATTTGAAGAAACCTCTTCCTGGCTTGTAGCCAAAAATAGGAAGGGGGTGTGAGTGTGGTCACTAATATGGAGAGTGTTCCTCCCACATGTACAGCAGCTGTGAGTCAGATTGTTTTGCCTGATTCACCTTGCTGTAATTATGGGAAGTGCTCCCGCTGGTGGCCAACATAGGAAAACATATCAAATTATCATTTAATTTTTAATACTTCCCACCTTGTGGAAGAAAAAAAACGACACCACATATAAGAATACAAGAACGTTAAAAATATAATAAAAATAAGTAACTTACTAACAAAAAAAAGATAAGGATATAGTATTATAACATTTAATAATATCCAAATTGGGACATAAATTTTTGGTAAAATATAGTTAATTTGTAATCACATGAGTAAGATTCACTTTGGATATGATAAGGTATTGTTGTCGTAATCCAAAGTTCCCTTCATGGCTAACCCTCCGAAGTTGAACCTTTTCTAACAATTTTTTTTAATAAATAAACAGACGTTTACAGCACGGCACAAAAAAGATAACTATCAAAGGGTATTTTGGGGGGTTCATTTATGGTTAAATAAATTGTGCAGACTGTTAATAAAAAAATTTTTAGATCTCGGAAAACCCCTTTAAAGAGGCTCTGTCACCAGATTTTGCAACCCCTATCTGCTATTGCAGCAGATAGGTGCTGCAATGTAGATTACAGTAACGTTTTTATTTTAAAAAAAACGAGCATTTTTGGCCAAGTTATGACCATTTTTGTAGTTATGCCAATGAGGCTTGCAAAAGTCCAAGTGGGTGTGTTTAAAAGTAAAAGTCCAAGTGGGCGTGTATTATGTGCGTACATCGGGGCGTTTTTAATACTTTTACTAGCTGGGCGCTCTGAAGAGAAGTATCATCCACTTCTCTTCAGAACGCCCAGCTTCTGGCAGTGCAGATCTGTGACGTCACTCACAGGTCCTGCATCGTGTCGGCCACATCGGCACCAGAGGCTTCAGTTGATTCTGCAGCAGCATCAGCGTTTGCAGGTAAGTAGCTACATCGACTTACCTTCTAACGCCGATGCTGCTGCAGAATCAACTGAAGCCTCTGGTGCCGATGTGGCCGACACGATGCAGGACCTGTGAGTGACGTCACAGATCTGCACTGCCAGAAGCTGGGCGTTCTGAAGAGAAGTGGATGATACTTCTCTTCAGAGCGCCCAGCTAGTAAAAGTATTAAAAACGCCCCGATGTACGCACATAATACACGCCCACTTGGACTTTTACTTTTAAACACACCCACTTGGACTTTTGCAAGCCTCATTTGCATAACTACAAAAATGGTCATAACTTGGCCAAAAATGCTTGTTTTTTAAAAATAAAAACGTTACTGTAATCTACATTGCAGCGCCTATCTGCTGCAATAGCAGATAGGGGTTGCAAAATCTGGTGACAGAGCCTCTTTAAGGAACCACCACTTAATCATGAATTATAGTCGTTGGGGCGAGAAATGAATGGGCACTGTGAATAGTGAGGTAATAACAGTTATTCAAAGTATATCCATTAGGTTCTGTAGGTAGCTATTCTTTTTCTCCTCGTGTTGATTTTCTCTGTGCTCCTAGTACTTGAAAAATGTCATCCATATTTGTTAGTCTGTAGCTGACCCATCATATAACACATGGAATTCACCTGTTTTGAATTTAATAGAGCTTCATAAATAAAAATTATAAAAAAAAATAGTAGTAGCAAAAATAAACAATGAAATACTAATAATACTAATGATAATAGAAATGTGACTTATTATGCGTTGTCTGGTCTAAGTTTAGAGCTCCCTATATTTTGGCTTAATGCACAAAGTCTGTTCCAACTGTGAAACTGTCAGCGCTACAAATCTTCTAGACAGTTGTTTGACTCAGTAGTTGGTTATTTCCTTTTATGGCAAAACTACATAGGACAGAAGGAACGTAATTGTAATAAAGTAATTAAGTCTGGAGTCACAAGATTGAACATTCTTCTGTGGGATTTTAAAGCACATAATAACATTTTCTTGTCTATCTAATATATATACATTCTTTATTTTTTCATATTAAATGTTTTCCTAACTTGAGGTCCAGACAATAAAGAAAATAGCCACTTGAATCGTATATTATTTCCAAGCTTCTTGTACCGCTGTGACTCAGGGCACACTTTTAAAACTCTATAATTTTTATTTAGAAATTGCAATTCTTATCGTATTTTATAGTGATTTTCTGACAGATGGAAAGTTTTTATTTATAACTTCCAGAGTTTTATGGGTAGTCATATAGTTGTTCCTATCTCAATATTAAATTGCCTTCTCCATGTACTAATCCAAACAGTTGCAGAAAGCACAGGGGTTAGACTTTGGGGGTAATTTATACCAGATTAGCAAAACTGAAAAAAGGTTAGGTGGAAAGGACAGAGCAGGGGAGGAGGGGTTTGAATTGACATGGGCATTAACTCCTTTCCATACTAAAATATGTGCCATGCATTTATTATAAAGAGGGTCTTATATGACAATCACTGCTCTGCTCATGCGATCATCTGCGAGGGGGCAGCTGTGATTGAAAGTCACACTCCTACTGCAACATCTGGGATCAGAAAAACATTTGATTCTTACCATTTAACTGTGCTTTAATTGGTAATATTGACCATGGCATAATCAAAGGGTTAATATCCCTCTGATCTCAAAGGAAGAACCACAGGGCTGTCTATGCAAATTGCATGTAATTAGGGAATATTTAGGTGTACACTAAGGCTGGGTTCACACGACCTATTTTCAGACGTAAACGAGGCGTATAATGCCTCGTTTTACGTCTGAAAATAGGTCTACAATACGTCGGCAAACATCTGCCCATTCATTTGAATGGGTTTGCCGACGTACTGTGCAGACGACCTGTAATTTACGCGTCGTCGTTTGACAGCTGTCAAACGACGACGCGTAAATTGACTGCCTCGGCAAAGAAGTGCATGGCACTTCTTTGCAACGTAATTTGAGCCGTTCTTCATTGAAGTCAATGAAGCACAGCTCAAGATTTACGAGCATCTCAGACGCCTCGCATAATGCGAGGAGGAGCTTTTACGTCTGAAACGAGGCAGCTGTTTTCTCCTGAAAACAGTCTGTCTTTTCAGACGTAAAAGCAAGCTAGCGTGTGCACATACCCTTACAACTGCCTATGTAAACAATCACAGTGTGTAATATATTGGTATATATACAGTGAAGGAAATAAGAATTTGATCCCTTGCTGATTTTGTAAGTTTGCCCACTGTCAAAGTCATGAACAGTCTAGAATTTTTAGGCTAGGTTAATTTTACCAGTGAGAGATAGATTATATTAAAAAAAAAACTGAAAATCACATAGTCAAAATTATATATATTTATTTGCATTGTGCACAGAGAAATAAGTATTTGATCCCTTTGCCAAACAAGACTTAATACTTGGTGGCAAAACCCTTGTTGGCAAGCACAGCAGTCAGACGTTTTTTGTAGTTGATGATGAGGTTTGCACACATGGTAGATGGAATTTTGGCCCACTCCTCTTTGCTAATCATCTGTAAATCATTAAGATTTCGAGGCTGTCGCTTGGCAACTCGGATCTTCAGCTCCCTCCATAAGTTTTCGATGGGATTAAGGTCTGGAGACTGGCTAGGCCACTCCATGACCTTAACCCCTTAATGACCAGCCTATTTTAGACCTTAATGACCAAGCCATTTTTTACGTTTTTCCATCGTCGCATTCCAAGAGATATAACTTTTTTATTTTTGTGTCGACATAGCTGTATAAGGTCTTGTTTTTTTGCGGGACAAGTTGTACTTTTTAATAGCACCATTTTGGGGGACATATTATTTATTGATTAACTTTTATTAACTTTTTTTGGGGGGGGAATAGAAAAAAACCTGAAATTTCGCCACGCTTTATGCGTCTTAAATCATCGGCGTTTACCGTGTGATATAAATAACACAATAACTTTATTCAGCGGGTTGTTACGATTGCAACGATACCAAATTTGTATAGTTTTTGTATGTTTTACTACTTTTACACAGTAAAAACGCTTTTTTTTCAAAATTATTTGTTCTTGTGTCTCCATATTTGAAGATCCGTAACGTTTTGATCACTTTTTATCACATTTTTTTTAAGTCAGGATTCACAGAAAACAGCAATTTTTCCATAGTTTTTTATTAATTTTTTTACGGCGTTCACCGTGCGGGTTAAATAATGTAATAGCTTTATAGTCAGGGTCGTTACGGACGCGGCAATATCAAATATGTGTAACTTTTTTACTTTATTTTGTTTTTTTAATAGTAAAGCATTTTCTAAGGGGAAAAACTGGGTTTTTAATTTTTTTCACATTTTTTTTTAATTAACTTTATTAAACTTTTTTAAACTTTTTTACTAGTCCCATTAGGGGACTATAATATGCGATTCTCCGATCGCTATTATAATACACTGCAATACTTTTGTATTGCAGTGTATTACTGCCTGCCTGTTTAAAACGGACAGGCATCTGCGAGGTCATGCCTGCGGCACGATCTAGCAGGCATTCGCTCCAGGCAGACCTGGGGGCCTTTATTAGGCCCCCGGCTGCCATTAGAGACACAGACACTCGGCGATCGTATCGCCGGGTGTCTGTGGGGGAGAGAGGGAGCTCCCTCCCTCTCTCCAAAACCACTCAGATGCGGTGCTCGCTATTGCGCACCGCATCTGAAGGGTTAAACGGGTGAGATCGATACTAATATCGATCTCACCCGGCAGAGCAGGGACGCTCCCAGCCCTCAGCTGCCTCTAGCAGCTGAGAGCAGGGAGATTTGACGCTCCCTGCTCTGTTTACTTTATCCTGATGCAGTGCCGTAAAAAGGCATATGCATCAGAATAAAGCCCGTTAGTGGCCGCCGTTAAAAGGCGTATTGGCGGTCACTAACGGGTTAATGTGCTTATTTTTGAGCCACTCCTTTGTTGCCTTGGCTGTATGTTTCGGGTCATTGTCGTGCTGGAAGACCCAGCCACGAGCCATTTTTAATGTCCTGGTGGAGGGAAGGAGGTTGTCACTCAGGATTTGACGGTACATGGCTCCATCCATTCTCCCATTGATGCGGTGAAGTAGTCCTGTGCCCTTAGCAGAGAAACACTCCCAAAACATAATGTTTCCACCTCCATGCTTGACAGTGGGGACGGTGTTCTTTGGGTCATAGGCAGCATTTCTCTTCCTCCAAACACGGCGAGTTGAGTTAATGCCAAAGAGCTCAATTTTAGTCTCATCTGACCACAGCACCTTCTCCCAATCACTCTCAGAATCATCCAGATGTCCATTTGCAAACTTCAGATGGGCCTGTACATGTGCCTTCTTGAGCAGGGGGACCTTACGGGCACTGCAGGATTTTAATCCATTACGGCGTAATGTGTTACCAATGGTTTTCTTGGTGACTGTGGTCCCAGCTGCCTTGAGATCATTAACAAGTTCCCCCCGTGTAGTTTTCGGCTGAGCTCTCACCTTCCTCAGGATCAAGGATACCCCACGAGGTGAGATTTTGCATGGAGCCCCAGATCGATGTCGATTGACAGTCATTTTGTATGTCTTCCATTTTCTTACTATTGCACCAACAGTTGTCTCCTTCTCACCCAGCATCTTACTTATGGTTTTGTAGCCCATTCCAGCCTTGTGCAGGTCTATGATCTTGTCCCTGACATCCTTAGAAAGCTCTTTGGTCTTGCCCATGTTGTAGAGGTTAGAGTCAGACTGATTAATTGAGTCTGTGGACAGGAGTCTTTTATACAGGTGACCATGTAAGACAGCTGTCTTTAATGCAGGCACCAAGTTGATTTGGAGCGTGTAACTGGTCTGGAGGAGGCTGAACTCTTAATGGTTGGTAGGGGATCAAATACTTATTTCTCTGTGCACAATGCAAATAAATATATATAATTTTGACTATGTGATTTTTTTTTTTTTTATATATAATCTATCTCTCACTGGTAAAATTAACCTAGCCTAAAAATTCTAGACTGTTCATGACTTTGACAGTGGGCAAACTTACAAAATCAGCAAGGGATCAAATAATTATTTCCTTCACTGTACATATGCCAGTACATTATTAATTAAAAATAATTCTTAAAATTATTAATACTTTTATGGGTTTTAACTATTAAGAAATTCTATTAAAAATAAAAAAGATAATAAAAAAAAGTTGCATCCGGAAGGCCATAATTAACTGTGTCCTTAAAGGGACTGTCTTAATAAAACAACCACTTTTTAAAAGGAAGATGTCAAAATGAACATCAAATCCAGTCTCTGAAGTTGCGGCTGGCCGCACATTTTCATGGCAGATGAATGTAAAGTAGCTGAATGTTGAAGGGGCCATTCATTCAAGTGAGATAGCTAGAATAATCTGCACAATCACTATGAACGGGATGGCTTTGTGCAGTACGCACTAAGCTGTGTACGCAATGACTGGGAGGCAGCGCTCACATGAGCACCACAACTCCTTAAAATAGCTTAAAATGGCAGGGGTGCCTAGAGTCGGACTCCTACCGATCAGATATTAATGGTCTGTCATGAGTAGAGATGAGTGAACTTATCAAAAGTTCGGTACGCCGAATTTCACAAAAAAGTTCGATTCGGACCGAACTAGTTCGGACAGAACCTGTCACTTCCGTGCGCCGAGCATGCTACTGTCCAGGGTGCTGATAGAGTTAATGGGCTGCACTAACTCTTTCAGCAACCTTGACAGTACATGCTCGGCGCGCGGAAAATACAATTTTAATGTAATAAAAAAATAATAAGTTCGTACTTACTTTCCTCCTGTCCGGCCTCCAGCGATGACGTTTCATCCCTTTCGCCGCTGCAGCCAATCACAGGCTGTAGTGGCGGTCACGCACGTCAGGATGACTCTTCATCCCACGTGACCGCCTCTGCAGCCAATCACAGGCTGCAGCGGCAACATGGATGAAACGTCATCGCTGGAGGCCGGACAGGAGGAAAGTAAGTATGAACGTATTATTATTATTTTTTTGGCATGTATGTATGTTGGCATGTGTGTATGTATGTTGGCATGTATGTATGTTGTCATGTATGTATGTATGTATGTATGTTGTCATGTATGTATGTATGTATGTTGTCATGTATGTATGTATATTTGCATGTATATATTTGCATGTATGTATGTTTGCATGTGTGTATGTTTGCATGTATGTATGTTTGCATGTATGTATGTTGTCATGTATGTTGTCATGTATGTATGTATATATGTGCATGTATGTTTGCATGTATGTTGGCATGTATGTATATATGTGCATGTGTGTATGTATATTTGCATGTATATATTTGCATGTATGTATGTATGTTTGCATGTATGTATGTTTGCATGAATGTATGTTTGTATGTATGTATGTATGTTTGCATGTATGTATGTTTGCATGAATGTATGTTTGCATGTATGTATGTATGTTTGCATGTATGTATGTTGTCATGTATGTATGTATTTATATATGTGCATGTATGTTTGCATGTATGTTGGCATGTATATATATATATGTGTGCATGTTTGTATGTATATTTGCATGTATATGTATGTATGTTTGCATGTATGTATGTTTGCATGTATGTATGTTTGCATGTATGTAGGTTTGCATGTATATTTGTGCATGCTTGTATATATGTATGTATGTATGTATCTTTGCATGTTTGTTTGTATGTATGTATGTTTTCATGTGTGTGTGTATGCATGTATGTATGTATGATAGTTTGCATGTATGTATGTATATATGTGTGTATGTTTGCATGTATGTATATTTGCATGTATATATGTGCATGCTTGTATGTATGTATGTATGTATGTATGTTTGTATATATGTATGTATGTATGTTTGCATGTATGTTTGTTTCTATATATGTCTATATGGCCATGTATGATACTGTCTGCTGGCGCTCTGTATCTAAGTCAACTTTGTGGCAGGCTTCTATACATGGTATAACAGTCAGTATCACACATTAAACTGAATCTAAGCCTACGACATGTTTTATTTCATTTTTTTATTTTTATTTTTTTTACAGGTTTGGTGTTTGGACTACGTCGGTTTCGAGGACTACTTAGATGACGGGTTTTTTTTCTACAATAAAATGGTTAATGAGGGTTGTGTTGGGGGTGCTTTATTTCAATAAAATATTTAATCTATATCTTTGTCTTTTTCTTTTCAAATTTTATTACTACCACTTTAGTAATGGCCGCTGTCTGAGTGACAACATCCATTACTAAGGCGAGGCTTAGTGTTAGCCGGTGCAGAGGCTAACACTAACCACCATTATTACCCCGGTACCCACCACCACCAGGGGTGCCGGGAAGAGCCAGGTACGATCCAGTACCCGACCATCTGTTGTGATGGTCGGGCCCTGGGGCGGCCGCAGGCTGGTATCATGAGGCTGGGAAGGGCCAAAAACAGTGGACCTTCCCACCCTTGTAATGCTAGGCTGCTGCTGCTTTGTATATGGCTGGTTATTAAAAATGTGGGGGACCCGTCTATTGTTAAATTTGTTAAATTAAAAAAAAAAACAACGTGGGGGTCCCTCCCATTTTTATAACCAGCCCGATACAACACAGCAGCAGCAGCCTAGCATTACAAGGGTGGGAAGGTCCACTGTTTTTGGCCCTTCCCAGCCTCATAATACCAGCCTACGGCCGCCTCAGTACCCGACCATCACAACAGATGGTCGGGTACTGGATGGTACCAAGCTCTTCCCGGCACCCCTGGTGTTGGTGGGTACCGGGGTAATAATGGGTGGTTAGTGCTAGCCTCTGCACCGGCTAACACTAAGTACCGCCTTAATAATGGACGCTGTCAATCAGCCAACTGCCATTATCTAGGCACTAATAAAGTTTAAAAAAAACCACAAAGACAATTCTTTTTTATTGAAATAAGAAATCCCCAACAAAACCCTCGTTAACCATTTTATAAAAATTTGAAAAAACGTAGATCTACGCAGTAGTCCAACGAATCTAAGATGTAGTCCAATCGGTACATCAAAATCTGCAACAACATAAAAAAACAGTTATCAATGTGAACAATACCAATACGTCTACTCACCTACACACATATATACACGCACACACAAACAAACAACCATACACAAACACACACATATATACACAAACACAACAAGATATACACACACACAAACAAACAAACACACATATACACGAACTCACACATATACAAACAAAAACACACATATCCAAACACACACATATACACGAACACACACATATACACAAACACACACACACACACATATACACAAACACATATACACATATACACAAACACATATACACAGTTATACACAAACACAACAAGATATACACAAACACACACACATATACACACACACATAAACACGAACTAACACATATACACAAACACATATACAAACAAAAACACACATACCCAAACACACACATATACACAAACACACACACATATACACAAATACACACATATACACAAACACATATACACAAACACACCCATATATACACAAACACACACACATAAACACACACCCATATACACACATATACACAAACACACATATACAAAAACACACACACACAAACATATACACAAATACACCCATATATACACACACATATACACAAACATATACACAAACACATATACACAAACACACCCATATATACACAAACACACATATAAAAACAAAGACAGACAAAGACACATACCCAAACACACATATAGACACAAACACACACATACACAAACACACACACTGTTTCTTTTAAATGCTGCTGGGGAACCCGCTCGATCCACTATATAAGGCTGCACTACAGTGCAGCATTTAAAAGAAACAGGATCCTGACCTGTCCATAGAGTTTAAGGCAGCACAGAGTATTTCAGGAAATGAGCGTGCAGATTCAGTGCTGCTGTGAACTCTGCTCTTACCATTACGTAGCTCTCAGTCTGTTACCTCTCCTCCACTCCTGTCCTCAAGAACGCCTTCACATGATTGGCAAGTCACCACCCCGCACAAGATACGCACGCTCATCTCCTGAAATACTCTGTGCTGCTGTGAACTCTGCTCTTACCATTACGTGGTGACTTGCCAATCATGTGAAGGTGTTATTGAGGACAGGAGTGGAGGAGAGGTAACAGACTGAGAGCTACGTAATGGTAAGAGCAGAGTTCACAGCAGCACTGAATCTGCACGCTCATCTCCTGAAATACTCTGTGCTGCCTTAAACTCTGTGGACAGGTCAGGATCCTGTTTCTTTTAAATGCTGCACTGTAGCGCAGCCTTATATAGTGGATCGAGCGGGTTCCCTAGCAGCATTTAAAAGAAACAGGATCCTGACCTGTCCACAGAGTTTAAGGCAGCACAGAGTATTTCAGGAGATGAGCACGGCCGGCCACAGGCAGCCATTCGTTTTTCCGAGCCGTGCTCCCATTATGCACACGACCATAAAAACACCCGTTATTGCGGGTCGTAATTACGACCCGCAATAACGGGCTCATAGACTTCTGTTACCCACGGGTACCTTCCCGTTAAAAAAATAGAACATGTTCTATTTTTCTATTTTACGGGCCGTGCTGCTATAATTATAATGACAGCACGGTTCGCAAAAGCGGCCGGCTGCCCGTGGCCGGCCGTACCCGGCCATGCTCGTAATTACGAGTCGTAATTACGAGCATGACCCGTAAAATAAAAAAATATAACATGTTCTGTGTTTTTAACGGCATGGGGACCTTCCCATGAGAAAACGGGAAGGTACCCGTGGCTAACAGAAGTCTATGGGCCCGCTATTTCGGGTCGTAATTACGACCCGTAATAACGGGTGTTTTTACGGTCGTGTGCATGAGGCCCCATAATGATGGGTGGCTACATGTGTGCACCCGTCATTACGGCAGCGTTGCTAGGCGACATCAGTAAATAGTCACTGTCCAGGGTGCTGAAAGAGTTAACTGATCGGCAGTAACTGTTTCAGCACCCTGGACAGTGACTACCGATCACAATATAGAGTAACCTGTAAAAAAAAAGACGTTCATACTTACCGGGAACTCCCTGCTTCCTCCAGTCCGGTCTCCTGGCCATTGCCTTGGTGACGCGTCCCTCTCGACATCCGGCCCGACTTTCCTTGATGACGATGCAGCCCATGTGAGCGCTGCAGCCAATCACAGGCTGCAGAGGCCTCTGCAGCCAATCACAGGCTGCTGCGTCAGAAAAGAAGGTCGGACTGGAGGAAGAAGAGGGACTCGTCACCAAGACAACGACCAGGTACGTATGAAATGCTTTTTATTTTATTTTTAATCAGCAGCCTCTTTTCTCTATCAGTGATTGACAGAGACAAGTGGCTGCCGATTTGTATAATATTTTTGACCGGGTTCGGTCAAAATAGGTTCGGCCGAACCCGGTGAAGTTCAGATTCGCTGCGAACCGAACTTTTCCGGAAGTTCGGACCGAAACCGGGTTCGGTTGTCCCGGTTCGCTCATCTCTAGTCATGAGTATAGACCAATAATTTTACGTTACCGGATAACCCCTTTAATAGGTGACCATGAAATATATGTCTGCGAGTGTGAAAGCCGCTCTTTCCTAAAGACTCTCCACTCTGGATAACAGAGACTAGTCTTGAGAGGTTGAGACAACCCCTTTAGGAGGTTCAGGGTGGGTGACCAGATTATCGAAAAACGGGAAAAAAAATACTTAAATGGCTACCCATCATGGCAAATTCCTGTTAAAAAATTGATTTGTAGTATAAACCCTTGCATAAACAAAGAAACACAGTGTAGTCTACACAGTAAGAGAAGAATAGCATTCATATGCACATGTACGTTTTATTATCAGCTGTGAGAGGTGTTTTACTTGATAAAACTTTATTCTAACATCAATAGTAATAATGTAATAAAAATAACCTACATTTTTAATGTATGCCAGAGAACAAATATTTATAATTTGTGTTATTATTTGCATTTCTGCAATAGATGTTTAAACTATGGCTCTTTATGAAAACATGTGGAGAAATCCTCCAGCTCACCTGACACACACCTGTGTGTCGTTGATGGCGCCCGGTTCCTCGTGTCGGCACACGGGTTACAAGTAGGAAACAGGGAAAAGAAGATAGGATCCAGCGCTGTGGTGCGTTTAAAATGGAAATCGATGTTTCCAAGTTTAATGTCCTGAGTTAAAAAGAAGTCCAGTGGTATAGGTCCAGGGTGTGCATGAAGTGGAGAGAGGGTATCCTCTGTGGCCTACGCGTTTCGGACGACGCTGCGTCCTTAGACTTGGCTGTGGTTGATTTTCAAAAAGAGCGCGCTGTCTTATATAGGCCGTGATGGTAGGAACAGCTGGTGAGTGAGAAAGTGATTGCGTTTCACGGTTGTATTGTGGTGGAACGCAAACATCGAGCGTGAGTCTCTTACTGCCATGAATGAAATATTTGGTAAATATAGCAATTGGATTTATTAGCTTTGTTTATGTTATAGTATTGTAACATTGTATTCCTTTTCTTTACTTTTGTATGTATGTGTGTTTGTTAAAAGGCTTGTCGGATAGCGTGTTTGTCATTTGTTAAAGTTTTGTTTGATTTAGTTGCGTTCCAGGACTCGTCCTGAAGATGGCATGGGAATGTGTGTTTGTCTTTTTGTTAAAGTTTTATTTGATTTGGTTGCGTTCCAGGACTCGCTCTGGAAAACAACTCCGGGACACGGTCGACAGTCCGACTTCACACCATGTCCAGAAATGTCATCACACATCGGTAAGTAAATTATATTATAGAAAACTGTGATCTTATATGGTGATGATTGATATATAAACCACCACTGGTTTGACAAAATATAGATTTAATTTGCCTGTCCCGTTTCTCAATGCTAGATATTATCATGTGCAAGTATTGTTGTACCTTGCATTTTTGCCATTGTATCAGTTTAAGTATAATGACAGTTTGCTCGCTGGGAAAGTATATTATTTTATTATATGTTAAAATGTGTTTTGTTGTTCCGAATTAAGATATAAGACTGTATGTCTTGCTGATTTTGGTTTTATGACCATAAGAACGGGGCTCTGATTGTCGTTAGCGAGGATAGGATGTGGGGAAGTGTCGGTTGGACCACAACTATATCTGGTATCGTGGGGAAACTTACATAATACATGAAAGAAATAGTGTAACTATTCGTGTGTACAAGGCAACTAGCATATATTATGTCTGTACATGTGGGGGAGTGCTTGATTAAAAAAATTCCAAGGTTGGAATTGTATAGATACCTTGGGTTGGTTTGGATATAATGGCTTAATCTTGTTTCAATATCGTGATGGCATATTAGGACCCATTTGGGTATAAATGAATTAATAGAGATACATCAATTCTTTCCTTAAATTGAGGCCTTCTGGGTATCTTGTGTTTAGCCTATATATCCAATACGCTTCTCTTAGATGAGTTTTGTGTTTAATATCTCCACCTCGCTTTGGTGGCTGTATTTTTTCAATGGCATAGCAACGGAAAGTTTTAGTGGATCTGTTGTGATGAGAAATAAAATGCTTGGCCGCATTTGATATATTGACAATGTTTGCGTTTCTTATGTAGCTCAGATGTTCTAACATTCTCGTCTTAAATTTTCTAATTGTGCAACCAACGTATTTAAGTTGACATTCTGTACATTCGATTAAATAAATAACTGACTCTGAATTGCAATTGATATAATTTTGGATTGTAAAATTATCTGTTTTTGTAGAATTGCTAAAGTTTTTTGTTGGGTATACATAAGAGCAAGTTTTACATGGGTGTTGGCCACATCTGTAAAAGCCTTTGGTCTCTAACCATGTTGATGTTGTATTGGTATTGGATATGTATAACGAGGGAGACAGAGTGTTGCCCAAAGAGGAGGCTTTTTTTGCTACTATCCTGCAACCTCCTGACAGAATTGTACGTAGTGTGTCGTCCTCCATGAGGATTGGCAGGTAATTGTTAACTATACTTTTTATTTTGGTAAATTGGTTGCTTTGTTGTAAGATGAGTGTCGGTTGATTGGCAGCCGATTGTGATTCTTGTTTATTCTTAACAGTTTTTGGTTGACCAAGAAGTTGATTTCTTGATTTTTGATTAATAATGTTGCTAGCTCTGGTCAGTGTCCATTTTGGATAACCTCGTTCTTGTAATCTTGATTGTATTGATTTTTGTTCAAGCTCGAACTGGTCTTGGCTGGTACAATTTCGTTTAGCCCTGTGCATTTCACCCAGAGGTATGGCTCTGATGGTGTGTATTGTATGGTCACTTTTTGCATGAAGGATGTTATTGGTGGCTGTTGGTTTTCGATGGGTTTTTGTTGAAATGAAAAAACCTTCGTCTCCTTTTAGTTCCAAATCTAGAAATGTGATATGTGAAGTATCATGATGGTAGGTATATTTTAGATTGCACTGGTTGTTATTGAGTGCTGCTACAAATTCAGGTATGGTGTTCATTTCTCCTTTCCAAATAATCAGAATATCGTCGATATATCTACCGTACCATTCTATACAATTGCTATACAAATTGTTCGGCGAGAAAATATGAAAATGTTCCCACCATGACATTACTATGTTGGCTATTGATGGAGAGAATTTGGCCCCCATGGACACACCCTTTAGTTGTAAGTAATATTTCATGTCGAATTGGAAATAATTGTTGGTTAGTAGGAACATAAGTACTTCTATTATATAGGTTTGGAAATTTATTTCATATGTACTGTATTTCTTCAGATGAAATTTCAGAGCAGTACAACAAAAACCCATCGAAAACCAACAGCCACCAATAACATCCTTCATGCAAAAAGTGACCATACAATACACACCATCAGAGCCATACCTCTGGGTGAAATGCACAGGGCTAAACGAAATTGTACCAGCCAAGACCAGTTCGAGCTTGAACAAAAATCAATACAATCAAGATTACAAGAACGAGGTTATCCAAAATGGACACTGACCAGAGCTAGCAACATTATTAATCAAAAATCAAGAAATCAACTTCTTGGTCAACCAAAAACTGTTAAGAATAAACAAGAATCACAATCGGCTGCCAATCAACCGACACTCATCTTACAACAAAGCAACCAATTTACCAAAATAAAAAGTATAGTTAACAATTACCTGCCAATCCTCATGGAGGACGACACACTATGTACAATTCTGTCAGGAGGTTGCAGGATAGTAGCAAAAAAAGCCTCCTCTTTGGGCAACACTCTGTCTCCCTCGTTATACATATCCAATACCAATACAACATCAACATGGTTAGAGACCAAAGGCTTTTACAGATGTGGCCAACACCCATGTAAAACTTGCTCTTATGTATACCCAACAAAAAACTTTAGCAATTCTACAAAAACAGATAATTTTACAATCCAAAATTATATCAATTGCAATTCAGAGTCAGTTATTTATTTAATCGAATGTACAGAATGTCAACTTAAATACGTTGGTTGCACAATTAGAAAATTTAAGACGAGAATGTTAGAACATCTGAGCTACATAAGAAACGCAAACATTGTCAATATATCAAATGCGGCCAAGCATTTTATTTCTCATCACAACAGATCCACTAAAACTTTCCGTTGCTATGCCATTGAAAAAATACAGCCACCAAAGCGAGGTGGAGATATTAAACACAAAACTCATCTAAGAGAAGCGTATTGGATATATAGGCTAAACACAAGATACCCAGAAGGCCTCAATTTAAGGAAAGAATTGATGTATCTCTACTAATTCATTTATACCCAAATGGGTCCTAATATGCCATCACGATATTGAAACAAGATTAAGCCATTATATCCAAACCAACCCAAGGTATCTATACAATTCCAACCTTGGAATTTTTTTAATCAAGCACTCCCCCACATGTACAGACATAATATATGCTAGTTGCCTTGTACACACGAATAGTTACACTATTTCTTTCATGTATTATGTAAGTTTCCCCACGATACCAGATATAGTTGTGGTCCAACCGACACTTCCCCACATCCTATCCTCGCTAACGACAATCAGAGCCCCGTTCTTATGGTCATAAAACCAAAATCAGCAAGACATACAGTCTTATATCTTAATTCGGAACAACAAAACACATTTTAACATATAATAAAATAATATACTTTCCCAGCGAGCAAACTGTCATTATACTTAAACTGATACAATGGCAAAAATGCAAGGTACAACAATACTTGCACATGATAATATCTAGCATTGAGAAACGGGACAGGCAAATTAAATCTATATTTTGTCAAACCAGTGGTGGTTTATATATCAATCATCACCATATAAGATCACAGTTTTCTATAATATAATTTACTTACCGATGTGTGATGACATTTCTGGACATGGTGTGAAGTCGGACTGTCGACCGTGTCCCGGAGTTGTTTTCCAGAGCGAGTCCTGGAACGCAACCAAATCAAATAAAACTTTAACAAAAAGACAAACACACATTCCCATGCCATCTTCAGGACGAGTCCTGGAACGCAACTAAATCAAACAAAACTTTAACAAATGACAAACACGCTATCCGACAAGCCTTTTAACAAACACACATACATACAAAAGTAAAGAAAAGGAATACAATGTTACAATACTATAACATAAACAAAGCTAATAAATCCAATTGCTATATTCACCAAATATTTCATTCATGGCAGTAAGAGACTCACGCTCGATGTTTGCGTTCCACCACAATACAACCGTGAAACGCAATCACTTTCTCACTCACCAGCTGTTCCTACCATCACGGCCTATATAAGACAGCGCGCTCTTTTTGAAAATCAACCACAGCCAAGTCTAAGGACGCAGCGTCGTCCGAAACGCGTAGGCCACAGAGGATACCCTCTCTCCACTTCATGCACACCCTGGACCTATACCACTGGACTTCTTTTTAACTCAGGACATTAAACTTGGAAACATCGATTTCCATTTTAAACGCACCACAGCGCTGGATCCTATCTTCTTTTCCCTGTTTCCTATGGCTCTTTATATTATCCACAGTGAATAGCACAAATAAAAATATTTTACTGCATTTCACGTTAGATGGCGGTTTGACATGTTTGACACTTTTGCTTCTTGAGGCACCGAAGTGTAATCTCGGTCTGTTCATAGGGATTCAGTAATATTCCTCCCTTGTAGATAGGTCAAGTGTTACAAGAGATCAGGTCTATATGCTGGAGCACTTTTATCAACATTTCATCTCGAGTACAAAAAAAGATTTGTATTTCATTTGATCTATGTCTTGTACCAAAGACGTTTATTTGTATGATTATTTTTTTCTAACCACTTTTGGCCGAGTAAACAATACATATTTCATTGAACTTTTCCATATATTGCTTTTTGGTAGAACAAATGATCCGGGCACATATTACTGTTATCTTATACAGTAAGAAAGGAAGTGGTAAAGTAAAATAAAGCTATTTTTGCATATTTTAAAACATGGCTATAAAAGATCTAGAATACCAACTACCCTAAACGTATTCTAAACAATATAATCCAGGTTATGTAGTTGTATAGTTATATTGTCTAAAGCTCGGACAATAAGGTTAGGGGAAAGTCTGCTCGCTCATAAATAGTTTGATCAGATAAATATTTGCTCACCTTACACCCTCAACAACATTTTAGGATATATCATCAGTTAAGTTTTATGTACACAGGTGTATTATTTAGATATTGTTTTGTTCATTTGTTTTGCTTACTTTAATTTTACTTGTTAGTTACTTTTTCCAATTGTAAAGCGCTGAGGAATATGATATATAAAGGTTATTATTATAAAAGCTCCATACAAGCTGCCGGTCGTATGTTGGTGTAATACGGCAGTTCTAGAATTCTATGGAGCTGTACTGTACCACCATATTCAAGGAGGTTTTTTCATCTGATTTATTTGGAATCCTAAAGATAAACTTTGTACCATGTTTCAACAGATATTGTATTAACCTTCATTACACACTGCAGCACAGAGACACCATATGGCGGCATACAGAATGCCTATGTATACAGCTATAGGGTCTCCATGTGCCGACTAAAAAGCTGCCTTGTGTATGAGCACTTAAAATAGACCGATGGCACCCTACATTAATTAATTCATCCAGCGGAAACGTTTACTGGAAAGGTGTGCTCAATTTGGCAATCCCAAGAATAGGAGGTACAAATTAAACTAACAGCTGAATTTCTCTTTTAATGTTTTTTTTTTTTTTTTGTGTGTGCTCATGATAATTTGATAACTTCTACACAATTTTAAAGGAAAAGCAATAACAGGTTGTGATTTCCCAATGAGTTGCTAAATGACAAACTCAGTTATCCAACAGTGACAAATTAAATTTATTTACATTTGTAGTTATTGGAAGATGGCTGAAAATATCAACTATATCTGAACTATTGTTCAGATGCTTTATGTCAACTTTTGGCAGCAGAACAAACAATTGGTATGCTTGCAATGCAATGAAAATCGCAGATGATGAGTTGTGCTAGAAAACAATGACAGCTCTTCTAGATCTGTACATTGACTGTTTACAATAGATTCTAATGATAATTGCCCATTGTAAATACAGGGAAAGATCAAAAATATATGATAGAGCTATTGGTTATCTTTATCAATCATTCTGCCATAGAAATCATAATTATTGGCGTCATAATCTGTAAATGTAGATGCGGCTCGTAGCAACATTTACAATATTTATAATATTTATTGCTTTTATTTATTGCTTCTAAGAGCCATTGCTAGGAAACAATGACGATCTTCAGTAAGGATTGAAATTATGTAAGTGCCCCTCAAACACTCGGCCACGGTTTTATTATTTGTCAGTGGTTTGGAAAATCATTGTATGTAAAGGGGCCATTAAGTGTCTCATTCATGCTCCCTCTCTTTTTGCCCTATTTTATTTTTATTCCAAGGTTGTGTGATTTTTTTGGGTGGCCTTCTCATGCTTCATGTTGTCTACTGGGAATTGACTAAAACAAAATGCATGAGGTTTCTTGTACTGCAAAGGTGATTTCCTGTAACCACATGTATACATGAAGCCACATGTGGCCACCAAGACAGAAAACTAGGCAACCTGAAAAACGGAACTCTAAATAATACCGGGAAAGCTGAAATCAAAATATAGTTAAACATAGATTCTGAAAAAGGTTATAATCAAAATTCACTAAGCATTTGTAGTTTATATACCAATTTCAGCCATCGGAACGTGTTCTCCTAAACAAAGGTCCAGAGTCAATTATGTGTGTTACTGCATGTGTACTGCATATTGCAAAAGAAAAGTGCTACTTTTATGAATTCCTATACAAACTGTGTAGGTGCAAACATTCCCATATCTCATATTTGCCAACTTTTGAACAGGGACATCGGGGAGATTCTAGAAAACAAGGTAAAAATGTTTTACCTTATGCCTTTATCCATTAACATAGAATGTGAACATAACCCATGGCATTCATTCTAATCGCAAACAGTGAATATGACCCCTCCATCACATCCCAAAATGAATACAGACTCGAGATCCCCTAAAAATAACACAGATCCCAGATCAGCCACCCTAAGCAAATACAGACCCCAGACCAAACCCCTTAAAGTAATAAACGCCAGACTACCTAAAATAATACAGGATCCAGAACCTCTAAAATAAAACAGAACACAGCTCCTCTAAATAAATACAGACCCCAGACCAGACTCCCTAATATAATCGAAAACCCAGAACCCCTAAAACAATACAGACCACAACTCCTCTAAATACAGACCCCAGACCACACCACACCGATGACAGGAGGTTGTCTGTGGCAGCACCCGGGAGTGAAGAGAACTGCAGAAATGAGGAGTAGCGAATATTTAGGGAGGCATCTGGGTGATCTGCCTGCTCTACCCAGAGTTGAGGAGGTCTCCCCTTATTTCTGGAAATCTCCCGGACATTCTGGGAGAGTTGGCAAGTAAGTCCTATCTGAAATTGTCAAATTAGAATAGGTAAACATGGTATTTAAACATGAAATCAACATAGAATAGTTCAATAAATTTGTAAATACATTGCATTGCTTATCACATGATATAAACCAAAATCGAACAAAAGGAGTATATAGACTAGAATATATATGTGGTATCAAAAAGATGTTTATTTATTAATTTGAGCAACAGAGATAAAAACACAAATATATATTATATTACAAAAAAAATAAAAAATATCAAACACCAAATATACAACGCCACATTGGTTTCCATGGAGTGAGATATGATATTATTTTGCTACATTAGGTAAAAGCAGCATGGCAAAGAATATACGTTGCAGAAATAGGTCTATAATTAAAGGTCAGTACATATTATAATAGAGGTGTATTGAATCATCACCTTGAAAAGCCTCTGACATCAAATATGCATGCATATAGTACTGAAACCTTGCCAGGAAAAGAAAAGATTAAACTCCTACTCACATTAAATAAAGTGCAGTGTGGTAACTGGCGTGTATGCCGCCTCAACGCACGTTTCTAGTTAGTTCTCCTCAGGAGGATACCGATCACATACTGATCCAGAGTTGCAGCCTTTATTATACGCCAGAGCTGCATTCCATTTCCACTTCTTCTGAAAACAATCAAAAAAGCGGTTAACAGACATAGCCGAGAGTAAGTTTGGAGATTTCAGCTCTGAAGCTTGAATAATTGTGAATACACTGGACTATACTAAAGGCTGTAATTCAGAATCAGTACGAGATAAATAAACCAATATATTTTTTTATTTAAATTGCTTAGATTTTATGTACATTTAGTTATTATTTTCCTTTTAATAACACAAACTTCAAATTGTGTTACATTTCTAAAGCACCCTACATGTTAACCAATACACTGTAAAGGTCATTCAATGTGACCAGAGTACAGTACGTTGCTATTTAATACATAGCTGAGCCGACTTCATCGCATGAAAAACATCTGAGCTATGATGTCAGTTCTTTCTGAAAACCTAATCCCTATTCATTTAAATAGTAAAACTCATTAACCAATTACTTGTGTTAGCAACAACCACATCCTTAATCTATTAGCAATCCGATTTAGGCTCAGGATGTGAGCTGATTAATTAGCAATTAGCATAGAAATGAACTGCATTTAAGTAAATGTCTTATGTTTCTACTTTTGGCTGAAAAAGCCTAATATAGAATAATGTTTTTAAAGGCCCAAATGCTGCAGTGCAATAAAACTTGGTGAAAGTTAACTTTTCTTTCTGTTTTTCAATGATGGGTATAATAATAGGTAAAATAAATGAGATCACATTCACTGGTAAATTGGTAAATAAAGTACCAATCTGTACATTACGCCACAAGTCATGCCTATATATGTATGTCTATTTATCCTTTATTAACAAACAAATTAACTTAATATCTATGTTAACTAATATGTAAAAATAATAATTAGTATTTGCTTTAGGTGTGCTGTTTTAACAAGAATACCTGTTTTAGCGCTTTATTTTTATCTATTTGTTTTCTATTAAATAGCACTGATATATATTAATTACAGGTGTCCTGGTTGTAGCCCGCACAGTGGTGCACGGAGGACGTACAGCTCACTAGTATGTAGCCTTAGAGCCTTCATATGTTGCTCTACCCTTGGGGGGACAATCTGACGGAGCATTCCACGATTTATTTTCTGTTCAATTCATATGGAATCTGAAACAACATATCTATATACCTCTGTATGAAATCAGAGGCATATGGAGGTATAGTAGGGACCCCATGCACCTCTATAGGAGCAAAATGTACAAAATGGAGCCATAATACAGCTGTGTGCATCAGCCCTAATACTGCAATCAAAGGGTCAAAATTTGAAATTATGTCTTTCATTTGTTTTTAATTTTATACCAGACTAAGCAAGTTATTCTGTTAAACACTATAGCTGGTCTTAGCTGTTCAAATAATTTGGTCTATCTGACCCTAACACACATATTTATCTAGGTCCGCAAAGCTGATTTAAAGGATATGTCCACATTTGCAACATTTATTTTATTGTTCCAATGCATTACAAAATACTGCAAAAATGATAAAAAAACTTCCATCTGTCCCCTACTTCTTATTAATATACATTTGGTAGATTACAAAGAAGCTTACGATGTATGCAAGGGTGTATGACTGCAGAATCCGACTACTCAGTTTGTTTGTAGTCTGTAACATTGGGGACAAAAACATCTGCAGAGTATTGAAGACTATTTTAAAAGTTTTTATTGTAGAAACATAAGAGCAATAAAAAAAACTGGTTTCAAAGGTTAACATATTCTTTAATGCAGACAGATTAGTCAGATAATTATAACATTTTAAATCATATTTGTATTATAATGGACACATTGCTATAATAAAGATTGGATTTTTTGGATGATCAGAACTAAATTTTGCTGGCTATGGCAAGTTTAAAGTTGTTGTTGGGACATTTAAAAGACAGGCTGCAGGCACGAGATGTGATAAAATAATAATATAAGTAATACTCACCTGGTAAAATCTCCGCCGCTCCATGCGAGTGCTACAACAACCATTGGCTTTAGATTCTGGGAAGTACGGCGCGTTACCGCCGAGGCCAGTCATTGGCTGCAGCACTCAAATGGATGGAATGGGACGTCATCACTTCATTTAAAAATAGACAGACCGGCAGGGAGTGGTGGAGAATATATCAGGTGAGAATTACCTACGGTATTTTCACATTTTATCACACCCCCTACCTGCAGCCAGCCTTTAAAATGTCTCAGACAACCCATTTAACTGTAAGTTACAAAGACAAACAAGTGAGTAATTAATCCAAAACAAGAACAATAAGAGCTCACAATCTAAATTTAACGGAAGGAGTGATGCAATAGGTACATAATACATTGTCCTAATTTTTTTCCAAGAGACAAGCCCCTTGTAATCACAAGGGGAGAATAAACAAAGCTACATCAACCAGTTACACAGCCAGTATCTGACCCAACAAGGATATAAAGTGCAGAGTGATGCAACAAGAATAGCTAATTGAGGAGAAAAAGGGAAGAAGATGACTTTGACAGGGTCAAGTTGTTTATAAGCCATGGACTATGGTTATGTTACACAGGCCTCCTTTAAAAATAAAAAATAAAACAGTTTTCAATGCACATTTTAAACTGGGAATGTTAGGCGCAAATCCGATGGTCCAGGGCAGTGAGCTTAATAGAATAGGTGCAGCATGGAAAAAGTCTTGCAGACGGGAGTTAGAGGATCTAATAAGGGAGGATGAGAGTTATAGGTCATTGGCTGAAAATGTATAACAAATTGAATGCACAACTGATATGCCACTAAATGTATTTAATGGAAATCTCATTAAAAGGAATTCTTCGTTCACATCTGCGTCGGGACTCGGTTCATGGGTTATGTTGGAGCTTCCCGTCAGGGCAACCCATGAACGGAATCCAAACTGAAACAAACGGAAACCATAGGTTTTCAATTGCATCACCATTGATTTCACCGGTGACGGATCCGGTGCAAATGGTTTCCCTTTGTCACCGTTGTTCAAGGGTTCCATCTGTAATGTCCGTGGCTGCGGGCTGTCAGCTCCAACCTCCCCCTGACAGCCGCAGCCACGAGTCGGCAAGCGCTGGCCGAAGTCTCCTCCTCAGGAGACACCAGCGCTCGCGTCCACTCACCTCTATCGGATCCCGTAGGGATCTTAAATGGGCAGCGCGTGCAGCGGACCTCATGGACGAATTTTGACCCGTGAGAACCCTGGACTATAAGAGGGGTCCAGCCCCCTAGTTCTATGCCTGAGCGTTGTTGTGTTCCTTATAGTTTGTCTATGCAAATGGTTCCCTAGTGGTTCCTGCTCCCAGTGTTTCCCGTTCCTGTAACCTGTATCCTGATCTAGTGCCGTGCTTAGCTGTAGTCGTGCTGTGCTGGATACCACGCCTGTCCTGCTTCTCCACGCCTGACGTCTACCTGCTGCCTAGTTCCTGCCAAGCTACTGTCCATGCTGCCACAGGTACCCTATATAACTATAGACTCTGATCTGTGACCTGTTGGCCAGCTGCCTTACCGCCAGGCCATGGACCCCGTTGGTCGATTCAATACAATGACGACGACACAGGAGATGCGAGCAGATATGCTGGACCTCCGATCTTGACAGGACCAACTCCTCCAGGAGTTGAACATTCTTGCACGTCGGCAGGAAGCACAAGCTGCCGTTCCTCCTACTACACCTCTGGCAATGTGGATCCTCAGTCTACACCTCTTGGCAGTATTGACCCACGTGTTTCTTTGCCACTTCCTGACCGCTATGATGGAGAAGCAAGTACCTGTCGTGGTTTTCTTAATCAATGCCAGATCCACTTCTGCCTGTATGCTAGGACATTTTCGTCTGATGGTGCCAGGGTCGCTTTCATCATTTCTCTCCTCACCAGAAAGGCTCTGGGAGAGACAAGGACCAGAGACCCGTGACTTTCCTGCCTTCCTCCGGACTTTTCGCATGGTGTTTGAGTAGCCCGCATGGGTCTCATCTGCAGCGGCCTCTTTGATTAACCTGCGCAAAGGAGACACCTCCATGAATGAGTACGCCATCCACTTCCGCACCCTGGCGGGAGAGCTCTTATTAAACAATGAGGCTCTGGTGGCTGCATTCTGGCATGGACTATCTTCCAGAATTAAAAAAGAACTTGCCGCCCATGATCTGCCGTCTACCCTGGATGACCTCATCCTTCTGTCTGCCCGGATTGATATACGGATCCGTGAATGCCTCCAAGAGGTTCAACGGGAGGGAGCCCTTCCTAGTCTGGTCCCTACATTGCAGCAACCCGTGCTGTCCTCAGATGTCAATCCTCCTAAGAAGTCGGTAATAACGGAATAGTATAAGTTATCTACCCAAGAGAGACAACGCAGACGCACATCTGGACTCTGTCTTTATTGCGGTCTCGATGGCCATCTGGTGCGCCTGTGCCCCCAAAAATCCCAAAACCTAGGGTTGCTTGGAGTGACGACCTTGGGTAAAGATGGACTTCCGTTTTAATTGTCCATATCTGTGACCATAGTGTCCGGCGAGAGAATGCATCAGGTCTCTGCATATCTGGACTCTGGATCCGCTGCTAATTTCATCTGCAGAGTTCTGGTGGACCTTCTGCAACTGCACACCACCCCTCTGGAGAGCCCGTTGACAGTTACTTCAGTAAATGGACTACTTCTGCCAGTTCCTGTTATCGCTGTGACCAAGCCACTGAGGCTCCAAGTGGGAGCTCTTCACTCCGAACTTCTGCCTTTTTATGTCCCGCCCAAAGCTGTTAACCGTGTGTTGCTGGGCCTGCCTTGGCTACATCTGCATGCCCCAGTTCTGGACTGGAATTCTTGAGAGGTTCTCCAGTGGGGCCCGGAGTGTCAAGTTCGTTGCCTGATGCGGATTCGTTTGGCTCAGTGTTCGCTGCCTTGGTCATTGGCAGGATTGCCGGGTCGTTATGCTGCCTTTTTGGATGTCTTCAGCAAGAGGGAGGCGGAGACATTGCCTCCACATCGGGCGTATGACTGCCCTATTGAATTGATTCCTGGTGCATCCCTTCCCCGTGGTAGGGTATATCCTCTCTCCTTGCCAGAGACTCTGGTCATGTCCTCCTATATGAAAGAGAACTTAGAAAGGGGCTTCATACAATACTCCTCCTCCCCGGCAGGAGCCGGGTTCTTCTTCGTCAAAAAGAAAGATGGCTCTCTTTGTCGTTGCATCGACTACCGTGGTCTCAACCAGATCACGGTGAAGAATAAATATCCGTTGCCACTGATCTCCGAACTGTTTGATCGTATATGTGTTTCAAATTTTTTTTCTAAACTAGACCTGCATGGGGCTTACAACCTAGTCCGGATTCGCCAGGGTGATGAATGGAAGACTGCATTTAACACCCGTGATGGAGACTATGAGTTTCTAGTAATGCTCTTCGTCCTGTGTAATGCTCCCGTGGTCTTCCAGGAGTTTGTGAATTACATTTTCCGTGACCTTCTCTATTTTTGTGTTGTAGCCTACCTTGATGACATCTTGATTTTCTCCCCAGATCCTATAACGCACCAGAGACATGTCCGTCAAGTTCTGCTACGTTAAGGGAGAATCGTCTGTACGCCAAGTTAGAAAAGTGCGTATTTGACAAGGATGCTCTTCCCTTCCTGGGCGACATTGTCTTGAATCGAGGTTTGGAGATGGACCCCGAGAAGGTAAATTCTGTCCTGGAGTGGCCACATCCTCAAGGCTTGAGGGCCATACAGCGCTTTCTGGGATTTGCTAACTTTTACAGGCAGTTTATTCTGAACTTCTCCTCACTGACTTCTCCCATCTCTAACCTTACTAAGAAGGGTATGAACGCCAAGGTGTGAACTCCCGAGGCAGAGTCCACATTCAATACCCTGAAGTGTGCCTTCACGTCAGCCTCTATCCTCCATCATCCGGATGTCTCTCTGCAGTTCTCGTTGGAGGTGGACGCATCCTCTTTCGGTGCTGGTGCACTCCTGTTCCAGAGAGGTCCCAAGGGCAAGTCAAGGGTATGTGGATACTTTTTCAAGCTCTTCTCTTCCGCAGAACGCAACTACTTGATTGGGGATCGGGAGTTACTGGCCATCAAATTGGCTCTGGAAGAGTGAAGACATCTACTAGAGGGCGCAGCTCATCCGATCTTGATTTTTACGGACCACAGGAATCTGACCTACCTCCAGACGCTCCAACGGCTGAACCCTCGTCAGGCCAGGTGGTCACTGTTCTTTGCAAGATTTCAGTTTGAGCTTCATTATCGCCCGGCCGACAAGAATGTGAGGGCCGATGCCTTATCCAGGTCTTTCGAGACAGAAGACACCATTGAGAGTCCACAGAACATTATCGTTCCATCTTGCATTGTCTCGGTCAATCCCCTGCAAATTGGGGACATTCCTCCAGGGAGGACTTTTGTGCGCCTGGCTGATCATTGAAGAATCCTCCGCTGGGGACACTCCTCTAGACTGGCAGGTCACGCAGGTTTACATAAGACTTGGGATTTGATTGCTCGTCATTTCTGGTGGCCCACTCTGCCCAAGGATATTGTGGGTTTTGTTTCTTCCTGTGCTGTATGTGCAGCCAACAAGGCCACCCACTCCAGACCTGCTATTGCATGTGCCCAATGCTCCCTGGCAGCATATAGCGTATAGCATATAGCGATAGACTTTATCACGGACCTGCCTCTCTCTGCTGGATGCAGTGCTGTCTGGGTGGTGGATTTTCGAAGATGGCCTACTTCGTTCCTCTGACCGGTCTTCCTTCTGCTACTCAGTTGGCCAAGTTATTTATTCAACACATCTTCCACCTGCACGGCTTGCTGCAACATATTGTGTCTGATCGGGGGGTTCAGTTTACCTTGAGGTTCTGGAGAGCCATCTGTGGACTTCTTGGCATGAAGTTGGACTTTTCTTCTGCCTACCATCCTCAGTCTAATGGTCAGGTTGAGAGGATCAACCAGATTTTGGAGAACCACATACGCCACTTCATCTCCAAGCAGCATGATGACTGGGTGCAGCTGCTCCCATGGGCGGAGTTCTCCTACAATAATCACACCAGCGAGTCTACTAGGAATACACCGTTCTGCATGGTCTACGGCCAGCACCCACAAATTCCTCTTCCGGTGCATGATACTTCCGAAGTACCTGCAGCTGACTCCACGTTTAGAGACTTTTTGCAGATCTGGCAGCAGACTCGATCCACCATCCTAATGGCAGTGGACCGCATGAAACGGAAGGCTGACACAAGGAGAAGAGAGCCTCCTCGGTTTCTTCCTGGCACTAAGGTCTGGCTGTCGTCTAGGAATATCCAACTGAGGGTACCGTCACGTAAATTTTCCCCCAGGTTCCTCGGACCATTCGAGGTCCTGCAGCAGATCAACCCTGTCGCCTACAAGCTTCGGCTGCCTCCTACCCTAAGGATTCCCAACTCCTTCCATGTCTCCCTCCTGAAACCAGTGATCCTGAAGCGCTATTCCAAGACTCCAAGCCCTGCGTTTGCCTCTAGCGGCCCCTCGGACATCTTTGAGGTCAAGGAGATCTTGGACACCAAGAGAGTGAGAGGAAAGACTTTTTATTTGGTGGATTGGAGGGGGTTCAGTCCTGAAGAGAGGTCCTGGGAGCCAGAGGAGAACCTCAATGCCCCTACTCTTCTGAAGAAGTTTCTCTCTCGCTATGGTTGAGAGAAGAGGGGGCGTAAGAGGGGGGATATTCTAATGTCCGTGGCTGCAGGCTGTCAGCTCCAACCTCCCCCTGACAGCCACAGCCACAAATTGGCAAGCGCTGGCCTCAGCCTCCTCCTCAGGAGATGCCAGCACTCACCTCTGCCGGATCCCGTAGGGTACGCACGCACGCTCGTGCCCTCTCTTAAAGGAGCAGCGCGCGCACCGGACCTCATGGACAGACTTTAACCCGGGAGTGACCTGGACTATAAGAGGGGTCCAGCCCCCTAGTTCTATGCCTGAGCGTTGTTATGTTCCCTATAGTTTGTCTATGCAAATGGTCCCCTAGTGTTTCCTGCTCCCAGTGTTTCCTGTTCCTTTTTCTGTAACCTGTATCCTGATCTAGTGCCGTGCTTAGCTGTAGTCGTGCTGTGCTGGATACCACGCCTGTCCTGCTTCTCCACACCTGACGTCTACCTGCTGCCTAGTTCCTGCCAAGCTACTGTCCGTGCTGCCACAGGTACTCTATATAACTATAGACTCTGACCTGCGCCCCGTTGGCCAGCTGCCTTACCGCCAAAGCGGTACGGCCCAGTGGGTCCACAGACCCTTCGTGACACCGTTGTTTTGACGGAATCAATACCGTAGTCAACTGTGCTATTCATTCCGTCAAAACGACGGAACCCTTGCACAATGACAACAAACGGAAACCATTTGCACCGGATCTGTCACCATCGAAATCAAGGGTGATGCAAATGTAAACCTATGGTTTATAAACAGTTTGGATTCCGTACATGGGTTGCCCTGACGTAAAGCTCAGACGGAACCCATGAACAGAGTCCCGACGCAGATGTGAACGAAGCCTTAGCTAGTAGCAAACCTTGAAAACAGTAGAGCTATAGATCTTGCTGTTGTAAACACCAACATTTTTTTCCTTAACCCGACAAATATATAACATATTTTGGTAGATGTGCACATTTTCCTTTTAAATTAAATTTACTTGTGAAATCATGGGGAACGATTAACATTTATTTAAAATTATTGTTTCCAGAAAACATACAGAATTTTCTTGTTTTATCTGGGAAATATCCAAATCCCTAGATCATTCTTCCTTCATATTGAATTGAATATTGTCATCAGGTACAGTAATAGAATTGATGAGCATTTATGTTCATTTGCATTATCTGTAATTAAGTTTGCAATTAGTCATTGTATCTGGATAAATTACACAGGGGATATAAAACTGAAAATTTTAATGAAAATAATAACCTTTTCTAAATGGATATAACAAACATATTAGGGACTATGGCTTAAATATTTTCTTCACAAATTGAAACATTATATCCTCTTAACCTTGCTAATGGTCATTATTGCACAACTGTGTTATATTGCATTTAACTCTGGCTTGTGGATAAAGAAAATATATACTATATGTGTATCTAAACAAGTAGATGTACATATCTAGAAGGAGCAACTATGGTTGGTGCCAAGTAGAAGGTTAATTAATACTACTAAAATAACCTCGACTTTAACAAATGCGCAGTAAAAAATAAATCACTGACGGACTAAGATAATATCTCCTACGGAACTGGAGTCAAATTTTCTTACAACCCTGCTCTAAAATAGACATAGAGTCTGTTGGAACTCATAGGGAAATATGAAATAAGTATCAATTCACAGTTTAAAAAAATAAATATTTTTTAAATAAAATGTATACAATTTTCCAGTATACTTTCTGCATGAATTCCTAACAGTTTTTAATATCTCTGCTTGCAGTCATTTAAAATAAATCCTCAATCCTCAAAATCTGTCCTGGCCATGTGATGTTTACACTGGTACATGACTTGCGAGAAAACAGATCTGTGATACACATATTGTAACTGTAGTACTGTAGTTTGAACCTGTGTGTCTATTAAGGACAGATTTGTATCAACTGGGAATAAATAATGGAGGGTTGAATTTTGGGACCGGTATTTTTATGTAGGCGCACGCAGCACATAGCTCCTCTCCTCCCGGATCTTAAAACTCTTCAATTCCACAGACCTGCGAGTCTTAAAGACAGAGGAAGACATAGTTTGTAGGAGAAAGGATTAATTTGTTTCAGACTGACATAAGGACCTAAAAAAAGAGGAGGAAGCGTAAAACATGGAGTACTCAAATGGAAGTGCTTGGAGGAGAGCCAGACATTTTCTCCAGGATCAAATTGAGGAGGAAATCTGTGCATCTTGTCTGCGTTGTTCTTGCGGAGGAATCCGTGGCCTTCTGCCAGTTGCACAAGAAGTAGGCATGAGAAAGATTAGCTGCTGGAGACTCAGACAGCTTTGAAACTAGTAGAGGAACTCTAGCAAATTACCCATAAATCAGGAAGAAAGGTGAAGATTGCGTAGATTCCCCAGTATGTAGCAGCAAATTCTGCACATGAAAAGAGAGTGGTCCAGTCGTCTTGCAGAGGAGGGACAACATTTCTGAGAAAGTTCAGTAATATTTGGTTGATCCATTCCAATTGTCCATTAGATTGAGGGTGGTAAGCCGATTAAAATTCCAACTTAACTTCAAGTAAGTTGCAAAGTGCTCTCCAGAATCTTGAAGTGAACTCTACTACTCTGTCAAATACTATATGCTTACGAAGTCGGTGCAAGCAAAAAAATGTGTTTGTTGAAGCCAGATGTTTCGCTGAAGGAAAACAAGTCAGAGGAATGAAGTGTGCCATTTTTGAGAAACGGTCAACTATGATCCAAATAACTGACAGAGGAAGAGGGTAAGTCTGTAATAAAATCCATAGCAATATATGTCCAAGGAGAGTTAGGTACTGGCAAAGGATGAAGCAATCCAGCAGGTCTTTGGTGGGAAATTTTATTTTGAGCACAGGTGATGCATACTGTGACCTAATATTTTATGTCCCAAGAGAAAGAGGGCGAGAAACAACATCAAGTATTCTTGATTCCAGGATGTCGAGAGAACAAGGATAAAATGATCCCAATGGAGAATTTATTTTCGTAGACTAGGAGGGACAAAAGTCTTACCTGGAGGAGTGTTGAAAACTTCAGCAGGTGCGACTGATAAAATACAACTGGGATCAATGATAAATTGAGGCTCAGGATCCTGATTGACAGGCTCAAAAGAGTAAGATAATGCATAGGTCTTCATGTTTTTGTCAGCTGGTCGATAATGGAGGAAGAAGCTAAATTGTGAAAAGAACAAGGCCCAACGTGCTTGACGAGGATTTAGATGATGTGACATCTGCAGATAGAACATATTTTTGTGGTCAGTATAAATAGTGATGGGATGATGTGCTTCTTCAGCAAATGTCTCCATTCCGCTAGAGTTAATTTAATAGCCAAAATTTCTCGATCTCCGATGCTATAATTTTTTTCTGGCAGGAGAGAAGGCCCTGGAAAAAAATCCACAGGATTTTCCATTATATTTTTTTCTGGGAAAGAACAGCGCCCTCTCCTACAGATAAAGTAGCCACTTCCAGGATGAAGGGTTTACTGGGATCTGGTATATTAAGAACTGAGGCTGAGGAGAAGGCCTATTTAAGACTGAGAAAAGCTCATTCAGCTTCAGGTGTCCAAATTTTTACATTGAACCCCATTTTGGTGAGAGCTGAGATGGGTGAGACAAGAGAAAAGAAATGAGAAATAAACTGTCCATAGTAGTGGTCAAATGCCATGAAAAATTGAATGGCTTGGGAAAGTGGCCACTTAAGTACTGCAGAGAATTTTGTTGGATCCATTTGAGGTTTCTGAGCAGAGATAATATATCCAAGGAAAGGCAAATTGGATCTGTCAAAGAAACATTTTTTCAGCTTGGCATAAAGATGCTTGTCTCTCAAACATTGCAAGACCATACATACTTGCTTGTAGGGCCGGCCTTAGGATAAATGGCGCCCCATGCAAAATGGTCTTTTGGCGCCCCACCCCCATCATTAAAAAAAATGCCCCATAAAAAAATTATAATGCCCCTTTAGTGCCCCCATACAGTTCAATAATAATATTTAATAATATAATATATTACAACCCCTTCAAGGACACAGTATTTTGTCCTCTAATTTTGCCCACAGTATTATGCCCCCTGTAATACCCTACACGGTATAATGTTCGCTTAGTGGCCCCCACACAGTATAGTGCCATAATCCCACACCTCCTCCTTTTAGATCGAGCCCCCTGTGGGTAGCGCCATGTAGACCCTTTTAGGTAGCGCCGCACAGCCCCCTTGTAGGTAGCGCCACACAGCCCCCTTGTAGGTAGCGCCACACAGCCCTCTTATATGTAGCGCCACACAGCCCCCTTGTAGGTAGCACCACACAAACCCCTTGGAGGTAGCGTCACAATTCCCCCATGTAGATAGTGCCACACAGCCCCCTTATAGATAGTGCCACACAGCCCCCTTGTAGATAGCGCCACACAGCCCCCTTGTAGATAGCGAAACACAGCCCCCAGTAGAGAGCGCCACACAGTCCTCAGTAGAGAGCGCCACACAGCCCCCTGTAGAGAGTGCTACACAGCCCCCTGGCGGGGAGTGCCACACAGCCCCCTGGTAGGGAGTGTCACACAGCCCCCTGGTAGGGAGTGTCAAACAGCCCCCGGTAGGGAGTGCCACACACCCACCTGGTAGGGAGTGCCACACAGCCATCTGGTAGGGAGTGCCACACAGCCCCCTGGTAGGTAGTGCCACACAGCCCACAACCCTCTTTTTGGTAGTGCCACACAGCTCTCAGCCCCCTTGCAGGTAGTGCCACACAGCCCCCTTGTAGGTAGTGCCCCACACATCACAGACCCCTTTTAGATAGCACCCCCCCTTCCTGTAGATAGCGCCACTGTAGCTCCCTGAAGGAGCGGAATCGTCATGTGGCCAGGGATTCTGCTCCTGGAGTGCTCCGCTTGATGTCTCTGTCCATATAGGGACAGTGACATCAGGGGAAACTCCGGAAGTGGAATCCCCGTCCACAGCGTTGCCGACGCTGTGACCTGGGATTCCACTTGAGCAGAAGCTCCTGTCGTCTGTGTCCACTTATATACATATACCCTACCCTGTGAAGGAGTAAAATTGGATAACTAGTCAATGGTACAATTGCATGTTCTATGTGGGAAAGAGTCTTTGCTTGACGTTAACAGAATACATCGGCATAACTGGCATAGGGTTTAGGGAAACCGTCCGAGACTGATCCATAGCTCGAGGCCTAGGCGGACAAATGATGGGCAGAAGTTGTTGATCACACGTGTCACCCCATCGGGTTATATGAGCAGACATACAGTCAATGACAGGAGAATGTTTTTGAAGCCAAGGAAGATCCAGGAGAAGAGAACAGAGAGAATATCTCAGTACGTAGAATGATATCAGCTAATAGTGAAGTGCTCATACTGGCTTGGAGATGGATTCGGGGATGGATTGGATAACATAGGATAATAATTTCCTATCTAAAGAATAAATAGAAAGCTGCTTGTTCAGTTGGAGTACAGAAATTTGATAGCAAGTAACCAGGTATTGGCAGAGAAAGTTTCCTCCAAAGCCAGAATCCAAGAATGCTTGGACTATGAAGCAAACTCCAGCAGTAGACAAACAGTCAGGTATAGTCATATTTTGAGATGTCTATGGTATCCTCTCCTACTAGCCCAAGGCATTGGAGTTGCCCCGTCTCACCAGGCAATTATTTAGGAAGTGCATCTTTCCGCCATAGTACAGACACAGGTCATTGCTTCTCCACCTGCATGGGTTCGTATGGATGAGCAGAGATGGAGGCAAGAAGAGGTCTCTGAAATGTGGGTGCCTGTCAAGGTACCTGACGGGCATGATATGTCTCACGTTGTTTCCCCGGAACTAAATTTCAATAATATTGGCTAAAGATATCAATTCATCCAATGTAGTAGGAAAATCCGGACCTGCCAATTAGTTCATCCTTGATGCAGCCTGCCAGACCGTTTTAGAAAGTATCAACAAGGGCTTCATTGTTCCATTGAAGTTCAGTGGTTTAGGTGCAAAACTGGATGGCATATGGCCCAACAGTAGATATGCCTTAACAAAGCTTGAGAAGTGCCAAGGCCACAGAAGAAGGTTTTTGTTTTTTAAAGCCCGACCAGGTTTTTCAACACTTTTTTTTAAAGCTACAAGGAAGGCTTGAATATCGTTCATGGTAGGATCGCTACATTCTTTAATTCAAGAACCCCTACAGGACTTGGAGTCGCCTTCATAGCAGGGGGAAGTGGGTAAATGTAATCCAAGACTACCTGCTGAAGCTAGAGGTAGAAGCACAGGTGCCACACTTGATACAGGAGTGGCTATGGCATTAAGACGAGATGAGGCAATCTGTAATAGTTGATACAGACGATCCTGTCGAATACATTGTCTGAATAGCTGTTGAGCCAGGGCCCATGGATATTCTGTCATGGGGCCAGCAGAGGGTGTTGTGAACCTAGTTTGTCACCAAGGGACTTGAGGGGGGGCTAATCTGGGAAGCGGAGTCTTAGGGTAGCCCTGGTATTTACTCTTAAACCTCTATCCAGGGATCTCACTGCCGGGGGAGCTCCCAGTTTGATACCCCCAGAGTAGTCTCCCTTGGTGACGGTGAATTTAACAGGTATATTGCCAGTTAGCGTGGTCTGGTATAGCAAGTGGCAAAGTTTGTAACGGGTCACGTAGCAAATGGTGAGGGCAGGCGGCAGAAGTTTGTCACAGGTCACTTAGCAAGAGGTAAGGGCAGGCGGCAGATGAGGATGGTCAAAGCTATAGGCTGAGATCGAAACACAGGAATTCAACAGACTAAATAGTTGAGGGACTCCCTTTCACTAGTATGAACCAAATTGCTCTGGCAAGGAAGAAAGGGGAAGAAACTTTACAGTCAGGGAAAGCTAAGAATTGATTTTGGCACATGCTCAACCTTTAAGAAAGCGAGGGTAAGCACACACGCGCACTAGAGCCCAGAAGCGAGCATCGGGGCATGGAAGACCACTAGAAAGGGAGCAGCCCCTGGCAAGGATGCCAAGAGCAGGTAAGTATGACGCGGGGAGCAGCGGGCATTACAGGTGCAGCAAAAGATTTATCAAAGGTGATACCTACCTCACCCCTAGCTCCGTCTCCTGCTGATAACTGTGATGGCTCCTGATATTTAAAGCAACCTGACAGTCACTGTACATTCCACACAAAACTACATTAAGAAGAAGTGGCACAGCACAGCGCAAGGCTGGGAGAAGCACTAGAGCATATCTTAAACATGGAGGGTGAAGTGACAGATGTGGATCTAAAGGTGAGAGACCTGCTAAAAACAGCAGAATATTCAATGAGGCAGCTGACAGCTGGGGGCGTCCCTGCTCGACCGGGTGAGATCGATATAAGTATCGATCTCACCCGTTTAACCCTTCAGATGCGGTGCGGAATAGCGTGCACCGCATCTGAGTGGTTTTTGGAGAGAGGGAAGGAGCTCCCTCTCATCCCACTGACACCCGGTGATAAGATTGCTGAGTGTCTGGGTCTCCGATGGCAGCCGGGGGCACGGGGGCCGGAGGCATGACCTAGCAGATGCCTGTCCGTGTTAAACGGACAGGCAGTAATGCACGGAAATACAGAAGTATTGCAGTGTATTATAATAGCGATTGGAGAATCGCATATTAAAGTCCCCTAGTGGGACTAGTAAAAAAGTAAAAAAAAAGTTTAATAAAGTTAATTAAAAAACAATGTGAAAAAAAAATGAAAAACCCACTTTTTCCCCTTACAAAATGCTTTACTATCAAAAAACCAAAATAAAGTAAAAAAGTTGCACACATTTGGTATCGCCGCGTCTGTAACGGCCCTGACTATCAATCTATTACATTACTTAACCCGCACGGTGAACGCCGTAGTTTTCTGTGAATCCTGACTTTAAAAAAATGTGATAAAAAGTGATCAAAAAGTCACAACTATTCCAAAATGGTACCAATAAAAACTACAAGTCTTCCCACAAGAAAAAAAAGCCCTCATGCAACTGCATCGGCGGAAAAAAAAAAAAGTTATGGCTCTTCAAATATGGAGACACAAAAACAAATAATTTTGGAAAAAAAAGTGTTTTTACTGTGTAAAAGTAGTAAAACATACAAAATCTATACAAATCTGGTATCGTTGCAATCGTAACAACCCGCTGAATAAAGTTATTGTGTTATTTATACCACACGGTTAAACAGAGTAGATTTAGGATGCAAAAATAGTGTCAAAATTTCAGTTGTTTTCTATTCCCCCCCAAAATTTTTTTTATAAAAGTTCATCAATAAATAATATGTACCTCAAAATGGTGCTATTAAAAAATACAACTTGTCCCGCAAAAAACAAGATCTTATACAGCTATGTCGACGCAAAAATAAAAAAGTTATAGCTCTTGGAATGCGACGTTGGAAAAACGTAAAAAATAGCTTGGTCATTAACCACTTAAGGACGCAGGCTTGTTTTGGCCTTAAGGCTCAGAGCCCATTTTTCAAATCTGACATATTCAATTTATGTGGTAATAACGTCGGAATGCTTAAAGCTATCCAAGCGATTCTGAGATTGTTTTCTCGTGACACATTGGGCTTCATGTTCGTGGTAAAATTTGGTCGATATATTCAGTGTTTATTGGTGAAAAATTGCAAAATTTAGAGAACATTTTGAAAAAATAGCATTTTTCTGAATTTAAATGCATCTGCTTGTAAACAGACGGTTATACCACTCAAAATAGTTACTAGTTCACATTTCCCATATGTCTACTTTAGATTGGCATAGTTTTTTTGAACATTCTTTTATTTTTCTTGGACGTTACGAGGCTTAGAACATAAACAGCAATTTGTCATATTTTTAAGAAAATGTCAAAAGCCTTTTTTTTAAGGTACCTGTTCAGTTCTGAAGTGGCTTTGAGGGGCCTATGTATTAGAAACCCAAATAAAACACCCCATTTTAAAAACTAGACCCCTCAAAGTATTCAAAACAGCATTTAGAAAGTTTTTTAACCCTTCAGGCATTTCACAAGAATTAAAGCAAAGTGGAGGTGACATTTGCAAATTTAATTTTTCTTGCTGAATTTCAATTTTATTAAAAACAAAAATTCTGTAACACAGAAGGTTTTACCAGAGAAATACTACTAAATATGTATTATCCAGATTCTGCCGTTTTTATAAATGTCCCACATGTGGCTCTAGTGTGCTCGTGGACTAAAACACAAGCCCCAGAAGCAAAGAAGGACCTAGTGCATTTTGAGGCCTCTTTTTTTATTAGAATATATTTTAGGCAACATGCCAGGTTTGAAGAGGTGTTGAGGTGCCAAAACAGTAGAAATCCCCCAATAGCGACCCCATTTTGGAAACTGCACCCCTCAAGGAATTCATTTATGGTTGTTGTTACCATTTTGACCGTTTTTTCACAGCACCTATTTGAATTGGGCTGTGAAATTAAAAAAAATTCATTTTTTCCAATAAGATGTAATTTATGATCAAAATGTCTTATTTTCACAGGGAACAAAATACCACATTTTGTTGCCCAATTTGTCCTTAGTGCGGCAATACCCCATTTGTGGTGAGAAACTGCCGTTTGGGCCCATGAGAGGGCTCAGAAGGAAAAGAGCGCCATGTGTTTGTTGGAGTCCAGATTTTGCTGGATTGGTTTTCGGGTGCCATGTCACATTTGCAGAGCCCCAGAGGTATCAAAGCAATGGAAACCCACCAGAAGTGACCCCATTTTGGAAACTACACCACTCAAGTAATTCATTTATGGGTGTTGTGACCATTTAGACACCATAGTTTCTTCACAGAACTTATTTGAATTGGGCTGGGAATTAAAAATACATTTTTTTTTCCAATAATATGTCGTTTTAGCTCAAAAATTCTTATTTTCACAAGAAATAAAATACTACATTTTGTCGCCCAATTTGTCCTGAGTGCGGTAATACCCCATTTGTGGTGATAAACAGCCGTTTGGGCCCATGGGAGGGCTCAGAAGGAAAGGAGCGCTCTTTGTTCTTTGGAGTCCAGATTTTGCTGGATTGGTTTTCGGGTGCCATGTCGCATTTGCAGAGCCCCAGGGGTATCAAAGCAATGGAAACCCACCAGAAGTGACACTATTTTGGAAACTACACCCCTCAAGGAATTCATTTATGTGTGTTGTGACCATTTTGACCCCATAGTTTTTTCACAGAACTTATTTGAATTGGGCTGGGAAGTAAAACAAAATTAATTGTTTCCAATAATATGTAGTTTTGGCTGAAAATTTCTTATTTTCACAAGAAATAAAATACCCCATTCTGTTGTGCAATTTGTCCAGAGTGCAGCAATGCCCCATTTGTGGTGATAAACTGCCGATTGGGCCCATGGGAGGGCTCAGAACGAAAGGACCACCATTTGGCCTACTGGGGATTTTCTGGTGCGAAGTCATGTATGCAGAAGCCCCTGAGGTACCAGTATAGTTGAAACCCACAGGAACTGACCCCGTTTTAAAAACTACACCCTTGAGGCATTCATCTAGAGGTGTAGTGAGCATTTTTACCGGAGACGTACACCCCATAAACTGTAATGTTGGTTCTCACGGGTACGGCAATACCCTCAATGTGGCTGTTATCAGCTGCCTGGGTACATGGCAGGGCTCAGAAGGGAAAGATGAGGGGGATAAGATGTGCGGAGTTCAACAGGGTAAGTAAAATTGGGGTAAATTATAAACCAAGGGATGTATGATAAATTTTAAAAAACTCTTTCATACAGAGCTCTGGTTTTTCGGGAAACGCGTCACATTGATATATTGTGTCCTCCCTTATCCCCCTCTTATAGCAGACTTTGCACCTCTTTTTAATTTTTCCCTTCTTGCCAGTTTGGGAAACTTCTCCTGGAAAGTGTTGCCCTGGTACGATGTGTGTGGCCCCGCTTCCAGAAGTACTGGTTGCCCCCCCCTTTCTGGTCCCTAAAGATTAGGTTCTTGATAACCACCCCTTGAAATTCCAGGAAAGTTCCCCTCTGGCCTGTACATCGACGTAGCACGTACACATTGTAAATTGCTATCTGTATGATGTGCACGGCCAACTTCTTATACCACACCGCATGGCGCTATAGGGCTTCAAGACTTGATCTGACAAGTCCACCCCTCCCATGTACCTATTGTAGTCCAGGATGCAGTCTGGTTTGGGGGTCTCTGTACTGGTACCTCCTACTGGTACATGGGTACTGGTGTGGCATCTCTCTTGTCTTGTACTTGACACACAATATGTTGCTGCTAGAATATGCCCTGCTGTCACCCCTTCTTGTTTGCCCAAGCAGAGTCTTAGGGAGGCTTCTCAAATTTCTTCTAGCAGTACCGCATGCCGCAGGACTTCTGGAAGCAAGGCAGTTGAAGAGTGGGATGCTGGTATAAAAATTATCCAGGTAGAGGTGGTAACCCTGGTCCAGCAGTGGGTGCACCAAATCCCACACAATTTTTGCATTAACTCCCAGTAAGGGGGGGGGGGCATTATGGGGGTTGACTACTGGTGTCCTTCCCTTAATATATTCTAAATTTGTAGGTATACCCTGATGCACTCTCACACAGCTTATACATCTTCACGCCATACCTTGCCTTCTTACCCGGCAGGTACTCACGGAATTGAACCCTCCCTTTAAAATCTACCAAGGGCTTATCAATAGAAATACACTTCTCGGGGGTGTATGCTTGGGAAAACCGGGCACTGAAACGGTCTAATAGGGGTCTCCGTTTATACAAACGGTCAAAACTGGGGTCTTCTCGGTGTGGGCACGGCTCATTATCAGTATAATGTAAGAAGCCAAGTATTGCCTAATTTATTTATTTTTTTAGGTTCCAGTTCAGTTCTGAAGTTGCTTTGAGGGCCTATATATTAGAAACCCCTATGAAACACCCCATTTTAGAAACTAGACCCCTCAAAGTATTCACAACAGCATTTAGAAAGTTTATTAACACTTTAGGTATTTCACGGGAATTTAGAGCAAAGTAGAGGTGAAATTTACATCGTTTTTTTTGTCTGAAAATCCTTTTTATACCATTTTTTTTATAACACAAAAGGTTTTATCAGAGAAACGCAACTCAATACTTATTGCCCAGATTCTGTAGTTTTAAGAAATATCCCACATGTGGCCCTAGTGTGGTAATGGACTGAAGCACCGGCCTCCGAAGCAAAGGAGCACCTAGTGGATTTTGAGCCCTCCTTTTTATTAGGCACCATGTCCGGTTTGACGAGGTCTTTTGGTGCCAAAACAGTGGAAAACCCCATTTTAGAAACTAGACTCCTTGAGGAATTCATTGCAGTTTTCTTGGGGTGCATGCGACTTTTTCATCAGTTTTTATTCTATTTTTAAGTGGCGTGGTGACTAAAAAACAGAAATTCTACTATTGTTTTTTTATTCTATTTTTTTTACAGCGTTCACCGTGCGCTATAAATGACATATTCACTTTATTCTGCGGGGCGATACGATTACAGCGATACCATATGTTTATAGTTTTTTTATGTCTTATGGCGTTTGCACAATAAAATACTTTTTGTAATAAATCATTTACTTTTTGTGTTATCTTATTCTAAGAGCCATAACTTTTTTATTTTTCCATTAAGAAAGCCATGCGAGAACTTATTTTTTGCGTAACAAACTGTAGTTTCGATCAGTACCATTTTTAGGTACATGCGACTTTTTGATCTTTTTTTATTAAATTTTTTGGGAGGTGAAGTGACCAAACAATTGTGATTTTGGTACGGTTTATTATTATTTTCTTTTACGGCGTTCACTGCGCAGGATAAATAATGAAATAATTTTGTAGTTCAGGCCGTTACGGACGCGGCGATACCAATTATGTATATTTTATTTGTTTGTTTATATATTTTTATTAATAATAAAGGACTGATAAGGGAAAAGGGTGATTTTGACTTTTATTACTTTTAAAACTTTTATTTTCTTATTTTTACACATCTTTTTTTAACTTTTTTTTAACTTTATTACTTTGTCCCACTAGGGGACTTGAGGGCAGGAGGCCCTGATCGCTATTCTAATAAACTGCACTACATGCGTAGTGCAGTGTATTAGAGCTGTCAGCTACTCACTGATAGCAAGCATAGTGGGTCGTGACTTCGTCAGGGCCCACTAGGCTTCCGTCTATGGCATAGCCGGACGCCATTGTTTGGTGTCCGGTTGATATAGTCACCATCGCCAGCCGCTATCGTGTAGCAGGCTGGCGATTGTAGCTTAACCCCTAAAAAGCCGTGATCGCTATTGAACGCGGCTTTTAAGGGGTTAATCAGCGGGGACACAGCAATCGGTACCCGCTGTAGGAGCTGCGGCAGCTGCTGTACGAGACAGCAGCTGTCACAGCTCCTGTATGTGTCGGGAGGACGGCCGAAATGGCCGTTACTCCCGCGACGTAATAGTGCGTCGCTGAGCACTAACGATACACTTAGCACGACGGATTATTACGCCGCTGAGCGTTAAGGGGTTAAGGTCTAAAATAGGCTGGTCATTAAGGGGTTAAACATACGGGTGTATACAAACTAAAAAATTGCAGTGTACAAAACTAAAAAAGTGCAGTGGATTGGATCGCTTTCATCCAAATAATAAATCAGACAATCTGACATACTGTCGAACTGATGTTTTAATTTTCTCATATGCAGCTAATGATACAAATATGGTACTGTTTTTGTTAATAGTATTATAATAGTTCTAGGTATGTGAAATCATAATTTCTGTGACATAATTGTTATTTGCTATTTGCAACAATAAATTAAAAGATATTGATAAAAGAAGAGGCTAATTTTTTTTGTAAATATATAGAGACATCCCCCGAGCACTATCAGTTGTGTTTTTTTGTAGGTTCTCCTACTGTCCTGCGTAAGCAAAACTGCACAGAACAGCAAATGCAGAGAGCTGCTCTCCCCCCTCCAGTTGACCCTGGCATTTGCCCAACTCTGCCTCTGCCCTCCAGCATCGCAAATGGAGTGTGTGTACAGATGTAGCCATCTTTATCTTGACTCTTAACACATTAAATACACAGTGGCAAGAAAAATATTATCCTCACACATATGTATATACATTTCAGTTCTTTGTGTAATATACTGATATATATATAACAAGTTCTTTGTTCATGTCGGACACACCTATGGAAGACACCGCCCCCTGGAATGCAAGAAGAGTGAGTCTGAGAAACTGGTGGGGGCTTGGGCACTCCCACATCTCTGGGGAGGAGGCATGTGTCTCTTTCTGTGTTTCTTTGTTTGAATAAAAAGTTTTCAGTCTTCCTCCTGACAGAGAGGGAAGCTGTACCAAACATCTGTGTGGTGTACTTCTCTCCAGGCATGCCTTCAGCTTTCAATTTACAGAGGTGGTTATTCGGTGTGAAATACGGACCTGACATTTGGCGCCCCAGATGGGACCTCACTCGAGGAAATAACTAAATCCGGACAATCGACAGTCACAGGGTGAAACAGAGGACTCAAAGTTGCCCACTGAAGGAATTTGATCACCTCCACAATAACACGGCAAGCAAATTGATTTTATAAATCTTCGTCTTATCTGTGTTAGTGGGCAGTCCTGTGGCGATCTGTAGAACCCTTTTGTTGATTTCCTGGGTTATCTCAGGCGACAGAGGTGATATTTTCCGCTGTGAGGTAAAAAAACCTGTGAGACCTTAGTTGCGCCCGACTAACCATCCTCTGGGTAATTAGAGTCTAAATAAAAGATTATATAACCGACCGGAGAGCTGCAGACTGCAAATTTTAATATTTACAGCGAGGCAAGAGAGTCTAAAGATTTTTTATATCCTAGCGAGATGTAATAAATTACATTGCAGACTAGAGATGATACTATTTCGGCGAGACTTAGCGTTGCAGACTGTGAAATTATAATATTTCCTGCCAGACCAAGAGTTGTAGACCGAAGATTGTTATATAAATTACGTGTATAATATAGACTGTTAGAATGGATGGTTTACGGTCCATGTTCAAATCATCAGGATCACCCGATCCTATTCATGATTTGGTGAAGTGAATGGAAGTTAGGAATAAGAAAGGTATTGTATGTTATATGTATTAGAAAACACAGGACCAGCCGACGCCCGGTAATGGCGTCCGTACCTCATGTTGAGTGTGTCCTCATTGTGGGTGGGAAACCCCCCCCCTCACAGCTGCGCACTGTGTTTCCAATGGGAGAGGCTGCCCCCCACCACCCACCCCTGATGTGGCCACGCCCGGCCCAACCAAATAAGTATGAAATAATCACCTTGTTAATTTTGTCATTTGTAGTGTCTTCTATTTTTTAGGTTCCATGCTAGTGTTCAGGACGCTGTTCACTGATGAAGCAACAAGTCATCATAATATAGAGATGGTGGCCGACAGATTGTACTGTTACAAATTATGTGTTTGATGTTTTGAACGTAGATAATTCCTATACAATAGTGTGATGAATGATTGCAGATACGTATGTTGTTTTGCCGGCATTGAAAGTGTTAAGATTGTGAGACTAGACGCTGTGAGAAGTGAGTGTGTGACCCCCCCCTCCCCCCTGTAGTGTGCTGTGTTTGGGAGGAGGAGGGGGGGCTGACTGGGTGCAGTCTGCAGGGCTGATGGGACAAAGGGATTTCAATATGCACTGCTAGATATATATATATATATATATATATATATATATATATATATATATCAGTAATGTCTACAAACCTAAATAAATTTCTTCTCTTTGCGCATGCGCTGTTGTTTATAAAAGTTACAATATTTATGTGTTATGATGTGATCAGATTTCATGTGTTTTGATAATTCAGATGTATTAAACTACAGATACTGTGAGACACGGGTTTTGAAAATGTATGTGCCCCCACCGTTCCCTATTTTTATATACAGTTTATTGGTTTGCAGTAATTAATGTTATCAGAGATAATATTTTCTGTTTTATTGAATAACTAACTACAATTGTTTTGTTTTTGATTTCACACATAAATTATGTCATTGTAAAGATCAAATGTATTTGTCAGGAAAAAGTCATTTTTGTTTCAGTCAGTTGTACATTACAGGGGGTTAAACTAGTGTTATGTTGAGATGTAGTTTTGAACCCTGCTACATTACTTTCGCAGAGTCCACAAAGGGGGGCATGGTGAAGGAACTGATCAGGTACAATTTTGGTTTGTTTTGAGTGAATTAATTTGGTTTCAGGAGATCTAAAAATGTGTAAGAGACCCCAATGAGTAATCCAGATTAATTGTGTATGAGAGTAACCTACATTTTGAGGTTTTTCTGTGTAGATGGTTCCAGATCTTTCCAGAACAGTAAATATGGCACTGGGTAAGCTGTGCTGTAGTCTCCACCCAATATGAGGTATTGTGTAAGAGACCATCCCGCTCCAGCAAAGTTACACAGGAGGCAGAGGTGACGTCACTCACACGAGTCTTTATGGATTTAGATGAGGGAGAAGGCAAACAAAAATTGTCTGGACATTGTTAATTTGATGTAAAGTTTTTAGGAATGTTTTATTTTTATTTGTTTTTGTATTAATCAAGTATTTGCAGAACCTGATAAAAGTGAGATTCTCAAAGTATTCTGGATTATCAGATGAGTGTGGAGAAGTGTATAACATTTGGTTTTATTTTAGAGGATGAAGACGCCACCCCTTTGAGATGTTCTATCTATATGTGACATGGGTTTTAAATGTAAATTTGTAATAAAGAGATATTTTATTATACAATATGTACAAGACAGGATACGGGGCACCAGGTAAATGCAGAAACCACTCTCACCTTCTTGTTCATCTCAAGGAGCGGAGCTGGAGGTGCTCGCTGAGGCTGTAACCTGGCAGAAGGAAAGACGGCCGACATTTACGCTGACTCTAGGTACACTTTTGGCATCGCCCACAATTATGGGCCCATTGGTAGTAGGAACTTTATTGCATCATCGGGTAAGCCAATTGAGAGAGCAAGAGAAGACAGACCTGACAACAAGGATATGTGCAGCCAGGTGTCAGTAAATTGGCTTGTCCCTGGATACAATAATGCCACCACTAGGTTTGTAGCAGCCGGCATGATGTGCATACGGCATGACATAGGTAAAACAGCAAAGGTACCTATGAAAAGTGCAGCCCGGCCAGATTAACAGTCCCAGCGACTGCAGAACATACAACTACCCGAGGTAGAAGTGTATGACAATGTGCTCGTGTGTGTAGATCTGTTCTCAGGGGGGCCTGAAGCCCGGCCGGTATCTTCCCCACTGCAGACGTTGTGTGTAAGTGACAGGGGAACAGTGTTATCCCAAGTATTGACCTGATGTTTGTATAATGATAAGATGTTAGCAGTTCTCTAGACGTTGTCCCAAAGTTAGTTTGTTTAATAACTGTATTTAAGAAGTGTTGTGGGAATATTAAATTCTGAAGTTAAGTTTTATGTAAAGTTCTAGACCAGCCTTAGCATTGGACTATTAGATTCATGCATCAGATAAAAGGTACAGAAGCGGAATATTCCCATTCGAAAACATTTTTATTTGTTTATTTTTGTTGTGAAAGGGAAATTTTAGAGCAGAGAATTCTGTGCAGTGTATATGTGTATGTATAGATATGTATATAAAGAAGAAGAATCAGTTTGTAAGTTTTAGTTACTGACCAGTGTGAACGTTTAAAATAAATCTGTCATTTTTAATGTTTTCCTTCAAGTTAATTATCTGATAAAGATCAATTACTGATTAGGCTATGAAAAGCTTGTTCTCCACAGGAAGAGTCCAACTGGGAGCGGAAGGCGTGAGAACCAGATTCTGACAGAATGTGGACGTATAAAGGAAGGTAAACCGGTAACACCCAAGGCACTCTTGATGGCACTTGCATTGATGGTGTATGACCTCACATATGCCCCAAGACTGCAAGGATCGATTTGGTAAGATCTAATTGGTATGTCCCAGGTTTTAAAGCTGTCGCTGCTAAATTCTGTTAGAGCTGTTTGATTTGCCTACAGAACAGTCCTGGCAGACCGGTGCCAACCTTATCATACCCGCCTCCCACGAAGAGAACCGACCTTGAGAGGCCTTCCCAGGTAGAACAAGCCAGATTAGAGTAAGAAAAATAGGTTTAAGACACTTGTCAGATAAACATGTGGAATCTGTGTATGTTTCTGTGTGGAGATGTTCTAGGCAATCAGCTGAGATCAAGGTACAAATCCTGCTGAAAGGGTATCACCGAGTGCAAATGAAATGTACCCAATAAATTACACATCTTCTAGGTGCCCTGTCCATTGTAACAGAGAAGTTTTTCCTTATATAAAGGTGTTTGATGTCATTTAAGGGCCTGACATTATTGTATGTACTTAGAACAACGTTTATAATGTATGAGGATGACGTTATCACAAGATTAGTATTTATTTTAACAATTGACAAGAGTTGGGGGTCCCCAGCAAGTGCCAGTAAATATGAACTAAAAGACTTTTAACACGATGAACTCCATCACTGAGATGCGGCAGGCGCAGCCTGAGCCACTACAACGCGTTTATCATGAACTGACGGCAGTGTCACAATTCTAAGCTGCCGCCCAGACAAGTAACTTGCCAGAGGAAGAGTACAGATGCGGAGGGTTTGATAGTCACAATACAACTCCACTATTCCGCCTACGTGGGATCTCACCCCAGGCTCACAACATGAGGTGCTATGTACAGCCCGGTGACGTAAACTAAAGGAGACGGTGTCGGACAGATGAAAAGGACCAAACCAAGTCCTGATGACATCAGCAAAGATCAAAGTAAAGACCAAAGACCTGAGTGAATCCGTCAGCAGGATCAAGTGTTTTGATAAGTAAGTGGCTAGGAGGTGGTAATAATAACTCCCCCACTGGACACCAACGTAGTCTGACTCCACAATTGTGTGGGTTACCCTGAGGGTGACAGTCAGTGAAGAGCAGAAGACAGGAAAAGAAGAAGACGATGGTGTACAGGACTGGCAATGAACTGATGGGACCTGAAACCTGAGGGTGATAGCATTATGATTATTAGTTGATGCCCTATTGTTTATAATGTCTGAGGTTTATAATTATAATGTGTGTAAATATGCCACGGTGCTGCAAATTACAATCTGAGGAGTTTTATGTGGAGGTGTGAGGTGAAAGTCACTGTGCTGCCAATGACCTGTTATATCTGCAGGGGTTAAAGTCCCATTAGGACAGTAAGTGACAGTGCGACAGTTGTTACCATTAATAAAATGTAGACCGGATTAATTATATATATATATATTACAACCAGCAGCGGTTTGTAGATTATATCAAGACAACCATCCTGTATCCAGAGGAGAATAGGGAAAGTTAGGACCACTCCGACACCTTGGAAGTCCAGGTACAAAGGGGGGTTACTCATCAGGAGTAGCTCGTCTCAAGCTGGTGAAGAAATCCAAAACCCCTACCCGCCTGGTTCGAGTGGTCAGTGGTAGGTTGCTAGGCAAGACTCAGGGATAGAGTTATAATATTTTTAGGGGGGACTGTCAGGGATCATTACCATGTATATTGTTTGAAAAATATTATCCTCACACATATGTATATACATTTCAGATCTTTGTGTAATATACTGATATATATAACAAGTTCTTTGTTCATGTCGGACACACCTATGGAAGACACCGCCCCCTGGAATGCAAGAAGAGTGAGTCTGAGAAGCTGATGGGGGCTTTGGCACTCCCACATCTCTGGGGAGGAGGCATGTGTCTCTTTCTGTGTTTCTTTGTTCTGAATAAAAAGTTTTCAGACTTCCTCCTGACAGAGAGGGAAGCTGTACCAAACATCTGTGTGGTGTACTTCTCTCCAGGCATGCCTTCAGCTTTCAATTTACAGAGGTGGTTATTCGGTGTGAAATACGGACCTGACAGTGTTACCTGCAGTCCTATATAACACCACAGATAACACAGTGATAACTCTCTGAGAACAGATAATGTAGTAGATGTAAGGGCGGATTCAGACGAACGTGTTTTGCATCCGTGCCGGCCGCGTGGTTTTCACGCGGCTCGCGCGGACCTAGAGAAGTCTATGGGGCAGTGCAGACAGTCCATGCGTTTTGAGCAGCGTTTGTCCGCTGCGTAAAACTCGCGACATGTTCTATGAGTCAGCGTTTTTCGCGCATCACGCACCCATTGAAGTCAATGGGTGCGTGAAAATCACGCATGCCCCACGGAAGTGCTTCCGTGGGACAAGCGTTATTCGCGCAATAATAGTAAAAGAATGAATGTAAACAGAAAAGCACCACGTGCTTTTCTGTTTACAAACATCCAAATGGAGTGCCATAAAGATGGCGGCTGCGCGAAAAGCACACAGCCACGCATTCATATGAACAGGGCACACGGAGCTGTCAAGTGCCTTTTGCGCACGCAAAACGCCGCGGTTTTTGCGTGCGCAAAAACGTCACGTTCGTCTGAATCAGCCCTAAGAGACAAACACATGCAGAGACACAGACAGACAGAGACACACACACACACACACACACACACACACACTGTAACATACAAAGACAGAGACACACACTGTATACACACTACACACACATAAACACACAGACACTCACCATGTCTCCTTGCTGACAGCATCACAGGTCAGGACGGGCTGTGGGCGGAGCTTCCTCTCTGCTTCTCGGCACAGCAGAGCACAGAGTAGAGGCAGAGCTGGAAGGCTGCAGCACGGGAGTGGACCTGTCCCCTGACCCGAGTCATCTGACCTCATGTCACTGACGTGAGGTCAGGTGACAGGTAAGGTGACTGGTCTGGTCCACTCCCTGGCCATCACAGACCCCAGTCAGAACGCCGTAATTTCCTGGCTCTTCCTAAAGCTGCTGCAGGTGTCCGACATACGGGGTGCCTGTCAGCAGCGATCAGCTGCTCTTCGGCGCCCCCCCCCCCTTCCCTACCTAACACACATAGGCGCGCTCACAGTGGAAAGCTACATAGGCTGGGCGGGCAGTAATCAACCAGCACACGCCGAAACGACACGTCACCAGTGGCGTGTCGTATCCCATCCGAGGTCTCTCTGGGGCGAGACCATGTGATCGGGATACGACACGACAGTGGAGGAGCCTGAAAAAGTGCCGTCAGAAGTCATGTGATCCGAAGAAAAGAATAGCCAGAGCGAAAACAGAAGCAAGATTGCACTGGTAAGTATATTATTCAACTGTAAATATGTGCATTGTGGGTTTAAATTTACTGAAAAAATAAATCTCGGACAACCCCTTTAATTGAACTTTTTCAATGACATTCTAATGGCTTTTGTTGTGTGATATCACGCTGTAGCAAGTTATCAATATAAGAGTCAATATAACTTGGCTACATCTGTATTTATATATGTATATATATATATGTATATATATATATATATATATATATATATATTGTCAGGACCATGGTGTTGCGGCAATGAAAATATAGATATCATTAGCGTTTGAGGTCCATATTTGGCTTTATTGCAGGCTTTAACCCCTTCCCGCTGCAGCCCTTTTTCAGATTTTCATTTTCGCTTTTTCCTCCCCACCTTCCAAAAGCCATAACTTCTTTATTTTCCAGTCTATATAGTCCTATGAGGGACGGGTTTTAGTTTTTCGTAGCACCATTTATTTTGCCATATAATGTACTAGGAAACGGGAAACTATTTGTGGGGTAGAAAATGAAAAAAACAGCGATTCCTCCATGTTTTTTTACGCGCCGTTTTTACAGAATTCACTGTGCAATTAAAGCAACATGTTAACTTTATTCTGTGGGTCAATACGATTATGGCAATTCCAAATATATATAGTTTTTTATATATTTTACTACTTTTACAAGTAAAAACCTAAGTGTAAAAAGAAAAATATTATTTTTTGCAGGATAAGCTGTAGTTTTTAATAATACCATTTTTTGTGGGAGATAAGGTGACCAAAAAAAGGAGATTCTGGCGTTTACAATTTTTTTTACGGCGTTCACCATGCGTGTTAAATAATTATATATTGTAATATTTCAGACTTTTACGGACACGGCGATACCAATTATGTTTATTGATTTATTTTTTTACTATGCTCTAGGGCAGAGGCGTAGCTAGGTTCTCCAGCACCCGGGGCAAAGATTCAGTTTGCCCCCCCCCCACCTCTTTCCCGAAATCTCCTTCCCCCTCGCCGTGTTTGTTTTCTCTACCAATCAATGACGTGTCATTTCTTTTCCACATTTCTTTTTATGTAACTCGAGCATAAAAACATTTGCACATTTTACAAGCAATATAGTTCTATACACAACACCAGAACAAAGCTCAGCACATAAATACAACACCAGAACAAAGCTCAGTACTTAAATACAGCACCAGCACAAATACAGCTCAATTTAGTGCAACCCCTGCTGTACAGGTTTGTACGGCATAAAACTACAGCTCCCAGCATGGCCCTAACAATGGTAAGGATATGCTGGGAGATGCTGTTTCACAAAAAATAAATCATATCATAATCACACCACCCATCATCTCGCTGCAGATCATACAGTGACTACAGTGCTGATTAGATGCAGAATAAACATTTACATTAAGTGACTCACCGGTGACGTCTCAGATTCTAGTTCTTTTTCTCCATCCGGTCCAGACCTCTATGATGACTTTTCCCGGTCACAGCCCATTTCTGCAGTTTTCCGCTCAGATGTCTTCAGCTTCTCACTTTTCCAACATTTCTACACCTATAAATAAAGATAAAGTTATCATTATACCACACATTACGCCCCTAAATATAATAGCGCCATACACTGCACCTCTAATTATAAAAGCACCATACACCGTGTCCCACACACACTGTGCCCCCTGTAGATAGTGCCCCCATAGAGCCCCCTGTAGATAGTGCCCCCATATAGCCCACCCCTGTATATAGTGTCCCAAAAATAGCTCCCCTTATAGTGCTCTACATATAGCCCACCCCTGTATATAGCCCCCTGTAGATATAGCCCAGCCCTGTATATAGTGCTCCACGTATAGCCCAACCCTGTATATAGCCCCCTGTAGATATAGCCCACCCCTGTACATAGTGCTCCACAGATAGCCTACCTGTAAAGTATCTGCCAGGCACAGCTTCTGTGTCAACGCCCATAGGTAATCAGTCTGCACCTGCTTCTATGTCTGTGAGACTGACTCCATCTTCCACCACTCAGGATGGCAGGCTTAGGAGTGGATGAGCCTATCACAGCCTGGCCAGACGGAGCTAGCTCCCGCCCTCTGTCTATTTATACCTGCCTTTCCTGTTCCTCCTTGCTTGTGATTCTTCTCGTTTGGTTTCCTGGCCCTGCTGCTGCTTCTGAACAAATTTGACCCTGCTTCATATTGACCCTGGCTTACTGACTACTGTCCTGCTCTGCGTTTGGTACCTCGTACACTCCTGGTTTGACTCGACTTGTTCACTACTCTCCTGCTCTGCGTTTGCTACCTCGTACACTCCTGGTTTGACTCTTGTTGCTCACGGTGTTGCCGTGGGCAACTGCCCCATTTCCCTTAGCTTCTGTGTACCCTTGTCTCTTTGTCTGTCGTGCACTTATTGAGCGTAGGGACCGTCGCCCAGTTGTACCCCGTCGCCTAGGGCGGGTCGTTGCAAGTAGGCAGGGACTGAGTGGCGGGTAGATTAGGGCTCACTTGTCTGTTTCCCTACCCCCATCATTACACTACCCCTGTATATAGCCCCCCTTTAAATATAGCCAACCCCTGTATATAGTGCTCCACAGATAGCCCACCCCTGTATATAGCCCCCCTGTAGATAAAGCCCACCCCTGTATATAGTGCTCCACATATAGCCCACCCCTGTATATAGTGCTCCACATATAGTCCACCCCTGTATATAGTGCTCCATAGATCACCCACCCCTGTATATAGCCCCCTGTAAATATAGCCCACCCATTTATATAGTCCCCCTGTAGATATATCCCACCCCTGTATATAGTATCCCACAAATAGCTCCCCCTATAGTGCTCCACAGAAAGCCCACCCCTATATATAGCCCCCTATAGATATAGCCCACCCCTGTATACAGTGCTCCACATATAGTCCACCCCTGTATATAGTGCTCCACAGATAGCCCACCCCTGTATATAGCCCCCTATAGATATAGCCCACCCCTGTATATAGTGATCCATAGATCGCCCACCCCTGTACATAGCCCCCCTGTAGATATAGCCCACCCCCGTAGGTAAAGTCCCCCCATAGATAAAGTCCCCCTTGTAGATAAAGCCCCCCCGAGTAGATAAAGCCCCCCCGTGTAGATAAAGCCCCTTGTGTAGATAAAGCCCCCCGTAGATAAAGTCCCCCCGTAGATAAAGTCCCCCTTGTAGATAAGGCCCCCCCGTAGATACAGCCACACACTTTTTTATTACAATTAAAAAAAACAGTTCAAACTCACCTTAATCCCGTTCCCACGCCGGCCGGCAGCAATGGAGACCTGCTCTCTTCTGCGCAGGTCTCCTGGGGGTTGAACGAAGCGTCTATGAAGGGCGCTGATTGGCTGGGCAGGATGACTTTGCCTGTCATTCAGCACCTTTCAGCGACGGAAGCGCGACTTGTACAAAAGAGCTGAATGGACGGGCACGAAACGTACCCGGCCATTCATGTTTCTAATTGTACCTGTGTCCTATAGACACAGGTACAATTATAGTGCAGGAGGAGGTGGCACTGGCGCCCCCCTCTAACTTGTGCCCGGGGCACATGCCCCGCCTGTCCTCCCCTAGCTACGCCCCTGTCTAGGGGGAAAATGGGAAAAGGTTTTTTTTTTAACTTAAAATTTTTTTATTTTTTTTTACATAAAGAAAAACTTTATTTAACTAATTTTGACTTTTTTTGTTAGTCCCCCTAGGGGACTTCAACCAGCGATCATTAGATTGCTTGCACGATATACTGCAATACTAATGTATTGCAGTATATTGTGATTCTGATAGGCATGTATGAAGCCCTGCCGGAGGCAGAGCTTAATAGGTGCACAAAGATGGTGGAAATAGGGGCCTTCATTAGGACCCCCGGCAGCCATAGCAAACATCACCCCCCCCCCCTGCGATTGCCCGGATTCTGCAGTTTTTAGAAATATCCCACATGTGGCCCTAGTGTGCTACGGGCCTGAAACAAAGGCCCCAGAAGCAGAGGAGCATCTAGTGGATTTTTCGGCCTTCTTTTTCTTAAATTATATTTCAGGCACCTTGTCAGGTTAGAAGAGGTCTTGTGGTGCAAAAACAAAGGAAACCCCCCAAAAGTGACTCCATTTGGGAAACTACGCCCCTAGAGGAATTCATCTAGGGGTGTTGTGATCATTTTGACCACACAGGTATTTCATAGATTTCATTAGAATTGGGCAGTGAAAATGAAAAATTACATTATTTTTCAATAAGATGTAGCTTTCCTCAGAATTTTTTATATTTTTCAACAAATAAATGAGGAAAAGCACCCCAACTTTTGTAAAGCAACTTCTCCAGAGTACGGAAATACCCCATATGTGGTAATAAACCACTGTATGAATACACATCAGGGCTCAGAAGGGAATCCACGCCATTTAGCTTTTGGAGCGCTGATTTTGCTGGTTTGATTTCTCGGCACTATGTTGCATTTGTAAAGCTCCTAAAGGTACCAGTACAGTAGTAACCCCCCAAAAATGACTCCATTTGGGAAACTACACCCCTAGAGGAATTCAACTAGGGGTGTAGTGAGCATTTTGACCCCCCAGGTGTTTCATAGATTTCATTAGAATTGTGCAGTAAAAATGACATTTTTTTTTCCACTAAGATGTAGCTTTAAGTCAAAATGTTTCATTTTCTCATCAAATAAAGGAGAAAAAGCACCGTAACATTTGCAAAGCAACTTCTCCAGAGTACGGAAATACAGGGCTCAGAAGGGAAAGAGCGCCATGTGGCGAGCAGATTTTGCTGGTTGGTTTTTATGCATCATGTCGCTTTTGCAAAGCCCCTTAGGTAACAGTACAGTGGAAACTCCCCAAAAGTGACTCCATTTGGCAAACTACACCAATTGAGGAATTCATCTAGGGGGGTAGTGAGCATTTTGACCCCACAGGTGTCTCATAGATTTTATTACAAATGGGCAGTGAAAATGAAAAATTACTTTATTTTCCAATAAAACGTAGCATTAGTTCAAGATTTTTCATTTTCTCAACAAATAAAAGAGAAAAAGCACCGTAACATTTGTAAAGCAACTTCTTCAGAGTAGGGAAATACCCCACATGTGGTCATAAACTGCTATTTGGACACACAGCAAGGTTCTAAAGGGAAGGAACGCCATTTAGTATTTGGAGTGGAGATATTACAAGATTTGTTTTTTGACACCATGTTGCATTGAGCTATAGTATCAGTACAGTAGTACTCCCGAAAAATTACCCCATTTTGGAAACTAGATCCCTCAAAGAATTGATCTAGGGGTGTAGTGAGCATTTTGACCGCACAAGTGTTTTGCAAAAATGAGTAAACTATAGATGTTGCAGTTTGAAAATTGCTGTTTTCCACAGATATGCCATTTCAGTGCCCAATGTGTTGTGCCCAGCTTGTACCACCGTAGACACACATCCCATAAATTGTTAAGCGGGTTCTCCAAAATACAGTAATTCCCCATATGTGGTCATAAATTGCTGTTTGGGCACACTGCCAGGCTCAGTTGGACCACTATTTCGCTTTTGAAGCGCAGATTTTGCTTGGTGTTTTACTGGTATTTCAGCTTATAATGTGGGAGCATATGTGAGCTGGGCGGAGTACATCAGGGTATATGTAAGCTGGGCAGAGTACATCAGGGTATATGTAAGCTGGGCGGAGTACATCAGGGCATATGTAAACTGGGCGGAGTGCAACAGGTCATAATAGGATGATGTAATAATGGGGTGTATGAATACGCTTTGAACCATTCCTTTATGCACAGGCCGGTTTTATTGGGCATTATACAAAATATCTGCGCTCCAGTATTGCCTAATCTTTGACTTCTTCACTAGCCCTATAAGCCGCACAAGGCCCTAAAGTTTCCTCATCTCCGCTGCATCTATGGGGTCCACTTGTGGGGGTCCAGCAAATGATGATGTGAGGTATTTAGTGAAATTCTACTGGACCTAAAAATTAGTCTGGGCCGTCATTTAGCATCATTTTGCATCATTGCGTTTTGAGAGTCATAACATGTTATTTTTCCGTTGACGGAGCTGTGCGAGGGCTTGTTTTTTGTGGAAGGAGCTGTCATTTTTATTGGTTCCATTTTGGGGTACATGCGATTTTTGTTTTATCACTATTTATTACATTTTTGGGGAGATGAGGAAACCAAAAAAACAGCCATTCTAGCATGATTTTTTTTTTTTTTACAGTGTTCAACGTGCAGTATAAACAACATATTAACTTTATTCTGTGGGTCGATACGATTACAGCGACACCAAATTGATATCGTTTTTTTACGTTTCACTACATTCCCACAATAAAAATACTCTTTTCTAAAAAAAAATCATGTTTTAGATAGCCATAACTTTTTTATTTTTTAGTTGATATCGCTGTGGGAGGGCTTGTTTTATGCGTGGCAAACTGTAGTTTCTATTGGTACCATTTTGCGTTACTTGCAACATTTTTATCACTTTTTATTACATTTTTTTTGAGACAAGGTGACCAAAAAATAAAATGCTGTCATTTTTTTTATTACATTTTTTTTTACGGTGTTCACCGTGCAGTAAAAATAATGTGATATTTTTATAGATCAGGCCGTTCCGAACGCAGCGATACCTATTATGTATAGGTTTTTTTTCATGTTTTCTTTAAGGAGTTGATCAGGGAAACAGGGCAAGTGTTGTTTTTATTAGTTAAAACTTTTATTTATTTATTTTAGTTTAACATTTTTTTTTACTTTTTTCACTTTTTTTATTACACTGACCTAGGTACTTGAAGATCTGATCTTCTGATACCCGGTACAATACACTGCACTACTTATGTAGTGCAGTGTATTGTAACTGCCATTCTTCAGCTGACAGTTAGCCTATTACGTCATGCCTCGGGCAGGACCTAATAGGCTACCGTACCTGGGCAACCAGGAAGCCTAGTAACGGCTTCCTGGTTGCCATAGCAAACATTGCCACCCACGATACTTCGCGAGGTGGCCCGGGGGGTACAGAGGGAGCTCCCTCCCTCTTTCAACCACTTTAATGCGGCGGACATCATTGACAGCCGCATTGAAGGGGTTAAATAGCTGCGATCGGCGGTAACAGCCATCGCAGCCATTGCAGCAGGATGTCAGCTATGTATAACAGCTGACAGCCACTGAAGATAAAGCGCGCACAGCTCCTGTGCTCGCTTTATCTACAGATTGTGACTGTACGCACGTGTGCGGGAAAGCACTTTGAATTTGGACGTACAGTCACGCCCAAAAGCGGGACGGGGTTAAAAGCCATGAATATAGTGTTCCTTGGATCAGGCTTTCCACACTATACTTGTGTGGATTCCTAGGCTCTGAGCCTCTCTGCACTAACTGCAACTCAGTAACGAGCCCAGTAGCTTCACCCGAGCTAACTGGGCTAGGGGTAATGCCCATACTGGCGTGGGTAAGGGAATGACAGGCCCCACTACCAATTCTACCTGACATTCGGTAGAAATCCAGTCCCAGAAAAACACATTTAGCAGAAGCCTCAGCAAACTAGGTTTGCGAAAGAAACCCAGCTTTCCTAGTTTCCTTTAACACAACGGTTTTCACAAAGTTTGCTGCTTCAGTGTTTTTAGATCTTTTAGTCCGATGTTTCTAGGGTATGCTGAAGTACAATTATAAGCATTTCTTAAGTTTTTAAACTTTTATTGACAAATACATTAAATTTATGCAGAGACTCAGTATTTACAGTGTCAGCTTTCCTTTTTCAAGACTTCTGCAATTCGCCATGGCATGCTGGATATCAGCATCTGGGCCAAATCCTGACTGATGACAACCCATTATTGCCTAATCAAAGTTTATCACGATTTCTGTGTTTTTGTTTGTCCAGCCGCTTTTTGAGGATCCACCACAGGTTCTCAATGGGATTGAGATCTGGGGAGTTTCCTGGCGATGGACCCAAAACTTCAATGTTTTGTTCACCGAGTCACTTAGTTATCACTTTTGCCTTGTGACTTGTTGCTCTATCATGCTGTAAAAAGCATTGTTTATCACCAAATTGCTCCTGGATCATTGGGAGAATTTGCTCTTGGAGAATGTTTAGATTCTTTGAATGTTTGTTTCATTCTTTTTCATGGAAGTTTTCTTGGACAAAATTGTGAGTGAGCCCACTTGGATGAAAAGCAACCCCACACATGAATAGTCTCAGAATGATTTACTGTTGGCATGGCACAGGACTCATGGTAGCGCTCACCTTTTCTTCTCCGGACAATCCGGTCTAAAGGGGGCCTCATCAGAGAAAATAACTTGACCTCAGTCCTCTGCAGTCCAATCCCTGTCCTTTCTGCAGAATGTTAGTCTGTCCTTGATGTTTTTCTTGGAGAGAAATGACTTCTTTGATGCCCTTCTTAGCACAAGGCCTTCACCTCATTGTGTGTGGAGATGCACTGGCACCTGCCTACTGCCATTCCTGAGCAATCTCTGCACTGCTGTTCATCTGATCCCATTGCTGAATCCTCTTTAGGAGACGGTCATGGCACTTGCTGGACTTTCTTGCGGGCCCTGAAGCCTTTGTCACAGCAATTGAACCTCTCTCCTTGAAGTTCTTGATGATCCAATAAATGGTTGATTTAGGGGGAATCTTACAAGCAGCAATGTCATTGCCTGTGAAGCCCTTTTGATACAAAGCAATGATGACTGCACGTATTTGCTTGGAGGTAACCATGGTCAACAGAAGAAGACAATGATTTCAAACACTATCCCCCTTCTAAAGCAACCAGTCTGCTCTTATAATTCACTCAGCATAACAGAGTGATATCAGCTGCCTTGTCCTCATTAACCCTTTCTCCCGAGCTAACGAGAAGATCACAAATTATGGCAGGGCTGAAATGCAGTGGGAATGGGGTTTCTGTGAGATAAATTTCATGGCAAGGAATGACTTTGCAATTAATTGCAATTAATCTGATCACTCTTCATAACAATCTAGAGTTACTGCAAATTGTCACTATTAAAACTGAAGCAGCAAACTTTGAGAGAACCAAAATTTATGTCAGTCTCAAAACTTTTGGCCAGGACTTTCTTGCAGCACTCCCAGAATTCCGTGCTAAGGCCTAAATTGGGCTTGGAAACCCTGTAGACCGCTTATACTGTATGGGGGCAGCTATGGGGGCATTGCACTGTATGGAGGCAGCTGTGGGGGATTTTTTACTGTATGAGGGCACATGCTAAGGGGGCATTATACTGTATGGTGGCAGCTAAGGGGACATTATACTTTATGGGGGCAGCTACGGGGGCATTGCACTGTATGGAGGCAGCTAAGGGGGCATTATTCTGTATGAGGGCACCTGCTAAGGGGGCATTATACTGTATGGTGGCAGCTAAGGGGACATTATACTGTATGGGAGAAGCTAAGGGTGCATTGTACTGTATGGGGGCAGCTATGGGGACATTTTGCTGTATGGGAGCAGCTATGGGACCACCTAAAGGGGAATTATACAGTATGGGAGCAGCTATGGGGGCATAATACTGTATGGGGCAGCTATGGGGGCATTATACTGTATAGGGCAGCTATGGGGGTATTATACTGTATGGAGGCAGTTATACAGCATTATACTGTGTGTGGGCATCTGTGTGAGAATTATACTGTATGGGGCAGATATGAAGGCATTATACTGTGTGGGGCAGCCATTTGGCATTATACTGTGTGGAAGGCACTATGGGGTATTATACTGTGTTGAGGGTCGCTATAGGGGCATTATACTGTGTGGGGTTTGATGGGGGTATTATACTGTGGGGAGGCACTATGGTAGCATGATACTGTGTGGACTGAACTGGGTGTTTATGGGAGAGGATTGGGTGGGGTTAGAGGTGTGGCTGAACAGAGAAAAAATGCGCTGCTGCGACGCGCTACACAGTTGTCCCCCTTAGCACTAATGGAAAGTTAGGGGGCATGTACATATGTACTGTGTGTGTGTGTGTGTGTGTGTGTGTGTGTATATATATATATATATATATATATATATATTTATATATATTGTGAGACAGTGACAGGTAAAGTCATTGAGGGAAGGTATATTTCCCCTAGAATCCTGTCATATGTATCCTAGGCTCCAGGGAATGAGTAGTTCTTGCAATAGAAAGCTCTAGTTTTCCAATCTCGGCTTAAGGAAAAGCCGGAAAAAAGGGCCTGGAGTTGGATTGGAGAAGAGCAGGGCGGGTTCCCCAATCCCTAGTCCATCTCTGTTTGTAGGACAAGGCTGCTGCTCAATTAGCTGCACCTGTAGCCTGTGTATAAAAAGGTGCAGACACAGTGTGTGGGAGTCTCACCCCTGATTCAGACTGGAGACTACTAAGGCTGGAGTAGCCTGTATGCTATGTGAGTAAAGACCTGTGTTACTTTGTGTCCAGTGCCTGGTAGGAAGGCACTTGGTATAGTTAGATAATATCTTGTTTAGTTAGTGCTCAGACGAGCAGGATTTATTTTGTATTTTGCCTTGTTGTACAAGAGGCTGTTTCTTGACAAGAATAAAAACACAGGCAAAGCCCTGTTATGACTTTTAATGCACGGTGTCCCTGTCTCTGGCTACAAAGAAACCGCTGTACCAACCTCTCCTGATGCTAAACCCTCACATATGGTGGAGGATGCGGGCATGGTCTTAAAGAGACATACACCTATTTAAAAGGACTTTTGCTGCTCCAAGTGGAAAATCGTTGCTAGGGGCAACAACACAATTTTTTCTCCCCGAGAGTGCTTGGAAGTGTATGTCTTGGGTGAAGGCGGCAACAGGGCTAAAAGAGACTGTTAAAATGGATGAAATACTTAAACAGCTGATTCAGGCTAATATCAACCAGGGGAAGATAAGCACAGCTCTGCAAGAAGCCAGCGCGACTCAGCGAATGGTGCATGAGTAAGCCATGCGTGCACAGGCTGAAACCAATATTCTGCTGGGTGAAGCCCACCGACTGGCCTTAAAAGAACAGCAGCTAATTAATCGCTATTTGCAAGACCAAATTCAGGCCTCAGTGGAGAGGTCAGCGGGGCCTCATGGTTTGCGCCAAACCACTCGTGCAGCGGTACAGACATCTCTGCAGAAGATGACATCCACCGACGACGTTGTTGCCTATCTCATGGTGTTTGAGCGAGTGGCAGAATGAGAGAAGTTACCTTCAGATCAGTGGGCAGCAGTGGTGGCACCTTTCCTAACCGGAGAGCCGCAAAAGGCGTACTTTGATCTCAATGAGCAGGATGCCAAGGATTACTCCAAGCTGAAGGGTGAGATCCTTGCCCGTCTGGGTGTTAATATGAATGTGCGTGCTCGACGGGTACACAACTGGACTTTCGTGGAACACCTACCTGCGCGATCACAAATGTATGATCTTGTCCATCTTGCAAGGAAATGGCTACAGCCAGAGGAATCAACCCCTGCGCAGATCGTGGAGAGAGTGGTGCTTGACAAATACATCCGCTCCTTACCACCGAAGGTTCAGCGTTGGGTCGGTCAAGGAGATCCTACAGATGCGGAACAGCTGGTGAACCTGATTGAAAGGTACAGAGCTACTCAGGATCTTCTCCAAGAACTACCACCTGGATGTTCTAACCCCAGGAACAGCAAATCGTGCGGAGCACCCGGTAAGACTGTTCCATTTACTAGAGGGGTGAGAAATGTCTTTAAGGGAGGTGGCTCAGAAGGGGAGCAGACGGAGGGAAGAAATCCCAGAGAGACACTGAATGCCAGACCAGGGTCTCAAGTTGGGGACCGGGGCCGCATACAGTGCTGGCGGTGTTATGGACCTGGGCATATTGCTGCCAATTGTCCCCTGACTAAAGAGCCAACTGTGATGCAGCAAGGCGAATATCCTTGTTTGCACGTCCTGTTTGTTCTGCTGAGACTGTTTACGAGACTGAGCAACAAATGTGTGTCGTAAAAGTGGAAGGGTGTACTGTGAGTGCCTTGCTGGATTCTGGGAGTCTGGTTACCCTGGTGCATGCCAGCCTGATAGACCCTGGAACATTCAGCGGACATAGTATAGGGGTCCTGTGCATACATGGGGACACTAAAGAATACTCCACCGCTTTGGTCACTCTAGAGACTTCCTATGGAACCGCTTGCCATGAAGTGGGTGTGGTCAAGTCCCTGATGCACAGTGTGATCCTGGGGAGAGACTTCCCAGTGTTCTGGGACTTGTGGAGGAAGAAAGATGTAACCTCCACTGTAAATGTTAATGATGGTATTAATGTGTGCGCTGTGATTAGCCCAGAACCCTTTAACGAAGATGCTGAGGTGCCAGCAGTAGGGGTGACCACTGAGCCTGATAAATTTCCTCTGTCTGTTTTTGCTGGTGAAACAGATGAGCAGGAGGAAATTTCTGAGATACCAGAGTTAAATGTATCACGTAACAATTTTGGGACCGCTCAACTTAGCGATCCCACATTGGTAAAAGCCAGGGAAAATACTAAGGTATTAAATGGAGTGCCTCAACATCCAGGGGCTGATAAGGTGTTTCCACACAAGGCGGTTAACCAGGATTTGCTGTATCGGATAGATAACGTACGTAGGGAGGTTGTTGAACAGCTGGTGATACCCCAACCGTATCGTAGAACGGTGTTGGACCTGGCTCATAAACACATGCTGGGTGGACATCTAGGTTGCGAAAAGACCAGAGAGCGTATCTTACAAAGATTCTTCTGGCCGGGGGTATATACTTAAGTTCAGAGGTATTGCGAGTCCTGCCCAGAGTGTCAGATAACGGCTCCTATGCCACATTTTAGGAGTCCGCTGGTGCCTTTGCCTATCATTGGGATCCCTTTTGAAAAAATTGCCATGGATCTGGTCGGCCCTTTAGTCAAATCCTCTAGAGGACATCAATATATCCTAGTGGTGTTGGACTATGCCACATGCTACCCTGAGGCAGTCCCTTTGCGAAATTCCTCTTCAAAAGCCATTGCAAGAGAGTTGTTTTACATGTTTTCCCGTACTGGTTTACCTAAGGAAATCCTTACCGATCAGGGAACTCCCTTTATGTCCAAAATCACCAAGGAATTATGTAAACTGCTGAAAATTAAACACCTGCGTACCTCTATATATCACCCTCAAACTGATGGTCTTGTCGAAAGATTCAATAAGACATTAAAAGGCATGTTGAGGAGGGTGGTTAGTAAGGATGGGAAGGATTGGGACTGTCTTCTGCCCTATTTGATGTTCGCTGTACGTGAAGTTCCTCAATCATCCACAGGGTTTTCTCCTTTCGAACTTGTATATGGCAGACAACCCCGTGGTCTCCTGGACATAGCCAAGGAAACCTGGGAGCAAGAGTCCACACCTTATAGGAGTGTAATTGAGCATGTCACGTTGATGCAAGACCGAATCACTGCAGTCATGCCGATAGTTAAGGAACACTTGGAGCAAGCTCAGGATGCTCAGAGCAGGGTGTATAACCGAACGGCTAAAGTTAGAAATTTTAACTCTGGTGATCGAGTGTTGGTCTTAGTGCCAACCGTAGAAAGCAAATTTTTTGCTAGATGGCAAGGTCCGTATGAGATAATTGAAAAGGTGGGGGATGTAAATTATAAAGTTTACCAACCAGGGAAAAGGAAGACAGTGCAGTTATACCATGTAAACTTAATTAAGCCATGGAAAAAAAGAGAGACCCTCGTGGCAGTAAGGACCCCCTATAGTCCTAACCTAGATGTGTATGTGTCAGAATCCCTCACAAAGCCACAGAAACAGGAGACAAAAGAGTTTGTGCAGAGAAACACAGACGTGTTTTCAGAACTGCCAGGACAGACCAGTATAATAAAACATGACATTGTGACCGAGCCTCAGGTTCGGGTCCACTTGAAACCCTACAGAGTCCCTGAAGCTCGTAGACAAGCCATATCTGAGGAGGTCAAGAAAATGCTAGACCTTGGGATTATTGAAGAGTCAAAAAGTGAATGGTCAAGTCCCATTGTATTGATTCCGAAACCAGATGGGTCATTGCGTTTCTGTAACGACTTCCGCAAGTTAAATGAGATGTCAAAGTTTGATGCATACCCAATGCCAAGAGTTGACGAGTTAATAGAGAGACTGGGCCATTCAAGGTATTTTTCAACACTTGATTTAACCAAAGGCTATTGGCAAGTACCCCTCACGGAGGGCGCCAAAGAGAAAACTGCGTTCATCACCCCGGATGGTCTGTTTCAATATATTTGTTTACCATTTGGGCTACATGGGGCTCCAGCGACGTTTCAAAGGTTAATGGACATAGTCCTCAAACCCCATCGTCGGTATGCTTCGGCATATCTGGATGACATTATAATCTTTAGTGATGACTGGGAAAGCCACTTAGCAAAAGTACAAGCAGTACTAAACTCCCTCAGAGCCGCGGGGTTAACAGCAAACCCAAAGAAATGTTCCTTAGGCTTGGAGGAAGCACGGTATCTGGGGTACATAATTGGGAGAGGGGTGATAAAGCCACAGGTCAACAAAGTTGAGGCTATCCAAAACTGGCCCCAGCCCTCAACCAAAAAGCAGGTCAGAGCTTTTCTAGGAACTGTAGGTTATTACCGCAGGTTCATTCCAAACTTTGCCAGCACAGCAGCGCCCCTGACAGATCTTACCAATGGAAGTAAGTCTGTCATGGTCAAGTGGGACACGAAGGCTGAAAGTGCCTTTCAAGAGTTGAAACTGGCCCTGTGTAACCAACCAGTCTTAGTCACTCCTGACTTCAAAAAGGAGTTTGTTGTCCAAACTGATGCTTCTAATGTGGGGCTCGGAGCAGTTCTGTCACAAGAGGTGGGTGGTGAGGAACATCCTGTGACCTATTTGAGCAGAAAACTTACCCCGGCTGAGAAAAACTACAGCATAGTTGAACGGGAGTGCTTGGCAATTAAGTGGGCACTTGAGTCCCTGAGATATTATCTATTGGGTCGTCGGTTTAGGTTGGTTACAGACCACTCTCCTCTTACGTGGATGTGTCAAGCTAAAGAGAGAAATGCAAGAGTTACACGGTGGTTTCTTACTTTGCAGAACTTCAAATATACTGTGGAACACAGAGCAGGAAAACTGCAGGGCAATGCTGACGCTTTGTCTAGGACACACTGCCTTGTAGCTAAATGTGTCCGATCCCACGGGCTCGAACAGAGGAAGAGGGTATGTGAGACAGTGACAGGTAAAGTCATTGAGGGAAGTTGTATTTCCCCTAGAATCCTGTCATATGTATCCTAGGCTCCAGGGAATGAGTAGTTCTTGCAATAGAAAGCTCTAGTTTTCCAATCTCGGCTTAAGGAAAAGCCGGAAAAAAGGGCCTGGAGTTGGATTGGAGAAGAGCAGGGCGGGTTCCCCAATCCCTAGTCCATCTCTGTTTGTAGGACAAGGCTGCTGCTCAATTAGCTGCACCTGTAGCCTGTGTATAAAAAGGTGCAGACACAGTGTGTGGGAGTCTCACCCCTGACTCAGACTGGAGACTACTAAGGCTGGAGTAGCCTGTATGCTATGTGAGTAAAGACCTGTGTTACTTTGTGTCCAGTGCCTGGTAGGAAGGCACTTGGTATAGTTAGATAATATCTTGTTTAGTTAGTGCTCAGACGAGCAGGATTTATTTTGTATTTTGCCTTGTTGTACAAGAGGCTGTTTCTTTGACAAGAATAAAAACACAGGCAAAGCCCTGTTATGACTTTTAATGCACGGTGTCCCTGTCTCTGGCTACAAAGAAACCGCTGTACCAACCTCTGCTGATGCTAAACCCTCACAATATATATACAAGAGATCCAAAGATAGGAGCAGCACTGTGTCGATAGCCAGAAACGGTTGGTGCTAGCTTCAAATATCAAGGAGTGACGTGCTCCTCATACATATATCCAAGAAAAGAGACTAGAAGCAGCACTCAGCAAAAAAAGTATGAATTTATTCACCCAACACCGCATCGTTTCACTTCCTCCATGGAAGCATTTTCAAGCATTGTGTGTGTGTGTGTGTGTGTAAGTATATATATATATATATATATACATATATATATATATATATATATGTGTATCTATATAGTTCAAATAGATGCAAAAAACACAGCACTCAATGTAGACTGGAAATCAGGCCATGTGCACGTTACCATAGTAAGGATGAATCAACTCCTTGGAATGAAATAGCAGGAATAAAGAGCAAGTAATGGCACCAGGACTTCAATGTTGGGGAGATGTTGGTTTATTCACCACCAGGTGGAAAGAATGAGCGACGTTTTGGTTCACACCTGAACCTTTCTCAAGCTTTCTTGAGAAAGGTTCAGGTGTGAACCGAAACGTCGCTCATTCTTTCCACCTGGTGGTGAATAAACCAACATCTCCCCAACATTGAAGTCCTGGTGCCGTTACTTGCTCTTTATTCCTGCTATGTATCTCTATATATATATATATATATATATATATATATATATATATACGACCAAGACATATGTAACTGTATATCTATACAGTTGCATATGGCTGCTATTTTATTATATTTTAGTTGAACTGAGCAGTTCAGTCGCCTATACTTTTCAATACAGTTGGCTCAATTGTATCCTATTACTAACTACAGTAAATGAATGTCAAATTGACACTCGGTAGGCACATTTAATGTATACGTTGGAGGTTTCCCCAATCATGGTATGAACCTACAGTAGCCTAAGTGAATTCATATCTTTTTATATGCCAGGCTTCATTTAGTGAAATGGGAGGCACATTTTAACTTAAGGGTATGTTCACACGGCAGCCTCCGTTACGGCTGAAATTACAGAGCTGTTTTCAGGAGAAAACAGCTGCGGAATTTCAGACGTAATGGCATGTTGCTGGCGTTTTTTGCTGCGTCCATTACGGACGTAATTGGAGCTGTTTTTCTATGGTGCCAATGGAAAACGGCTCCAATTACGTCCCAAGAAGTGACATGCACTTCTTTGACGCGGGCGTCTTTTTTACGCGCTGTCTTTTGACAGCAGCACGTAAAAAAAATGACCGTCGGCACAGAACATCGTAAAGCCCATTCAAATGAATGGGCAGATGTTTGCCGGCGCATTGGAGCCGTATTTTCGGACGTAATTCGAGGTTAAAACGCCCGAATTACGTCCGTAAATAGGGTGTGTGAACCCAGCCATAGAATCAAAACACTGTGCAAAATAAACAGTTAAAGTGACCCACAGGGAAATAGCTAAAAATGACACCCACATGAAGACCCGCATGAATCTCCGAAACATTAGAGACTAGGTAAGTATAACTTTGTGGGTGAGATGGGTGCCTTTCCTCTAGGAAAAAAGTTGGATTTTCTTTTCTATTCCTGGAAGTTCGCTTTATGGGTAAGTTCACACGTAGCGTAAATACTGCGGAAAAACCTGCAGCATAATACAGCTGCAGCGGTCACATGGGATGAAACATAATTGCAGGATGTCAGGACGTCGGAGGGACACGTCGCCATGGTAAGTATATCCATTTTTTTTTTCATTGAAGGATTTCCGCATCAGACATTACGGCCCAAAAACTGCACCACAATTTGGTGCGTTTTTTTGGCTGAAATTTCCTACAGCGACCAGTGCGGATATGCTGTGTGCCTTTACGCAGCGTATTCGTCATGTGTGAACATGCCCTAAAGGAGGAACTATGTTGTTCTATGTACAATTTACTGTATATGCAAATTTGGAAAGTAGCTCCAAATCTTGCTGCAGATATGAAATTATATATACTGCTCACTGTATAGTCAAATATGGTCAAATCTCATTCTTCTAATCTTCCTCTCCATTCGCTTTTAAATCATTAGTACAAACAATAAAAGTCTTCTAATTAATTTGTAATTTAGCAATAAAATGAATGTAATTTAATCTATGCTGATGACTAGTGAATCAATGCCATTAATATAACAGGCTTATCAGAGCATTCAAGCGTTTCTGCCTCTGTAAGAACACACAAAAACATGCCCCTCATTTGCTGTAGTGACTCAGAATGTTGTGCCTTGGACAGATATAACAATTCACATGCAACATACTGTATGCTAATCTACCTGTAACTTGACAAATGATACATGATTATTAAGTAAAGATCAAAAAATGGTTGGTTGAAGATGGCACCTCAATCTATAAATAGTTTGCATTTATCAAATTACTCATTGGCTTCATTTAACAAAATGAGGGGGGAGTGCATTTACCATTTTTCACAGAAATTCCTCTAGCACAAGAAGAAAAAATCTAATTAGAATGAAATATTGTATACATTTGTTAAAGTCACTTTACTGCCACTATTTACATCATTTTGTATGCAAGAAATTCATTGCTCATTTTTTTTTTTTTTTTGCTAGAGGATGTTTTACTCCATTAAAATAAAATATAGTGAAGAATACAGTTTTCAAGGTCACTGCAAAAACATAGGATTTTTTTTCCTACGCATCGCCACCTCAGTTTTAATTATTATTAACCTCTAATATTTTAAATATATATATATGTGTATATATATACACAAGGAGAAAGCAGCAGCACTCACAGGGAAATCAATGAACGGGTGCCCAGCAAAAACGTCCTGATCCTCGGACGAAGTGTCAGATATAGCAAAAGAAGATATGCGGCACTCCAATGAAGAAAATGGTGGTTTATTCAATTCTAATACAAAAGCGACGTTTCAATCCTACAATAGGATCTTTATCAAGCATAGTGACACATCTAGCATTACAAGCATATATAGGGCTGAGATCACTTTGCATAATTGATCTCATTAAAAAACAAATAAAGTGCTTGGTGTCAAAATCATTATCATCAAATAATTTAAGGTATCAATAAACATATGAATATGATACATAAAGTGCTAATGTGCATCAACAATAATTGTGAACTACAATACATCATACAGAAAACGTTAAAAACAAGTGATTAGGACATAATAATTTAAGCCTCAGCAGTGTCAAAATAAAGCATCACAGATCCGTTCACCAATCAGAACTTCAGATCTTCGTTTAACATGTCAGGCTATTGAAATCCATAGCGATGTTCAGCTGCGCACCACGTTGTAATCATAGAGTAGTGCGACTGACTAAAAAATAAATACGGAAGTATATCGTTGCTAGGCAACAAGGCGCACAAGGCGCATGTTGACGACACAGTGCGTTCCACCATCTGGATCATGTGAATGGTGGCGTCCTCAGTTGCCAAGCAACTGACATGGATCTGCCGCACTTCGTTGCTACCGCGTCAGGTGACAATATCGCAAATTCTTATACCATAATAACAGAATAACATAGCTACAACGAGTTAGATAGTCCAACACATGGAAAAAAACCATATATTCTATTAAGGGCTCCTGTTGATAAGTGACGGAGATAACTTAGGAAAGGAAAAATAGCGATTAAGTATAACGGACTTTCGTCATTGTAATAAGAGGTTATTGTTGTTGATCCACACGTGGGTATGTGGATCTCTGCTCACTGTTGCGTGTTCAGAACGATCACACCCCCAAGGTTTCCAGAATCCACTGGCATCATCTTCATGTGCACAGGATATTCCGTCAACCACACACGTGTAACGGACCAATAGTACCTCTTTTCGCAACATAATATAAATAATATCACAATATCTCCCTGTCACTTATCGCCAAAAAGGAGACTAGAAATAAACTCTGTATAAAAAGATATTTTATTTCATGTGTTCATAGGACAAAAAACTCGTAATATAGCAATGTATAATGTCTGTCAAACAAATTCATTATTATCAGATATAGATATGAGAGATCCCGAAGTTCTGTTGAGATTGGTGTTTGGTTCTGAAAGAAAGACAAAAAATATATATAAAAAATAAAAATTAGTGTTAATAGAAATAAACATACCAATGTGTCATAAATTGTCATAAAAAGGAGAGCATTAGAGAACCTCAAGAATAAAGCAGAGAAGTGAAAGCATCACATGGCAATCCTATCTACACTGAATTCTACATTGAGGCCAGATGGTCTCAACGAGTTCAATCAGAATATCCATCTCAGTTTCTTCTTATGTAAAGCCATATGTCTATCACCACCATATTGTAATGGTGGGATATAATCAAGGATCATAAATGTAAGATCCCTTTCATTATGTCCATGTTCTGAGAAATGTTTGGCTACAGGCAAGTCAAGTTTCTTTTTTCGAATCGAAAAACGGTGGTTATTTAAACGAGTTTTAAAAGCGCAAGTGGTCTCACCCACATATAAAAGGCCGCAGGGACACCATAGAACATATATGACCCAGTCAGAGTCACAAGTAAAATTATGCCTGATGTTAAACTTATGGCCAGTTAGTGGATGTGTAAAAGTGTTGCCCTTACACATTAATGAGCAGTTAACACATCTGTGGCACGGGACATTCCCTGGTTTTAAAGACTTGAATAAGGATTGTGACCCTTTTTTGCATACTGGCACCCTAGTCTTAACCAATCGGTCACGGAGATTTTGTGAACGTCGATAAGACATTAGAGGATTATTTTTCAATTCCTCAATGTGACCAAAACTGTTGCTAATAATTGACCTGTGTCTATTCAAAATCCTGGAAAGATCTCCACTAGTTTCATTGTAAGTTGAAATAAAAGGAATGCGTTTTTTTTGTTGTTTCTTTTGTGTGAGGGAATTTGCAGACTGGACTAGACTATCCCTTGTGATATTACAAAGCTTATTTTTATGAGATAACAGCAGTGATTTAGGATATCCTCTCTGTAGAAAATTATTAGTCATGATACTTAATGATTCATCCAAGTCTTCCTGTTTATCAGTGTTACGTTTAGCCCTAATCATTTGACTATACGGTAAAGATTTGACCATATTTTTTGGGTGACAACTGTCAAATCTTAATAAAGTATTTCGGTCTGTTTCTTTCGTATACATTTTTGATTTTAGTGTATTGTTGTCAATCAGTACTGTAACATCCAAAAATTGGATGCTATCCATCGAATATGTAATAGTAAATTGGATATCCTCATCAATAGAATTAAGGAATATATATATATGGTATATATATATATATATATATATATATATATATACCAATATAGAACGTAGTAACGGCACCAGGACTTCAAAACGGATGAAAAATAGGGTGGATTTATTCACCTCAAGAAATAACAGCAACGTTTCGGTTCAACAGGAACCTTTCTCAAGCCAATATATTTATTTATTTAGCTTCTAATACTTGGAAGTTGGAAGATGTATGGATAAAAACAGAAGAGTGCTGATATACTGCATAATGCTATGTTATGGGGTGGTAGGAAGGATTTAATTTGTCTGCTTTTTTATGTAATGTGTAATGTGTTTCTAGATTTGTTTTCACAAAAGGTTTATAACTTTGGAATGTGCTTCAAACCAAGTGGGGAATCCAGAGTCTGACTAACATTTGTTATGTAATTTATGTCGTAAATTATAGTGGATATCTACAGTACACCTCTTAATAAATGTGTTGCATCTTAGTCCAACTTTCTTTCTATTAAGACTGGTGTATGAAACACCATTTTGAATAAATTCCCCCATTGTATTTTTTGTATTTTTTTAATGGAAAACTCATTTTCAACTCATATGGCAATATAGTGGCCAATATTAGTTGTCATCGCAGGTCATATGTTTTCCATATAAAAAACAAAGATTATTTAAACGGGAACAACAAATGTCCCTCTCTCTACTACTTTTGAGAATTGATCTAAATTCCTAAGCTACAGAAATTATACAAGATCCCCACCTTATCGACACAGTTTTTTTTTCATATCAGTCAAAAACGACTATATATAGTGAATAATAGATATAAGATAACATCTTCCCCCTTTTTTCCCCTTTTATATATCCCTCTTTTCACTCTTCACTCCCATTTTTTATTTTTTACTTTTCCTCCGATACTTTCCCCCTCCCTTTTCCCTTTTTTCCATTTCTTCTTTCCTTTTCTTTCACTTCTGCTTTTCTTTATTTTTTTCCTTTTCCCCTTCTCCTACCTTTATTTCGTCCCCTCCTTGTCCTCCACCTTTCCCCCTCCCTACCTGGCCTCCCCCTCCACTCTCCCCCCGGACCCAGAACCCCCATCCACTAAGCACAGTTAAGAAAAACAAAACCACCCTATTTTCCCTCACCCTCTCTCCCAGCTCTCCAACTCCCACGGACCCCAGATGACCAATTATCCAAGTCAGCCATCTAGGCCAAATGTTTCCCTGACTATTTTCTCCCATGCAGACCACTGTGCCCTAAACAAATATTTTTTTTTGCATTTCTACATACCACCATTTTTTGGAAATCCTAACCTTGTTTATATAATATATATAGTCTTGAATCTTTGGGGGGATGCACTCATCCACTTTCTAGCTATAGTCAGATGCGCACAAAACACAAGTGTTTATATACCATTATTTTTTCGCTCTATGACCACGACCCCTTTATTATACCTCCCAAGATACAGGATTTTATTAAGAAATCTATCGTGCATATACATGGCTACCCAATTATTTTGATCAGGAATTTCCAGAATAGCTGTAACTTCGAGCACCGCCACCAGTGGCGGATTAAGTAGACCTTGGCCCTGGCTGTTACCCAAACTTGGGCCCCCCTTCCTCACCCCCGCCCTGCCGCGCCGTAACTATTTTTAACACTACCTTTTTGGGCAAGGATTAACAGTGTTACGATTTCCCTTGTCACAGGGCTGTGTCCCTACATACTGACAGTATCACACTGTGCAGGGACACAACCTCCTGACAAGGGGAATTGTCTATCAGTCCTGGACTGCAGAAAGACTTTTTGTGAAATACAAGGATTTCCTATAATAAACATGTCAGGAGAGGTGACAGATTCTCTATAAATCTAGTGACACACAGGTGACGACGTCTCAGATTCTAGTAGTTTTTTTCCTCTTTTCTTCTCCATCCGGTCCAGCGCTCATGACGACTTCTCCCGGCCATGACTCATTTCTGCAGAATTTGCCACTCAGACGTCTCCTCACTTTTCCAACATTTCCACACCTATAAACGAAAATAAAGTTATCATGGTGCCACATACTGTACCCCTAAATATAATAGCACCAAACACTGCGCGCCTGAATATAATAATGCCACACACTGTAAAACACCACATACACACAGCCCCCTGTACATAGAGCCACACACAGCCCCCTGTACATAGTGCCACAAACAGCCCCCTGTACATAGTGCCACACACAGCCCCTGAAGATATTACACACCCCCATAGATATCGCCATACACAGCCCCCTGTACATAGTGCCACACACAGCCCCTGTAGATATTACACACCCCCATAGATATCGCCACACACAGCCCCCTGTACATAGTGCCACACACAGCCCCTGTGGATATTACACACCCCCATAGATAGCCATACACAGCCCCCTCTATATATCACACATCCCCCCCGTAGAGAGCGTTACACACAGCCCCCTATAGATAGTGCAATACAATCCCCCTGTAGAGAGCGCCACACAGCCCTCCCCCTCTTGTAAATAGCACCAAAAAGCCCCCCCTAAAGAGCGCCACACACATACCACTGTGGATAGCACTACACAGCCCCCCCTTGTATATAGTGCCACACAGCCCTCCCCCTTTGTATATAGTGCCACACAGCGCTCCCCCTTGTATATAGTGCCACACAGCGCTCCCCTTGTATATAGTGCCTCACAGCGCTCCCCCTTGTATATAGTGCCTCACAGCGCTCCCCCTTGTATATAGTGCCACACAGCGCTCCCCTTGTATATAGTGCCTCACAGCGCTCCCCCTTGTATATAGTGCCTCACAGCGCTCCCCCTTGTATATAGTGCCACAAGGTTATGTACACATTTAAAAACTTTGTATTATAATTATATATATATATATATATATATATATATATATATATATATATAGTATGTGTGTGTATCAGTGTGATTGATTGATTTTATTAAAAAATATTTTTACTTTTTGAGATACAGCTGCTATGTATCCTGTATCCGTCAGGTCAGCAGGACTGACAGGATCAGTGACACGCAGGATCCACCTCAAATCTATCACATCTAAGATTATAATTTAGCGCAGGGCCCGTTTCACTGATCCCTTCAGTCCTGCTGACCTGACCGATACAGGATACAAAGCAGCTGTATCTCAAAAAGTGAAAATATTTTTTCATAAAACGTAATTACAAAGTTGCACAAAACACACATTTGTATTAAAAATAAATAAAACTGACGTGATTTTTGCGACGTTTTCTCCGTAGACAATGCAGGTTTCGTTTTTTATCGTTTTTATACACACCTTTTTTGCTATTTTAGAATTTTTATTCATAAAGTTTGAAAATGATAGTAAAAAAATAAGCTTTTTTACGTTTCAGCTTTTTTTTTTTGGTAATAACATAGTTTTACCCTATAATAGACCTTTTATTTGTAATCAACATTGTTTACCGTAAATTGTAATATATTGCATGTCTATATTAGGGTAATTGGGTCAGCGCTAGCGTTACAACAATGATTGGCAGGGGGAACGTTTTTTTTGGGGGTGGGTATTTTATGTGTGTTTCTTATTTAATTTTTTTTTGTACTTTACTTTACTATTTTTTTATTACTATGGTCTGTTCCACAAAGGTCAAAAAAGACCTTTGGGGAATATTATATATTTTTTTTCTTTCTTTTACACCATGTTTTTCCACTGTAACTGGGGCTGCACAGCAGCCCCAGTTTCAGGGGAAATCAGCCCTCTCATAGTGACGATTGTCACTAATAGGGCTGTGCTGGGTCTAGTAAGACCCAGCAGCAGTCTGTCACTAACAGCACCCGGCGATCATGTGACCAGTCACATGATCACCGGGAGGAATAGAGACAGCACCGCTGCTGCTATCTCTATTCCTTTACACAGCGTTCATTGAGCGCTGTGTAAAAAGACATCGGAGAAGACAGAAGCAGCGAAAGCTGCTTCTGTCTTCTGCTCAGGGTCCCCGGCAGTCACTGACAGCCGGAGACCCGACATTCAGCTGCCCGATCACGCGGGCAGCAAGTTAAAACCCGAACAGTGGAAAGTCTATGACTCGGGTTTTAAGGACCCGTCCCTGACCGCTGGCTGTAAAAATACAGCCAGCGGTCAGGAACCAGTTGGGCAGGAGGATAAGCCTGTACTAACCTCAGCGACGGTGACCGGCCGCCCGGCTCTTCTATTCCAGCTTTGGAGTAACAGAACAGCAGTCCGTCGCTGTTCTGTTACTCAAAGGCGGCGCCCGCACTTGTCAGGGAGGCGTGTCCTAAGCCAGCCAATTCCCTGCTCCTCCCCATCTTCGTAGCGGCAGTTAGCAGCGCTAGCGCGCTGAATAGTTTTGTGAGACGATGTGTGGTTCGGGCTGCCATGGGCCCCCTGGGAGCTTCGGGCCCCGGGCGGCCGCCCGAATCACCCATATGATAATCCGCCACTGACCGCCACGACATATGGGTGTTGTCTGTATCCGACAATGAGCATCTTGGACATTCAGCCAAAGATCTTAGTTTTATTTTGTAGAACCAGCTAGGTGTATAATAGAATCTATGAAGTATCAAGAATTGTGTCAACCTCTGTGAATTGTTGGGAAGATATTCATTAAACACTGTACATATATTTTCCCACTCTAAATTCAACATTGACCCAATCTCTTTTTCCCATTCAACTCTACTTTTAAAGAACGGGTGGCGCGAAAAAAAAATGTTTTATATAAATTGTATTTTAGTGTGTTATTAAAATACATTTTATTCATTTGTGTGTTTGTGTTTTACTTTTTTATTTTTTCTAACTTTTACTTCACTATGGGGGCTGCCATTTTTTTTTCATCTCTGTATGTGTCGATTAACGACACATACAGAGATGGAATATGGCACATACATCCCAATAGAGAATGCGAACGGGAGCCGTTCCATTCACTATGGTGTACGCCGTCTGTGTGGGAACGGCGCATGCGCCGCTCCCACACAGTCCAAAAGGAAGGTCTTTGGCCGAGCGACATCCGGCGCCATTTTCATGTGGACCGGAAGCCGCGGCCGGACAGTAAGATGACTACTTCCGGTCATGGCTTCCAGACATGTGATTAGAAGCAAGTACTAGGAGTGGAGCGAGCAGACGGAGCGAAGGGAGCGGCGGCGGCAGGAGCAGGTAAGTTATGTCTGTGTTTGTTCGTGTTTTACTGTGTGATTATCACTGTATGTAAGCCTACTACACTGTGTATTCGCTCAAAAAATGGCGGCACACAGTGTAGTAGGTTTGAACATTCAATCCCCTCCTTTCTCCTGGCACTAGCCAGGATAAGGGAGGGGGGATTCTGTGAGCTCACTAGAGCGTGTGTGTCTACACCAATTTTGCAGCATAAAGCAATGTGGTTGCCTTACCACATGCCAATGCTGCAATTTTGGGAATTGCTCGATCTAGTGATCAGCGCAGGGAAATGTTATAAATTAGAATCTAATTTATAATATTTCCTGAAGTGTGAAACATTTTTCAAAAATAAAACAATGTCTAATCATGTATATACTAACTGTTAAACAAAAAATAAAATAAAAACATTTCTAGCATTTCTACACATTCCCTTTAAACTCAATTTCTTTATTTATTATTAAATTTAACCTAGGGTAGAGCAGCAAGATCAATTTATCTGTCCCTTTCCAATTAATCAGCAAGTTTACTGTCACGAAGGGTCTGTGGACCCACTGGGCCATAAGGCAGCTGGTCAACAGGGCGCATGTCAATGTCTATAGTTTGTATAGGTACCTGTGGCAGCTCGGACAGCAGCAAGGTAGGCTTGGCTGAGACTATGCAGCAGGTAGACGTCAGGCGAGGTGAAGCAGGTCAGGCGTGGAATACAGCACGATACGTCTTTGGCACAGCACAGTACTCGACCAGGATAGAACGGAATGCAGGTATCAGGAACAGGAACACACTAGGAGGTCATCACATAGACAAACTTAGGAAACAATCAACAACGCTCAGGCATAGAAGCAGGGGGCTGGACCCCTCTTATAGTCCAGGGTACTCACGGGTTCAAAGTTCATCAAAAGTCTGGTGCGCGCGCTGCCTGTTTAAGAGCGCAACCTATGGGATCCAGCTGAGGTGAGTGGAAGCGAGCGCTGGCGCCTCCTGAGGAGGAGGCTGGGGCCAGCGCTTCCCGAATCGTGGCTGCAGGTGGTGGGGGAGATTGGAGCTGACAGCCCGCAGCCACGGACATTACATTTACAAACTCATTATGAGTAATTTCTCAATTATCTGAGCTACCAATATTCTTGATAATAGAATCAATTTGTAAATACATAAACACCAATTCTCTTCCTTAATAATTTCCAATGTTTTAATAATTCCATTTTCAAAAAATTGATGGAAATAGCAGTAGCCCCTTGAAGTCTAGAACTTCCTTGTATCAGAATCTATTTCCCCTAAATGGGTATTATACCACAAAGGGGTGAATCACAGTGGGCCGACAGCACCAATACATATTCGCGTTTTCACCCATATTTCCCACATTAGTTTTCTCAGTGGGATTTTACTCCATTGTCTATCAAATAACTGCCCAGACTCCAACAGGGCAAAAAACAATTAATTAGGCAGAGGACCATAACTATTTCCAACAAGTAACTTAAGAAAATCGAATTGTTCCCATTACAGAAGCAAAGCCAAATGCGATGTTATGTAGTACAACTTCATGTTCGGGACAACTAAGCCCCTATGTCTTTCAACCTTGTCAACATTGATAACTTCATCCTTATATTCCCCTCCCTCAAATTAACTCATTAAACAGGTTTTCTAGTCCCTTAAAAACTTTATTGCCTATAGGCACAGGAGTGTTTGCCACAATATACAGAAGACGAGGGAGAATGGACATCTTAATCATAGCAATCTTTTCTGCGATATGTAAGGGCATTCTGTTCCATGCATTTATTTTAGAACCTAGCTTCCTAATCAAGGGCTCAAGATTTAAATCCAAATACTCCCTCAGATCTTGGGACACCACAATACCTAAATATGTAAAACTTCCAGATTATGTACGGACATTTAATCCAAAGACCTGGGTTCTCACTTCCCTATCTTTTAGCAATATTGCTGACTTGTGCCAAATAATATGAATACAAGAGAAGCCACTAAACTAGTGTTTCCCAAACTGTGGGTCTCGACCCCCTGGGGGGTCGTGTGAAGACTTCTGGGGGGTCGCAAGCCACTCCCTGATGTCCCACTTTTAACTATATATTTCAGTCCCGAAAGCTTATTCCCATACCCCTTATATTCCAAACCAAAATTTTAGTATCAATCACCATTGCCTAACAGATATGTGTCGAAAAAAAGTCCAATGACCTGATATTTTGCTTATCTTTTAGTTGTTTCATATTATGATTGGTGACCGGTGCCCAACTGAGGTCGAATGATAGGTGTTGTGTCAAATGATGCTCTAAAATGCTCTAAGCCCTTATTCACATGACAGGGTTTCCCGGCCGGGTGACGGGCGTTCATAAGACGGCTGTCACCCGGCTGCAGTAGGAACAATAGACCCCTAATGGGTCTATTCACACGACCGATTTTTTGACGGGCCGGGAGAACCGGCCGTCAAAAAATGGGACATGCCCTATTTTCAGCCGTTCACATGGCCGCCCAGCTCCCATAGAAGGGTAATACACGGTCATCACCGGAATGTGTCTACCGTCGCTCGCGCTCTCCTCATAGCGCAGAGTGCATGTGAGGAAGAGGAGTTTATGCCATTCGAATGAATGGCTGTACGCTGGAGGTAAGTTTCTACAATGTGGGGGTGCTGTATACAGGGGTACTGTGTGGCAGGGCCTGGGTGTACAGCAGGTGGAAGGGAGCACTGCGCTGGCTCCCTTCCCCTGCTTGTTTTAAATCTGCCCTGGCCCGGCGACACCTCTCATGGCCGATGGCGCCACTAGCAGCTGCTGCGGCTGCTACTGCTGTAGCGACGCCACTATAGCAGAGCAGGGAAGTATCTCCCTGCTCTGCTATGTGCTAGCCCCACTTTAGCTCCCTAAAGGAGCGGAAACCCCGTGTGTTCGGGGATTCCGCTCCTGGACAGAGCGCTTGATGTCTCTGTCCATATATAGACAGTGACATCAGGGAAACTCCTGTAGCGGAATCCCCGAACACTCTGTGACCGGGGATTCCACACCAGGCGAAGCCAGTAACGTTCAGTGTCCATAAATGGACACAGACGACAGGGGCTTTTACTGAAGTGGAATCACCGGCGACATGGGGATTCCCCTTCAGGAGTTGCCCCTGATGTCACTGTCCAGATATGCCCGACCCGGAACGGATGCCAAACTAATGCAAACCGGCCGGGAAAAACGGCCGATTTCATCGGCCGACACTCGGACTCGGTCGGTACCCTGTCGTGTGAATAAGGCCTAACACTTTGCTAAACAAAATAAGGGGGTCGAGGGAGTGTCCTTCAGACTCATCAGACCCAAAACTGCGTGTCTCTATGTTAGAGCAGACGGCTATGCTCTTTTACAATTGGGAAGACAGGATGAACTGATTTGACAGCATTTGTGTATCCTTTGGATTACTCTAACAGAACGTATATAACCGTATGGCTGATGAGAAGGGGTTAAAGATACCATGATCATCACCATTAACTTGGGGAAGCCGAATAATAGGTTTGTTTGGGGGTTGGTTTAGTCCATGTCTAAAGCCAAAAACAATATTATCAAAGTAATAATATTTCTTTATTATTTGATTCCAGGCTTTTCCTCATCTTTTGTTTATACTACAATAATGGAAATAAAATATAATTGTCATTTTTATACATGTATGATATTTTAATAAAGAGCTTATGTGATCATTTAAGAAATATAGATCTAGAATAAATGGTTGTACAAAAACTAAAAAAAATTGCAGCAGGGTACAGATGTGTGCTCATTTAAAACTATACCTGAACTGACAGATTAATGTAGGTCAGTAAATTATATTCTCCTTAATTGTATATAATATTACAAATTTAATTAAAAAACTTTACAAAAAAATAATAAAATAAATCTCCAGCAGACTTCCATCAAGCCCGTCTGTTACCATGTTGCATTTAACTTTAGATAGATTTTATAAAACACAGTAGGAGCTGAGAAAAAAAAAAACCTACCAATACCAAAGTTGTAAAGAAACATTGTTGTTCTGTGATTCTACTGTGTTACAATGTCGTCACAATAGTAGTTATATTATTATATTTAGGAGTTTTCTTTCCGAGTGTTTTATAAAATATATTTGGTTAACTAGAATTAAAATAATTATTTGTAGAAAGAGTAAATTTCAAAGTTGTCCTTCTCACTGCTCCACTGTTAAATTTATATAACTGGGCAAACAAGAAACGTTTTTCGCAGGTGTATGGAAGAAACGACTACGCAATAGATTTGTAGATAAAATCTGAAATCTGTCCAGAAAACCACATGATGAACAATCAACTGAGTGGGAAGAAAAAGACAGCAGCATGTATCTAGTGATCTGAGAATATTTGAGAAACGGCCAAATATCATATCTGCTCTCTGAATGGCCTTCAGTAATAATACAGCAATAAGTATTTAATTGAGAGGGCAAAAAGAAAACTGCCAAATGTCCTGACCCCATCATTGTTGGCTCTGAGGATAAAAGAACCAATCCACAGAGAGTGTTAACAATGCAGACTAGTGATTATTTTAAAGCAAATTCCAATGCATATCCTATATGATAGCTGAAGTTAAAATTGTACAGTGGAATACACAGAAAGTATTAATAATGCAGACTAGTGAGAATAATAAAGCAAATTCCAATGCAGAGCCTCTGTGATAGTACCATTATTCAACTTTGTTTCAAATCAGGGCATTACAAACAGCACACAGTTCAATAGAGGGGGAACAGCCTGCTACATATTAAAATTGTCAACAACACATTAATTAATTGTCCAAAATTTAGTGATTACATTGTAACAATGATTAGCTACGCTTCAAAGAAAAATAAAAGTGAAAGGAAAAAAGATAGAAAAAGCGGAAGAGGAAAGGAAAACAAAGGGGGGAGGAGGGAAGGGAAGTGGGCGGCCGGGAAAGACCAACCTTATAATGTTTGTATCCAGTGCACTATCTCTATGCTATCTCAAACATTCCATGTGCAAATAAACTCTGCATTTCTATCATTGTCAAAAGTCACCAGGTTCCCCATAAGCATTAAGTTGATTTACTTTTGTAGCCTATTAACTTAAAGAGGCTCTGTCACCACATTATAAGTGCCCTATCTCCTACATTATCTGATTGCCGCTGTAATGTAGGTAACAACCGTGGTTTTTATTTTGAAAAACAATAATTTTTTAGCAAGTTATGAGCAATTTTAGATTTATGCTAATTAGTTTCTGTCACGCCGGCTCACTCACCTCCTGACGGCCACAGCCATGAGTCTGTGAGCGCTGGCCCCCATCACCTCCTCAGGAGAGGCCAGTGTTCACTTCCGCTTCTCTCGGCCGGGTCCCGTAGGGTGCACGTGCCCGCTCGTGCCCGCTCTTAAAGGGCCAGCATGCGCACCTGAGTAAAAGTGGCAAATTAGCCCATGAGCACACTGGGCTATAAGAGGGGCCCAGCCCCTTCCTGCCTTGCCTGAGCTTTGTTGTCATTACCTTAGTCTGTCTATGCAAATGGTCTCCAAAGTGTTTTCCAGTTCCCAGTGTTTCCCGTCCTTGCTACCTGTATCCTGTGCTATCCTGGTGAAGTGCCGTATTGAGTTGGAGTCGTACCACGCCTGTCCTGTTTCACACCGCCTGGTGTCTGCTTGCTGCCTAAGTCCCAGCCGAGCCGGTCTTGCTACTGTCTAAGTTACCACAGGTACACCTATATGAACTATAGATTGTGACCTGTTGGACAGCTGCCATGCCGTCAAGGCGGTACTGCCTAGTGGGTCCACGTACCCAAAGTGACAGTAAGCTCAGGCCATGAACCCCACTGGTCGATCCAAGACCAAGATGATGTCACAAGAGATGCGGGCGGATATGTTAGACCTCCGGTCTCGACAGGACCAACTCCTCCAGGCATTGAACATTTTATTTGGTGGATTGGAGGGGGTTTGGTCCTGAAGACGATTGGACGATTTTCTTTGTGTCGGCCCTGCGAGTTCCTCGGTGAGTTCACTTCTTCTGGCTACAATGGAATGGGTGGTGGGACGTTACGGGGTTCTCTTAGCCCCCGACAAATTGGAGGGTTCCAGGTCTATGTTGGTTTTCCTAGGAATCACGATTGATTCTGATCGGATGGAATGGTGTCTACCGATGGACAAGCTGTTGAATCTGCGCGAGCTGGTGGGTTGTATGCGATGTTTGCGTAAGGTTAGTCTTCGGGACCTGCAGTCCCTGCAGAGGAAGCTTAACTTTGCTTGCCGAATTATGCCCATGGGTAGGGTTTTTTGTCAGCTGTTAGCGGGAGCCATGGCACCCCATCATTTTGTTCGGCTGACGAAGGATTACAGGGATGATTTAGAAGTGTGGATGGACTTTTTGGGCAAGTATAATGAATGATCCCTTCTCATGGCCCCGGTGGTGGATAATTTAGAAGGGGAATTGTTCACTAATGTGGCAGGAAGCGTGGTATTTGGGGCGTACTGTCAGGGTCAGTGGTGCGTGGCTTGGTGTCCAGAGACTTGGGTGCAGAAGGGTTTGGTCCATAATCTTGCTTTCTTGGAACTGTCCCCTATTGTGGTGGTGGTGTTTATATGGGGTGACCGGTTTCAGGATAGGAAGATACGTTTCATTGTGACAATATAGGGGTGGTGTTGGCCATTAATGATGTGTCTGCCTCCTCTCCTCCGATTGTTCTGTTGTTGCGGCGTTTGGTACTCCTGTGCCTTTCATTGAATGCCTGGGTTGTTGCTATGCATGTGCCAGGGTTCAATAATTCCATTGCCTATTATCTTGCAGTGGGATCGTTTTCGGTTGTTAGCCCCAGATGCGGACACGGTGGAAATCGAGTGTCCTCTGCAGCTCTGGGACTTGGTATACGAGGGGCAAATTATCTGATCCATTCGTCCTTGGCGCCTGGGACTTCACATTTCTATGCGACGGTGTGGCGCGAGTCGGTTGATTGTTTGGCTGGTCTGGACACAGTCTGTTTGGATGCTGATCGAGTGGTGGTGCTGTTAGGTTTCTTAGGGCATGAGTCTGTCATGGACAGGTCGATTTAGAAGGTTAATCAATTTGGGCCTTTGGTTTTATGTCCAGAGGTGTCATGGATGTCACAAAGTATTTCCTGGTTGGCCAGGCCTTGAGGGGTCTTTTCCAGATGGGCGTCGCCCAATATTTTTTTCTCTGCTTGGTGTTGAATGTTGGTGTGTAGTTCTCAAAAATGTTGTTTTGTTTCAGTTAGCCTTTTTCTGGGCATTTTCTGGAGCTTTGCAGATTAGAGGAGTTGGTTGCGTCTAGCGGCATCAGGGTAGGGGATTTGTTGGCTGAGGATGTGGTGTTGCTGGATGTTAGGCTTGAATTTTGGATTCGGTGCTGTAAAATAGATCAGCGGGGTGGGGGTGTAGTATTGGGGGTTTCCCCTGGGTTGTTGATGTGTCCTGTGCGCTGCCTTAGACGGTATTGGTCTGGGCGGCCTTCGGCTCCGAGCCAGTTATTGTGCCATACTGATGGCTCTTTTCTCTCCCGTTATCAGTTTACAAGGGTTTTTCAAAAATGTTTGCTGGAGCTGGGACTTGATGGTTAAATTTTTTTTCCCTCATTCCTTCTGCATTTGCGCTGCTATGGAAGCAGCGGGATGGGGCTTTGGCCCGGAGGTGGTTCGGCAGATCAGTAGATAGGAGTCTCCGTGTTACCTGTCTTATGTTCATTCTCATTTGTGTGTTTTGTGTTAGGGGTGTTTTTTTCCTATTGTTCTGGGAGTCTTCGTGTAATGCTCTGGTCAATCAATTTTAATTTTGCTGTCTGTTTGTTTTTGCTGGTATTCTTTTTTCTGAACCCCCCCCCCCCCTTCCCTCCTTTTGTGTTGTTTTTCTTTCATTTCTCTTGTGTTGGTTTTTTTTATGTAGGTGAAGCTCCTCATTAGGTGTGGATACTGGGGCATTCTTACGTTCACTGGGGAGCGGAACGAGTGGATGTTTGTCCTGATTGTAGACAGCTGGGCTTCCCCAGGGGTGTGGCTGTGTTGCGCTGGTTGGGTCAGAGTGATATGACTCGGAATCGTATGCTGCCTACCTTCAACTGTTATGCTGACCTGGACAGAGCTCCGGATGTTCTTGTTCTACATGTGGGGGAATGATCTAGGTTCTCAGCCTTTCAGGGAGCTTATCAGGGATATCCGCTATGATCTTTTACGTCTGTGGGCACTGTATCCTGCTGTGGTTACGGTGTGTTCGAAGATTGTGCCACAGAGGATGTGACGGCTGGATCGCTCTGTGGTTGGTGTGAATAGAGCTTGAGTTAAGGTGAATAGGGCTATTTCTGCTTTTGTTGTTAGAAATGGTGGAGTATTTGTGCGCCATTACGATTTTGAGGATGGTCAGGAGAAGTTCTGGTTGGCTGATGGTGTTCACCTCAATGTGGTGGACATAGATTTTTGAGTGCTCAGGATACAGGAGGGTATTGAGTGTGCCTTGCTGATTTGGGGGTCACTCGCATACTTAAAAGTAGGCTTGTTGTCGCAGGTTGGAGGCAGCATAATATATAAGGGCTGCATATTAAATAGGGGAAGCAAAGTATATAAGGTGCAGCATAGTATATAAGGGGCAGTATAGTACGTAAGGGGCAGAAAATTATATAGGAGCAGCATAGTAAATAAGGGGAAGACTAGTATATAAGGGGCAGCATAGGATATAAGGTGCAGCATAGTTTATAGGGGCAGCATAGTATATAGGGGCATATATACTGCCCCTTTATACTATGCTGCACCTTATATACTATGCTGCCACTTATATACTATGCTGCCCCTATATACTGTCACGATTCGTAGGCATGTGGATCCACTAGGCCGCACCGCTGTAGTGGAGTAGCAGCTGACCTAACAATAGTCTATGCAAAGTCCTAGCACAAGAGTACCTGTAAATGTCCAGACAGTAGCAGAGGCTTAGGCACAGATGGAACTTGAAGGTAGATGACGCCAAATGTGGCGGATGATACCAGGCGTGGCAGATGATACCAGATGTGGTGTACGACAACAGGCATGGCAGAGTACATCAGACAAGGTGTAGAAAATAAGGGGCAGCATAGTATATAAGGTGCAGCCTAGTATATAGGGGCAGTATAGTATATAAGGGGCAGCATAGTATATAGGGGCAGCATAGTATATAAGGGACAGCATAGCATACAGGGGCAGTATAGTATACAAGGGGCAGCATAGTGTAGAGGGGCAGCATAATATATAAGGGGCAGTATAGTATATAAGGGGCAATATAGTATATAAGGGGCAGCATAGTCTATAGGGGCAGAATAGTATATAAGGGGTAGCATAGTATATAGAGCCAGAATAGTATATAAGGGGCAGCATAGTATATAAGGGACAGAATAGTATACAAGGGGAAGCATAGTGTATAGGGGCAGCATAGTATATAAGGGGCAGCATAGTATATAGGGGAAAAATAGTATATAATGGACAGCATAGCATATAAGGTACAGCATAGTATATAGGGGCAGCATATTATATAAGTGGCAGCATAGTATATAGGGGCAGCCTAGTATATAGGGGCAGTATAGTATATAAGGGGCAACATAGTATATAGGGGCAACATAGTATATAAGGGACAGCATAGCATACAGGGGCAGTATAGTATACAAGGGGCAGCATAGTGTAGAGGGGCAGCATAGTATATAAGGGGCAGTATAGTATATAAGGGGCAGCATAGTCTATAGGGGCAGAATAGTATATAAGGGGTAGCATAGTATATAGGGGCAGAATAGCATATAAGGGGCAGCATAGTATATAAGGGGAAGAATAGTATACAAGGGGAAGCATAGTGTATAGGGGCAAAATAGTATATAATAGACAGCATAGCATATAAGGTACAGCATAGTATATAGAGGCAGCATATTATATAAGTGGCAGCATAGTATATAGGGGCAGCATAGTGTATAAGGGGCAGCATGGTATATAAGGGACAACATAGTATATAGGGACAGTATAGCATATAAGGGTAGCATAGTATATAGGGGCAGCATATAATATAGGGGCAGCATAGTATATAAGGGGCAGCATAGTATATATTGGCAGAATAGTATACAAGGGGCAGCAGAATGTATAGGGGCAGCATAGTATATAAGGTGCATCATATTATATAGGGGCAGCATAGTATAAGCACCTTTATAAGGTAATACAAAGGGGAGGAAACCTCCAGCTCACCAGCTCGCCTCCTGACAGTCCTGCTTCGCCCGGATCTCCGCAACGGTCCACGGTAGGCAATGGTACAAAAAAGAAAGGATTTGATCCAGCGCTGCAGTGATGTACTTTAAAAAGGAACGTATTCCCACTTTTATTGGTATCCAAAAATTTGTTAAAATTACAATAACAGGCTTGGCGTCAAGGCAGTATTGGGTAGGTGTAATGGGCCTACGCGTTTCAAGCACGGCTGGTGCTCTTAGTCATGGCATTCATTCACTCACTGGGACACGAGTATGGGTTTATATAGTTGATTTTAGATAGGTGGAGCTGAAAATCCTTGCCAGGTGGTTAATCAAAGACACCCTATGTATGTGTTCTAGTGGTTAGATACAGCAGTTAACCCTTCCAGGTATATAAATGAACACTATGCAAAAGACTCTAGGGTCACTACACTACTCATGTTTTTATTGTCTATTTTACCATTTTTAATTCTTTTTAGAATTTTGTATGATGTTTATACACGTGAATCCCTGTTTTGAGTAATTTATTAACTCACTGCTTGTTGCAGTGTAGAACGTAGAAAGTCGCATCCGGAAGACGGATCGCAAACAACCGCATCTAGAACGGGACCCTGGCAGCTCGAACACAAATGTGAGTAAATTCGAACTTTTGTTAAACTTGTGTCCCTGTGTGTGAATGATTCCCAATTACATACCAAAGTTGCAACCAGTTTCAACATAAGAAAAACATAAAGACGGACATTTGGAAAAAGGAAAGAAAATTTTAAAATTGAAATATATCATAAACAAAGACACAGTTGATTGGGTTTATACATATGTAATAGAAATAAATTTCTCCTAACAATCCTCTAACCCTAAAGATATAATCAACTGGGTTTTGCATTAGATTTTTGGAAATTCTTCCGTAGAGAAATGAATAAAATGTATACAGTGGAAACTTTCAGTTATATAGATTAATTTGAGATATAGTCATATCATGATAATGTATATAAGGGTTTAATATTTTATTATATCTACCCGAATACTCATATATACTTATAACTTGAAAAATTGTTATATAAGCTTTGTGTCGGCTGTCACTCTAACGCACAAAACATTGGCTAATGCTTTTGTTATTTTACTGAATTATAAGTTTGGACATGAGTTTAGTAATTTCGAAAAAATTGGTGGTTCTGGTTGGGATACCTGAACTAATGGTCGTAATGTATTACCTTTTTGTTAAAGATTCGATGAGTGTGAGCAAATATAAAAACTGTTGTTTATCCCCTGTATGAGAATTATTATTAGAATGACACTCATGTTGATATTGATAAAGATGTCACCCTGACCACTATAGAATACATGGTTAAAGGTGTGGTCATTGCATGACCTGAATATGGTCGTGCAGGTGTAAAATGGCTTATAGTGACTTCTATTTGAGAAGATGAAATATAACTTATAAACCCGTGTTTTGACATAAAAATTTTTTTTTAATTATGTCGTTGATATAGAGATAATTGTTTATATACTATATTCTATATGTAAGAATTAGTATATATGTAGAATATCAATTTTTTCCCAATGAAACCCACTGCATATAGGTGTTATGAAGTCCAAAGTGAATTAATAGAAACGGTGAAGGGATTTAGTTATCCTAGCTGATTTAATATAGAAAAATCAATTCCTTCCTCAAATTCAGACCATGCGGAAATCTTGTTTTTAGATTAAATATCCAGAACGCTTCACGTGTCAGGAGTGTTTTTTTCAAATCACCACCGCGAATGTTGTTCCTTATTTTTTCTATAGCATAGGTTTTCAAATGGGTTATATTACGATTGTGACAGGTGATAAAGTGTCGCGCGGCATTAGATATGTTAATAATTGCCGGGTTCCTAATATAACTAAGATGCTCCAAAATTCTTATTTTAAACCTTCTGGTAGTGCTACCCACATACTTCAAATTGCAACTAGTGCATTCTATTATGTATATTACATGATCACTATTGCAATTGATGTATGACTTTATGGGATGGCTGTTCTGGCCGCTAGAGTCTTCGAACTTTCTGACGACCTTGGTATAATTACAAACCTTGCATGGGTGAGATCCACATTTGTAGAAACCCTCTTGTTCAAGCCATGTTGGATTACTTGTGTTGGTTTTTAGTAGTGAGGGTGATAAAATATTCCCTATTGTCGATCCTCTGCGTGCCACTATCCTGCACCCCTGTTTTAGTATATATTCCAACCTTGCATCGTCGTACAGTTTTGGAATATATCGATTGATCAGGCTTTTGATAATGGGAAATTGATTGCTATATTGTAAGCTTAGTGTAGGAATCTCCTTGTCTGTTTTATTGATAGGAGTGACATCAGATTTATCTATCAATAGATTTTGTCTATCTTTGGTTCTCACTATCTCCTTGGCCCTTTTGAGCATCCAATTTTTATAACCCCTCTTGGCCAATTTTTTACTCATATTGTGTTGTTCCCTTTCAAAACTTTGGTTTGTACTACAGTTCCTTTTTGCTCTTATGAATTCTCCGATAGGTATTGACGTAACAGTATGCTTTGGATGGTTTGAGCTAGCATGTAAAATAGTGTTACCTGATATCGGCTTTTGATATATTTCTGAGTGTATTACTTTGTCTGCTGTAGCTGTTAATTTTAAGTCCAAAAAGTTTATACTGGTTCTTTCGATATTGTGTGTAAACCTTAGATTGAAATCATTGTTATTAAGATAGGCCATAAAATCCGGTATGGCAGATACATCTCCCTCCCATATGAGTAGGAGGTCGTCGATGTATCTGCCATACCAGTGGATGTACCTAGTAAATGGATTGGAATTGGAGAAGAGGGTCATCTCCTCCCACCAGGCCATAACCAAGTTGGCCAATGATGGTGAAAATTTGGCCCCCATGGAAACTCCCTGTTTTTGAAGGTAGTATTGGTCTTTTGCATAGTGTTCATTTATATACCTGGAAGGGTTAACTGCTGTATCTAACCACTAGAACACATACATAGGGTGTCTTTGATTAACCACCTGGCAAGGATTTTCAGCTCCACCTATCTAAAATCAACTATATAAACCCATACTCTTGTGTCCCAGTGAGTGAATGAATGCCATGACTAAGAGCACCAGCCGTGCTTGAAACGCGTAGGCCCATTACACCTACCCAATACTGCCTTGACGCCAAGCCTGTTATTGTAATTTTAACAAATTTTTGGATACCAATAAAAGTGGGAATACGTTCCTTTTTAAAGTACATCACTGCAGCGCTGGATCAAATCCTTTCTTTTTTGTACCATCACCTTTATAAGGGGCAGCATAGTATATAAGGGGCAGCATAGTATATAGGGGCAACATAGTATATAAGTGGTAACATTGAATATAGGGCCAGTATTGTATATAAGGGGCAGAATAGTATATAGGGAGCAGAATAGTATATAGGCAGAATAATTTTAGATAGGGGAGCACTTTATATAGGGGACAGCACAGATATCTTCAGTATTAAAGTATAACAAATAAAATGAGCACACACTTACAAAGAGACATATATACACATGAAGACACATATATAGACACACACACATATACATACTGGAACATATACACATACAAATACAGAGACATATACACACACACACACACACACACACACACACATAATAGGCACTTACCATCTCTCCATGCTGACAGGCTTCTTGCAGGAAAGGTCTGTAGGTGGAGCTTCCTCCTCTTCTCTGCTCTGCTCGTTCACTCACTGTATGTAACTAAGGGCAGAGCACAGAGTGGAGGCAGAGCCCAGTGGCACCCCCTACATGCTGAGAGGGTGCAGCGCCCTTTGGACTTGCAAAGGTTGCACACCCCTGAGGCCTGTCCTGGGTGGAGTAGTGGCGTGGAGAATGTTTTCTTTGCACACAATGGATGGACGTTTGAACAGTAGAACATACCTAACCACTGTGGCTGACCAAGTTCATCCCTTTATGGCAGCTGTTTACCCTATAGCAGAAGGATACTTTTTCAGAAATTACCCGAAGCTATGCTGTCCACATGGGCACATTTTCCTGCAGAAAACTTTGCATTTACAAGATATTTTAACTTTAATCTGGAGAAATGGTGAAGAAAAGTTGTGCATTTTGTGCTCTGTCATATATACATTGCACATGGGCATTTCCAAGCATACCTATGAAATGCAACAGCACATGAAACCAGAAAAGTAATTTTGCCTCGGCTGTCATAGCAGACTGGGAGTTGTAGTAACATAATCGATGGAGAGTAACAGACTGCAGACCACTGGTATAAACACTATGTCATAAGAAAAGCTTAAAGGGAATCTGTCACCAGAAATGTACCTATCAAACTAGCAACCAAGTAAAATAGTATAGGCTCACCAGAATGTAACATTATTTTCCTTTTTCACATGGATGGCTCCTTTGCAGAGAAAATTATTTTATTCAATATATGCAGGGGTGGGATCCAGCCAGTTCGCCCCAGTTCTCACAAACCGGTTGTTAATATTACAGCCGGTTTGCAGAACCGGGGTGAAGAGGGAAACTGGAACAGATCCCCTGCACTCAATTGTATCCCTGTCCTTAGGACACGGATACAATTGAGTTGACTAGTGCTGCCTTGGCGAGGCACATGATGCCTCACCATTCAGGGCTTTAGCAATGATTCAGTCGGCGCAATGATGTCATCGCGCTACTGCGTCGTTCCGCTAGAGGAGGACTAGCGTCACTGGAGGATGGCACGGGTACGGGACAGGTAAGCATATAATGATTATTATTTTGTCTTTTACTGTGGGCAGTGTTGGGGGCCTTATCTATATGGGACACTACAGGGGAGGACTATACAGGGGACACTAACTACAGGGGAAAACTGTATAGGGGACACTAACTACAGGGGAAGACTATATAGGGGCTATAACTACACGGGAGGACTATATCGAGGGCACTAAATACAGGGGAGGACTATATAGGGAACACTAACTACAGGGGAGGAATCTATAGGGGGAACTAACTACAGGGGAAGACTATATAGGGGCTCTAACTACAGGGAAGGACTATATCGTGGGCACTAACTACAGGGGAGGACTATATAGGGGACACTAACTACAGGGGAGGACTTCATAGGGGGAACTAACTACAGGGGAAGACTATATAGGGGGCTCTAACTACAGGGAGGACTATATGGGGGGCACTAACAACAGGATAGGACTATATATGGGCACTAACTACAGGGGAGGGCTATATAGGGGCACTAACTACAGTGGAGGACTATATAGGGGGCACTAACTACAGGGGAGGAGTATTTAGGGAGCACTAACTACAGGGGAGGACTATATTGGGGGCACTAACTGCAGGGGAAGACTATATAGGAGCTATAACTACAGGGGAGGACTATATAGGGGGCACTACCTACAGGGAATACTACAGGGGGCACTACCGGGGGCAATATCTACAGGGAATACTACAGGGGCCCTATCTACAGGGAACACTACAGGGGGTACTATCTACCGGGAACGATAATAATAATAACGCCACAGGGGGCCCTATCTACAGGAGATGCTACAGGGGGCATTATCTACAGGGAACACTACTATCTACAGAGGGCTCTAGGGGGAGCACTATCTACAGAGGGCTTTATGAGGGGCACTATCAGCATGCAGCACTGGGTGTGTTTGTGGTGCATTACTTTACAGCGTTTAACACAATTTTATTCATGGCCACAGTGTATGGTACTTAGATTCAGGAGCACAGTGTGTAGCACTATTATATTCGGGGGCACAGTGTATGATACTATTATATTTAGTAGCACAGTGTATGGTACTATTATATTCAGGGGCACATTGTATGGTACTATTATATTCAGGAGCACAGCGTTTAGCACTATTATATTCAGGGGCACAGTGTATGATACTAATATATTTAGGAGCATAGAGTGTGGCACCATGAGAATTTTCTCTTTCTTTATAGCTGCGGAAATGTTAGAAAAGTGAAGAGTGGCAAACTCTGCAGAAATGGGTCATGTCCAGGAGGTGTCATCATAGAGGTCTGGACCAGATGGAAAAAAAGAGAAAAATAACAACTCCAATCTGAGTAGTTGTCACCGGTGAGTCACTGAATGTAAATGTTTATTCTCCCTGTGTCTGATCAGTACTGTAATCACTGTTTGATCTGCAGCGAGATGATGGGTGTATTGTTCTTTTTTGTGAAACAGCAACTCCCAGCATATCCTTACCATTGTTCAGGCTATACTGGGAGCTGTAGTTTTATGCCGTACAAACTTATATTGCAGGGGTTAAACTGAATTTGACAATGATCTCAGTACTGAGCTGTATTTGTGCTTGTACTGTATTTATGTACGGAGCTTGGTACTGGTGCTGTATATATGTACTGAGCTTGGTTCTGGAGTTATATACATCATAACAACCAAGCTCAATACATATATACAGCACCAAAGTAAGCTCATTGCATATATACAACTCCAGAACCAAGCTCAGCAACTAAATACAGCACCAGAACAAAGCTCAGTACATATATACAACACTACAACAAAGCTCAGTACATAAATACAATACCAAAACAAAGCTCAGTACATATATAAAGCACTAGAACCAAGCTCAGTACATATATAAAGCACCAGAACCAAGCTCAGTACATATATATATAGCACCAGAACAAAGCTCAGTACATATATACAGCACCAGAACAATCTAAGTACATATATACAGCATCAGAACAAAGCTCAGTACATATATACAGCACCAGAACAAAGCTCAGTACATATATACATCATACCAACCAAGCTCAGTACATAAATGCATCATACCAACTAAGCCCAGTACATAAATACAGCACCATTGGGTCTACCTATGTAGAAACACTGAAATGCCCATCACATAGAGGTTGAACGATACCTGCTGGGTAATACCCACTATCAGTTAATATGGGGACTCCTTCCTCATTTACCAGTCCATGAAGGATATCAATCCTCTCTCTAGGGGAACGATACAGTCTCCCCGTAAGTATCTCTCCTCCTTTGACTCCCCTAGGCAGTTTTCTACAAACTCTACTATGAATATAATACCAATACTCCTAGGATCGAAACCTCCACTGGAAGGAGTTTGGAAACTTCTACAGGAGGTACCCCTCTCTGAAGTTTTCAATGATCTTCAAACTCTAGACCCAACTCCCTTTCTTCCACCGAACAACCTTAATTTTTTGCTTCTTTCAGGTTTCCGAAGTTCCTGTAAAGAGTTCAAAAACAAATATCCAATCCTTCCGGACTCATCCAGGTTGGATGTCCTAATATGCTTCACCTCCCGCCGCTTAAATTACTTAAAATATATTCCGACATATCACTTCATAAAGCCCCTGCAAAACCACGCATTTTACAAGCTTGGGAGAAAGAACTTCAAATAAATTTAGATACCCAGGCCATATCTCAAATTCTCTGCAACTCACACGGATTCACCAGATGCGTTCGGGTTCAAGAGAACAAAAATATAAACTTCTTACCCGGTGGTATAAAACTACGGAAATCTTCTGCAAAATAGTCCTCACCCCTAATGACTTATGTTGGTGCTGCAATGGGCATACTGGCTCATTGTTGCATGTCTGGTGGGAATGCCCGAGGGTTCGACCTTTCTGGCTGGCGATCTCCTCCTATATCTCATCCATTTGCGAAATTACCATAGACATTGATGCTGCTCTGGTTCCCTTATGTAGACCTACCTTGGGCTATAAGCCTTACAAAAACAATCCTACAAGCTTTATGGTAACTGCTGCAAAATTGCTCATTCCAGCAAAATGGAAGTCCACTGAACCACCTTCGATTTGGATGTGGGTAGACAAAATGGACCACCTATGTAGGATGGAGGAGCTTACCAGTTGGGAGGATAGGAAGCATTCCAGATTTAGCAGAATTAGGGGCACCTGGAGAGAAGCTAGGTGTGATATTGCTGTAGACTGTTGACGTATGTCATATTAATCCTTCTAGACGAGCACGGGATCTTCTTCTTATGTAAATAGTTCATGTTTTTTTGTGTATATATGGCGATTGACCATTGCGGTCTGATCTATTGTACTCTTCATTAGCCTTGCACTTCTGTATATTTTCAAAATGCAATATTCTTCTATGCTTTAAGTTGCACATATGCATATTTTTTTAACATGTCTTATTTGTTCCAAAATTGGAAAATCTTTGTGAAATAAAGAATTTTGAAAAAAAATACGGCACCTCAACAAAGCTCAGTACATATATACAGCAGCAGAACCAAGCTCAGTACATAAAAACAGCACCAGAAAAAAGCTCAGTACATATATTCAGATGCAAAACAAAGCTCACTACAAATATACATCACGATAACAAAGCTCAGTGCATATATACAGCTCTAGAACCAAACTCAATACATAAATACATCATACCAACCAAACTCAGTACATAAATACATCATGCCAACCAAGTTCAGTACATAAATGCATCATACCAACCAAGCCCAGTACATGAATACAGCACCATTGGGTCTCCATATGTAGAAACACTGAAATACCCACCACATAGAGGTCGAACGATACCTGCTGGGCAATACCCACTATCAGTTAATATGGGGACTCCTCCCTCATTTACCAGTCACAAAGGATATCAATCCTCTATCTAGGGGAACGATATAGGCTCTCCGTAAGAAGCTCTCCTCTTTTGACTCCCCTAGGCAGTTTTCCACAAACTCTCCTTTGAATATAATACCAATACTCATAAGAGCGAAACCTCCACTGGAGGGAGTTTGGAAACTTCTAAAGGATGTACCCTTCTCTGAAGTTTTCGATGATCTTCAAACGCTAGACCCAACACCCTTTCTTCCACCGAACAACCTTAATTTGTTGCTTTTTTCATGTTCCCAAAGTTCCTGTAGTGTTCAAAACCAAATATCCAGTCCTTCCGGACTCATTCTGGTTAGATGTTCTAATATGCTTTCCCTCCCCGCCGCTTAAATTACTATTTAAAATATATTCCGACTTATCACTTCATAAAGCCCCTGCAAAACCACGCTTTTTACAAGCTTGGGAGAAAGAACTTAACTTTAGCCACACACATTTTTAGATAGCCAGGACATACCTCAGATTCTCTGCAACTCACATGGATTCACCAGATGCGTTCGCGTTCAAGAGAACTCATAAACTTCTTACCCGGTGGTATAGAACTTTGAAATTCTTCTGCAAAATAGTCCTCACCCCTAATGACTGTTGTTGGCGCTGCAATGGGCATACTGGTTCATTGTCGCATATCTGGTGGGATTTCCCGAGGGTTCAACCCTTCTGGCTGGCGATCTCCTCCTTTATCTCATCCATTTGCAAAATTACCTTAGACAGTGATGCTACTCTGGTTCCCTTATGTAGACCTACCTTGGGCTATAAGCCTTACAAAAACAATCCCACGCGCTTTATGATAACTGCTGCAAAATTGCTCATTCCAGCAAAATGGCAGTCCACTGAAGCACCTTCGATTTGGATGTGGGTAGACAAAATGGACCACCTATGTATGATGGAGGAGCTCACCAGTTGGGAGGATAGGAAGCATTCCAGAATTAGCAGAATTAGGGGCACCTGGAGAGAAGCTAGGTGTGATATTGCAGTAGACTGTTGACGTATGTCATATTAATCCTTCTAAACGAGCACAGGATCTTCGTCTTATATAAATAGTTCATGTTTTTTTGTGTATGTATGGTGATTGACCATTGCAGTTTGATCTATTGTACTCTTCATTAGGATTGCACTTCTGTATATTTTCAAAATGCTAAATTCTTCTATGCTTTGAGGTGCACATATGCACATTTTGCGACGTTTCGGTCTAAGTTACCTTCATCAGGGATACTCTTTTATACTCATATTTGGGTTGGGCCCCTACCCGTGCAAAACCCCATCCTTCCACATATCTGGTGCTGTCTGAACCTATACACATATGCACATTTTGTTACCATGTCTTGTTTGTTCTAAAATTGGAATATCTTTGTGAAATACAGATTTTTTTTTTTTTTAAATACGTCACCTCAACAAAGCTCAGTA